>NC_142460.1:110134385-110759385 GCF_049115385.1 Moschus berezovskii | reverse complement strand
AGAACAGAAATAAACTCATAGACAGAAGACAAATTTATGGTTACCAAAGGGGATAGATGGGGTGGGAAGGAAAGATCAATTAAGAGTTTGGGATTAACATATACACACTAGTATACATAAAATAGGTAAGCAACAGGATCTGCTGTATGGCAGCGAAAACTCCACTCAGCATCCTGTAATAACCTACAATGGAACAGAATCTGAAAATATGCATCTGTGTGCACATAACTGAATCATAGTGCTATACATTTGAAACTAACACAGTATTGAAAATTAACTATACTTCAATAAAAATAAATTTTAAATAAATAAAAATAAAAGAGCTCTTTAAGTAGTTTAATGATATAAAGCAACTTGTCACTTAACAGAGTAATTTTCAGTTATCTAGAAAATTAACATATAGATAGCCTAATTCCCGTATGATCCCACCATGAATATGAAGATTCAGTTTATAATACAATATATAATCAGACACAGGTAGATGGAAAGATGTATCATCAAAATGCAAAAAAGAAGGAATACGTTGTTTTCTCCCCCTTTATCTGAGTTAAAGCAAGTTCACAAATGTCTCAGCCATAAAAGACTGTTGAATTATTGAAACTAGAACAGTCACTACACTTCTGTAAGTGTAACTACACTTGCTTGGAAGTGTATTTCTGCTACTCTTTTCATGACACTTCTCTGTTTATCCATTTAAAATCACAGACAAAATGTGAATGCCTCCAAATATACACATACAAATTCCAACGGTATGTTGTACATCCAATGTAAGAAGAAGGAATTCCTTTTTGAAAGAACACAAAATTTTCTGATGACATTCATGCTATGATCATGGGATATTCAATCAGGTTAATATGCACAGTATTTCACAGCTTTTAAGTGGAGTAGTAAAAGGAAAGGAGAGAAGAACAGAATAGCCAGTGTCTCTCCAGTGCTTGAAAGGCACTATGGAACTAATAAATGTATTTATCCTACCTGGAATGGTCAGTGAAATCGTTCAGATGATAGATAGATAGGCAGATAAAATTAGGACTTGGCTCCAAAGAATTGACTCTCTATTACTCAGAACTCTGCATTTAAATCGCAGAAAACAACTCAAACACATCCAAGCAAATATGAATTTAAGTAAATTATTAAGTAAAAATGTAGGGGTTGCCTAGCTTTGGCATAGCTTTGGCCTGGCTAGATACAACTGCTCAAAAATATCGTCATAATTTCTTGGCTATTTTTCTTATAGTTTGGCCATGTCTTTCAGAAGTGATTCTCCATGTCTCAAAGAGTAGATAGACAGCAGCAGCTTCAGACTTATATAAACTTTGTCCTCAGACAGACTCTGCCCTCTCTTTAAACACCCAAATATTACCTCAAAGAATAGCAAGAAGAGATAAGAAAGCTTTCCTCTGTGATAAATGCAAAGAAATAGAGGAAAACAATAGAATGGGGAAGACTAGAGATCTCTTCAAGAAAATTAGAGGTACCAAGGGAACATTTCATGCATATATGGGCACAATAGAGGACAGAAATGGTATGGACCTAACAGAAGCAGAATATATTAAGAAAAGGTGGCAAGAATACACAGAAGAACTATACAAAAAAGATCTTCATGACCCAGATAATCATGATGGTTTGATCAACAACCTAGAGCCAGAAATTCTGGAATGCGAAGTCAAGTGGGCCTTAGGAAGCATCACTACAAACAGAGCTAGTGGAGGTGATGGAATTCCAGTTGAGCTATTTCAAATCCTGAAGGATAATGATGTGAAAGTGTTGCACTCAATATGCCAGCAAATTTAGGAAACTCAGGAGTAGCCACAGGACTGGAAAAGGTCAGTTTTCATCCCAATCCGAAAGAAAAGCAATGCCAAAGTATGCTCAAACTACCACACAATTGCCTTAATAGCACATGCTAGCAAAGTAATGCTCAAGATTCTTCAAGCCAGGCTTCAACAGTACGTGAACTTCCATATGTTCAAGCTGGATTTAGGAAAGGCTGAGGAACCAGAGATCAAATTGCCGGAATCCGTTGGATCATCAAAAAAGCAAGAGTTCCAGAAATACATCTACTTCTGCTTTATTGACTATGTCAAAGCCAAATGGTAGGAAATTCTTCAAGAGATGGGAATACCAGACCACCTAACCTGCCTCTTTAGAAACCTGTATGCAGGTCAAGAAGCAACAGTTAGAACTGGACGTGGAACAACAGACTGGTTCCAAATCAGGAAAGGAGTATGTCAAGGCTGTATATTGTCACCATGTTTATTTAACTTACTTGCATAGCACATCATGAGAAACACTAGGCTGGATGAAGCACAAGCTGGAATCAAGATTGCTAGGAGAAATATCAATACCCTCAGATACGCAGATGACACCACCCTTATGAGAGAAAGCGAAGAAGAACTAAAGAGCCTCTTGATGAAAGTGAAAGAGGAGAGTGAAAAAGTTGGCTTGAAGCTCAACATTCAGAAAACTAGGATCATGGTATCTGGTCCCATCACTTCATGGCAAATAGATGGGAAAACAATGGAAATAGTGCCAGACTTTATTTTGGGGGGCTTCAAAGTTACTGCAGGTGGTGACTACAGCCATGAAATGAAAAGACACTTACTCCTTGGAAGAAAAGTTATGACCAACCTAGACAGCATGTTAAAAAGCAGAGACATTACTTTGCCAACAAAGATCAGTCTAGTCAAAGCTCTGGTTTTTCCAGTAGTTATGTATA
The DNA here is from genome assembly GCF_049115385.1 of Moschus berezovskii. NCBI lineage: Eukaryota > Metazoa > Chordata > Mammalia > Artiodactyla > Moschidae > Moschus > Moschus berezovskii. The sequence continues at coordinate 110,756,666 of NC_142460.1, read as the reverse complement.
GATGTGAGAGTTGGACTATAAAGAAAGCTGAGCGCCAAAGAATATGCTTTTGAACTGTGGTGTTGGAGAAGACTCTTGAGAGTCCCTTGGATAACAAGGAGATCCAACCAGTCCATCCTACAGGAATTCAATCCTGAATATTCATCGGAAGGACTGATGCTGAAGCTGAAACTCCAATAGTTTGGCCACCTGATGCAAAGAACAGACTCATTTGAAAAGACCCTGATGCTGGGAAAGATTGAAGGCAGCAGGAGAAGGGGACGACAGAGGATGAGATGGTTAGATGGCATCACTGACTCAATGGACATGAGTTTGAATAAACTCCAGGAGTTGGTGATGGACAGGGAAGCCTGGTGTGCTGTGCGCGGTTCATGGGGTCGCAAAGAGTCGGACATGACTGAGTGACTGAACTGAACTGAACTGAATTACCTCAAAAGAATTCCAGTAACCTCACTTGAATTAACGGGTCCTGCATTGATCACAGTGACCAATCACAGTGGATAGAAGGAAAGGTTATTGTGATTTGCTACCTTGGTTTGTGTGACTACATCTGTAGGGTAAGGGAGAGGAGTGCCCTTTAATTGATATTCTTACCAGAATTCCATGATTAGAGAAGGAAGCAGTTTCTAAAAGAGAAGGATGTAGGAAAAACAAAATAATTAATGTCAGCCACAGTCCCCTGCCATGATTATTTTCATTCTCTGTTGGTTCCCTCCATGAGCCTCCAAAAATTATAGTCAGTTATTTACATACCCCAGACCTCTGAATTTACACTTTCTTGGGATAGGGAATGTGTTTTCCTCATAATGTGGATCATTGAACATTGTAGGCACTCTCTAATTTAAAGGAATAACTTACACAAAAGTACTTTGTAAATTGTAAAGGATGATACAAATGCAAACATTTAGGGGAATGCATTTAACTGTCTTTAAGCTTCTGAGAGAGTTGAAAGCATCGGAAATTCTGTCTCAAAATTCAATGATCCTCAGAGAACAAGCAGGACTGTTTCTGCCAATGGCTTTTGTAACTATGCTTCCTTCAACTCATATCTTTTTATTGCTTGCCTTTTTCCTGATTTATATCATAAAGGGGCTGAAAATAAAATAACTATGTTACTACCTGGAAGTATAACTCTTAGAGCACCCATTGTAATATTGTTCCTATTCCTGGCAGTGAGCAAAATACCTGGACTGCAGCCACATCTACTCTCCTTTTTGTTAGTTATCACATCTAATCTGGTCTACACTGGCTCTCCTATAGATGATGTTTCTCTTAATACTCGAGATGAATTGGTTTGTGACTAATACTCTCAAAATATTTTCAGCACCTTGTAAGTCATTGCCACCTTGAAAGTTTCATCTATCACCTATTTTCCTAGAATTTTATTTCTAAGCGTCTCTCTTAAGGCTTTCTGATTATCATGCATTTACAATTACATTAGGGAGGCAATTCCAGGAGTCAGTGGAGGACAGTGGAGCCTGGTGTGCTGCAGTCCATGGGGTTGCAGAGTTGGACAGGACTTAGTGACTGAACAACAGGGAGACAAACTGTAACTCTGAGTTCTCTTGGAACTTGCTCTCTCCACCCCTTAAAATGGAATAATCTTAGGCTTAAAGGGAGACTATGTGAAACTGGCAGTTGCTATAGTAATTGCTGGCTAATATTTTTGTATTTGGGAGGGATATACCAATAGGTTTCTTGCCTCCTGATTGATATTTTTCTCCCCCTAAGGCCTGTTGCCTGGAGAAGGAAACGGTAACCCACTCCAGTATTCTTGCCTGGAGAATCCCATGGACGGAGAAGCCTGGTAGGCTACAGTCCACGGGGTCGCAAAGAGTCGGTCACGACTGAGCGACAGAACGGAACGGAACGGAAAGGAGGGCCATGCTTCACACATCGTTTGAAACCATTCACCACGCCCTGCCACACACACACACACACAAAATTGCCCTAAAAGTGAATTTTTATTTAACCTGAGAAAGGAAAAAGTAAGAAGAGAAAATGTTAAAATATTTCAGTAAAGATAAGACTGTAAAGTCAAGTCTTATTAAAATGAACATTACAGCAATAGTAGCTCACTGTAATTAAAATATTTCCAAGCTCTCTCTGGTCAGTGATCAATAGTAATGATGCCTTTCACTCTTGCTAAAATAAGTTTCCTTTATTCAAAACTTAGCATAGCAAAGGCTTTATCTCTCAGTTCTTGTCCACTTAATTGTCAAGAGCCATTGTGGAGGGAAAGAGCCTGAACACTTGATTCTAAGGTGAAAAATAAGTGGAAAGAGAGCAGAAAACACTAGTTACAACAACAGAAACCTCCTCACAAAGAAATGCTGTCAAGAGAAATATGAAATATGGTAGTTTTAGTCTTTAGCAAAGGAGGAGGAAATCAGTAATAGAATCCACGGACTCTGCCAGGAAAAAAAGGGAATTTGACCAAAAAGATATGCTTTCTTACACAACAGTTACACAAAAGTTTTACATGTATCATCTGACAAGGTGTAACTGTTCAACATATTTATAAAGTAGATATTATATTTTCCTTTTATCACTTTGCAGATTGAGAAACTGAAATTCAGACTTCAAGTGATTTTTCCAAGAGAGAAAGCTAGCCCTCTTCTGATTTAAACATTTTGTGCTGTTTCCATAACACCACATCTCTTCTGTTGCCCTCCACAAATTAACCACATATATTTAAAACACTGAGGCCCTGTGTGCCTTTTGAATATAATTGCAAATTTATTAAAATTTCATTCTTTCTACTGTTTTTAGTTGTCCCACATATATATGCGTATGTTATGGCTTTACTCCTCAAGTATTTTTTTTCTGTAGCTCTCCTTTCAACTAGCATCATCTCAAACATAGATGACATCTAATAATTTAGATCATGTTTTGGAATAAGATATAAATTATGGTTATAAAATAAAATAACCACAGCTTTTTTCTTATGGTAGATGCTTGATAGTATTATATAGGAAGAATTGGAAAGTATTATGCAGTGTTATGCAGTGAAACGAGTCAGCATTGCCTACAATCAAATAATTTAGATCTAACACTGGCTTTATCATCCATTTGCAGCATTGATGAGGAAATAAGGGCAGAAGGAAAAGTCTATGTAAATGTGTAGGCATGAAAAGAGGCCTCAACGAGGTTGTATCCTAATTATAAAGACAAGGAAGATCCACTTACAATATTCATTTTGTCTCTCCATTCAAGTTTACATAGCTGAGGAGGAAATGTCCTCAACAACTCAAGTTCCATTACTTCAATTTTCTTTATGATACAGGCTACTCAACCTCTCAATTCAGTACATTGGACAGCATCTTGACTTGCATTAAAAAAAAAAAGAGAGAGCGAGCCATCTACTGGCCAGGAACCTGAGTGGACTTGGTACAGAATTGGTTGGAGTAACTCAGCTGGTAAAGAATCTGGCCACAATGTGGGAGACCTGGGTTTGATCCCTGGGATGGGACGATCCCCTGGAGAAGGGAAAGGCTACCCACTCCAGGATTCTGGCCTGGAGAATTCCATGGACTACAAAGTCCATGGGGTTGCAAATAGTTGAACACGACTGAGCAACTTTCACTTTCACTTTTTTATTTCCCCAAATCTTTAGATTCTAAAATGAAGGAGAAAAAATAAAATTCCTTTTTCATCACATGTTTTTCATCATAGTGCGACCTATAGATTGCCATTTCCATTCCTCAAACAGGAGAAGCCAGTTCACACAGCCCTGGCCAAAGCTAACCGACTGGGGCACAGCAGGTCAGTTCTAAGGGCTTCCCAGATGGCTCAGGTGAAGAATCCGCCCGCCAGTACAGGAGAGGCCAGAGACATGGGTTCTACCCCTGGGTTGGGAAGATCCCCTGGAGAAGGGAGTGGCAACCTACTCTAGTGTTCTTGCCTTGGAGAGCACATGGACAGAGGAGCCCAGCGGGCTGTGGTCCAGGGGGTTGCAGAGTCGGACACAACTGAGCATGAATATATGCAAGACTAGTGAGTTCTGTATGATCTTGCCATACTAATTATTTTGCAGATAAAAGAGCATTAAAAAATGGCTAAGATTTTGACTTTGCCAGCTTTTCAAATGCTTTGAAGTTTTACCGGAAATGCTTTGAAGTTCCAATTCTGATATTGCTAATGTATCTTCCCAAGCAGCCTCTGATAATGTGTTACCTGGTGACTGAAAATGTTGACGGAATATTTGTAAGTGGGGTACACTGTGTGGATATGTGAATCTACATTTTCCCTGTGGATATAATTTCATAGCCTAATTAAGCCAGTTAAATGAACAAGAGATATGATTCCACCTGAAATTCTCTTTCCTCTGCATTAAAGTATTTCCCTTTTTAAAAAGTAATTAAACTTTGTGTCTTGACCCTGCCACCCTTCCTTAGTATATATTCCATGCAGCTAGTCCTAGAAAATGTCCCAGTTGCTTGGAGAAATAATCATGATAACATTCATAATGGTAAAATTTTTACCACCATTCATAAAAATTAATTCTTACATTTGTACATCAATTTATAGAGGGAAAACAGATCAGAGAGGGGGTAAACCTAAGTTTCTAGAGCAGATACTTATATGAAAGCATTTTGAAGAAAGATGCTCCTGTAATATTTATGATCTCTAGCTATTGATATTCTTTAAGAATACCTTGTTTTGAAAGCATGCATAAATTAAACACTTTTAATACTGAAGACATTGTTTCCATGGATTATTACAGTGACCATCTAAAATAGTTAAAGCAGGAATCAGTTACCCCATTTTAAGGATGAACAAACTGAAACTCAAACTCAAAGAAATCAATAAATTTCTGTAAGTCACGTAACTAGCGTGTACAAGGGCTGGGTCTCAAAACCAGCTCCACCAATTCAAGCACTAATCTACACCACTATTTCTCGTGTACCTATGGACATACATATCGGACTCCTCCTCCATGAAGGTAGATAATAATCCACTTGCCTCTCTTTTCATGTGTTCATATATCCTTCAGTGCATCTTCACTTTATTTTCCAGTGCTGAAATGAAAATAAGGATAATAAGCAGGTGGACAAGTAGACATAATATGCTTTTTGGAATGGTATTTAATCACGTGCTCAAACTTGTTTTAGCCAATAATGCTTAATGTTTGAACTTTAAAATTGCTATATATGTGAACAACAATAATAGCAATTTATAGTGAAGTACTAGTTTACTTGCAATCTTTTCTCTAAAATGTTCTGGCAACACATATCAACTTGAGGAATCAGCTCCCTATCCCAGTTTTGCCCCCACCAAGTTAAATTTCACATTGTGAAGGTCTGGCCTTGTTTTCCATTTTTAAAACCTCCTAAATATTGTCCTCAAGATAAGGAATAAACTCCTTAGGATGATGTTCCATCCATCCATGAACTAATCATCATTTCCTCTCCAAACTCCTCCAACACTTTCCTTTCTCTTTCCAACTAAAACGAATAACTTTGCAGTTATCCAAAATAGCCCAAGTCATTTTATATCACCATGCCTTTGCCTATAGTCAACCTTCTTCCTGAAAGGTCTCTTCACGCCTTTTGGGTACCCCAAAACTCTACTCTTTCTTCAAAGCCAGTTCAAGCATCTGTCTATAAAACTCCTGGAGCATCTTCCCGGTCCTCCACAAAGCAGGGTTGATGATTCTCTTCTTTGCGCATAACTAGATTTGAGTGAACTGTTAGGTTCTATGTAGGTACCTATCACAGGATTTTGTAATCAGTTGTTTGTATGTATCCTTCCATGTTTTACATTATTGCCCTTGTTCCTGGCACAATATACAGAGAGATAGAGTAGGTGCTCCATAAATGTTTGGGCTTCCCTGTTGGCTCAGACAGTAAAGAATCCACCTGCAATGTGGGAGACCTGGGCTTGATCCCTGGGTTGGGAAGATACCCTGAGGAGGGCATAGCAACCCACTCCAGTATTCTTGCCTGGAGAATCCCCATGGATAAGAGGAGCCTGGCAGGCTACAGTCCATGGGGTCACAAAGAATCAGACATGACTGAGTGACTAGGCACACATACCATGAATGTTTACTATATGATCAATGAATGCATGAATACCCATTTAACAGATGGGGATTATAAGCAAACATGTTGTTAGTCACTCAGTCGTGTCTGACTCTTTGTGACCCCATGGACTGTAGCATGCCAGGCTTCTCTGTCCATGGGATTCTCCAGGCAAGAATACTGGAGTGGATTGCCATTTCCTTCTCCATATAAGCAAACATATGGGTAACTAATAAAACAGAAATTCATTGATTTTTCTCAAGGTCACAACCAACTGAAGATAAAATATTATCTTGTCTGGTCCTTCTTATACCTTATTCTAACTAATGTTAATGTAAGATTATCAAGGATCTCAAACATATGATCTTGGTATTTAATTACATAGCTGTTTAGGACCTTGTGCCTACTGAGAATAAAAAGATTTATTCATGTTAGCAAAATTCTAGTGCCATCTCTTCTGCACTTGAGCAAGACTTGTGATCTTGCACATTCTAGTTGTTGGTACACTTTGCATCCCCCCTCTTCAGTCCTGCATCTTAAAAAATAAAAAAGCAAGATGAAACAAAGAGAAATTCCAGTGTTTTTGAGGCAAATATGGATCCTTTGGATAATGAATGACCTTAATCACTCCAGACTCACTCCTCTGAATACCACTTACATAGTAAGAAATGCAATCACCAAATCTAAAGAACTTCGTTGAGACATGGAATGAAAGGTTATGATTTTGAAAAATAAAATCTAAACAAAGGCTTGAAAAAATAACTAAAAAATGGATATGGCACCTAGTTTACTAATTTTATAATTGAATGCCTATCTTAAGTGTTATTTTTGATCATTTTTTCACAAATTCATACAACAATATGGGAGGTTCTTCAAAAACTGCTGTGGACATTGTGTGGGTTATAATGCAAATATATCTACAGATAGAAATATTTTTTAAACAAATATATTTGAAGAAAGGAATATTTTAATAACAACTCCCACGTTTATAATATAAGGTCTCATTCATTAGTATAGGTAAGTGCAATCAGAGTTCATGGAATTGCCTTGCATTCAGTCTTAAAATCTTCAGTTCAATATTGAAACAAAGATTTTATTTTGTAACAATGTTGTGACGCACCATAAACACTGTGAGCAATGCAATAACAGGATTTAGCCTCTGCCTTCTAGATGCTTAGTGTCTAATGGCAACGGTAAAACACTGACACAAATAAAGCCTATGAGTCATGCTAAAGGAGAGATCAACATGATAAAGTACATAGAGAAATTCCCCACCTGGAGGAAATCAAGGGCTTCCCTGATCTCTCAGCTGGTAAAGAATCCGCCTGCAATGCAGGAGACCCCGGTTCAATTCCTGGATCGGGAAGAACCTCTGGAGAAGGGATAGGCTACCCACTCCAGTATTCTTGGGCTTCCCTTGTGGCTCAGCTGGTAAAGAATCCACCTGCAATGTGGAGACCAGGGTTCGATCCCTGGGTTGGGAAGATCCCCTAGAAAAGGGAAAGGCTACTCACTCCAGTATTCTGGCCTAGAGAATTCCATGGACTGTACAGTACATGGGGTTGCAATGAGTCGGACAGGACTGAGTGACTTTCACTTTCACTTCAGAGGAAATCAAGAACAACTTTATGGAAAGGAGTTGCTTTCAGGAACAAATAGCATAATATATATATTAAAGCACTTTGAAACCACAAAATCCTGCTCCAAAATTAGATGATTTTTTTCTAAGAGCCGAATGGAACAGGTTGCACTCTAAAGCACACATCAAGAAGGATAGATGGATTAGGCACTTTTAGAGGTGAAAACATAGGTACACTAAGGGCACACAAAGCAAGAAAATACACATTACACTCCAGACAAAGAGATACCAGGCAGAGCAGGTCCTCCTGGAGGAAGGGTTGAGAGCAGAAACTAGTTTGGAGACCCGGGTTGCACTGAAGCAAGACTTGTACTTCTTCACTCTTTGTTTCCACCCCTTTAACTTGACTCTTCACAGGACCCCTCTCCCTCTCACTACGAACGTCATGAGCTTTCTTTTTACCCAGCATATGTTTTCTCTCTCTGCTCTGTGAGCATTTCTCCTTCGTATTCTACTTGTCCTTACCCAACTTGGTCTCAGACTCTACGTTAGGGCTGCCCTCCCTACATATATCTTTTTCATGCCAGGTCATGTCAAATATCCCTGTGGAGCTTAAGGATGGGCTGCCCTAGAGTGAGGTGCCCAACCATTGTCCAATCAGCTTTGATCAAAGGGAAATGGTCAAGTGGCTCAAAATATGACTGTTTGGTCTTTCTCTTCCATTCACACATTTATTTATTCCCTCTCCACCTATTGTTTCATGGATTAGATGATACAGTGTGAACTAGTCTTTTAACAAGACTTTTTGTTAAAAAAGTCCCTGTCTTTATCATGCTTTCATTCTTATTTGGAGAGACAATAATAAAATTAAGAAAACAAACAAGCAAGATAAATTTAGCTGGTGATAAATGCTACAGAAATACTGCTAATAATATAATACTAAATAAGAATAACTGGAAGTGGGGAAGAAGCGATGTTAATTTTGGCTGGGTGGTTACATAAGGAAGTGGTATTCAATAAGTAAAGGAATAGAAGGAGTAGTGTGGTTCAGTAATGGGTTATTTTATAACCACCAATAACATGTATCTGCTAAGTCATCATACCAGTTCTCCTCCCAGCCAAGATTAAAATGAATATATGAAGCTTAAAATGTACATATGTACATACAAGTTATTATAAGCAATGAAGAATCAACTTACAAACATGTAGAAGCACAAATCCAATGCAAGACAGAGACATTCTAGTGATAGTAGGAAATAATGGCAATCGGCTAAGATTCCTGTTCCACAGGATTGTTAACAGGTTAAAAGCCAGTATGATATCAAGCATGTAAAAGCAATTTTAGATATGGGGGATCACAATCTTTACTATTAATAAAGTAGAATGAAGGGAAATACACTGAATCCCAAGCCAAGTAGATACCACCAATTCCACTTTTTAAAAATTCTGAGTAACCCAAAAATGCTTATAATATTTCCCTGGTGGCTCAGACAGTAAAGAATTCACCTGCAATGTGGGAGACCTGGGTTAAATCCCTGGGTTGGGAAGATCCCCTGGAGAAGGGAATGGCCACCCACTCCAGTATTCAGGCCTGAAGAATTCCATGGACACAGGCAGGCTACAGCCCATGGGATTCCAGAGTCAGACATGACTGAGTGATTAAGCACTTTACATCAGTAAGTTATTTAACTTTTCTAAAACTCAGTGTTTTTCATTGTTAAAATTTATGATTGAAAGAGATGGTATATATAAAATTTGGGGCACAAAATAAGAACTCAATGATCTTAGCCCTCTTTCAAGATGGCATAATTTTCTATACATACAATTGATTATAGTAGAAACAGAAATAATGTGCTTTGAGTTCAGTATAATTTATGATTTAGGACTTTAAGTGGACAGACTAAGTGCACATTATTTACTTGATGTATGAAAAGGCTGCCGTAGAGTTATTAAAATATTTTAAAATACATGTTTCAGAAATAAAAAAGCTATTATAAAAATTGCTATTATACTGACAGGATAATTGACTGTTTAAAATATGATCCATCTGTTATTTGCATTTCTCAAAGTAATGTAAGCAATTACATTATATTCATCGGCTAATCCTATTCTAATCATTGGCTAAATTTCATTTTCTCATCTAAACCAGAATTAAGTTATACAAATGCAAAAAGGAAACTCAATAATGTCAAGTTTCAGTCTCTTTTTGGCTGAGAACTTGTGATAAATATTATTTAATTCAGTAGTTGGAGTTAGTATTCTGTGACCATAAAGATGCAGTTCTGAAAAATGAATGATGTTATTTTCAAATATGACTGAGTCACAAAATGTTAGAACCATAATGACTTGCCTTTGATTAGAACTTACACCATGATGACCTCAAGAAGATAAAATTTGGAAGCAGAAGATAAAGTTCCTTCCTAAGACTAAAATTTAAGGACTTCTCTTGTGGCTCAGATGGTAAAGAATTTGCCTGGAATGTGGGAGACCTGTGTTTGATTCCTGGGTTAGGAAGATCCCCTGGAGAAGGAAATGGCAACCCACTCCAGTATTCTTACCTGGAGATTTCAATGGACAAAGAGCCTGGTGGACTATAGTCCATGGGGTTGCAAAAAGTCAGACACAACTGAGCAACTAACAGCAAATCTAAAATTTACTAGCTGTGTAATCCTGGGAAGCTACATAAACTTTCTGAGCCTCAGACTCTCATTTATAAAAAATGCACTCAGAAAACTCTGAAACACTAAAACAGAAAGGAAGAAACAAGGCAGAGATTGTGGCTCCTTTATTTGAGCTCCCATAGAAGGCTATTCTGGAGAAGGTGATGGCACCCCACTCTAGTACTCTTGCCTGGAAAATCCCATGGATGGAGGAGCCTGGTGGGCTGCAGTCCATGGGGTTGTGAAGAGTCGGACATGACTGAGCGACTTCACTTTTCACTTTCATGCATTGGAGGAGGAAATGGCAACCCACTCCAGTGTTCTTGCCTGGAGAATCACAGGGATGGGGGAGCCTGGTGGGCTGCCATCCATGGGGTTCTCACAGAGTCGGACACAACTGAAGCGACTTAGCAGCAGCAGCAGCAGAAGGCTATTCACTGCAGTCCATAGTATTATAATCACCTGTGCTCATAATCTGAAAGGGATACTATAGCAGGAGAGAAGAAACCCAGAGTCTGTGCAGCTCTGGACTAAACCATCTGCTCTCAGCAGCTAGGAAAACCTGGGTTGAAATCAATTATTTAACCAGAAACAGTGTTATTTGGTGATGTTCTGTCTTGTCCAACTTCTACAAGAAAACTCACAAAGGAGATATACAGAAAGAAAAGAACAGTTAACAAAGAGGTTCTCTTGGCTGAGAGGGTTAACATCTCTGCTTCAAGAAGGTAATGAAATGGGTAAGCTTATAGTTTTTCCATCCCAGCCGACAGACAAGTTTAGTGGCTCCAGAATAGTCCATTGTTCACTATAAAAATACTGAACAAGAATGAGAAATTGGTCCAAGGTTCCAGTAGTAAAGAACTCTTACATTTATAGGCTAAGATAAATTGGTCAGGCTTAGTGGGAGATGTTGCCCCCAAGCAAGATGTGTCTGATGTTACAGAAGAATCTGTTCAACCTCATATAAGTCCTCTCTCCCCACTTCCTTCTCCAAGAACCAAAGTTTGTATTGAAAACTCATCCCTATTTCTTGATTTGAGACCAAATAGTCAGATTTCTATGATATTAATATCAAGTAAGCAGGACCTACTCAAATGCACTCTCTTGATGAAAGGGCAAGCTAATTATTACACCTGTTGTTTTGCACTGGCAAAAGATTTCAAATATCTTCCTCCATTTGACTCAAAAAACAAACAGAAACCATCTGAGGCAGAGCCACTGTTTATATACTGCATTTGTGTGCACCCATCACTTTTCGTACTTCTAACAAGGAGTGTTTGTCTGCCAACATTTTCAGATTCAGCAGCAAGGCTCTTCTTGACAGACCATGAGAAGGGTCCACAGAGGAAATCCATCATCTGATCAAGGCTAACGGGCAAATGAAAACTCTCTGGGCAGGATCCTCTTTCCTTCACTTAGATTTCAGAACAGAAAGCAGATTAGCTCTCCATGCAATTAGCAACTCTAAAAATGTTTGTGGTTTTAAGACTTTGGCAGAACTTGATGAAAACATCATCATCATAATACACTTGTACAAGCTCTAATTTCAGTGGTTCTTTTGTCCCACATGATGCATGATGAAATTTATGAAGATCTGTTTTCCCCCCTCAGGCTCATTTCTTTTTTTTTTTTTCCACAGAGCCAATCTGCATCACTTAAATCCAAACTATTTTATTAGCCATCTTTTTCACTAGACTAGAGAACTTCTTTTTAATTGTCCATATCATGGCCACCATGCATCAAAGGTAGGATCATTATTTTCCACTTACTTTCTCTTCTAGAGACCCAAATTCGTATAGGAAGAGTTTTTAGGATTAGGAAGAGGAGAATGGGAACAGATTTCATCAGCAGCAATTTGATCTGGATCTTTGACTAAACCAAGCCTGGGACACTTCATATAATACCAATTCAGGGTTCAGTCTGACTTGTTTTCCTTACTTACCTAGGCTGGACTAAATGGGACCTGATCTAGAGACTTGGGCATCCGAGGAAAGTTGCCTGAATAATTTTGCATTTTTACTATTAAAGCAATATAACGTTAGTTTTCTGGGACACTGTAGTCTCACTTAAAACATGTATAAAGTGCTTTATTGGAGATTATAGCCCTATTGGGAGAAAGAGCAAAAGAGATCATTTATATGATAATTTGAGCTGATAATTTAGGAATGATTCATTCTCATAAATGTTCCACAGCGTGTGTAAGTTTATTACCTACAGAGGTCCCATCCAGGAAGTAACGCCTTTTATAAAGCAATCTTTCCTTTTGTGTTTTCTATATTGGTAGAGTGGCATATAAAGCAGTGAGGTTTTAAGGGGTGAGGTCTGCCACAGCTCCCTTTCCTGCTGTTTCTCTGCTCCACGCTCTTTGCCTCGTTCACACAGACAGGGGTAACTGGCATGGGCACATTACTGGAGCAAGAGGGGATTCTGTGGAGGGAGTTCAAGTGTGGAATGGGGGTCTGACTAGATGAATTCTAACTTTCCTTCCCACGCTGACTTTCTCCTGCCCTCAACAGGAGTTGTAAATAATTTCTGGCTGCAAAGATCTGCAGAGATCCAAATCAAAACAGAATTTTGTGGTATGTCATTGGACAGAAAAAAAGATAATAACTGTGGCTATAGGTCAAACAGGAAGGCTAAGAATGTACTATTTTAGTCAACATTTTATTTCAGCTTAAAATAAATCCTGGGTCTTTAACAGTAAGTTTTTGAAGGCTGTCTCTTATGTTATGGTCTTTCTCAGAAGATGAGGGGAAGGCAGGAAGTTTCTAGAATCATGTAACCGAAGATGAAAATAATAATCTCTGCTAATAAAATAAGTAGAGGGCTGATAAAAGGTAAAATTGATACAAGGTAAAGATGGCTAAAGATCTTATCCTATTTTTTTTCAGGTAGGTAGATAAAAATATATTTTCTCTAAACATTTTTCTGCTCAATGTTTTTCTGGTAGCCCAAGTTATATGTGATTTCATGCCCTTTACCTTCGCAAAAGATAACAATTGCTAAGATGTTATTGAATATTATTTTCTGTTTGTATGTATATTTTGTGTTAGAGTTTTTAATTTTTGTAGTCAAATATGCCAGTCTTTTCCCTTATCTTTTCCCTTATGGTTTCAGGGTTAGATGTTAAGATTATAAAATTATTCTCCTAAACTTTTTCTAAAACAATATTGTTTTTTTGGATTTAGAATTTTAATCTACCTAAAATTTGTTTTGGATTATATAAAAGGAATATACTTTTTTTTCTAATGGGGATAATAAAATAGTATCTTCTTCCTTACTGATTTGAAATGCCATGATTATTGTATAAACATAATATTGGGGTGAAGGATATTTGTGTTTGTAACCGATTCTGCTCCATTGGTCTATTTATCTTTTCTTCTACTGATCCTGTATGGGTATTAATTTCTGGGGATATTGTAGTATTTTTTTCTGTCTACTAGGGAAATTTTTAAACGATTCTTGCAAGATAACACATAGCAAATTTTTCAGCAGAGATGAACTATCGCAGGTTGAGCCAAAGCCTGGGGAGTATTAGGAAATAGAGGGTAGAGAAAGGTGCCCTGAAGTCCAAGGCGCTTTGTCCCTTAATAAACAGAATTTGGTGGGTTGACCATATTTTCCAGTGATCTTTCTGTGGGAGGTGTCGGGGAGTTTACCTGACCCGCTGGGAGATAGCAGGTGGCACAGCACCTGCTCGGGCAGGAAAGTATTCCCGACCAGATTCAGTCCCTGCCTCTAAGGGCACACAGCATAACAGGGAAAGGCACCAGGAGAGAAAGGGGTCTCATTCCAACTTGAAGCTGAATGAGAGGTTAAAAGCCCGGCCACTACCACCTGAGGTTAAAACAGAAGAGCTTTGTCAACAAATAAATCATTTAACTAATGGGCTGAATGATTTTCAGGAAACTGTGAGCAGGGAGATGGCAGAAAATAACTAGAACTCTGTCAGTGGAGTATGTTAGCAAACCACAAATGAACCCTCTTCATTTACTTCAGACCACATATGAGTTTATAAAAGCAAAATTTTGCTCTTTGTAGAAAGGGATCCTTGTTAAAAATAATGTTATTTATTAAATGTTTATTATGTACAAGAAACACACAAACATAAGTGTGTGAGTACAAATATTTAATTTTAGAATTTATAATTTTACTTTACATATCTATATGTCGTATATGTGTGTGTGTGTACACCTTCATTTATTCATGATGAGCACCCTGGGAGGTAGCTACAATTGAAGATGCTGAGGCTCAGCAACCCAGCATCATCACACTACTTAACAGGACCTTAGGTCGTTATTGCTCTTCTCCAAACCTCAGGCTCCTCACAGAGAAAACACAAACATCTATGCAAAGCACTGTCACGAGTAATTTATGAGATAATGGATACAAAACGTGTGGCACAGGCCTGCCACAAAAAAAGAGCTCAACAGCTAATAACTGTTCAGGTCATACAACTGTTAGATGACCACACAGAGTCTATGTGAGTAAAATGATTCGCTTTTGGGCTCACATCAAACACTAAATACTTATTAGGTTGGGATTTTTAACCATCTCCTGCAGAATAAAAAGGTACTTTAGTAGAAAGAAAGGTAAATATTTACATGAAAAGAAAATTATTTAAAATATAAACTCACTATGAAACACATGTAATAGGTTTTTACTCCAACATTTCAACAGCTCAGCTGTCATCTTCCAAGCCCTCTAGTCAGGTGAGCAGATTTCCAGACCCCAGATTTCTGACAGAAGCACTAAAAATTACTCAATTTTGCCCATACACTTGGTTCCATCCAAGGCTACATTCACACTTGGAAGCCTGTGCTGATCCAAAGGGATACTGTCTCTGTACCCTACAGAGCAACCCCGTCTCTTGCTCAGAGGTGGCCCGTACACTCCAGAGCTCAGACGCAGTTCTTTCAGCTAACCCAGCCAGGACCCGTTTGCATCTGTAAAGGGTCTGTGTGAGGACATCTGGAAGGGTCTGAGCTGGTCATCTCAGAACATTCTAGTAGGCATTCAATAAGCACTTGCTGGTTAACTGATTAAAATGGCAGGGCAAGGCGAAAGCTTGGGCTCAGAATTTCATTCTGCCATTCTTTAAAGCAAGAGACCTAAAGAAATTCCAAACACTTCGAATTGCTTGTTTTGAGGTGTGAATCTTTCTAATGACCTTCTTAGCTAAAGCCATAAAGAGATGGGATCAAGTCAGATCTGTTTGCATATCGGCACGCTAAAAATGACTGGCCCAGAAGAGTGACGGTGAGAGGAACGGCTTGGCATGAGATCAAAATGACGGGGATTTAGGAAGTTTTCACAGAGAAATTGCATCTACCCGGTTTCTTTCTTCCTCTTCTCTCTCTCTTGTTTAGTGCTAGGTCATAATGACAGATGGGAGGAAAGAAGGGAGAATGGGTTTTTCAAGAAGACTGGGTGTGACAATTTATCCATCCCTTTTTCCTTCCCCTCTTTCCTCCCCCTCATAGTAAACACATTTTGATACTCAAGTGGAACATTAATTTAAGGAGTTTTCAAATTTTCAGTTTTCACAAAGGGATACTTTTCTATGTTTTATATCTATAACTTTAGTTTCTGTCAGATAACATATAACATAATACAGATAACAGATATCTGTATTATGTATCTGTATGTCAGATAACAGATAACATAATCACATGCAAATTCGTTTTGGAAAATTAAAAGAATTGCCCACTGTCCCACTACTTAGACATAAGAGCTGACATTTACTGAGAACGTTCTACATGCCAGGCACTTCAGTAAGAGCTTTATGAATTAGCTTGTTTAATTCTCACAACACCATGAAGTAAGCACTGTTATGTCCCATCTACAGTTGAAATTAAGGCACAGAGTAGTTGAGTAACTTGCCCAGAGTCACACAGCTTGTACTGGTAAAAACAATACTCAAGCCCAGAAGTCTGATTCTGATGCCCAGACTCTCAGCCACCCTACTTTCATCTAATACTCTAATTATGCTTTAAAATAAAGTTAAACCCATACTACACTTAAAATTTTGGAGCAGGACTCATACACTTTTTTCCCCAAAACAAGGGAGATTTCCTAGTCCCTATTTGAATGAAAGGAAAAGCATATCTATTAACTTTATTTCCAAATTTCTATGATGTTGCATGAGTCACTATAAAACAAAGAACATAAGATTAGTAACTGCAAGTAAATTACTTCAAAATTTTGCCTAGGAAACATTAAAAAGTGGTATGGTCTAGAATGGAGAAGAGGCTGATATCTCATAAATCCCTTTCTGATGGGACTTTTTCATTTTAATTTTATTCTTTGAATTGCATGATTGTCAGGATTTCACTGCTTTCCTTTCTTCAGAGCTCATTTCCTTTCTAGAACCATCAGCTCTACCCAGGGAGCTCTAAGGTATGCAAATGGAGCTTATGGACTCTGCTTCCTCCAAAAATGTTTCCTGTGCTCAGCCCTGGACCTCCCTCGGGAGAGGAAGCATTCCCTATCCTCCTTGCTTTAGACCAATTTTCCTAAGGAAACTCACTATGAAGAAAGCAGCCCTCAGCCAGAGCTTCCCATGAGTAGTACAAAGAGGCTACCCAGTATGCATTTATACAGGAGACCCTTGGATCCACATGTAACTTATAGTCGGCCTTCCTTATTTGAGGTTGCTCCATACTCCCAGGTTCAATCAATCACGGACCATGTATTAATAGTATCATATTTACTATTGAATAATACCCACAGATAAGTGGATCCACCACAATTCCAACCCCTGCTTTCAAGAATCAACTATAATCCAATGTCTGTATCAAGGGCTGAAGGGCAGTTTGGCCTAGGGAGAAGAATGCTGGTATCTGGGTTCTAAGTTTGCCTTTAAGGCACCACCCATTCCCTGCTATAGGCAAACCCTTTAACTTCTTTGGCCATAATCATTACTCTCAAAAATGAAGGCATGGACTCAAATAGTGCCTTCCTGTGACACCTGGGGCTCTGATGTACAGGATCAGGTGCCAGTCCACAGGCTGACAAAATCAGACCTAGCCTTTCCCAATGTCCTAGCTTCATTCAGAGCAATTCTTCCTTTATCTTTTTATATTTGGGAATTCTATATAAACTTTGCTTGAAAAAAGACTCTGCAGCTATTTTTTTTTTTTTTCGTAAAAATTACTGGATTACATTATTCCTAAAGACTGTTTCAGCCCTATGTAATTTTTTTAAATAATAACCCAATTGCAGTTTGTATATTTCTGTGCAAGACCAAGAGAGTGTGTCACCATCACATCTGTAGCGTATATTGTATTCTAGAAGCCTTTTTTTTTTTTTTTTTTTGCCTTTTGCTTTCACTGGCCATATTTATGAAGGGTCTGAATTATCTTAATAACACCAGCAGCTATAGATCTAGTTCAGGCTACATAATGTGTGATCTCTTACTCCTAGCCCTCAAGTAAAGCATTTTCAAAGGCATAGTTTGACCACATTATTTCAGACTCTGGAAAACCAGGTTTCTGAGTGGAATACAAAGGTAATGCTGATGAGCCTCTGCCTCCCCCAAAGGACTGATCACATCTGGTTTCCTAGACAGACTTTCACTGAGGACACAGACATCATTTAATGTTTATGTTTATCTCAGACTTTCCTAAGAAATGATACAAATGTGACATGCATCAAAATTAGGAGAACTTGATACTCAAATTGTTGGAAAGGGATGGTTGGATTTATAATTACCATGTTATGCTGGCATCAGCCATGAAATATTCTATGATGGTCTGTATTTTTCATAAAAACATATTTAGTAGGGAGGAACTTTTTAAAAAGTATAATGTTGGTCAGCCTAAGATCTGGGAGATACTATAGTCTGTTTGTAATCTATATGTTTTTTTCTCTCTCTCTTTTTTTTTTTTTTGTCAATTCATTGTTCATGCCTACATATGTTGTTTCACTTAAGCCACTCCCAAATTGTGGTACATAGACCATCTATATTAGTATCATGATGGAGAGGTACTTTAAAAAATGGTGAATCAGAACCTCTGCAAGAAGGAACTGTATTGTTAGCATGCTTTCTGGGGCTTCTAAAGCACAGTATAGTTCTTTTACTTTGTGCATGATTCTTTTGCTGTAATACGGCCTCAGAATACATCATTTGTATATTCCAAATGTTTTGGCCACCAAAGGTATGAGGTTGGCAAGTCCTCTGGCCATTTCTTAATGAATTAGGGACAGTGGAGTAGGGTTGAGGTGGAGGTGCTGCAGATTATCTCTAAAGTCCCTGCCAATTCAAACATGCTACTCTTGATGCTGTTAATATTTGGGATCTCTTCAAGAAAATTAGAGATACCAAAGGACTATTTCATGCAAAGACGGGCACAATAAAGGACAGAAATGGTATGGATCTAACAGAAGCAGAAGATATTAAGAAGAGGTGACGAGAATACACTGAAGAACTATACAAAAAAGATCTTCACGACAGTGTGATCACTCACCTAGAGCCAGACATCCTGGAATGTGAAGTCAAGTGGGCCTTAGGAAGCATCACTATGAACAAAACTAGTGCAGGTGATGGAATTCCAGTTGAGCTATTTCAAATCCTGAAAGATGATGCTGTGAAAGTACTGCACTCAATATCTCAGCAAATTTGGAAAATTCGGCAGTGGCCATAAGACTGGAAAAGGTCAGTTTTCATTCCAATCCCAAAGAAAGGCAATGCCAAAGAATGCTCAAACTACCGTACAATTGCACTCATCTCACACATTAGCAAAGTAATGCTCAAAATTCTCCAAACCAGGCTTCAACAGTATGTGAACCTCAAAATTCTAGATATTCAAGCTGTATATAGAAAAGGCAGAGGAACCAGAGATCAAATTGCTAACATCCACTGGATCATCGAAAAAGCAAGATCAAACACAAAGAACAAATATTAAAAGCAGCAAGGGAAAAACAGCAAATAACACACAAGGGGATTCCCATAAGGATAATAGCCGATCTTTCAACAGAAACTCTTCAGGCCAGGAGGGAATGGCAAGACATACTTAAAGTGATGAAAGAAAATAACCTACAGCCCAGACTACTGTACCCAGCAAGGATCTCATTCAAATATGAAGGAGAAATCAAAAGCTTTACAAACAAGCAAAAGCTGAGAGAATTCAGCATTACCAAACCAGCTCTCCAACAAATGCTAAAGGATCTTTTCTAGACAGGAAACACAGAAAGGGTGTATAAACTCGAACTCAAGGCAATAAAGAAAATGGCTACGGGATCGTACTTATCAATAATTACCTTAAACGTAAATGGGTTGAATGCCCCAACCAAAAGACAAAGGCTGGCTGAATGGATACAAAAACAAGAACCCCATATATGTTGTCTGCAAGAGACCCACCTCAAAACGAGGGACACATACAGACTGAAAGTGAAGGGCTGGAAAAAGATATTCCATGCAAATAGAGACCAAAAGAAAGCAGGAGTAGCAATACTCATATCAGATAAAATAGACTTTAAAACAAAGGCTGTGAAAAGAGACAAAGAAGGAAACTACATAATGATCAAAGGATCAATCCAAGATGAAGATATAACAATTATAAATATTTATGCACCCAACATAGGAGCACCGCAATATGTAAGACAATTACTAACAAGTATGAAAGGGGAAATTAACAATAATGCAATAATAGTGGGAGATTTTAATACCCCACTTACATCTATGGATAGATCAACTAAACAGAAAATTAACAAGGAAACACAAACTTTAAATGATACAATAGACCAGTTAGACCTAATAGATATCTATAGGACATTTCACCCCAAAACAATGAATTTCACCTTTTTCTCAATTGCACATGGAACCTTTTCCAGGATAGATCACATCCTGGGCCATAAATCTAGCCTTGGTAAATTCAAAAAAGTTGAAATCATTCCAAGCATCTTTTCTGACCACAATGCAGTAAGATTAGATCTCAATTACGGGAGAAAAACTATTAAAAATGCCAACATATGGAGGCTGAACAACACGCTGCTGAATAATGAACAAATCATAGAAGAAATCAAAAGAGAAATCAAAATATGCATAGAAATGAATGAAAATGAAAACACAACAACCCAAAACCTCTGGGACACTGTAAAAGCAGTGCTAAGGGGGAAGTTCATAGCAATACAGGCACACATCAAGAAACAAGAAAAAAGTCAACTAAATAACCTAACTCTACATCTAAAGCAACTAGAAAAGGAAGAAATGAAGAACCCCAGGGTCAGTAGAAGGAAAGAAATCGTAAAAATTAGGGCAGAGATAAATGCAAAAGAAACAAAAGAGACCATAGCAAAAATCAACAAAGCCAAAAGCTGGTTCTTTGAGAAGGTAAATAAAATTGACAAACCACTAGCCAGACTTATCAAGAAACAAAGGGAGAAGAACCAAATCAATAAAATTAGAAATGAAAATGGAGAGATCACAACTGACAACACAGAAATACAAAGGATTATTAGAGAATACTATCAGCAATTATATGGCAATAAAATGAATAACCTGGAAGAAATGGACAAATTCCTAGAAAAGTACAACTTTCCAAAACTGAACCAGGAAGAAATAGAAAATCTGAACAGACCCATCACAAGCACGGAACTAGAGGCTGTAATCAAGAATCTTCCAGCAAACAAAAGCCCAGGTCCAGACGGCTTCACAGCTGAATTCTACCAAAAATTTAGAGAAGAGCTAACACCTATTCTACTCAAACTCTTCCAGAAAATTGCTGAGGAAGGGAAACTTCAAAACTCATTCTGTGAGGCCACCATCACCCTAATCCCAAAACCTGGTAAAGACCCCACAAAAAAAGAAAACTACAGGCCAATATCACTGATGAACATAGATGCAAAAATCCCTAACAAAATCCTAGCAATCAGAATCCAACAACATATTAAGAAGATCATACATCATGACCAAGTGGGCTTTATCCCAGGAATGCAAGGATTCTTCAATATCCGCAAATCAATCAATGTAATACACCACATTAACAAACTGAAAAATAAAAATCATATGATTATCTCAATAGATGCAGAGAAAGCCTTCAACAAAATTCAACATCCATTTATGATAAAAGCCCTCCAGAAAGTGGGAATAGAAGGGACATACCTCAACATAATAAAAGCTATATATGACAAACCCACAGCAAACATTATCCTCAATGGTGAAAAACTGAAAGCATTTCCCCTAAAGTCAGGAACAAGACAAGGGTGCCCACTCTCACCACTACTATTCAACATAGTTCTGGAAGTTTTGGCCACAGCAATCAGAGCAGAAAAAGACATAAAAGGAATACAAATTGGAAAAGAAGAAGTAAAACTTTCACTGTTCGCTGATGACATGATCCTCTACACAGAAAACCCTAGAGACTCTACCAGAAAACTACTAGAGCTAATCAATGATTACAGTAAAGTTGCAGGATATAAAATCAACACACAGAAATCCCTTGCATTCCTATACACTAATAATGAGAAAATAGAAAGAGAAATTAAGGAAACTATTCCATTCACTGTTGCAACAAAAAGAATTAAATACTTAGGAATATATCTACCTAAGGAAACAGAAGACTTGTACATAGAAAACTATAAAACACTACTGAAAGCAATCAAAGAGGACACTAATAGATGGAGAAATATACCATGTTCATGGATTGGAAGAATAAATATTGTAAAAATGAGTATACTACCCAAAGTAATTTATACATTCAGTGCAATCCCTATCAAGCTACCAACGATATTTTTCACAGAACTAAAACAAATAATCTCACAATTTATATGGAAATACAAAAAACCTCGAATAGCCAAAGCAATCTTGAGGAAGAAAAATGGAACTGGGGGAATTAACCTGCCGGACTTCAGGCTCTACTACAAAGCCACAATCATCAAGACAGTATGGTACTGGCATAAAGACAGAAATATAGATCAATGGAACAAAATAGAAAGCCCAGAGATAAATCCACGCATCTATGGACACCTCATCTTTGACAAAGGAGGCAAGAATATCAAATGGAGAAAAGACAGTCTCTTTAACAAGTGGTGCTGGGAAAACTGGTCAGCCACTTGTAAAAGAATGAAACTAGAACACTTCCTAACACCATACACCAAAATAAATTCAAAATGGATTAGAGAGCTAAATGTAAGACCAGAAACTATAAAACTCCTAGAGGAGAACGTAGGCAAAACACTCTCCGACATAAATCACAGCAGGATCCTCCATGACCCACCTCCCAGAATATTGGAAATAAAAGCAAAAATAAACAAATGGGACCTAATTAAAATCAAAAGCTTCTGCACAGCAAAGGAAACTATAAGTAAGGTGAAAAGACAGCCTTCAGAATGGGAGAAAATAATAGCAAATGAAGCAACGGATAAAGGATTAATCTCCAAAATATACAAGCAGCTCCTGCAGCTCAATTCCAGAAAAATAAATGACCCAATCAAAAAATGGGCCAAAGAACTAAACAGACATTTCTCCAAAGAAGACATAAAGATGGCTGACAAACACATGAAAAAATGCTCAACATCCCTCATAATCAGAGAGATGCAAATCAAAACCACAATGAGATACCATTTCACTCCAGTCAGAATGGCTGCTATCCAAAAGTCTACATGCAATAAATGCTGGAGAGGATGTGGAGAGAAAGGAACACTCTTACACTGTTGGTGGGAATGCAAACTAGTACAGCCACTATGGAGAACAGTGTGGAGATTCCTCAAAAAACTGGAAATAGAACTGCCATATGATCCAGCAATCGCACTTCTGGGCATACACACTGAGGAAACCAGAATTGAAAGAGACACATGTACTCCAATGTTCATTGCAGCACTGTTTATAATAGCCAGGACATGGAAGCAACCTAGATGTCCATCTGCAGACGAATGGATAAGAAAGCTTTGGTACATATACACAATGGAGTATTATTCAGCCATTAAAAAGAATACATTTGAATCAGTTCTAATGAGGTGGATGAAACTGGAGCCTATTATACAGAGTGAAGTAAGCCAGAAAGAAAAACACCAATACAGTATACTAATGCATATATATGGAATTTAGAAAGATGCAAATGATAACCCTGTATACGAGACAGCAAAATAGACACAGATGTATAGATCAGTCTTTGGGACTCTGTGGGAGAGGGTGAGGGTGGGATGATTTGGGAGAATGGCATTGAAACACGTATGTTGTCATATGTGAAATGAATCACTAGTTCAGGGTCAATGCATGTTATAGGATGCTCGGGGCTGGCATGTGGGGATGACCCAGAGGGAGGATAAAGGGAGGAGGGAGGTGGGAGGGGGGTTCAGGAGGGGAAACTTATGTAAACCCGGGGCGAATTCATGTCAATGTATGGCAAAACCAACCAATATAATATTGTAAAATAGTTTGCCTCCAATAAAAAATAAATTAATTATTAAAAAAAAATGAAAAAGAAAAAGCAAGAGAGTTCCAGAAAAACATCTACTTTTGCTTTATTGACTATGCCAAAGCCTTTGACTGTGTGGATCACAATGAACTGTGGAAAATTCTTAACAGATGGGAATGCCAGACCACTTGACCTGCCTCCTGAGAAATCTGTATGCAGGTCAGGAAGCAACAGTTAGAACTGGGCATGGAACAACGACTGGTTCCAAATCGGGCAAGGAGTACGTCAAAGCTATATATTGTCACCCTGCTTATTTAACTTTTATGCAGAGTACATCATGAGAAATGCTGGACTGGATGAAGCACAAGCTGGAATCAAGATTGCCAGGATAAATATCAATAACTTCAGATATGCAGATGACACCACCCTTATGGCAGAAAGCAAAGAAGAACTAAAGAGCCTCTTGATGAAAGTGAAAGAGGAGAGTGAAAAAGTTGGCTTAACACTCAACATTCAGAAAACTAAGATCATGGCATCC
The DNA here is from genome assembly GCF_049115385.1 of Moschus berezovskii. Classification (NCBI taxonomy): domain Eukaryota; kingdom Metazoa; phylum Chordata; class Mammalia; order Artiodactyla; family Moschidae; genus Moschus; species Moschus berezovskii. Next base: position 110,732,508 of record NC_142460.1, on the reverse strand, counting down.
GGTCCCATCACTTCATGGCAAATAGATGGGGAAACAGTGGAAATAGTTCCAGACTTTATTTTGGGGGGCTCCAAAGTCACTGCAGATGGTGACAGCAGCCATGAAATTAAAAGACATTTGCTCCTTGGAAGGAAAGTTATGACCAACCTAGACAGCATATCAAAAAGCAGAGACATTACTTTGCCAACAAAGGTCCATCTAGTCAAAGCTCTGCTTTTTCTCGTAGTCATATATGGATGCAAGAGTTTGAAAGTTAGAAAGAAAGCTGAACACCAAAGGATTGATGCTTTTGAACTGTGGTATTGAAAAAGACTCTTGAGAGTCCCTTGGACAGCAAGGACATCCAACCAATCCATCCTAAAGAAAATCAGTCCTGAATATTCATTGGAAGGACTGATGCTGAAGCTGAAACTCCGATACTTTTGCCACCTGATGAGAAGCACTGACTTATTGAAAAAGACCCTGATGCTGGGAATGACTGAAGGTGGGAGGAAAAGGGGATGACAGAGGATGAGATGGTTGGATGGCATCACTGACTCAACGGACAAGAGTTTGAGTAAACTCCGGGAGTTGGTGATGGACAGGGAAGCCTGATGTGCTGCAGTCCATGGGGTCACAAAGAGTCAGATGCAGCTGAACTGAACTTATGCTTAGAGGCCAGAGCAGCTTATTACTTTAGGTGCTTTTCAGTTAGAGCTAATAGCCATTAAATTGCACATACTCAACCTGGATAAACAGAAACTTTTTAAATATTTATGTACATATTTATGATGTGTGAAATAGAAAATGATACATCTGGGAACAAGTTCCAGAAATGAGAAAGTATCTAATAAAGTAAGTGAAACTGCTTCTCTTGTGACTCAGCTGGTAAAGAATCCATCTGCAGTGCAAGAGACCTGAGTTCGATCCCTGGTTTGGGAAGATCCCCTGGAGAAGGGAAAGGCTACCCACTCCAGTACTCTGATCTAGAGAATTCCATGAACTGTATAGTACATGGGGTCGCAAAGAGTCGGACACAACTGAATGACTTTAACATAAAAATTCATATATCACTTGACTCCTAGAGAGACAATCAAATGAGATGTCTTGAAATTCACATTTAAGAGATACTGTGGAGTCTAGCCGGAGAATACCCCATCAAAAGACATGATTTGGACCTTTATAAGTCTGCATTATTATTGGATCAGTTAAGGTTTCTGAACTTGTTTCTAAGTAGTTTGTTTTTCTTTTCTTTTCTTTTTTTTGTCACTGATCTGAATTTCCCCTCTGATATTTTCTCTAAAACTAGATGGTGACAAACTTTTATTGATTTTGACCAATAGTTATTCCATGTCTATAGTTTGTCATGTTCTACTTCCTGAAATACTTTTAATCATCTTCTTTTTCCAGTGTCCCAGCCATAGACCTGTTGTACTAATGCCTGTGCCATTGTCATGTTCTCCCAAGGGGTTACCCTGTTTCAATACATCTTCCTCTCTAAACTTCTAAAATGTAAATCTGATTGTCACTCTTCTGTCTAAAACTCTTTATAGGCTACTCATTCCCTGTTGGGATAAAGTCTAATGTCTTGAACATGACATGCTGGACCATTCATTCATTACCTATATCTTTTGTACAGGCTTATCCCTAGAGGCACCGAAGTTCCAATCATGCTAAGTTCTTAGATAACTATGAATTTGAAGATGCTGTTCCCTCCTTCTGGGATGCTCTCTTCCTTATATACCCAATATGCCTGGCATGTTTGATCAATAGTAGGAAGACCACTGAGGCAAGAGCAAAGTATGCAAGGGGAAAACTTGCATTAGGAGATAAGTTGGGAGATAGGAAATAGAGACGATCATATAGCATCTTATACTCAGAGTGAGATAGAATGTCTTTGGAAGGATTATAGCAAATAAGTAGCATCATCTGTTTTCTTTTTAACACCGAGTTCAAAATGGCTGCTGTGGTGAGAATGGTCAGCAGAAGTGGGGAAATGTGACAACAGCAGAAGCAGAGAGATCACTTAGGAAGAATTACACTAATTGGAATAAGAAATTAGTGTCGAAACAGTGGAGATAGTGGGAAATTATCAGACTGGATATATTGTGAGTCTTGAGCCTAGAATTTGCTGATGAATTCACGTAGAGTGTGGCAAAAGGAAGAAATCAAGGATGATCCCCAATTTTCGGGTCAGAGCAGTTGGAAAATGGAGTATTCATCTTTTGAAACACAAGTGAAACACATTTGCAGGGAATGGTAGCAAAATTAGAAGTTCAATCTTGAGGGTGTTGAATTTGAGGTGGCTGTAAGACAGCCAAGTGGGAATGCACTATAGGCAGTTGAACGTATGAGTCTGGAAATTAAGGGGGGATGGTGGTGGTGGTGGTGGAGCTAAAGAAATTAATTTGGAAGTTGTCAACATACATTATTTATTAGTGAGTATAGATATAAGAAAGAAATGTCAGCACATATAAACACTGAAAAAGTGAGATGAGTGTATAAGTGAATGAAAGAGTTATACTGATTGAGATGCCAACTTGCAGAGAGAAGTAGATAGTATAAAAGTCTCCTATCAGTAACATTCACAGGATTTCATTACCTTCTTCTCTAATGGAAAACTTGTTGGCAACTCTCATTTTCTAGAATATACCACTAATGAATATAGACATAGTGAATACAAATATCTTTTTTAATATATTGAATTACTGATGTCTTCTTATTCTGTACTTTAGTGGCCATATATTTGCCAAAAGAAAAAAATCAGTACATCAATATGATGAGTCTGTCGAGTTTTACATGTGCATATAACAGCTTCCTGGTGTAAAGAATCTGCCTGCAAGGCAGGAGACCTGGGTTCAATCCCTGGGTCAGGAAAATATCCTGGAGGAGGAAATGGCAACCTATTCCAGTATTCTTGCCTGGAGAATCCCACAGACAGAGAAGCTTGAAGGGTTACAGTCCATGGGTCACAAAGAGTAGGACACAACTGAGTGACTATCACTTTCACTTCACTTTCATCATAGCTACAGGAGATGTTTGAACACATTAAAAATTCCTCACATCCTCACATGATGGTTTCCAGTTTACAATATGCTTTATCTTCATCACCTCTGACTTTGAGTCTTGTGACATCCATACGTTTGGCATGTGGGCGATATTGTCCCCTACTTAAATATGAACAAACTCGGGCTCAGGAGGCAAAGTCATTTGTGTGCTTGGATGAGTGAGTCCTCCTGGCTTGAATCCTGGTGGTCCAATGAGTGCCCCACTCCATTTCTGCATGTCACCTTCACGAGGATCTCAAGGTCTGCCCCATCCTTAGCTGCAGCCCAATAAAATTTTCACAGAGTGGGAAGAAGCATGATCCCACTTCCATTTCATAGAAAAGACAGAAAATAACTGGTCTTCAGTGGAAACCGTTTAGCAGCTCAGTTGCTCGACATATGTTGTGGAACTGGGTTGAATCACCTGAAACACCCTCAGGCATAGGATCCCAGGCTTTCCAAAAAAGTGCTGGGAAGGAGAATAGTGACCCTGAAACATGTCTGGACTCACCAACCACTTAACCACCTCACTCCCGTCAGCCTTTGCCTCCTTCATGCTTGGATTTGAACCCTCAGATGCCGAAACGTACATCTGTCCCCCACTCAGATCTGATGTCTCTCCAGCATTAGCCTCCCATCTTGGACACTTTCCCTTTACGAACTAAGTTTCTAAGTCCTACCTACACATTCCCCCGCATCCAGATACAGATGACCTATTTTAACAACTCCACAACGACAATGCAGAAAAAGAGCATAAACCACTGCTTTTATACTTGCTACACGCTTAGCCCTTACCCATGTTATCTATGCTGCATGACAGTCATAGGCAGAAAGACATTATTTTACAAATGAGGAAACAAACTCAGAATGACACGACCAAACTCCTACAGTCAGATATCTGCTATTAACTGGAAGAATTAAGATGTGAGTCTAAATCCTCATTACTCCAAAATCCAAACTCTTTCCTTAATCCTTAACTCTGCACTACTTCCTCCTCTCATTAGAACCCGGTTTCATTCTCTGTGAGACAATATCAACAGTCTAAATTATATCTATTTTCGCCCTCTGGATGAGGTTAATTGTTTCTCGATTCTGCCTTAAACAATCCAACAAAATTTTCCATGGTCTTCTCCCTTCTTTATCTCCACATCCCCACTACCACCACCTTCCGTTCCGTTCCGTCGCTCAGTCGTGTCCGACTCTACGACCCCTTGGACTGTAGCCTACCAGGCTTCTCCGTCCATGGGATTCTCCAGGCAAGAATACTGGAGTGGGTTACCGTTTCCTTCTCCAGGGGATCTTCCCGACCTTGGGGGGTGTTAAAACTTTGTTAGAATTGGTGAAGTCCAGGAATGAACCAAGTACCTTTACAACAGCCAGACTGAAAGGAACTTCCATATGTCTAAAAGACAGAAAATTCAATTTTGTATCAGGCTCCAATCTGTTTCTCAAACAGTTACCATAAATCTGTACTAAAAATCAAAGGAAATGATTTATAACAGAAGCTTTTTCAGTTAACACCTCCATCCCATTGTTTGCTTTAAACCAAGGTTTCTCTGTGGCGTATGGCTGGAAAAGGAGAGAAGAGGGTCAGTGGGGTTTCTATCCTGAGGCTCAGTCTTCCCAGGTGTGCCTGCTGTTACTCTACAGATGCCAGACATCACGGGGGCACATATAAAGAAACAGGATTAGTCACACAGTCTCAAGCTACCTGCCTTAAATGGGCATCATGGGGAGGAGTTTATGCTTTTTGCCCATAATGCACTTTATCACATCATAAAGGAGCTCCTCAGCCAGGTGGAAATCATTGCCTGCTGAATCAATTATGATTATAGGGCACTCTGGAATGTTCTGTTGATTGTGATGTTAATAGGTACAAAGGTACACAATGTGCAGCTCAATAACCATTCCATTAACGTCTAGTTGAAAGTTTATTTCCAATATCATCATTACGAAGGAGAAAATGACCCTTAGGACACATTACTGGGAAAAGTATGCAGGCATCTGAAAGCCACTTGCCTCTCCCCGGCTTCATTCCTCACGAAATGAGCACGACACTGAGTCTGCACAGTCAGGTGCACTGAATAATCAAAGGGAAAGTTTTGACTGAAATAAAATTGACATGCAAAGCATGAAAGTGGGGACAAAGTCACACTGTCATTTCTATTACCAACACAGTGATAAAACAAACACACCATTCACCATGAATCACATTAAGACTCCCGAAGCAGAAATACTGGAGGTGCTAGAATACTACCGTGTCAGGAATTTCACATAAATTTATTTGAATAAATTCATTTTCTGGACTGCCATGATTCTGTTTTACATGATTATAGCTAAGGTATTTCAACACTGGTTTTCATCTTTCCCTCTCTGCCTGAGCTATACTAACTGACCCTGTATATAATCTCCCTGACTGCAATCCCCTCTTTTGTATTGGCTCTGCAATTTTCCAAAGTTAAAATCTGGGGGGAAAGGGAATGACAGGAAAATCAAATCACGAAGCCTTAACAAAAACACAGATGCTTAAATTCTAAAGGGACGGTAGTTTGATGACAAGAAATCTGTAGAAATATAAAAACAAGGTATAAAGACCTCAAGTTTTTAATTACAGTCTGACACCAGCCTCAAAATCTCTACAAAGTACACAGTCATGAGCTCAGATTATCTGAACTTTTAGCTACACTCTCTTCATCTGAACCAAGAGAACATTTCCGGGTAAAAGGGTTTGGTGAGTTGAGATTGGGATTTATAAAGGACTCCGCATCAGAGGACAGTCAAGTGATAACTACTTATGGGCACTTTTCTGAGATGCAAATTATAGATAATTAACATCCATAAAGCATTCCGTTCCGTCGCTCAGTCGTGTCCAACTCTTTGCGATCCCGTGGACTGTAGCCTACCAGGCTTCAAATACTGGAGTGGGTTACCGTTTCCTTCTCCAGGGGATCTTCCCGACCCAGGGATCGAGCCTGGGTCTCCCGCATTGGAGGCAGACGCTTTAACCTCTGAGCCACCAGGGCAGCCCCCATAAAGCATTACAGAATATAAATTGTTAAACAGAGGTAGAGTGATCAGTCTTCTTAGGGATCTGATAGATGTTCTCTTTATTCATTCATTTGTTCATTCATTCATTCAAGTAAGGAAACTTATCCAGCGGATACACATCAGTAATAAGCCAAACAGCTGGTGAGGCAGAAATGAAAAGAAAACGCTATGATTACAGTGGTTTGTTCATCGATCAGGAGAGAGAAGAGGTGAAGGGGCAAAGGAAGGGACCAAAATGAAACTGGTGATATGTGAACTGTGTTTTCAACATGTGTTGTCAATCTGTCAGGGGATAAAATGGAAAAGGTTAGAGTCAGAGGGAGCATCCTGAACAGAGAGATAGGGTCGAGTGAGCATGTGCCCAGGGAATCTCATTTGATCTGAGCTATTCAGAACTATGTTGGAGTTAAGCACTGAGGAAAGACACCATCCTGAGGGTCTTGTGAGGCGTGTTAAGGAGGGTGTACACTTTCCTCTAAGTCAGTTCTTTTCAATTCTGGCTGTACCTCACACTAGAGGAGCTTCTGAAATATGCTCAGATACCATTCTAAGAGATTTGAATTGTTGGATTTGGGGAAGGTCTTGAAGATGTGATTTTCAATGCTAACCAGGTGTAGCTGGAGCTGAGCACCACTCTACAGGGATAAAGTTATGCTGAGAATGTTTGAGCAGAGAAATGTCAAAGTCAGTTCTATGTTTTAGAAAGGTGAGTCCAGCAGATGTTGGGAGAAGTGATGGAAGAGGTGGAAACCAAGTAGGAATCTAGCATAGTCTCTTAGAGCAGTGGTGTTCAAACCATGGTTCATCAAAACTTTAAGATTTTATGGAGTTTCTGCAAGAGGTAAGAAACACTTGCTTCAACTTTTTAAATAATCATTTAATTACTGTCAGAAAGAATAAAAAACCTCAGAGTAAAACTACCAAAGGAAGCAAAAGACCTGTACTCCAAAAACTGTAGGACACAGATGAAAGAAATCAAAGATGACACAAACATGGAAAGATAAACCATGTTCTTGGATTGGAAGGATCAATGATGTTCTACCCAAAGCAGTCTATGATTCAATATAATTTCTGAGATCTGTAATAGGTGAATAGCCTGGGATTATATGGCAAGCTGGGTTTTTTTTTAAAAGGTGAGGGGGTGAAGGAAAACGTCACCAGGCTACAGGACTTTTTTAATACTATACAACCAAACCAGTACACACATTGAATGTTAAAAATGAATGGCCACCCATGACCCCAAATTTCCTTTTTTTTTTCCTTTTTGGCTGTCATGTGGCTTGTGGGATCTCAGTTCTCCAACCAGGGATTGAACCCAGGCCATGGTAGTGAAAGCCAGAGTCCTAACCACTAGGCTATCAGGGTACTCCCCCAAATTTCAAATATTTGTGTTCCTCAAACTTTTTATCATATGTTGACTTTCTTTCTTGTACATTTACTTTTTTTTAAAATTGTGCCAAAATACATATAAATAAAGTTTACCATTTTAACCATTTTTCACTGTACAATTTAGTGATGTTAAGTATATTTTCATTGTTGTACAACCAGTCTCTGGAGCTTTTTCATTTTGCAACTGACACTCTATTCCCATTAAACAACAACTGCATCCCCTGGCAACCACCACGCTTTCTGTTTCTGAGCTTGGCTACTCTGGATATCTCATTAAAGTGGTATCATACAAAATTCACCTTCTTGCGTCTAGACTATCTCACTTAACATAATGTCCTTGAAGTTTACTCATATTACAGCATATGTCAGAATTGCCTTTCTTGTTAAGGCTGAATAATAATATACACGTACATAAACATTTCATCATCCATTTGTCTGTCGATGGGCATCTGGTTACTCTTGTCTATTGTAAACAGTGCTGCTTCAAACATGAAGATATCCACTTTAAGTTCTTTGGGATATATATCCCGAAGTGGGAATGCAGGATTATACGGTAATTCTATTTTTACTGTTTTGAGAAATACATTGACTTTTAATAAGTTAAAGCTTCACATTGGGAAATAAATGTATCCTTAAAAAAGCAAGTTTATCTATTTTACAAAATAAAGTTCTACCTAAGAATTTATTGAAAAATTGAAGAGGGGGTAACTTGCTGCCTTAGATAGAGAGAGGGTACAAGAGGGAGAGGAGGAACCACAGGACAGCAGCTCCACTAAATTTGGCCTTTGCCTAAAAGTTACACATCAGTAGAGAAGGTTCCTATCAGAAGCGGAAAACTGACAGCGGCCCTAGCAAGCAATTAATTGGGACCAGAAAAGAACAAAGGCAACAAAAGGAAGCCATTGTGCAAATATCTGGCCAGTAATTGCCTGCCCACCTTGAGTAGCCCTGGCAAAGAATAGAGGTGAGTGAGTGACTTGAAGCTACTTGAATTCTGCCAGACTGAATTGTTAGGCCTCTCTATAATTGACAACTGACTTCTGTATAACTTTTCCTCATCAGGCCTATTGTGTGTCTTGATCTGGTTGGAGAAGGAGGGTGTGAGAAGGAAGGATCAAGGATAATAATCTAGTCACCAGCTCAGATGCATTAGCTGATATGGCAGAGGCCTGGGAGTGGAAGTGTTAGCCATTCAGTTGTGTCTGACTCTTTGTAACCTCATGGACTATAGCCTGTCAGGCTCCTCTGCCATGGGATTCTCCAAGCAAGAATACTGGAGTGAGTAACCATTCCCTTCTCCAGGGGATCTTCCTGACCCAGGAATCAAACCCAGTTCTCCTACATTGAAGGCAGATTCTTTACTGTCTGAACCACCATGGAAGCCCGGCAGAGGCCTAGCGTACAGGACAAAAAGCAGGTTTAGCCAATCTGGAATAGGTTCAGTCTGGAGTAGGGCAACATGAAGCTGGAATGAAACATGCTTCAAGCTAGAATCATTTGTCCAAACTTGTTTTGTGTAGATCACCTGCTATGTGCCTGAAATAGGTCTAGAACAAACATGATCCAAATCCTTAGGGAGTTACTAGAGAATGTGACAGGAAAGTAACCAGCAATTATGACAATGAAGGGTCAACAAAAAGTCTATGTTGGAGCCCTGTGGGACACTATGAACAAGCCCCTGCTTGAGCTCTGGGTACTGGGGGATGCCCTCCAGGGGATGCAGCACCTCATAGAGCCTGAGGGATGAGGAGTCAGCTGGGGAAGAGGAGGAGGAAGTAGCATGTACAAAGGCCCTGTGACTGTAGAGAGGCTGGTGTGGTGGGTAAACGACAGTAGTTCAGTAGGATCAATGTGAAGTGACTTGGACAATGAAGCTGGTGAGGCTCTCACACCAGTAAGCACCAAAGCCACCTGGAGGGCTTATTAAATCTTAGAGAGCAAGGCCCATTCCCAGAGTTTATGATGTTTAAGCTCTAGAGGATTTGCATTTCAAACAAGTTTCCACGTGATGCTGATGAAGCTGGCCTGGGAACCTACTGACAACCACTAACATGGTGGAGTTGGGGACTGGAGCACACCCCCAAAGTGGCCATTATTGTAAGAGATGTCAGCAGCCTGAACTAGAGGGGTATGAGTGGTGAAGGAGTGGTGTGGAGACTGCAGAACTGACACCTCTCAATGACCCAGTGCGATGGAAGGCAAAGATGTGTTCTGAGTTTGGAGTCAGAAAAGTGTGCTATTCCCTAAGATGGGAAAAAGAGGAAATGACTGGTGCAGAAAATGACATTGCGTCTTGAGGATAGTGCTAATGGACCACAGAAGTAGGAAGTAATAATTAAATGGATGTTACTTCGAATGCATGTATCAAAAGTATGTTGTATTTAGGAGCTAAAGGAAATTTTTCAATAGGTTGGAAATGCCAGCTAAGGTCCTAGGAAGGTATAACCTAAGTATCAGAGATAGAGATTGAAGCTGCAGAAATGGCTCAGAGGGAACATGTAGATAAGAAGCTGAGAACAAAATCCTAAAAGGAAAACAAAATAAAACAAAGCAAACAAAAAATAAACAATCAAATGATAATTTAAGGAATGGGCAAAGAGAAAAGCCAAAAAGGGAGCTCAAAATGGTCAGAGTAGTACCCAAGAAATGCATAGAATAGAAGAGAGAGTTTAAAGAAGGAGGAAGTGAAGTGAAAGTCACTCAGTCATGTCCAGCTCTTTGCAACCCCATGGACTAAACAGTCCATGAAATTCTCCAAGCCAGAATACTGGAGTGGGTAGCCCTTCCCTTCTCCAGGGGATCTTCCCAACCCAGGGAACAAACCCAGGTCTCCCACATTGCAGGAGGATTCTTTACCAGCTGAGCCACAAAGGAAGCCCAAAGAAGGAGGAAGTGCCTTTGTAAATAGGACAGAGAAGAGAGGGGCATAGGCAGTCACCAGCCTTAGAAACAAGAAGTGCTGGGAGTCTATGTGAGTTTATGCTTTAGTTGCATGACGAGAGGGGTAACTGGATGTAGTACCAGGCTGATGAGACCATATTCTATGCAGTGAAAATTCTGTTGTGAATTGGCACCTGAGTTCTAGGTTCAGGGACATCTGAAAATGTCTTGTCCATGGGAAAGTAATTTTGAATGCTGATAAGTGAAACTGGTGTTGCACATATATTGGTCTGAAAAGAAGAGAGTGCCTGTAACGTAGTTCAGAGCCCCAGAACAAGAGTCCTCCCATGGAGGAGACCCAGAGTCATTTCAAGGTGGCTGTGGTAGCCTTTCTGTAGAGAAGCTCAGCTGGCTGGTTTGATGGCTATGACTCTGCTCACTTCCTCCCTGAGGAGCATCTTGTTTCTGCTCTTTTTCTCTCATCATCTCGTCCTCAACACACCCTTATCTCTGACCACCCCTCCCTAATAGTCTTACCCTTCTGAGGCAAAGCAAACAGGAGTGCTGTTCCCTACTAAGTGTAATAACTCTCTGTGGGCGAGAGAACTAGACCACAGGAGAGTCATGAAGCTGGAGCAGAGTGTGCAAGTAGCATGGAAACAAGACAGACTATGTCAGTTGTGATCCAGAGAAATTACAAAATCAATTACAAAACACAAAAGACAATGCCACAAAGTTTAACTGAATTCTCATTCAGTACAGAAGCATGCTGAAAGAAGAGATTAAACCTGGGGAAAAATACAGTATAGCACAGAACCATGAGTATTTTGTAGCATATATCCAACAGCACTTTGAAATGTCTAAAATCCACATTACTCTTGCCTCATAACCTAAGTTTACCCTATGGTCTTGGTTCAGAAATTCAAGTATAAGTTTAAAAGTTTTATGGATATTTTAAAATGAACTAAAACGTATAAATGAAAATCACAAGTTTGGGCGGACAATATTTGATTTTTAAACTTAAAGAAATCCAGAAAATCTCATTTTAACTAATACCTGCTAGCATTCTCCTTACTAAATTGTTCATCTAATGATGATATTCATTTTGAAGTTATTTGCCTTATTAGAAAGTCCAGAATCTGGTCCTGTTGTTGGATGACTTATGTGATGCCAATTAACCAATTAATCCATTAGTCTCCTAGTTAGTAAAATTACTCAGTTTGGTTAAATAATCTCTAAGGTCCTGGGTAGCCTAAGAACTAAGTTATGGCACATTACTGATAACTCTCATACAGTAGGTGACCAGCAGAATTATAAGGTTGACGAAAGCTCAGACGTTATCAGATTCAACCCACTGTTTTTACTGATCAACAATAAAAGTGGGCCTAAAAGATTTAATACCTTGACTACTGTCAAGTAGCTTTCTAAGACAAGATCCATAGCCAGATTTAAGTTCTAAATAATTTGAAATGTATGGAATGGCTGAGGGGAAATAGATAATAAATTAAGAAAACCAAAAGACAAGAAGAATTGTGGGTGGGATACATTATTGAATACGTAAAACTAATGTTTGTGTGTTTCAAATACTTTCAAATTCCTTTAAACCTCTAGTTACAACAGTTTGTTCACTTGTTTTTAAAGGGTTCACATTCCAGGGCTATAATTAGTGCTGTTTGTTTCTCACTTTCAGCAACAGAAGCATATTATTTTAGTTGAGAATTTATATATAGGATCACCAAGGTGGAGACAAAAGTAAACGCCATTATCACTTCAGTTAGAATTAGTCCTTCAAAGTCTGTGCAGAAAACGTGTGTGTATCTTCATATGTGTCCGGTTTGCAAGTTGACTTATCAACAAATACTGAAAACAAAGAAGCTATTCATAGTTGCTGAGGTTAAACCAGGGAAAATCTAACATGAATGATTTCCTTCTGTGCTCTGTTTCTTGTAAATACAATCCTTTAAAACCATACTTTCTTTTTAAGTTTTAATAAAAAGAGTGGGTCAGCATTCATGGGATTCATGTTGCTACTCAGCTTGCAGGAATGCCATTTCTGTGGTGGTTCCCGGGTTCGCCTTTAAATAAAATTTAAATGTGGAGGTGGTAGGAGACCCGGAGAACACAAAGGGAGTAGGAGAACTTAAAAATATGAGTTCATATTATAAAAATTCTAAACAGATGTGTTGAAAATATATTTTGAGGAGAAATAAAATTATAGATAGTCACAGGATGTGAAGGTGCAAAGGGAAGGCAGAGTGAAATAGACAAGATAAGAAAATTAAATTCAAACTTCTAAAGGAAAACAACAAACAGCATAAATGCTCTGGGACAAATAGGACTTCCAAGAGATTTTTAACCCAAGAAAGATTTTACAGTGTCACCCACAGACTGGTAAAAAGTCATTTGATCTTTCAAGACATAGTGTTAAAATTGAAATGCTCGAGTTTTTCTTATTCACCTGTTAAAACAACCCTAAACTTTATGTAGGCTTGGTTTCATAATCCCCATTTCAGAGATGAAAAAGTGGAAGAAGAGAGAAAGCTCTCATGATATGCCTATAGATTTATATCAAGTCATTTGTGAAAACAATTTGATATAATCATTCCTTCAACCCATTCCTTTCTCACTAGACCAGGCTAGAATCAATGACCAGAGGAATAATTCTGTTTTCTTTCCTAGAGAGATTTTAGAACTAGATAGACATCTATCTCTCCCACTAGAGAAATGTGGCATGGGGCAGGGCTGGTGGTCATGTTTTATTTTTGTTTGTTTGTTTGCTTAGATATCAGCAGTCTTTAATTTGACTCTTAGTGTGCACATTATATCCTAAAAGGAATATAAAAACAAATAAGAATTATCCAAATTATTATGATGCAGATTTATTACTAGGATTTTGGACTGTTTGCTTCTAATAGTGCTTGTTTTTAAAAATCACCATGTTATTCTAAATAAATGTTACCATTTTTTAATTATATGTTTTAAAAAATTCAAGACTGAAAGTTTTAAAGTAATTTGAAAGGAAATCCATTGTCAAGAAGAAATTATCCTTGACCTTAAGAAAACATCATTCATGATACATTTCATTTTTTTTATTTATTTTTTATTTGTGTTTTATTTATTTATTTATTTTTATTGGAGGCTAATTACTTTACAATATTATATTGGTTGGTTTTGCCATACATTGACATGAATCTGCCCCGGGTGTACATGTGTTCCCCTTCTTGCTCCCCTCTCCCTCCTCCCTCCTCCCCATATCCTCCCTCCGGGTCATCCCTGTGCACCAGCCCCGAGCATCCTGTATCATGCGTCGAACCTGGACTGGTGATTCATTTCACATATGCTAATATACATGTTTCAATGCCATTCTCCCAAATCAGCCCACCCTCACCCTCTCCCACAGAGTCCCAAAGACTGTTCTATACACCTGTGTCTCTTTTGCTGTCTCGTATACAGGGTTAAGGTTACCATCTTTCTAAATTCCATATATATGTGTTAGTATACTGTATTGGTGTTTTTCTTTCTGGCATACTTCACTCTATATAATAGGCTCCAATTTCATCCACCTTATTAGAACAGATTCAAGTGTATTCTTTTTAATGGCTGAATAATACTCCATTCTGTATATGTACCAAAGCTTTCAAATGCATATATACCTGTAGAAAATTCAGATAAATTTTTCAATAAATTTTTCTATTTTATAGATAGTATTTATAAGTAAAAATAATAAATTTCATTTTGTTCCCTATAAGTAATAAGTTAAAAAAATTGGAAAAATTTTGATCAAATTATGTTTCTATAAGTTTAAATTATTTTCCACATTAAAAAGTCACCTTATACTTGAGTTATATACATTCAATATATATAGCTCTTTGTATGTCAATCACACCTCAATAAAATGGTTTTAAAAAATCAACACAGTAATAGTTTTTTTTACCTGTTTTGGTGGGTTTTGCATCTAACCACCTCCACCACACCATCATCATCATCACCAGTCATTATCATAACTGTTGCTATTATTTGGGGCCCACTATGTTTCAGGTCCTACACTAAGATTTTCTTTATATGACATATTTATTCTATCCTCAGAACCCATCTGACCACATATGTATGCTGAACCATACTCCCTAATGCTATTCTGGGTGCATGTGTGCTAAGCCACTTCAGTCGTGTCCAACTCTATATGACCCCGTGGACTGTAACCTCCCAGGCCCCTCCGTCAATGTGATTCTCTAGGCAATAATACTGGAGTGAGTTGCCATGGCCTCCTCCAGGGGATCTTCCTGAACCAGGGATCAAACTCATGTCTCATGTCTCCTGCATTGGCAAGTGGATGGTGGTTTAGTTGCTAAGTCATGTCCAACTCTTGCAACCCTGTGGACTGTAGCCCACCAGGTTCTTCCGTCCATGGGATTCTTCAGGCAAGAAAACTGGAGTGGGTTGCCATTTCCTTCCCCAGGAGATCTTCCCTACTCAGGAATCTAACCTGGATATCCTGCATTGCAGGTATATTCTTTACCAATTGAGTTTTTAGGGAAGCCCTGGAAAGTTGGCTATTTACCACTACTGCCATCTGGGAAGCCCCAATGCTAAAATTCTAACCTCACCCTATTTCTAGAGACAGACTGACCAAAACCACAGCTAACAAGACTCATCTTGCAATGAGAGAGCCTCATTCTTGCATTCAGAAAACAAGCATGGAGAGTTCTGACATTTTCCCTCACTCTCTTCATGCCTCTTTCTCACTTGAAACTCCCAACTGAGAAATAGGGAGGTTAAGAGAAGGTAATCTGTCTGACTGACAAACAGAAACCTCTTTTTATAAAAGTAAAGTTACTGAAAGAAAATAAAAAGGAAGTTTGGAACAATCTCAATGCCCCTGCCACTTTATGACCTTCCTAATGCGACTAGTTGACTCACTGGAAAAGACTCTGATGCTGGGAGGGATTGGGGGTGGCAGGAGAAGGGGACGACAGAGAAAGAGATGGCTGGATGGCATCACCGACTCGATGGACATGAGTTTGAGTGAACTCCGGGATTTGGTGATGGACAGGGAGGCCTGGCGTGCTGTGATTCATGGGGTCGCAAAGAGTCGGACACGACTGAGCGACTGAACTGAATTGAATGTTTTATGGCTTTCCCTTTACATATTTTTGTTCTCTTATGAATTTTTAGTTTCAGATAGACAAAAGGCAAAGAGAATAAAAAGTATAATTTGAATTGAGATGTCTCCAAAAGAAAGAAAACAAAAAGATGTCTCTTTTTATTGTATGTGTGCTATGTGGCAAACACTCTCACGCATACTATTTCCTTTAGATTTTTGGTGAGGTAAGAGTTATTTTCCCCAGAGTTTGGATAAGAAATTGGGGCTAGGAAGGACAAATGATTTGTCTAGGAATACACAGCCAATGATGAGCTGAACTGGGATTAAAACCTAACTCTGTTTGATTCTAAAGCCCATGTCCTAAAAAGATTCTATAACTAATAGGGTGAAAATGCAATAGTCATTGTTAATTAATTCTGTCATCTAATACTTATTGCAAAACTACCATGTATCAGACTCAGGTTAGGTGTGAGGATATAGAGAAAAGCATTACATGGCCTCTAGCTTCAAAGAGTTTGATGTCTTGTGAAGGAAGGAAGCAAGGTTAGATGGCCTCATATACTACCCTCCATCCATTGCAGGTATTACAGATATATTTAAAATATGGAACTGTTCATATCTTTTAGAAATAAAAAGCAGAAGTCACATGGATATTAAAATCCAGAAAACATAAGTATCCTCAAACAGCCTGCTCAGTTGGGGCCAAGGGGACAGAAGCCTAAAGAAACACCCAAAGGACTAAAAGTGTCATCTTGGCTGAAGATCTCTGCCAGGTGGAATTATCAAAGATTTATAGGCTCTGAATACCAAGAGGGATGCAAAAGCACTTGAACTTGCAATCAAGTTGGGAGTAATGCAATAAATAAGACCACCTCTAAGACATTTCATTATGAAAATTTATTAGCGTATGAAAAAGATAGGCCCAAAGTAACTCCACTGTCAAAAATCAAACAAGAAAAGTCTAAAATCAATTCACAACTGTATATGGAAATAAGTGAATTTAATTACTATCATCTCCAAACCACATCTTTTTGTATGGGTGTGTGTGTGTGGGTGTGTGTATTCCAAGAGTCATTTTATTATTTTTTAATTAATTTTAATTGGAGGCTGAGAGTCCCTTATACTACAAGGAGATCCAACCAGTCCATTCTAAAGGAGATCAATCCTGGATGTTCATTGGAGGGACTGATGCTAAAGCTGAAACTGCAATACTTTGGCCACCTCATGCGACGAGTTGACTCACTGGAAAAGACTCTGATGCTGGGAAAGGTTGGGGGCGGGAGGAGAAGGGGACGACGGAGAATGAGATGGCTGGATGGCATCACCGACTCTGTGGACATGAGTTTGAGTGTACTCCGGGAGTTGGTGATGGACAGGGAGGCCTGGCGTGCTGTGATTCATGGGGTCGCGGAGAGTCGGACACGACTGAGCGACTGAACTGAACTGAAGTGAACTGAATTACTTTACAATATTGTGGTGGTTTTTGCCATACATTGACATGAATCAGCCATGGGTCTACGTGCTTTCCCCATCCTGAACCCCCCTCCCACCTTCCTCCCCATCCCATCCTTCACGGTCATCCCAGTGCACCAGCCCTGAGCACCCTGTCTCATGCATTGAACCTAGGCTGGTGATCTGTTTCACATACGATAATATACATGTTTCAATGCTATTCTCTCAAATCATCCCTCATCTTCTCCCACAGAGTCCAAAAGACTGTTCTTCACATCTGTCTCTTTTTTGATGTCTCGCATATAAGATCATAGTTACCATCTTTCTAAATTCCATATATATGCATTCTTATACTGTATTGGTATTTCTCTTTCTGACTTACTTCACTCTGTAAAATAAGCTCGTTTCATTCACCTCATTAGAACTGATTCAAATGCATTCTTTTTAATGGCTGAGTAATATTCCATTGTGTGTATGTACCACAGCTTTCTTATCCATTTGTCTGCTGATGGACATCTAGGTTTCTTCCATGTCCTGGCTATTGTAAACAATGTGCGATGAACATTGGGGTACACGTGTCTCTTTCAATTCTGTCCAAACCACATCTTTACCAGAGCTTCCAACCTCTTTCCTTGATCCAACAAACGGTTAAGAATACAAATTTGCATTTCTTGGATAATTTCACTGAGTCCAAGAGTCATTTTCTTGTGGGAGAAGTGGATGCCTTCTGTTTTTAATAGGCAGAACCATTTTTCTTTGAGGGGCACATGGAAGCCCTTTATATAAGAGAGTCCTCTTTCTCCCCAATGCATGTTCTATCTCTCAGCTGAGAGCAGATGAACCCTGGGGAAATTTTCTGACAAAATAAAAGGAACTATGGTCATCATTCACTGAGTATGAACACATTCTAGGTACTATGGGTAGGGCTATAATATATGTATCATTCAGTCTTCACAGTAACCTTAGGATAAAGGTATTCTCATTGACTCTTTTTGTAGATAAAGAAACTGAACCTCCCATAGGGGAATGGTTACATAGGCAATGGTATATTCCTACATTTGAATATTATGCAGCCCTTACAATGAGATTTTTTAAAAATATTATGGACATGAGATTTTTTTAAATATAATTTTTATTTATTTATTTATGGCTGCACTGGGTCTTCATTGTTGCAAACAGGTTTTCTACCCATTTTTCTTAAGGTTTTTCCCTTTTTTAAAAAAGTTATTTATTTTAATTGGAGGCTAATTACTTTGCAATATTGTGGTGGTTTTTGCCACTGTGAATCAGCCACAGTGTACATGTGTCCCCCATCCTGAGCCTGCCTCCCACCTCCCTCCCCATCCCATCCCTCTGGGCTGTCCCAGGGCACCAGCTTCGAGTGTCCTGTTTCATGCATCAAATTTGGACTGGCCATCTATTTCACATATGGTAATATACATGTTTCAGTGCTATTCTCTCAAATCATCCCACCCTCACCTTCTCCCACAGGGTCCAAAAATCTGTTCTTTATGTCTGTATCTCTTTTGCTGTCTCACATATAAGGTCGTCATTACCATCTTTCTAAATTCCATGTAAATGCATTAATATAGTGTATTGGTGTTTTTCGTTCTGACTTACTTCACTCTGTATAATAGGCTCCAGTTTCATCCACCTCATTATAACTAATTCTTTTTAGAAGAATTAGTCATTCTTTTTAATAGCTAAGCAATATTCCATTGTGTGTATGTACCACAGATTTCTTATCCATTCATCTGCCAATGGACATCTAGGTTACTTCCATGTCCTAGCTATTGTAAACAGTGCTGCGATAAAAATTGGGGTACACATGTCTCTTTCAATTCTGCTTTCCTCGGTGTATATGCCCAGCAATGGGATTGCTGAGTGGTATGAGAGTTCTATTTCCAGTTTTTTAAGGAATCTCCACACTGTTCTCCATAGTGGCTGTACTAGTTTGCATTCCCACCAACAGTGTAAGAAGGTTACCTTTTCTCCACACCCTCTCCAACATTTATTGTTTGTAGACTTTTTGATAGCAGCCATTCTGACCAGTGTTGGATAGTACCTCATTGTGGTTTTGGTTTGCATTTCTCTGATAATAAGTGATGTTGAGCATCTTTTCAGGTGTTTGTTAGCTATCTGTATGTCTTCTTTGGAGAAATGTCTGTTTAGTTCTTTGGCCCACTTTTTGATTAGGTTGTTTATTTTTCTGGAATTGAGCTGCAGGAGCTGCTTGTATATTTTTGAGATTAATTCTTTGTCAGTTGCTTCATTTGCTATTATTTTCTCCCATTCTGAAGACTGTCTTTTCACCTTGCTTATAGTTTCCTTTGCTGTGCAAAAGCTTTTAATTTTAATTAGGTTCCATTTGTTTATTTTTGCTTTTATTTCCATTACTCTAGGAGGTGGGTCATAGAGGATCTTGCTGTGATTTATGTCAGAGAGTGTTTTGCCTAGGGTTTCTTCTAGGAGTTTTATAGTTTCTGGTCTTAAATTTAGATCTTTAATCCATTTTGAGTTTATTTTTGTGTATTGTGTTAGAAAGTGTCCTAGTTTCATTCTTTTACAGGTGGTTGACCAGTTTTCCCAGTACCACTTGTTAAAGAGATTATCTTTCTCCATTGTAGGTTTTTGCCTCCTTTTTCAAAGATAAGGAGTTCATAGGTGTGTGGATTTATCTCTGGGCTTTCTATGTCGTTCCATTGATCTATATTTCTGTCTTTGTGCCAGTACCATACTGTCTTGATGACTGTAGCTTTGTAGTATAGTCTGAACTCAGGAAGGTTGATTCCTCCAGTTCCATTCTTCTTCTCAAGATTGCTTGGGTTATTTGAGGTTTTTTGTATTTCCATACAAATTGTGAAATTATTTGTTCTAGTTCTGTGAAAAATACCGTTTGTAGCTTCATAGGGATTGCACTAAATCTATCGATTGCTTTGGGTAGTATTCTCATTTTCACTGTATTGATTCTTTGGATCCGTGAACATGGTATATTTCTCCATCTATTTGTGTCATCTTTGATTTCTTTCATCAGCGTTTTATAGTTTTCTATTTATAGGTCTTTCGTTTCTTTAGGTAAATCTATTCCTAAGTACTTATTCTTTTCTTCTCAATGGTGAATAGGATTGTTTCCTTAATTTCTCTTTCTGTTTTCTCATTGTTAACGTACAGGAATGCAAGGGATTTCTGTGTATTGATTTTATATCCTACAGCTTTACTATATTCATTGATTCAGTTCAGTTCAGTTCAGTTCAGTTGATCAGTCGTGTCTGACTCTTTGTGACCCCATGAATCACAGCACGCCAGGCCTCCCTGTCCATCACCAACTCCCGGAGTTCACTCAAACTCCTCTAGTAATTTTCTGGTGGTGTCTTCAGGGTTTCCTATGTAGAGGATCATGTCATCTGCAAACAGTGAGAGTTTTGCATCTTCTTTTTCAATATGGATTCCTTTTATTTCTTTTTCTTCTCTGATGGCTGTGGCTAAATCTTCCAAAGCTATGTTGAATAGTAGTGGTAAGAGTGGGCACCCTTGTCTTGTTCCTACTTTAGGAGAAATGCTGTCAATTTTTCACCATTGAGGATAATGTTTTCTGTGGGCTTATCATATATGGCTTTCATTATGTTGAGGTATGTTCCTTCTATGCCTACTTTCTGGAGAGTTTTTATCATAAATGGATGTTGAATTTTGTCAAAGGCTTTCTCTGCATCTATTGAGATAATCATTTGGTTTTTATCTTTCAATTTGTTAATGTGGTGTATCACATTGATTGATTTGTAAACATTGAAGAATCCTTGCATCCCCGGGATAAAGCCCACTTGGTCATGATGTATGATATTTTTAATAAGCTGTTGGATTCTGTTTGCTAGAATCTTATTGAGGATTTTTGTATCTATGTTCATCAGTGATAATGGCCTGTAGTTTTCCTTTTTTGAGGCATCTTGTCTGGTTTTGGTATTAGGGTGATGGTGGCCTCATAGAATGAGTTTGTGAGTTTACTTTCCTCTTCAACTTTCTGGAAGAGTTTGAGTAGGATAGGTGTTAGCTCTTCTATAAATTTTTGGTAGAATTCACCTGTAAAGCCATCTGGTCTTGGGCTTTTCTTTGTTGGAAGATTTTTGATTACAGGTTTGATTTCATGCTTCTGATGGGCCTGTTAAGATTTTCTATTTCTTCCTGTTACAGTTTTGGAAGGCTATAAATTTCTAAGAATTTGTTCATTTCTTCCAACTTGTTCATTTTATTGGCATATAGTTGCTGATAGTAGTCTCTTATGATCCTTTGCATTTCTGTGTTGTCTGTGGTGATTTCTCCTATTTCATTTCTAATTTTGTTGGTTTGATTCTTCTCCCTTTTTTTCTTGATTAGTCTGGCTAATGGTTTGTCTATTTCATTTATCTTCTCAAAAAACCAGCTTTTAGTTTTGTTGATTTTTGCTGTAGCCTCCTTTGTTTCTTTTTCACTTATTTCTGCTCTAAATTGTATGATTTATTTCCTTCTACTTCTTTTCTGCTTCATTTCTTCTTTTTCTAGTTGCTTTAGGTGTAAAGTTAGGTTATTTATTTGATTTGTTTCTTGGGGTAAGCTTGTATTACTATGAACCTTCCCCTTAGCATTGCTTTTACTGAATCCCATAGGTTTTGGGTTGTCGTGTTTTCATTTGTTTCTATGTATACTTTGATTTCCTTTTTGATATCTTCTGTGATTTGTTGGTTATTCAGAAGCATGTTCTTTAGCTGCCATATGTTTGTATTTTTAGTAGTTTTTCTTTCCTGTAGTTGACATCTAATCTTACTGCACTGTGATCAGAAAAGATGCTTGAAATGATTTCAATTTTTTTTGAATTTACAAATGCTAGATTTATGGCCCAGGATGTGATCTACCCTGGAGAATGTTCCATGTGCTCTTGAGAAAAAGCTGAAATTCATTGTTTTGGGGTGAAATGTCCTATAGATATCAATTAGGTCCAATTGGTCCATTGTATCATGTAAAGTTTGTGTTTACTTGCTAATTTTCTGTTTGGCTGATCTGTCCATAGGTGTGAGTCAGGTATTAAAGTCTCCCACTATTATTGTGTTACTGTTAATTTCCCCTTTCATACTTGTTAGCATTTACCTTATGTATTGAGGTTCTCCTATGTTGGGTGTGTATACATATACATATATATATATATAATTGTTATATCTTCTTCTTGGGTTGATCCTTTGATTATTATGTAGTGTCCTTCTTTGTCTCTTTTCACAGCCTTTATTTCAAAGTCTATTTTATCTGATATGAGTATTGCTACTCCTGCTTCCTTTTGGTCTCCATTTTCATGAAATATCTTTTTCCAGCCCTCACTTTCAATCTGTTTGTGTCCCGTGGTTTGAGGTGGGTCTCTTGTAGACGGCATATGTAGGGGTCTTGTTTTTGTATCCATTCAGCCAGTCTTTGTCTTTTGGTTGGGACATTCAATCCATTTACATTTAAGGTAATTATTGATAAGTATGATCCCATTGCCGTTTACTTTGTTGTTTTGGGTTCAAGTTTATAAACATTTTTTGTGTTTCCTGTCCAGAGAAGATCCTTTAGCATTTGTTGAAGAGCTGGTTTTTTGGTGCTGAATTCTCTCAGCTATTGCTTGTCTGTAAAGCTTTTGACTTCTCAATGAGATCCTTGCTGGGTACAGTAATCTGGGTTGTAGGTTTTTCTCTTTCATCACTTTAATTATGTCCTGCCATTTCCTTCTGGCTTGAAGAGTTTCTATTGAAAGATCAGCTGTTATCCTTATGGGAATCCCCTGGTGAGTTATTTTTTGTTTTTCCCTTGCTGCTTTTAATATTTGTTCTTTGTGTTTGATCTTCATTAATTTGATTAATATGTGTCTTGGGGTGTTTCACCTTGGGTTTATCCTGTTTGGGACTCTCTGGGTTTCTTGGACTTGGGTGGCTATTCCCTTCCCCACTTTAGGGAAGTTTTTAATTATTATCTCCTCAAGTATTTTCTCATGGTCTTTCTTTTTGTCTTCTTCTTCTGGGACTCCTATGATTCGAATGTTGGGGCATTTAACATTATCCCAGAGGTCTCTGAGGTTGTCCTCATTTCTTTTAATTCTTTTTTTCTTTTTTTCCCTCTGCTTCATTTATTTCCACCATTCTTTCTTCCACCTCACTTAGCCTATCTACTGCCTCTGTTATTCTACTCTTGGTTCCCTCCAGAGTGCTTTTTATCTCAGTTATGGCATTATTCATTATTGATTGACTCTTCTTTATTTCTTCTAGGTCCTTGTTTAACATTTGTTGCATCTTCTCAATCCTTGTCTCTAGTCTATTTATCTGTAATTCCACTTTGTTTTCAAGATTTGGGATCATCTTTACTATCATTATTTTGAGTTCTTTTTCAGGTAGACTCCCTATCTCCTCCTCTTTTGTTTGGTTTGGTGGGCATTTATCATGTTCCTTTACCTGCTGAATATTTCTTTGCCTTTTCATTTTGTTTAAATTGCTGTGTTTGGGGTGCCCTTTCTGCAGGCTGGGAGTTCATGGTTCCACTTTATTGTGGAGCCTGCTCCCTGTGGGTGGGGTTCGACTAGTGGCTTATCAAGGTTTCCTGTTTCCTAGCTAGGGGAGCCTGTGTCTGTGTTCTGGTGGGTGGAGCTGGATCTCTTCTCTGTGAAATACAATCAAGTGTCCAGTAGTGAGTTTTCTCGTGTCTATGGGTTTGGCATGGCTTTGGGCAGCCTGTCTTTTAATGCTCAGGGCTGTGTTCCTGCTTTTCTGGAGAACTAGCATGGTATGTCTTGCTGTGGAACTTGTTAGCTCTTGAGTGGAGCTTGGTTTCAGTGTAGGTATGAAGGCTTTGGGGTGAGCTCTTGTCTATTAATGTTCCCTGGAATCAGGAGTTCTCTGATGTTCTCAAGTTTTGGAATTAAGCTTCCTGCTTCTTGCTTTCAGTCTTATTCTTACAGTAGCCTCAAGACTTCTCCAGCCATACAGCACCGATGATAAAACATCTAGGTTAATGGTGAAACAATTCTCCACAGTGAGGGACACCCAGAGAGGTTCACAGAATTACATGGAGAAGAGAAGAGGGAGGAGGGAGATAGAGGTGACCAGGAGGAGAAGAGGGGGAATCAAAAGGGGAGCGAGCAATCTAGCCAGTAATCAGTTCCCTAAGTGCTCTCCACAGTCTGGAACACCCAGAGAGGTTCACAGAGTTAAGCAGAGAAGAGAAGCAGGAGGGAGGAGACAGAGGTGACCTGGTGGAGAAAAGGGAGAGTCAAAAGGGAAGAGAGCAGTCAAGCCAGTGATCACACCTCTAAGTGAAAATGGATACAGAAGATTAGATTCTTAAAGGTACAAAACTGATAACAAATACCAAAAAGCAAAGTTAAAAATCTAGAGTAGAGGTTAGACTCTCAGAAATACAATATTAAAAATACAAACAAAATCAATCACAAAAATTATATATATGAAATATGCTTTGAAAATAAGGTCTTTTTTTGCAAGCTAATGCTAAAGCTGAAACTGCAATACTTTGGCCACCTCATGCGACGAGTTGACTCACTGGAAAAGACTCTGATGCTGGGAAAGGTTGGGGGCGGGAGGAGAAGGGGACGACAGAGAATGAGATGGCTGGATGGCATCACCAACTCGATGGACATGAGTTTGAGTGAACTCCGGGAGTTGGTGATGGACAGGGAGGCCTGGCGTGCTGTGATTCATGGGGTCGCAGAGAGTCGGACACGACTGAGTGACTGAACTGAACTGAACTGAACAGAGTAGGTTATAAAAATGAAAATTAAAGGAGTAATAAAGGACTTAAATTAAAAAAAATAAAAAGTGATAATAGTAAACATATATCTAGGAATTTCTCTGGAGCTGTTGTGGGCAGTGTGGGGTCATTTCCATTTTGGATAGTTCCTTGTTCCAGCTTGTACTTGTTCTCAAGGTCCATAGGCCCCCTCCAATGCTTAGTCAATGTTAACTACAGGGTTTTAATCTGTTGCACCTGTCACTTCCAGAGCAGTTCCCTTGTTTATTTTGGCTTCCTCTGTTTGAAAGTCTCTTCAGTGTCTAATTTCTGCCCTGACAGAAGAGGGCAAAGGTGGTTACTTATTTAGGCTCACTTATTTGTACTCCGGGAGTTGGTGATGGACAGGGAGGCCTGGCGTGCTGTGATTCATGGGGTCGCGGAGAGTCGGACACGACTAAGCGACTGAACTGAACTGAACTGATTCACTTGTGTTCTGGGGAGGAAGGGACACTGCAAACAAATATCACTGGTGTGTGTGGGGAGTGCTCGCAGTGTATGGACCACACTGAGTTTGCCCCAACTCAAGGTGGTGTGTGCTTCCCAGGTCTACACTGCTCAGGCTCCAAGTTGCTCTGCAGTGGCACTGTCCAAAGCAGGCCCTATATTTCCTGCACTTCCCAAGTCTAAGCCACTCAGGTTCTCAGGAATTCCGCAAGGGCACAGACTCAGTTGGGCATATATTTTGTGCCCTTCCCAGGTCCAAGCAGCTTGGGTGACCAGATGATTGGTGAGTGCACTGTCCCAGGTGAGCCGTGCATCTTAATCACCTCCCTGGTTCCAGCCGCTCAGTTTTCCAAGTGCGCCACGAGAGTACTGTCTCAGGTGTGCCATGTGTCTCTTCTGGGGAGCTGATCTCAGGCTGTGACCCTCCTAGCGGTTGTCAACTGTCCAGGATCCCAGGAAGATGTGGTTAGCAACTGGGACCCTGCTCACAGTTTGGTGGAGGATGCCAGTCTCTGAGGCCAAGATTTCAGCAGCCCCTTGCCTTCCGGCCCTGGTTGTCACATTCCTGCCTTTCTGCTTCCTGGGGGGAAGGGGGGGAGTAGGGTGAGGCAGGGCTGTACACAGCCGCCTAGCTCTCCTTTGGTATTCGCTCAGTCCTTTATTCTGTGAGCAGGCCAGGCTGTGCATTAGAGCCTTTCGTGGGAAAGTTCTCTTTTTTTCTCTCTCTCTGGTGATCCCACAGTTTGGGCTGCTATCTCAGGTTAGCTCCCTCAAATTGTCCTCAGGGCATTCAGGCCTGGTCCTTATCCTAAGCACCGATTATGGAGCTTGCACCTCCCTGTCTATTCCCTGCTTGCTGGTGGCAGACATAAGCCTCTGGGCTACCTCTCCACTGGCAGTTGTGGCTAGGCGCGTATTCTGTGTGTGTGTGTGTGTTTTCTCACAGTTATGTTGCCCTCTGAGATTCCAAAACTCTCCAGAGACCCACCTGTGAGAGGGTTTCCTACTGTTTGGAAACTTCTCCTCCTTCATGATTCCCTCCCCAGGATAGGTCTCTGTCCCTAACTCTTTTGTCTCTCTTTTGTCTTTTATATTTTGTCCTACCTCCTTTCAAACAGAACGGGCTGCCTTTCTGGGTGCCTGGTGTCCTCCACCAGCCTTCAGAAGTTGTTTTGTGGAAGTTGCTCAGCATTCAAATGAACTTTTGATGAATTTGTGGGGGAGAAAGTGGTCTCCCCATCCTATTCCTCCACCATCTTGGGACCACCCCCTGGACATGGGATTATAATGAAAGTTTTATAAGAATTAAGTTCATAGTCTCCAGTGTGCCACTAGAAAAAGAAATCTAAAAATGCTAACTATTGTTTAGCAATTTAGACCTAGATTGGATAAGAAAATTTTGAATGATTTTTCACACTTTTCTATATGCAGTTTTTTAAAAGTAAAAAAAAAAAATTTTTTTTAATTTATTTTTATTGAAGGATAAATGCTTTACAGAATTTTGTTGCTTTCTGTCAAACCTCAACATGAATCAGCCATAAGTATACATATGTACCCTCCCTTTTGAATCTCCCTCCCATCTCCCTCCCCATCCCACCCCTATAGATTGATACAGAGCCCCTGTTTAAGTTTCCTGAGCCATACAGCAAATTCTTGTTAGCTATCTATTTTACATATGGTAATGTAAGTTTCCATGTTACTCTTTCCATACAGCTCACCCTCTCCTCCCCTTCTCCTCATGTCCATAAGTCTGTTCTCTATGTCTGTTTCTCCATTGCTATCCTGTAAATAAATTCTTCACTACCATTTTTCTAGATTCTGTATATATGCATTAGAATATGATATATCCCATTGTTCATTACAGCACTATTTACAATAGCTAGAACATGGAAGCAACCTAGATGTCCATCAACAGATGAATGGATAAAGAAGTTGTGGTACATATACACACTGGAATATTCAGTTCAGTTCAGTCGCTCAGTCGTGTCCGACTCCCCACGACCCCATGAATCACAGCACGCCAGGCCTCCCTGTCCATCACCAACTCCCAGAGTTCACTCAAACTCATGTCCACAGAGTCGGTGATGCCATCCAGCCATCTCATTCTCGGTCGTCCCCTTCTTCTCCCACCCCCAACCTTTCCCAGCATCAGAGTCTTTTCCAGTGAGTCAAAGAAGTGCATTTGAGTCAGTTCTGATGAGGTGAATGAACCTAGAACCTATTATACAGAGTGAAGTGAGTCAGAAAGAGAAAGATAAAAATTTTATTTTTTAGAGGAAAAAGTTGCACCTAGGAAATAGAACCAAAAAGATTTAACATTATAAATACAAGAATATAACTTCTAGCTGGCATAACCTCAGTTGTTTTCATGGAAGAGATGACATTTGATAGACATTGAAAGATAGATAGGACCTACATGAGTCCATACTCCAAACAAAGGGAAGAAGGGTACATTCCAGGCAGAGAAGTGTGGAGCAAAATTGATAAAAGTCTTGCACAAATTGTGGGATGGAAGTAATTTAGACCTGAGATAATAGGGCTTGAATTCACAAGATGGCAGTGGAAATGACAAGGGAAGAACTAATGGAGGAGAATCTCCCCTCTCCACCTCTCCAGCCTAACTCCGCATTCCTTCCTTCCTTCTTCCATCCATTTCAGCCACTCTGGCTTCCTCTCTATTCCTAGAAGGCACTAAAGACTTTCTTGTCCAGTGTAATTTCACACCCAGCTCCTTGGCCTTTCTCCTTCTGACACCGTTGTTCTTATTTCATCCTTTGGGTCTCAGCTTAAATATTTCTTCTAGGACTATTATCTGCTCCTTTCAGCCAATCTAGACTAGGTCTTCCCGTTTTACTTCCTGGTAGGACCCTGCACTGTTTTTGTTTCTTTGCTTTTATTATAATCAATAGCTAAAATGAATGTTTATTGTAGGTTTATGATGTCAGTTACTGTGTTAAGTCCTTTACAAGTATTATCTTGTAAAGGAAATAAGTACCTCCCTAAAAGTAAGTATTAATATTATCCCCTATTTCCAGAGAAGTAGCTAAATATGGAATCCCAATGGTTGCTCTCACCCACCAGATGTACTTGGTCATAGGTGGGGGATAACTTGACATGTGATCATCAGCATGAGCATGGATTCTAGAGTCAGACTGATCAGGTTACTTTCTTGGCTCTGCCACTTACTAGCTGTGAAACCCCTATAGCAAACTGTTTAATCCCTATGGACCTTAATTTCCCCATCTGTAAAATGGGGGGCTATTAATGCTTCTCTCAGAGAGTTGTTATAAGGATTAAATGATGATGATTTAGAATAAGATTGAGAGTAAGTATAATATCTGAAAACTATTATTACTTTTGTAATAATTTGGTTAACACCTGCCTCCTCCATCTATTCTGCAGGGGCAGAATCTGTCCCTCAGAGGCAGAGATTGTGTTTATCATTGTACTGACAACTTCCTAGTACCTGATCATAGTAGATGCTTGGTGAATATTTGAATTAATGAAAGACAAAGATCTTCCACCACACAGGCACTTTAAAATTTATGATGTTTCATTATTTTTTATTTAATTCTAACCACAAACTCAAAGAAGTCATGGAAGGAACTATTAATACTATCCTCAATGTTGAGTCTCAGAAAATTTGAGTTTGCTCAAGTTCATATAAAAATGTTAAAGCCAAAGGAAGAACCTAGCTCTCTGATTGCCTCAGGGTGCTTTTAAGACAATCCAGGTGAGACTCACCACATAAAGGGTGGAACCAATCACCATGACTGACCATGCTCTCCTGAGTTGCCAAGGTCTGAGCCCTGGCCTTGCTGTTACTCCTGAAAACCTCTCTAACTGCTGCTTTGACTTTGCTCTGTACCCATGTCTGAGACACCTGTTGGGCCTTTCTTGTCTCTTACTAACCCCACTCTTCATCCCAAATCTGAGTAAAGTATTACAGACCAAGTCTGACACCAACTTAGACCACTTTAATTGGTCTGTAACAAGGTCAGACATTGATTCTTTCTGGATGGATATGAGAAGAAAGGAATGAAATCAGTTAACTGGGTTATAAGCCTGGTTAACCAGAAGAACAGAGGAACCTGGTAGACTGCAGTCCATGGGGTCGCTACAAGTCAGACATGACTGAGCGACTTCACTTTCACTTTTCATTTTCACACATTGGAGAAGGAAATGGCAACCCACTCCAGCGTTCTTGCCTGGAGAATCCCAGGGACGGGGGAGCCTGGTGGGCTGCCATCTATGGGGTCGCACAGAGTCAGACACGACTGAAGTGACTTAGCAGCAGCAACAGCAGCAACCAGAAGAATGGTGGCCCTATTAACAGAAACGGTTGATATAGAAGGAGTTGGTTTGAGGAAATATGGAATCAATTCAACATTAGACTTATATTTGGGATGCCAGTAGGGCCTCTAAGTGAACAATGGATAGTTAGCCATCGGAAGTGGAATTACTGTTCAGGAAATATATCAAGAACTGTAGGAATTGTCTATGACAAAGGAATGATTGAAGTCAAAGAACCCAAATCCTGCACAATATTTAGTATGGGGCTTTTCAAACTATGTTCCATGGTATGCTGGTATTACTTGTAGAGGCATCAGAGAGAGTCCAGCTGTCTACCACCAACTTCCAGAGTTTACTCAAGCCTCAGGCCCTGCATCAAACAGTTTAGGATGACATCTATATGATTCATATTGAATTTCAGTGTCAAATTTTGTTTAATAAATTTCTGCAGCTTAGAAGAAATGTTTGAACCACTGATTTATCAGGTATTCTCTCTGCATGTTCTACAACCTCTGCCTCTTACAGTGTCTGTCCACACACGGATAGATACATGGTGGGGAAATATCATTAAGCTGAACTTAGTTCTGATACTGAACAAGCACTTGGCATTGGGGACTCTTAACTGAATAATATTTAGGTGACTCATATGTGATTTAGTAAATATTTTGATGTTTTAGTCTGGTTCCACTTCAATGAATTAGTTACAGGTTCAAACCAGCTTACTAGGGTTTAGTAAAAGAAAACTTTAATTTTTCAGTTCAGTAGAAAGTAAAAACAATAGTGTTTTATGTGCTTTCAGTTCAATTCAGTCGATCAGTAAAGTCCGACTCTTTGTGACCCTATGGACTGCAGCACACTAGGCCTCCCTGTCCATCACCAACTCCCAGAGTTTACTCAAACTCATGTTCATTGAGTCGGTGATGCCATCCAACCATCTCATGCTCTGTCATCCCCTTCTTCTCCCACCTTCAATCTTTCCCAACACCAAGGTCTTTTCAAATGAGTCAGTACTTCACATCAGGTGGCCAAACTAATGGAGTTTTGGCTACAGCATCAGTCCTTCCAATGAATACTCAGGGCTGATTTCTTTCAGGATGGACTGGTTTGATCTCCTTGCAGTCCAAGGAACTCTCAAGAGTCTTCTCCAACACCATAGTTCAAAAGCATCAATTCTTTGGCACTCACTTTCTTTATAGTCGAACTCTCACATCCATACATGACTACTGGAAAAACCATAGCTTTGACTAGATGGACCTTTGTTGGCAAAGTAATGTCTCTGCATTTTAATATGCTGTCTAGGTTGGTCATAACTTTCCTTCCAAAGAGCAAACGTCTTTTAATTTCATGGCTGCAGTCACCATCTGTAGTGATTTTGGAGCCTCCAAAAATAAATTCTGTCACTGTCATCATTGTTTTCCCATCTATTTGTCATGAACTGATAAGACCAGACGCCATGATCTTAGTTTTCTGAATGTTGAGTCTTAAGCCAACTTTTTCACTCTCCTCTTTCACTTTCATCAAGAGGCTCTTTAGTTCTTATTTGCTTTCTGCCATAAGGGTGGTGTCATCTGCATATCTGAGGTTATTGATATTTCTCCTGGAAATCTTGATTCCAGCTTGTGCTTCATGATGTACTCTGCATGAAAGTTAAATAAGCAGGGTGACAACATATAGCCTTGATGTACTCCTTTCCTGATTTGGAACAAGTGTGTTGTTTCATGTCCAGTTCTAACTGTTATTTCTTGACCTGAATACAAATTTCTCAGGAGTCAGGTCAGGTAGTCTGGCATTCCCATCTGTTTAAGAATTTTCCACAGTTTGTTGTGATCCACACAGTCAAACGCTTTGGCATAGTCAATAAAGCAGAAGTAGATGTTTTTCTGGAACTCTCTCACTTTTTCGATGATCCAACAGATGTTGGCAATTTGATCTCTGGTTCCTCTCCCTTTTCTAAATCCAGCTAGAATATCTGGAAGTTCATGGTTCACAAACTGTTGAAGTCTGGCTTGGAGAATTTTGAGCATAACTTTGTTAGCATGTAAGATGAGTGCAATTGTGTGGTAGTTTGAGCATTCTTTGGCATTGTCTTTCTTTGGGATTGGGATGAAAACTGATTTTTTTCACTCCTGTGGCCACTGCTGAGTTTTCCAAATTTGCTGAGATATTGAGAGCAGCACTTTCACAGCATCATCTTTTAGGATTTGAAATAGCTCAACTGGAATTCCTTCACCTCCATTAGCTTTGTTCATAGCGATGCTTCCTAAGGCCCACTTGACTTCACATTCCAGGATGTCTGGCTCTAGGAGAGTGAGCACACCATCATGATTATCTGGGTCATGATGATCTTTTTTGTATAGTGCTTCTGTGTATTCTTGCCACCTCTTCTTAATATCTTCTGCCTTGGTTAAGTCCATACCATTTCTGTCCTTTATTGTGCCCATCTTTGCATGAAAATTTCCCTTGGTACCTCTAATTTTCTTGAAGAGATCTCTAGTCTTTCCCATTCTATTGTTTTCCTCTATTTCTTTGCATTCATCAGTGAGGAAGGCTTTCTTTTCTCTCCTTGCTATTCTTTGGAACTCTGCATTCAAATGGGTACACCTTTCTTTTTCTCCTTTGCCTTTCACTTTTCTTCTTTTCATAGCTATTTGTAAGGCCTCCTCAAACAACCATTTTGCCTTTTTGCATTTGTTTTTCTTGGGGATGGTTTGATCACTGCCTCCTGTATAGTGTCACGAACCTCCATCCGTAGTTCTTCAGGCACTCTGTCTATCAGATCTAATCCCTTGAATCTTTTTGTCACTTCCACTGTGTAATCGTAAGGGATTTGATTTAGGTCATACCTGAATAGTCTGTGGTCATACCTGAATGGTGTTCCCTACTTTCTTCAATTTAAGTCTGAATTTGGAAATAAGGAATTCATGATCTGAGCCACAGACAGCTCCTGGTCTTGTTTTTGCTGACTGAATAGAGCTTCTGCATCTTTGGCTGCAAAGAATATAATCAATCTGATTTTGGTGTTGACCATCTGGTGATGTCCATGTGTAGAGTCTTGTATTGTTGGAAGAGGGTGTTTGCTATGACCGGTGCATTCTCTTGACAAAACTCTATTAGCCTTTGCCCTGCCTCATTCTGTACTCCACAGAATGAAGGCCAAATTTGCCTGTTACTCCAGGTATTTCTTGACTTCCTTCCTACTTTTGTGTTCCAGTCTCCTATAATGAAAAGGATATCTTTTTTTGGATATTAGTTCTAGAAGGTCTTGTAGTTCTTCATGGAACTGTTCAGCTTCTTCAGCATTACTGATCAGGGCATAGACTTGGATTACTGTGATATTAAATGGTTTGCCTTGGAAACAGAGATCATTCTGTCATTTTTGAGATTGCATCCAAGTACTGCATTTGGACTCTTTGTTGACTATGAGGGCTACCCCCTTTCTTCTAAGGGATTCTTGCCCATAGTATTAGATATGATGGTCATCTGAGTTTAATTCACCCATTCCAGTCCATTTTAGTTCGCTGATTCCTAAAATGTCGTTGTTCACTCTTGCCATCTCGTGTTTGACCACTTCCAATTTGCCTTGATTCATGGACCTAACATTCCAGGTTCCTATGCAATATTGCTCTCTATAGCATCGGACTTTACTTTCATCACCAGTCACATCCTCAACTGTGTTTTGTTTTTGCTTTGACTTCATCTCCTCATTCTTTCTGGAGTTATTTCTCCACTGTTCTCCAGTAGCATATTGTGAACCTACCAACCTGGGGAGTTCATCTTTCAGTGTCCTATCTTTTTGCCTTTTCATACTGTTTATGGGGTTCTCAAGGCAAGAATACTGAAGTGGTTTGCCATTCCCTTCTCCAGTGGACCATATTTTGGCAAAACTCTCCACTATGACCCGTCCACCTTGAGTGGCCCTACATGGCATGGCTCATCGTTTCATTGAGTTAGACAAGTTTCATTGAGTTAAACTAATCAGGTTGGTTAGTTTTCTGTGATTGTGGTTTTCAGTCTGTCTGCTCTCTGATGGAGGAGGATAAAAGGCTTTTGGAAGCTTCCTGATGGGAGAGACTGACTGAGGGAGACACTGGGTCTTGTTCTGATGGGCTGGGTCATACTCAGTAAATCTTCAATGCAATTTTCTGTTTATGTGATTTAAGGTTTAGCAAATTTACATGATTTATTCCAAGTTTTCCCTCATGGTTTGCCTCTGCATTTACTACAGAGGAAAATGCCCTGTAAATATCTACAAATCAATACTGGTGGAAAGTATTCAAGGCCTCCACTTAAAATGACATGTCAGAACCATCCATGATGTCATGGGTAAACCCTAACTAGCCCTTTCCTTGAGTTCTGGGCAGGACCTTGGTCTAATTTCATAGGGAAAGCACCTGCCCAGCTCTCCTGAGCGAAGGTCACAGATCACAGGATACCCAAAGGACAGTTGCACTACAGGGATGAGAAATTACATCAGACACAGCTGCCCATTTCAGAGCCTTGAGTTCCACGTGGATTAGCACTTACTTGTTATTTCTGTCTGGGCCCAATTCCCAGATCTCTTAGTTCACCCAAGTCCCCTCATCCATATGAGACTTGAATCATGCCAGGGCAAATTTAAACTGCCACAAGCATTCATGTAAAGGCAGATCTTCACTTCCCTTTAATCAAGCCTCAGAGAATTAAAAACAAACCAAAACCTGCTTCCAGTGTATCTATTTCTTTTTATCCCTTGATTCATTGATACCCAGCCCACGGACAGCTCAGTTTTTAAAAAATGTTTCTCATTATTGCCTTCGCTTTTTGAAAACACATAAATTCATTTTTGCAGCTGCAAAATGTCCCCTAACGAAAGAAACTAAAGAAAATGGCTTAATTCCACTGCAGAAAATGTATAATGTTGCCTAGAGTCAGTTTCTCCCTTTTACACATACTCAATGAGAAGATACATCATTTTTTCAGTATGATCCATCTTACCTCTGTGTTACTAATTTTTGTAATACCTTGAACTGGGCAATGGGGAGGCCTCTCAGAAGCAGTCAAATAGTTTTCCATTTTCTATCCTATATGAATAGCTCTTTCAGAACATAGAGAACAGGTTGCTACAGAGGAGGCTGTGCTCTATTACGATGCCTAGAACAGTGTGAAATAGGGGAAGGGAGGTAGGGCCAGGAGTCAGACACCCTTGGGTTCGGATCCCAGCTCATCACCTACTTGATATGCAAACTTGGGCAAGTCACTTAATTTTTTTTGATCCTGCCTCCTCTGCAAAATGGACTATCATATGGATTAAAATAAATACTGTGCCTACCAACTTAGCACATAGAATAGGCTCAGTGCACTTCTGTTCACTTGCCTCGCCTGCTCAGATAAATTAGGGGTCATCTGTTCATTTCTGTCCAGGTGCATTAGCTGCAAAAGGTAAAACCTTGACAGGAAGTAGCCTACAAAGTGAGACTTGAATTTATCCTAGGATACCACTGTGGAACATGGAAAATAGTAAGAAATGTTTGTGTAAACTTCTATTGCTTGCAGTGTTCACTCAGGCAATATAAAAGATCTTGCAAAAAAGAAAAAGGGACCTGGAATCAGAGACTTGAATCTGAACATCAGTTCTGCCACTGATTAAATGTCAGACTTGAGCAAATTAATTTAATATTTCTGAGCATTTGTTCTTTATCTGTAAAGTTAAAATTATAATAAACTCTTCCATACAACTCTGAGATGGAAGGATTAAATAAAACAAAGTGCTAGTCACATGGTAAGCATTCAATAAGTGATCATTTTACTAAAACTATGTTACCTCACACTAGCTAATGGTGCAGTCCAAGATTATAAAAGTAACTTATAAATGCTTATGCCTCCTTTGTAAAATAATAAAGTGCTATTAATACCATCTTGTTGATTGCCTCATTGAGGTTTAAGGGCTTGAGTCAGCTAGATTACTGACAAACTTTGAGATTTATTTTATTCTCTCTTTATTAAAAGCCTAAGCTTCTGAAGTGACCAGAAAGGAAAGCTGAAGTTCTTTATGTTCATTCACTTTTGCCCCAAATTGTTTGGTTATCTGGTAAAGATTTTTCTTAAATGTACAACTTTGAAGAAAACACCAAGATCAATTTATACCATGTCATTTCATTAACTTTGCCTTTAAAACCAGTTTGAAGTTTGAGTGCATGACTTTGAATAATCATCTAGGAATTATAATGGAATGTTCCGGGAGGATATTTTTATGTTCCAGTCCAGATCTTTATCTTCAAATTGATGTTGAAGTCCAAAGCCCCTAGTCTTTTTAAAGGAACTTTCAGATTTGTTCTAAGTGCATCAGAAAAATATCTCACTTTGATTTATTTGACTTTTACAGTAACATTCTCCAGGAAATTTTTCCCAAAAATGTTGAGATAACTCCTCAAATTTGTCCCTGAAAACCTTTTGTTAACTTGCTCTCATAAGGGTGACCATTTGATTTACAGTCACAGGTGGAAAAGAACAGACCACAGCTGCTGATTATGCTGCTCTATTTCCACCTGTATTTTATGAGCCATTTCAACCCTGATTATGCTAATCGGATAACATTGTTATTTGAATAAGTTGTTGCTTCTCAAAGACTTAGAACCACATTACAGAGATAGTACCCAAAGCAATCAAATATCCTGCTCTTGTACTTCAGTCACCAGTTTTCATAAGAGAAGCCAAGAATATAAATTTTGATAGAGAAACAAAAGCAAAACTTGAAATCCAGAAAATGCTAGAGGCCAGCTGTAATTGTGTGGAAACAATCAGTGTGAATCTTCTGGCCAATGTCTATGAGTGCAAAATAACAACTTCGCTAGTTTTAATCAAGTAAACAGTTTAGCCCTAATTTAACTATATATAAGATCTTGTCCATATTTTTACATTTTTGAAATACATTCATACCCATACTTTCAATGTAAATGATTTTAGAGACAGGTTACTATGTGACTCATACAGCAATCACCCCCTCCTTGCCCTGCCCCTATCCTGCTAACACCCTCTTCCTTAAACACCCCTTTGTTGGATTCTGCTATTTAATGCTGAAAGGAAGACAAAACACAAGAGCATTGGGCTTTCCTCTGTGAATACCAAACTCTATTCCCACTTGATCTCATAAATAAATATTTCTTGCCAAGGAAACCTGCAAAAGGAAAAATAGTGAATCTGGTTTCCACCAATTAAACTGCATTTAACTTCCTATAACACAGGACATAAAACTTTTATTCAGAGAATAAATGTGGTCAAACATGGGTGTGTCAATCATCATTTCTGAGATTAGAGAATGAGGTTTGATGATTGGTGACCTAGCAATATACTCAGTGAATTACAGTCTGAAACTATAGAAAAAATTGATGAGTTTTTGTAAGAGCCCAGTTTTGTAAGTGCCCAGTTATAATTCAGATGAATTGAAGAACCATTACTGAGAGATGCAATTGCAAAAAAGACCCTCAAGGAACAAATATAATTGACTCTGCTGTGAAAGGCCATTTTCTGACTTTTGTATTAAGGAACACTATATGGTCTCCTGGGATTTGGGAAAGCAAATGAGAAAGGCAGATGCTCAAATGTCTATGTCTTTTATAGAATTCTAGTTGGGTTGCCCTGAATAAAATATTTCCAACTGCGTGAGTTTTTTCACTATTACATTTATATCTAAGAAAACATACTCAGTTTCAAACTGCTCATAACCCAAAAATATGGACTTCTTTCACCATAAGATCTCTTCTACTTAAATACCTTCTACTGACATGATCTCAGAAATACAATATTCACTTGTCTAACTGATGTAAATTTAATTGAGCTTAATGTATGTAATGAATATTTTTATTCAGAATACTTCTTTTTGCTAATATTGCTTAAATCACCTCATTATCTATATCATAACCCAAACTCCTTATTCCATGTCCTAGTTAACTTTCCAAACTTCAATTCTTTGACTTCCTGCATTTTCAACACTAGCCATATTGAATTACTCACTATTCACTATCAGTTCAGTTC
This sequence comes from Moschus berezovskii, assembly GCF_049115385.1. Classification (NCBI taxonomy): domain Eukaryota; kingdom Metazoa; phylum Chordata; class Mammalia; order Artiodactyla; family Moschidae; genus Moschus; species Moschus berezovskii. Next base: position 110,695,071 of record NC_142460.1, on the reverse strand, counting down.
AGTTCAGTCTCTCAGTCGTGTCCGACTCTTTGTGACCCCATGTGGAAACAGTGTCAGACTTTATTTTTTGGGGCTCCAAAATCACTGCAGATGCTGATTGCAGCCATGAAATTAAAAGACGCTTACTCCTTGGAAGGAAAGTTATGACCAACCTAGATAGCATATTAAAAAGCAGAGACATTACTTTGCCATCAAGGTCCATCTAGTCAAGGCTGTGGTTTTTCCCGTGGTCATGTATGGATGTGAGAGTTGGACTGTGAAGAAAGCTGATCGCCGAAGAATTGATGCTTTTGAACTGTGGCTTGCTGGAGAAGACTCTTGAGAGTCCCTTGGACTGCAAGGAGATCCAACCAGTCCATTCTAGAGGAGATCAATCCTGGGTGTTCATTGGAAGGACTATTCACTATAGAATGTCCTAAATTTTCCTACATTTGTACATATATTCACACCACCTTCTCTCCCTAGATTTGTTTCTTTCTCATAAATAGTGGGTTCTGCAGTATAAAGCAAGCAAGGATGAACTGAAAACAATTCTGTAGGAAAAATTAACAAGGGTAAAAGAAATAATCTCTCTTAGGGTAAAGGGCAAATTCTCTATCAAAAGTCCAAGGGGCTGATCAAGTTCAAGGTCAAGACCTGATCTGTAGTGTCTGCTTTGGTTGGGGTGAGGATGTGAGGTTTGAGGAGGATAAGAGACATTCGAATCATATTAGGACTCTCTGCCATGAATCAGAGAGGTCCATAAAAACAAAAATAGGATCCTGCTCTGAGGAATATGGCACTAATATTCTATGATCATCATCATCTTTGTACTTTGTCATGAAACATTTATTGAGTACCTGTTATGTGATAAGTGTTGACAAAAAATTAATTAGTCTGAGCTAAGCAAGAGATGAAAAATTTTATTTTCCATCCTCAAGCCAAATTTGAAGATTATAACCCAGGAAGAGGATCTCAGAAAGCTCTGAGAACAGGTCTGCCCATGAGAAGCCAAGGCATAGTTATATAAGTTTTTTGAGATAGAGGGCTGTACATTAAATGATGTATTAATATCATTTGACAATTTACATAATCCACATCTATGGCCCCTTAAAAGATCAAGAAAGAAAGTTATTTTTTACGGAGCTGTCTTGTTGATGCTAGGAACATGTTGCTCTCTACAGCTGAGCAGGTATTTCTGCCAATGGGGACATTTTGGCTGATGCATAACACAGATACACAATACACAGTGAGGGGAGGGGAGAGGCCAAAGGACAGAGAAAATGTTTTATGTTTAAATTTTTCTTGTTTTGACATAAAATATGAATTTTTACTTCATAAAAGCTTTGCACCAGCTACTGATAGATACAAAGATCAGTAAGAGAAACTCTCCAACCTCAAAGAAATATGCAAAGAACACAAATAATTCAAGAAGTGAGTAAAAGGCTAAGGAGAAGAAGTGGTGAGGTTCCAAATTGAACCTCCTCAGGAAGTTTGGACCCATGTAGAGTAGTAAAAATGTTCTTCTGAACTTCTGTACCCTTCAAGGGCAGTACACAAACCAGTGCACGGTAACCTGGATATACACGTAAAGGTTCTGAGAAATTTAAAACAGTGAGATAATGTTTACTATATTCCCAATGCTAACAGGCATTCCCAACAGATTCACATTTATGGTTCAGTTCAGTTCAGTCGCTCAGTCGTGTCCGACTCTTTGTGACCCCATGAATCACAGCACGCCAGGCCTCCCTGTCCATCACCAACTCCCGGAGTTCACTCAAACTCATGTCCATCGAGTCGGCGATGCCATCCAGCCATCTCATTCTTTGTCGTCCCCGTCTTCTCCCGCCCCCAATCCTTCCTAGCATCAGACTCTTTTCCAGTGAGTCAACTCATCGCATATACTCAAATATAGTTTTGAATCTCCATGCTAAGGGAAGATCTCACTCTATCCCAGTGTCCACCATACTGCTTCTCTCCTGACCTTACTTCCATAAATGAATGACCACAAAGTCCATTTCCCTGAAGTTGCTTTAAAATACCCTCTGCTACCATTAATCTATTTCTGTTCATGTGAGGACCATAGCAAGCAAGTTGGTCTCAAGGGATAATCTGAGTAGGCTGCCGTTCCCTCCTTCCCTGACAATTTCCATCAATGATCTCCTAGAATCTACTGCCAACTAAATCTACAATCTAAGTTAAATTGTGTTTCAAGACAAAATCAATATCAAAATAAGTGTTTTAGCACCCCCTTCCGATAAGATTGCCACTCCTGTAGAGCTTCCCTGTAAAGCCAAGATTATGGACTGTTGAGATCTTTTGATTGCAGTCACAGACAAAATGACACCTTCCAAACTCGTTGCTATGCTTTTTCAGCTGGACACTAACCAGACTCAGGTTGGGTCTGGAATATCACAAATTCTTTTTTGAAAACAGTTGTGCTGGCCTCTGGTCCTTATACCTTTACTATAGGCTTCCAATGCCAGTTCACAGAAAGTACAAGGGAGTGACAGGGTAACAGACACGACGCCACTTCCTCCATCCTTCTCCTTCCCTTCTCTTTCTTATCTTTCCTTCTCAAATACACAAAAGAATATATTATAGGTATCAGTAGATACAAACCAATGTGGAGGATAGGGGCCTGAGCTTAAGACCTGCCAAGAAAGACGCTCCTTAACATTAGTGAGCTCAGCTCTTAAGGTCAAAAATGCTGGAATAGTTTTTAGGAATATTTCCATGAAAGACTAACCAGCTTTAATATCTTAAGAAGAAAATTACAAGTACCTGGAACACCTTATTCTTTGGTAGTGCTCAAAATGTGAGGCAAGACTTATAAGCAAAAAACCAAAAGAAAAAATAAAAGCAAATAAAACAAAAACACTTACTAAAACTGCCCAGCATCTCTAAGACAGTGGAAACTGTCTCCTAATGGAAACTTAGCTCTCAAAAGAATCTGTATAACTGAACCTCAAGAAAGACTGAGACCCCTGCTACTTTTCCTGACATGGTCTTTGGAGGTGAAAATTACTTCTCACTACCCAACCCTCTTGGCTGTCTTCCCACTTGAGTTTCGTTCCTCTGTGTGACTGATAAACCTCTCAGTGCTTTCTGAGACTGCTGTTAAGACATCATTCACAGGAGTGCTTCCCACCTAAAAAGGGCCAAAGAGGGGCTGACAAGTTATTAGTGTCATCAATCATGGTTACACTGGGAAAACAGGCCAGGGCACCCAAACTTCTTAGCCAGAGGAACCTACATGCATTCACCCCACAATGCCCAACAAACCAACAAAACCTCTCAGCTTCTGCCTGTCCAGTTGGCATCCCCTTTTGCTGCTATGTTTAGGCACAAATAGCACATGGTAGTTTGCTAACCAAGAATTCTAAGGGCAGAGACCCCTGGTTGAGGCAGGAAAAAAAAAAAGGCATTTACTTGTGGTTTGTTAGGACTGCAGCACAGGAGACACAGTTCCAAGAAGCACTTGAATTGTGTTCCGCTGGACTACAAAATGCAGCAAGATTATAAAGGCAAAAGAACACAAGGTTACATAAATTATTAATTGTTCATCAGGAAGTAAGATTGGAACTGACTAGAAGTAAGTGTATTTGTTAAGCAGAGATTGGTTGGGGTTCAAAATGTTTACAGAGTTGTGAAGCTGGGAGGTGAGGGCTTTGAAATGACAAAGTTGCAGCTAGCAGCAGCTAGGAGATACTTTTTGAAAACAGCTGGTGGTGTCCTTGAGTTGGACGCAGTTTAGAAAATTCAAGTTCTCAGTGATGTGGGAACGTGTCTGAAACCTCATCCACGATGGCCACCCAGCTAATATTTGGATGCCTGAACCATGTGTACTCAGTCACTCAATGGTGTCCAACTCGTTGAGACCTCATGAACTAAAGCCCACTAGGCTCCTCTGTGCACTGAATTCTCCAGACTGGAGTGGGTTGTCATTTACTTCTCCAGGGGATCTTCCCAACCCAGGGATCAAACTTGCATTTCCTTGATCTTCCCAATTCAGGGATCAAACTTGCAATGGCTCCAGCATTGCAGGTGGACTCTTTACCACAGAGCCACCAGGGAAGCCCCCACATAAAATATAGTTACTCCATTTCTTTTAATGTTTGCAGAATATTTTTTATTTTTTAATTTATTTTTAATTGGAGGATAATTGCTTCACAATATTGTATAGGTTTCTGCCATATATCAACATGAATCTGCCATTTAAAATGATCTAAAGTATACCATCATGAGGAACGCTGGGCTGGAAGATGCACAGGCTGGAATCAAGATTCCCAGGAGAAATATCAATAACCTCAGATATGCAGATGACACCACCCTTATGGCAGAAAGTGAAGAAGAACTAAAAAACCTCTTGATGAAAGTGAAAGAGGAGAGTGAAAAGGTTGGCTTGAAGCTCAACATTCAGAAAACGAAGATCATGGCATCTGGTCCCATCACTTCATGGCAAATAGATGGGGAAACAGTGGAAACAGTGTCAGACTTTATTTTGGGGGCTCCAAAATCACTGCAGATGCTGATTGCAGCCATGAAATTAAAAGATGCTTACTCCTTGGAAGGAAAGTTATGACCAACCTAGATAGTATATTAAAAAGTAGACACATTACTTTGCCAACAAAGGTCCGTCTAGTCACGGCTGTGGTTTTTCCCGTGGTCATGTATGGATGTGAGAGTTGGACTGTGAAGAAAGCTGAGTGCTGAAAAATTGATGCTTTTGAACTGTGGTGCTAGAGAAGACTTTTGAGAGTCCCTTGGACTTCAAGGAGATCCAACCAGTCCATTCTAAAGGAGATCAATCCTGGGTGTTCATTGGAAGGACTGATGCTAAAGCTGAAACTCCAATATTTTGGCCACCTCATGCGATGAGTTGACTCACTGGAAAAGAGTCTGATGCTGGGAGGGATTGGGGGCAGGAGGAGAAGGGGACAACAGAGAATGAGATGGCTGGATGGCATCACCGACTCGATGGACATGAGTTTGAGTGAACTCCGGGAGTTGGTGATGGACAGGGAGGCCTGGCGTGCTGTGATTCATGGGGTCGCGGAGAGTCGGACACGACTGAGCGACTGAACTGAACTGATAGTATACCATCAGTGGAAGATGGATGGATGGATAATGACTCCTGACTAGAGCCAGGGTATTTAAAGAATGAGAAAGGGAAACTCACATTCATATGTCCTGTTTCTTGCAATTCAAATTAAAAGGTTTTATGATAGAAGGTGGGACTAGAACTACTGACTAAAATTCAGCTTATAGATATCAGCTTCTCTTGCCACTCCTTTAACTAATTTGAATTTTACTAAGACTTAATCACTTTAATATTATTCTCAATCCATACAAGCGTACCTAGCCTACTGGATCTAATTGGTAATTCTCCTATGGAAAACATAGCGATTCTAGCCACAGCTTCATGTCACTCATGGTTTCCAGCTTTGCCTGGAAAATGTTTTCCTTTAAAATAAAAATATGGCCTACTTAGTTGGCATTCACTGCAACAGGTTGACAGTGCAACAGGTTTGGGAGCAGTTTAATTGAAATCATGAATTATTCTTTATTATCTGGGAGGCAAGACCATGTTATTCTGATGTTTTTATTTCCTTTGGAAACAAAATAGCGTGATGCCTCAGGCCATGTACACATCTCAAAACAGAGGCTCAAAACACAGTTGTCTGATGGTGGGTGTGTCCTTCTGCCTTTATTCCCCGCGGCACAGAGTGTCTAGATCAAGGGAGAAAGGCAGCACAAGAGTGTGTTCTTAAACCTCTCAGATCAAACTAAGACCCAGAATTTGGTCCTCTCTTGTAAAGCCCAGTGCTAGACTCGAAGGCCAAATTGCACAGCTGCCATCTTTCTGATACAGGATCTTAGGGAGAAATGTTTAAGATGACAGGACGGGGATAACTGAGATTGAATCCACAGAGCATCTATGAGTCCATAGGCCTCTGTTTTTTCAATCAGTGAAGTCTAATGAAGAGGCCTTTGAGGTGGGAGGCCTTGGTTTTGCCAGACCTGGGGTGAAACAAGGAGATGGAGGCAATGGAGGACACAGTGGTGCACGTCTAAGCCCAGAGGAGAGGAAAAGCCCATGTGGAATCATCTGAGGCTCCTGGACTATGGAGATCAAAGGGAATTGTTCTGTTCTGGTGTATGATTCTTCAACTTTGGAACATAGCTGGAGATAGCACCTTAGACAAAGCAGTGCTCTTCTTCAGGAGGAAGCCTGGAGGAAGGCCAACAGTGCCCGTGGACAAAGACGCTCTTGAACAAATGCTCAACAGTCTGGGAGACAGCCAAAATACCTGCCAGAGGAAGATCCTTTACCAGCGTGCTCAGCCAGGGGAGAGCTAACAGCCAGCACAATTTGGAGACAAACACTGATTTTTTTCTGCTCCCTACAAATAGGCTAGTGAGGCCTGGGGACATACAGGTTGCTGAGACAAGTCTCCAACAGAGGATTCCACTTTTTAATTGTTATGATATCCTTTACACAAGCAAATAAGTAAAAACATATACACACATATAACATAAGTCTTCGCAATGAGTTCAGTTTCCACACAAGACAGAAGTAAAAGACATCTTTAAATGCAGCAGCAGTGAAACAGTTCTGAGGCTCCATTGCATAGATTTCTATGAATTAACAGAAATATCATTTGGCCTCCTGCCATCCTCTCCACACCAGGTTCCCATCCCTCACAATGTAGCTCTGCCTGGAATTCTTCTTCACAATTCCTTTCTTAGTCAGGCTATGAGGTCAGTTCAGACAGATGGTAAATTTTACATTCAGATATACATTCTGTTTCTTTCACACACATATCATTCATCCTTGAGTTCATAAGGCCACATTTAAACATTTATATTTTGGTGTAAAATTATTTTTTAGTTCATTATCATTGTAAAAATCACTGTTTGGTAAATGTTCTATTATAAAAAAATACTTCGGTTTTAGCTCATTACCTACTCATTCATAGTAACTAGTATCAGAAACATTTATTATTGCTAAGGTTTCATAATTTTGTTGATATTGTTTTTTTTTAATTTTTTTATATTGGAGTATAGCTGATTAGCAACAATGCCTTAGGACCTTATTGGTTATCCGTTTTAAATATTGCAGAGTGTACATATAGATCCAGAACACCCTATCTCTTCCCCTAATTCCTCCCCTTTGGCAACCATATTTTTCCTTTAAGACTTGTAAGTCTGTTTTGTAAATAAATTTATTTGTATGGTTTCTTTAAGATTCTTCATATAAGGGAGTTGACATCACTGTTTTTGAGATACAAAAAGGATATTCCATTTGTACACCTCATGTAGTTTGTAGTTTGCTCATTTTTACTGAACTACAGTAATACTGGACTTCAGGCTTAAAAGTAGATATAATAAATAATTCATTGTTTGAGTATTTTCTGTGATCAGAATCTGTGACTCGGATATGCCAATAAATCTGTCTCATTTCTTCCCAATTCTCCAACCGCAAGCTAGAGTCACAGCAAATTACTTCTCACACAATACGTTCCTTCAATTTAAGTGAAATATCTTTTTCAGAGGTATCATTTAAAATGCAAATAGAGGGACCCATTAATTAATTGCTGTATGAGATCACTGTCAGGGACCTAAAAATATACATGATTAGAAAGAAAAACTGCACTCCCTCAGCCTCTTGGTACCTGACACTTCCCGTGTTGTATTCAATTTCAGGTGGAACAATTATGCAAAACTTGCCTAGTTCAGTTCAGTCACTCAGTCGCGTCTGACTTTGTGACCCCATGGACTGCAGCACGCCAGGCTTCCCTGTCCATCACCAACTCCCCGAGTTTACTCAAACTCATGTCCATTGAGTCGGTGATGCCATCCAACCATCTCATCCTCTGTTATCCCCTTCTCCTCTTGCCTTCAATCTTTCCCAGCATCAAGGTCTTTTCAAATGAGTCTGTTCTTCGCATCAGGTGGCCAAACTATTGGAGCTTCAGCTTCAGCATCAGTCCTTCCAATGAATATTCAGGATTGATTTCCTTCAGGATGGACTGGTTTGATCTCCTTGCAGTCCAAGGGACTCTCAAGAGTCTTTCCAACACCACAGTTCAAAAGCATCTGTTCTTCGGCACTCAGCTTTCTTTATAGTCCAACTCTCACATTCATACATGACTACTGGAAAAACCATAGCTTTGATTAGACAGAACTTTGTTGGCAAAGTAATATCTCTGCTTTTTAATATGCTGTATAAGTTGGTCATAGCTTTTCTTCCAAGGAGCAAGTTTTAATTTCATGACTGCGGTCACCATCGGCAGTGATTTTGGAGCTCAAGAAGATAAAGTCACTGTTTCCATTGTTTCCCCATCTATTTGCCATGAAATGATGGGACCGGATGCCATGATCTTAGTTTTCTGAATGTTGAGTCTTAAGCCAACTTTTTCACTCTCCTCTTTCACTTTCATCAAGAGGCTCTTTAATTCTTCTTTGCTTTCTGCCGTAAGGGTGGTGTCATCTGCATATCTGAGGTTATTGATATTTCTCCTGGCAATCTTGATTCCAGCTTGTGCTTCATCCAGCCCAGCATTTCTCATGATGTTCTCTGCATATAAGTTAAATAAGCAGGGTGACAATAAACAGACTTGACATACTCCTTTCCTGCTTTGGAACCAGTCTATTGTTCCGTGTCCAGTTCTAACTGTTGCTTCCTGACCTGCATACAGATTTCTCAGGAGGCAGGTAAGGTGGTCTGGTATTCCCATCTCTTTAAGAACCTGAGGGAATCATCTGGGGCCTCTTTCCAAGCACCATCTTTCTCTATCATTAGGGTCTCTTCTCAGCATTGTTTTTTTCTTTTCCTCAAGACCAGATTTTCTTGTGACATGCCAGTTGTTGTTGTTCAGTTGCTAAGTCGTGTCCAATTCTTTGTGACCCCGTGGACTGCAGCATGCCAGCCTTCCCTGTCCTTCACCATCTCCTGAGTTTGCTCATACGAGTGGGCAGAAGTGTATTATGATACAAGGATGGTATGGAGAGAGGTATCTCATGACACAACAGAACTGTCACTGGAAGAGGACAGGGGAATATGTTCTTCATCAATATCTAATAACATGTAAAGTTTACTCAGTGACATTGACCTTTAGTTTCCTCATCTCAATGATGAAATTACAGAAGTAGAAAATGAGGTTCCACACCATCTGATTCTTTGGGCCGGTGAATGTGATTAATCTAACATAAGTAAAATGAAGATCACACAGGGAGTGTTTATAAAGAAACCATTAACAAGTTCATAGCTGGAAACTGGGGACACTATTCAGTCATAATGATGATAGAAGAACCCCAAGGCTGATATGAACCCTGCATGTGATGATTATTTTCCATCTCATTATTCCCCCTTTCTAACTTCTTATGGTATCTTCTACTTGGAGGTTCTGTAAGATGGACTTTAAATTTGTGATGTCCTACAGAAATGGCAAGCCACTCCAGTACTCTTGCCTAGAAAATCCCATGGATGGAGGAGCCTGGTAGGCTGCAGTCTGTGGGGTCGCTAAGGGTCAGACTCGACTAGGCAACTTCACTTTCACTTTTCACTTTCACACATTGGAGAAGGAAATGGCAACCCACTCCAGTGTTCTTGCCTGGAGAGTCCCAGGGACGGGGGAGCCTGGTGGGCTTCCGTCTATGGGGTCACACAGAGTCGGACACGACTGAAGTGACTTAGCAGCAGCAGTGCTTTCAGCATTTCTGTCAATTCTGCTCCTCCTATGATCTCTGTCTCTAATGAGGGTTCCCAGCACTCTCTTAGTGACACAGCTTTGAAATGTATTAGACTCCTCTCTGTCCCTGGAAATTCATCCAAACATGGCATGATCCTGTCAGTTTTACTCCACAGGTCATTATAGGGCTGCCATTTGCAGCAGCTTATTACAGCCCTCATTGTGGATTTCCACAGTACCTAACTTAACTCTTCATCACTTCCCTTTCTCTTGCAGCCAAGTCTATAAATGGCCACCAGAGTAATTCTCTAAAGGGCAGGTCAGAGCCTATTATTCTTAAATACACTCAGCTGTACCCCTTAGCCTCTACATAAAATTCAAACACCCTAGACTGGTTTTGATTCCCACAAACTGATTTCAACAAAACTTTTTTTGTTTGTTTTTCATTGTCGTCCCTTTATATTTGTCCTGTTCTTATTCCCCTCTAGATTGCCTTCACCATTATCTTTACATGCCTAAATCTACTCTTAGGTCAAGGCACAAATCAAGTGCCACCTCTCCTCTAAAGCTTTTCCATATCCTTCTGCTGGAAGCGATCTTTTCCACCTCTAAACACCTACAGTGTTTAATCTATACCTCTCTTATAGCACTTCTCACTTTTATGTTAAAATATTAAAAAAAAAACACTTCTGACAAGAATGTAAACTCCTTGAACAACTAATGTAGTGCCTTATATATGTTATGGCCCCAATTCACATGTAGATTTAAGTTAAGTGTTTTATTGGAGGAGACAGATACTAAAAAAGTTACATTTCATCTTGGAAGTATATTGGAAAGAACATATGAATTACACAGTTTAGATGGGCTGTTCTCTTACAGACTAACAATTGTAGAACACCTCCCATACAAGCCTTCTAAAATGAGACTGCTTGGTCATTTATTTATGGCGCTTTCCAAGATTGGAGTTCTTGTTGAGATTTTTTTTTTAATGTCTGTGAATCCAAGTAGCATCTTATACTATTCTTTCTTAATTATGACAAAGCAAGGTCATATTAGAATAATTCTGGCTGATGTGTGCTGCTGCTGCTAAATTGCTTCAGTCGTGTCCGACTCTGTGCGACCCCATAGATGGAAGCCCACCAGGCTCCCCCGTCCCTGGGTTTCTCCAGGCAAGAACACTGGAGTGGGTTGCCATTTCCTTCTCCAATGCATGAAAGTGAAAAGTGAAGGGGAATTCACTGTCGTGTCCGACTCTTAGCGACCCCATGGACTGCAGCCCACCAGGCTCCACCATCCATAGGATTTGCCAGGCAAGAGTACTGGAGTGGGGTGCCATTGCCTTCTCCGCTGGCTGATGTGTATTGATCCTTTATTGTACACCATACAATATATTAAAGTCTTGTTATGTTTATTTAATTCTCACAGCAATCTGATGAGATCAGATGATTTTCACTATTTTTCATATGGGAATTTTAAGGCATAGATATGGTGAATGAATTGTACAGGATTAAACAGCTAATGGGGGTTTCCCCAGTGGCTCAGCAGGTAAAGAACCTGCCTACAATGCAGGAAACAGAGGAGACGTAGGTCAACTCCTGGGTCAGGAAAATCCCCTGGAGGAGGATTCGTGTTTCTTGCCTGAAAAACCCCATGGACAGAGGAACTTGGCAGGCTACAGTCCAGATGGTCTCAAAGAGTCAGGCATAACTGTGTAGACATGACTGGCTGACTGATCGAAACAGCTAATAAATGGAAATCCCAGAAAGTGAGCCAAAGTAACTTGACACTGGAGTCTATCCATTAAATCATTATACTACGCTGCCTCTGGTAGAGAAGAAAGAATACTGGGGTGGAGTTAGACAGCTATTTAATTCTGTTATTACCACTGGTTCTGTGATTTTGAAAAATAAGCACTTATCCTGTCTGAGACTCACTTCATTGTCTATAAAATGGCTAAAATAACACCTATTTGGCAGAGTTCTTAATAGAAATAAAGAATAAAACATCTCTGTAACCCAACTCCAGGTTCCTCTCCCTCAGAACTAGCATTGCCCTTTGGGAAAAAGAGCTTCTTCTCAAACTAATCCTAAATTGTCCATTTTCCTGCTGCATGTTCCTTCCTAACTCCCACTGTTGTGAGTCATCACTAACATCTAAGGCCTCCTGGAACATTAAAAAAAAAAAATGGGACTCACTATAGCACCTTCATAGCTATATCTACCACTTAGTTCTATAAAGTATCAGAAGAACCTTTGAAACTAAAGTTTTTCACTATTTTCTGGTCAAATTCTTTGTGTAACCTACAGAATGTTCTCCTATTATTTCTGTATGAAATGAGGGATGGAATCAGTGAGCAGTATGAAGATATATTAACCTCACAGCTAAGATTTCCTCTTGAAATTTTATATTGCAGTGTCCAGTATGATGCCAACATAGAACAGATGTTCAATAAATATCAGTTGCCTTGCCTTGCCCTAGAAGGAAAATATACCATGTAATACTGAAATATTAAAAAGGAAAAAAATCACCACACACTTGTTGACTTTGTATATTGCAATTTATTACAATCCAATGAAACGGGCACAAGATGCAACTGTTGTTGATAACCCTCAAATGGCTTGAAAGTTTTTTCCTTTCCTTGTTAATATATGTTTGAAAATTCATTTGGATTAAGGTTTTAATATTACTTTTAACCAAAAATTAATTCCCAACTCACAAAGCCAAAGTGCTCGTTCTTCAGAACAATACAACATATCAGTTTGTCCTTTATGGATTGCTCTTTGGGTGCTGTAACTAAACACTTCTCACTAAATATAAGGTCACCTAGGTTTTCTCCTATATTTTCTTCTGGAAGTATTTTAGCTTTGTGTTTTACATTTAATCTATGATTCACTTTGAGTTAATTTTTGTGAAAGATATAAAATCTGGGTCTGGGTTTATTTCTTTGCATGTAAATGCTCAGTTTGTCCAGCAGTATTTATTATAAAGACTACATGAGTTTGAATGAACTCTGGGATTTGGTGATGGACAGGGAGGCCTGGCATGCTGTGGTTCACGGGGTCGCAAAGAGTCAGACACGACTGAGCGACTGAACAGAACCTTTTCTCCATTGAATTGTCTTTGCTCTTCTGTCAAAAATCAGTTGACTATATTTGTTTAAGTCTATTTCTGGGATCTCAGTGTATATATAGATATCTAGATATATCATTATTTCACCAGTATCACACTGTTTTGATTACATTAACTTTGTAGTGAGTCTTGAAATCAAGTAGTGAAAGCCCTGTTCTTCAGTACTGTGTTAGTGATTCTAGGTTTTTTGTCTTCTCTTTAAACTCTCATTAGTTAGTCAATATCTACAAAATAGCTTGCTGGGATTTTAACTGGTATTTTATTAAAGCTATAGATGAAATTGGGAAGAACTGATATCAATACTGAGTCTTCTAATCCTTGAACATGGAACATCTATTTATTCAGATTTCTTTAATTTATCTCATCAGAGTTTTGTAGTTTTCCGCATACAGTTTCTGCATGTATTTTGTTAGAGTTATACCTAAACATTTCTCTTTTTTTGGTTGAATATTAACTAGTATGAGTTTTCTATATTTTTTAATTAATTTGTTTATTGCTAACATATAGGAGATAATTGATTTTTGTGTATTAACCTTCTATCTGCAACTTGGCTATGATCACTTATTAGCTTCAGGAGGTTTTTGGAAAATTCTTTGGGATATTCTGCATAGACAATCATATTATCTGCAAAGAAAGCTTTATTTTTTCCTTCCTAGACCTTCCTATTTTTCCTTCCATCCTAAACTCTAGACCTTTAATTCTTTTTCAGGTCTTATTTCAGTAGGTAGGATTCTTCAGTAAAATGTTGAATAAGAGGGTGAAAGAAAATTCTACCCTTCCTCCTGATCCTAGAGGGAAAGCAACTGATTTCTCATCATTAAGTATGATATTGTATATTATCTGTATGCATTCCTTAGCAAGTTGAGGAAATTCTCCTCTATTCCTAGTTTACTGAAAGTTTTTCATGAGTGAAAAGATATTTTTAAACACTCAGACTTCTCTCTTAACTCTTATTTTTTCATCTCTGTATGTTTCCAAATTGTGCTTACTTATCCATTTTTATTTTTATACCCTTGGTTTCTAAAATGGTATAATCAAGCCATCTGGAGTTTTTTTATAAAACTCAATAGCTGAGATTTTGCCCCCAGGTAAAATAAATTACTGAAATCATGTATAATAATATACAGTAGTTTATTCTAAGTATCTCTAAGATTTGTTTGAGGAAAATCAATCAAGATGAAGCTTCCGGTTTTTACAAACATGATTTTCAGCAAGTCAATGCTGTAGAAATACATACATGGGATAACTTTGATGTTGAGATTGTGAGAGTCAAATGATGAAAATAGTCTCCAAGTAAAAAAGAAAAGATTTCTCCTTTTTAAAAAGAGTTTACTTACACATGAAAAATAGCAGTCTAACAGGTTGAATGTAGAATTAAAATCAGAGTTGGGACCTTCCTGGCAGTCCAGAGGTTAAGACTGTGCACTTCTACTGAAGGAGGCATGGGTCCCATCTCTAGTCGGAGAACTAGTGTTCCACATGCCACATGGCCACAAAAAAATATATTAAAAAAATAAAGAAAAATCAGAGTTCTAGCCACATTCATTCATTAGGCAGCTATAAAAGCTTGGACAAATCATCTGACATCTCTTGGGTTCTGTGGTCTCATTTGTCAAATGCAATGACAATAACATGTACCACCAACCACCACTGTGTGCTTCCACCTCATAGCATCACTTCAGGGCTAAAGGAGATGGGGGATGTGAAACTGCCTCTTTGTAATGTTCAAGCACAGCAGAAAGGGAAAGCATTATTGTTATTAGAAGTGCAAATTAGGAAGAAGGAGTTCTGACATTCTCTTATCAAATTTTTACACTTAAATTCCATCATTAATACAGTTACACTTTCTAGGATTTCAAGTTTTTAGTTGAACTTCACTGCTACTGTAAAAATTATTCAGGGTGATCAAGACACTAAAGGTTGAAGTTTTCAAAGTGAAAGTGAAAGTCACTCACTTTCTTTGCAGTGACTTTCTTTGCATCAACAACTCTGTGACGCCATGGATTATACAATCCATGGAACTCTCCAGGCCAAAATACTGAAATGGGTAGCCTTTCCCTTCTCCAGGGGATCTTACCAACCCAGGGATCGAACCCAGGTCTCCCTCATTGCAGGCAGATTCTTTACCAGCTGAGCCACAGGGGAAGTTTTCAAATGTATTATCAATTATAAGCCCAGGCAGATCATATTGGCATGAAAATTTCAATTTGTGTCAGTTTGTCTTATTTGATCTACTTTTTCTCCAGTCAAATGAGGTGACTGTTCATTTAGAAGAACTTGCAGTGGTAGGTTTAAGTCAGAAGATCAGAAATTTGGCTGTGCTAAACAATGTGGAAATAAACTGCTTTAGCTTTTCCCACTCAAGCAAGGTATTTGACACAGCAAATTTTTTGCAGAGTCAGTTATTCCTTCACATAGTTGACACTGAGCTCCAACCACATGCCAGGTACCATGCAGGAAATACAGAAATAAAAAGACAAGGTCTCCCTGCACATATATATCATGAAATATAACTCAGTAATAAAAAGGTAAAAATTACTGCATGCAACAACCTGGATGAACCTCAAGGAAATCATGCTCAGTGAAAAAATGCCAATCTCCAAAGGGTATTTACTACATGATTTCATGGAATAACATTCATGAAAAAAATTTAATACAGAGTTGGAGAATGTATTAGAGGTTGCTAGGGGATGGGGATGGGAATGGAAGGGATGGAGTGACTATAAAAAGGTCACATGAGAGGGTCTTGTGATGGTGGAACATTTAAGTATCTTGATTGGGATGGTAGTTACACAAACATGTGATAAAGTTATGTATGCTATATAGACACATCCATGGGTACATACATACACAAGTGCACGTATAACTGATGGAAACTGAATCAACTCTAGGGATTGTACCAATGTCAATTTCTTGGTTTTTATATTGAACTATATATAAAATGTATAAAATGCTAACATTAGGGGACACTGGGGGAAGGGTTCGTAGGACTTCCCTGGACCTTTCTTTGCATTTTCTTGTGATTTTATAATCATTTCAAAGTATTAAGTTCAAAAAAGAGAAGATCCCTTTAGAATACACAATACCAAGAGTGAACGATAATGTAAACCATGGATTTGGGGTATTTATGATGTGTCCATGTAGATTTACCATTTGTAACAAACGTACCACTTTAGTGGGTGATGTTGAGGGAGGTCATGTAATGTGTAGGGGTGGGGGATAGTCAGGAAACCTCTGGTACTTTCCTCTCAATTTTACTGTGACTCTAAAACTGCTCTCTTGTTGTTCAGTAGCTCAGTCGTGTCCAGCTCTGTGGTCCCATGGACTGCAACGCTCCAGGCTTCCCTGCCCTTCACTATCTCTTGGAGTTTGCGCAAACTCACGTCAATTGAGTCCGTGATGCCATTCAACCATCTCATCCTCTATCGCCCCCTTCCTCTCCTGCCCTCAATCTTTCCCAGCATCAGGGTCATTTTCTATGAGTTGACTCTTAAAAAGGCTCAATTTTTAAAAACATAAAAAGGAGAATAGCATTTTGTGATGTGAAAATTACAGGAAATTTAAATGTTAGCAACCATAATAAAGTTTTATTGGAACACACACACACATACACATTCAAAGAGACAAAGGTCCCTCCCCTCCAGGAGTTAAAAGTCAGCTCTTATCAGTCTCCTTGGCTTGTAGGAACCAAAAAGTTCCAGTAACAGAAAAGGCTCAAATGTTCAATCCCTGCAGCCTCACCCTCTCTGGGTCATACCATGCTATTTCTGAGAGCCCTTCAGGGACTTCTCACACGTGCTCCCTTCTCCCTTAGCAATCTCCATTGCTTATCGAGTCACCAATGTCTAGTTCTCAGATCTAAGTGCCATCATCCCTGAAGAGCTCAGACTTTGTCCACAGACCTACTAGCGGGACAGGCTACTGTCTTCACACCCCACACCTCTACACATCCAAGCAATAGCCTTCTCACAGACCACCCCCCCAGTCCACACCAGCATGTAACACACACCCCCAAGTGTCCACCAATTCCACCATTTCGCTGACCTCATCTGATTGTCAGTTCTTTAGGGTCTGATAGGAATGATAATACCCAAAGTGAAAACGAGTACTTAACTAGAGTACCCAATCAGAGAAACCATCCAAGAAGACAGCGCTTGACGGAGACATTCAGGTAAAGGAGAAACTCTTCAGGGAGAAAGGAGGCAAGAGAGAATTTCAGGCAAAGGAAACCTATGTGATAAGACACTGAGAAAGCACACCGTGGCCATGAAAGGGACATGGTGCACCATTGGGGTATTGATATTGGGGGAGCCCAGGTAGAGATGAGGACTAAAACATGTCCCGTGTTGCCATGTGACTGAGCAGCATGCTCAGACACAACTACATGAGTACCACTGTAGTCTGTCACATCTAGGACTTACATCCAAATGGAGATGTCATATCCATCTAGATCCATTCTAACCAGCCTAATATGGCAGCCTATCAGCACGAGAGCAGCAGTGAGAGTACTGAGGCTGTGAAGAGACTGCTTTCACTCCAGTGCATTCACAAGCTGTCCTTAAACTAAATGCATGTGTACGTGTGCATCACCAGCTTTATCTCTTGACTTTCTGTTGTGGACCCACCCCTCTTTCTACATTCTATTCAAATATAGGCCTTGGAATCAGATGATCTCAGTATGAACCATACTGAGTATGATCTCAGTATGATCTCAATATGATCTCAGTAGAAACTACATCCCTTACAAGCTATGTGCATTTAGTAAGTTCATTTTATAGGGCTTTATTTTACCCATCTGTAAGATGGGGATAAGAATCTGCCACACAGGACTCTCCTTAAATTAAATGAAGTACTGTAAGTGAAAATGCCTTTCATGGGGCTTTGCCCCCTAAGAGAGATGGTCTCATTTTTTTAGAATTTGGCTTTTCTTTTTCTTTTTTGTTCCTGTTTTGAATGTAGCATTATTTACTCACTGTCCAAAGAAATTACTCTTGAATTGCTATGTAAAACAGAATATGCACATGTTTAAGTTCACAAGCAAAGTGAAGGAAAGTGAAAATGAAGTTGCTCAGTCATGTCTGACTCTTTGCGACCCCATGATCTGTAGCCCACCAGACTCCTCTGTTCATGGGATTTTCCAGGTAAGAATACTGGAGTGGGTTACCATTTTCTTCTCCAGGGCAAAGGATGGGCTAAAATAAATGTTTTTTGAGTACTTACTCTGTGCCTGTACGTTGGCTCGCCAACCAGCACCACCCTCTGAGATCACTGTCATTGTCACCCTCACAGGCAAGGATTGAGAGAGCTCAGAGGACCATAGAGATACTGTGGATGTTGCTTAGCTTGCCCTGTGGGCAGATTGCTTTTCTTTTTCTAATGATAGTTCCTCTCCCTCCAAAGGCAAGCTAAGCAACATCCACAGTACTTCTACATCCTCTGAGCCCTCATTCCTCTCCTATGAGGGTGACAGTGACAATGATCTCAGAGGGTGGTGCTGGGACTTCCCTAGTAGCTCAGATGGTAAAGAATCTGCCTGCAATGCAGGAGATCTGGGTTTGATTCCTAGGTTGGGAAGATCCCCTGAAGAAGGGAATGGCAACCCACTTCAATATTCTTGCCTGGATATTTCCACAGACTGAAGAGACTAGCGGGCTACAGTCCACGGAGTCGCAAAGAGTCGAACACAACTGAGTGACTAACACTTTCACTTTTACTCCCTTGCTCAAGATCCAAGATTCTCACATGTTCTCTTACTACAGTTCATATCTGAAATTCTCCTAAAGCAAACCTCTGAGAAGATGGTTCTAGTGCCAGTTGTCTCTTTAGGGGGAAAAGAACACCTGCGGGGGATGGGGGAGCTAATTAAGACTGGTAAGGAAAAGTAGCCAGTGAAGGGACAACATCAAGCTAGCTACCTCTTTAGATCACTGGTGTACAGTCACACCAGGAAAACCCTAGGAGCCAGTAAAGAAGGACACTTCAGAGAAAGAAGGAATTTTTCATCCAGTCACCGGTTAAGGGTGCGCCTAATAGAGTAAAATGTCACTTCTTAGTGGAATGTCTGTCCTGCTGAGCAGGCCTAAGAAAGCCCATAGGGAAAGCACAGTTGCTCACAGCAAGCAGTTGGAAGTTGTGCCCTGAAATGGTAAGAGAGGGGATAAGGGTGAAGCACTAAGCGTGAAAGGGTCTGAAAAATACACGTGTGTCATGGTAATAAGCTTTAGTGTGCACGTTTACCTTCCACAAGAAGAAAACTCAGTATATATTTAACAACTCTAAGAGCAGATTTTCTGGCACATTTGGGGTGGGGAGAACAGGTGTTTTATGGGGTCCTCCTGGAACCACACCATGAGGACACATATTTTTTTCCAGTAGAAGTAAGGCAGGCCTCCATCTGTGGCATCCATCTGCATGCATTAACCTGCATCCAAAGTTATCATCACTTTCAAAAGAGACTTTCTGATAGGAACACAAGAAAATGTGGTTTGTATCACAAAAGGTGACAATGTCCAGAGAAGTGGGTCTGGGAACATTTGTTTCCTGAGGGCATCTGTCTCCCTGCCTAGATGATAGTCCTGGAGAGACAGTTTCAAGATAACAGGAAAATCAAACAGCTGTAGGGTAGAACCCAAGGCACATTACCACCTGTGCTGGGCTGTAGTGTCTATTAAGAATCTGAAAACAGAAATAGATCTGGCAGTAGCTCTGTATCTGTGACACAAGTTGTAATGAATAATCACGCACGTTAATTTTTTCCTCCGAATTATAAAGCTTGGTTTAACTCCTGGCTTCATTTTGGCCCAGATGTAGCATAATTTAGCTGCACAGGTCAGAGAAGTGTAGACTGAGTCTCTGAGGGGCAGATGGCATCTGTTCTTCTGACTTAAAGGAGAATGAGAAGGAAGTAGTTTGGGGATGGTGGGGTGTAGTTCAAGGAAATAGTAATATTCACCTTAAAGAAGTCAGGATCTGCTATTGTGCTTCAGCAGCTCCTGCAGGCCAGCAGATAGGAGCATTAGTCAAATAGGACTGCAGAAGAGAGGGTGGAGGGAGCACTCTCTGGAATCCATCTCCCAAGCCACAACTCTAGATAGTAAGCTAACCACGAGTCAGGCTGTTAATGAACTTGGTCTGGCCATGGTGACAAGAGTTCATTAGAGAACATTTATCCTCCATTCAAGAAGGAGAAAAATGACTTCAATAAAAACTATGCCAGGGCCACAGATACATGATCTTTATTTAAAAAGCATTTTCAGTAGTAAAATTCATTACACAGTCACATAAGTAATCTGGATCCACCTCTCCCTTCGCTATATTATTGTTGGAAAATGCTAGTAAGTTTCAAGGAAAACAAATAAGACCCTACAGCTGTACTGTAATTGAAAATAGAGGTAATAAAAAAGACAACTATAAAGTGTGTTTATATTTTGATTCTTCTGGGTCAATTTATAATCTATTCAGATCAAAGTCAAGGCCATCCTGTCTTCTGATGAATTGTTCTGCACTGTATGTATACTGATACCCATGGAAGAATAAACTAAAAGGAGAAGATTCTTCTCAGGCAACTAAAGTTTGTAACTTATATGCTTTTTCTATCTTTCCCTTTTTATATTCTAGAAATAGACTCAAGGCAAAATTTGGAAACTAAAATGAATGAGAAAATAAGAGTACATCAGGATCTGGCAATGTCTTTTAGAATCAAAACAATCTGAGTTAAAATCTTAGTCCTACCACTTTTAAGTGTAGAAAAATTGTTTAAACTCTCTGAACCCAAGTTTAATCCATTTATGAGACACAAATGAGAAAGCTCACATCAGAGTGTTTTGAGGATTAATTGAGAATATATATTATTCACCTATAGTATGTTTGGGGCTTCCCTGGTGCTCAGATGGTAAAGAGTCCACCTGCAATGTGGGAGACCTGGGTTTGATCCCTGGGTTGGGAAGATCCCCTGGAGGAGTGCATGGCAACCCACTCCAGTATTCTTGCCTGAAGAATCTCCATGGATGGAGGAGCCTGTCAGGCTATAATCCATGGGGTAGCAAAGAGTCAGACATGACTGACTGACTAAGCACAGCATAGCATAGTGTTTTCAGTGCCAATACTTTAGTCACCTGATGCAAAGCATTGACTTATTGGAAAAGACCCTGATGCTGGGAAAGATTGAAAGCGGGAGGAGAAGGGGATGACAGAGGATGAGATGGTTGGATGGCGTCACCAACTCAATGGACGTGAGTTTGAATAAGCTTTGGGAGTTGGTGATGGACAGGGAAGCCTGGCATGCTGCAGTCCATGGGGTCGCAAAGAGTCAGACATGACTGAGCGACTGAACTGAACTGGGCTTCCCAGGTGGCTCTAGTGGTAAAGAATCCACCTACCAATTCAGGAGATGCAAGAGATGCAGGTTCAATCCCTGGGTCAGAAAGATCCCCTGGAGTGGTGGTGGTTTAGTCACTAAGTCATGTCCGACTCTTACAATCCTGTGGACTGTAGCCTGTCAGGCTCCTCTGTCCATGGGATTCTCCAGGCAAGGATACTGGAGTGGGTTGCCATTTCCTTCTCCAGGGGATCTTCCTGACCCAGGAATCAAAGCTGGGTCTCCTGCATTGCAGGCAGATAATTTACCAACTGACCTATGAGTAAGAAATGGCAACCCATGCCAGTATTCTTGCCTAGAAAATTCTTTGGATGGAGGAACCTGTGGGCTACAGTCCATGGGGTCACAGAGTCAGACACGACTGAGCACAATGTGTTTAGTGCTTAAAGACAGTTAAGTAGGCTTCACTTCATGTTGTTTTGGATGACCTAGTCAGTTTATCTATTCATATAAGCTTTACTGGACATCTAGCATGTAAAGTTTTAGGTTCTGGGGATACAGAATTGAACAGTATGGACATGATCTTGACTACCTTAAAGTAGGGAAGATAGTCATTGAGAAAATACTTACTAACAATTCATGAAGAATAAGCATCTTGTTTTAAGCCGAATGATTAAAGATTTAATGACCTATTATTATTTTCAGACATAGAAGTATCAGTAATGCTTTAATACAATAATATATTAAAATAACCAATTCCATTTATACAGTATACACTATTTTTTCTTGTCTTTGTTTTCCTTTTTTACCTTTAAGACTTCAAATGTACAAAACTGAATTAATCATATTTCTCAGTTCATGACACATTCTAAGTACATACAAAAATCTGTTTTTTCACTTGACCTCTATCAATACTCCCATTCCTCTCTTCATCATAGGCACTCACTCTAAATTATTTAACATGTGTCCATTCACACCATTTCTATACATTCAATTAGAAATTAGAAATATATGTATTCTTAAAATATATTGGGTTGGCCTAAGAGTTCATTAACAGTTTCTATAACATCTTATGGAAAAACTCGAACAAAATTTTAGGCCAACTCAATACTTAGGGTTTTTCATATATGATATGCATAAAAAGTATTGTTAAAAATAAGTTATTTCTTTGTCCACTTAACACTTTTCTAGAGAGAAGTATTCCTGTTTTCACATTAACCTAACTTATTACCAAGTGCTGCTTAGTATTCCATAGTATGCATAGGTCACATTTTATTGATCTGTTTCCCTAGCAGTGGGCATCTGAGTTGCTTTCCCTCCTTGCTGCCATAAGCAATTTGACAAATAACACCATCACATCATATATCCTTATGAATCTGTTAAAGAGCTTCTTGGTACAGACACATTTCCAGGCATCAGATTTTGCACATTTAGTGTCACAGATGGATTACTGTATCATTCTCCAATTCTCCATATCCTTGCCAAAGCGTTGCATTATTTGACATGCTAATATTTATGTTATCTGATGGATATAGAGTAGTATTTTTTTGCTTTTTAAATTTGCATTTCTCTAAATAGTTGTGATACTGCTCACATCTTATCAGGTAAATTATATCCCTCATTTCATGGCACATAGTTATCCCACTGTCTGAACAACATTGCTCACGCTCCTAAGAGATTTCCTGCCGTTTCTGACTAACCTGAAATTACCTGTGTGGTTTAGATGTTAGTATTCCTTGTCTATTTTACACTTTGAAAAACACTGCTCTTAGCTTGTCATCTTCTGATAATTTTGTCTATGGATTATATTCATTAAAAATAATCCATGTTATGATATAAGTAAACCTTTCACTTTTGCCCTTTATGTTTTAAGCTCTGGTCTCATTCAATACATTCTTCCCCCTAAAAATAAATAGAGAATATCTGCATATTCTCAAACATTGTCATATAAAATACTTTTATATTTTTACTGCTTTCATTTGGAACTTATTTCAAATAGAGGTGTTTTTACATATGATGTAGGTAGGGACCTAAATTTTTTCCCATTATAATGAGCTAATTCTCCCAACATCAGCTATAAAATCTGAGATAATCTATGAGATTAGTTGGAAAATTTTTCCCTTTTATTCTATTTTCTAAAAATATTTCCGTAAGTTAGAAACTACCTCCTTCTTGTAAGTTTTGTCTCATTTGTGAAATAAGCTGAACCTACAGGCTGTAGGTTATAGGTCCAGACAAATCTCTTTTTTCTTAGGTCAATTTTAGAAGTACATACTTTTCCAGAAATGCATCCATTTCCTTTCATTTGACTTTATTGGCATGCAATGATTCATTATATACTTTTTATTTATTTTTAATTTATCTTTTGTCCTGATTTTTGAACTTCAAGTATTTTTATATTCTTTAAAAATTAGTCTTACCATAGGTTGATGTCCGGAGAAGGCAATGGCAAGCCACTCCAGTACTCTTGCCTAGAAAATCCCATGGATGGAGGAGCCTGGTAGGCTGCAGTCTGTGGGGTCGCTAAGGGTCGGACACGACTGAGCGACTTCACTTTCACTTTTCACTTTCACACATTGGAGGAGGAAATGGCAACCCACGCCAGTGTTCTTGCCTGGGGAATCCTAGGGACGGGGGAGCCTGATGGGCTTCCGTCTGGGGTCACACAGAGTCGGACACAACTGAAGTGACTTAGCAGCAGCAGCAGGTTGATGTCTCTTGTTTGTCTTTCCAGTGGTCTTTTTTAAGCATCCTTATAAAGTACTTTAAACTGAAGGATAGTAAAAGTATCTCATGTCAACATATGAAGTTCAGTTCAGTTCAGTAGATCAGTCGTGTCCGATTCTCTGCGACCCCATGAACCACAGCACGCCAGGCCGCCCTGTCCATCACCAACTCCCGGAGTTCACTCAGACTCATGTCCATCAAGTTGGTGATGCCATCCAGCCATCTCATTCTCTGCCGTCCCCTTCTCCTCCTGCCCCCAATCCTTCCCAGCATCAGACTCTTTTCCAATGAGTCAACTCGTCGTATGAGGTGGCCAAAGTATTGGAGTTTCATCTTTAGCATCAGTCCTTCCAATGAACACCCAGGATTGATCTCCTTTAGAATGGACTGGTAGGATCTCCTTGCAGTCCAAGGGACTCTCAAGAGTCTTCTCCAGCACCACAGTTCAAAAGCATCATTTCTTCAGTGCTCAGCTTTCTTCACAGTCCAACTCTCACATCCATACATGACCACGGGAAAATCCATAGCCTTGACCAGATGGACCTTTGTTGGCAAAGTAATGTCTCTGCTTTTTAATATACTATCTAGGTTGGTCATAACTTTCCTTCCAGGGAGTAAGCATCTTTTAATTTCCTGGCTGCAATCAGCATCCGCAGTGATTTTGGAGCCCAAAAAAATAAAGTCTGACAGTTTCCACTGTTACCCCATCTATTTCCCATGAAGTGATGGGACCAGATGCCATGATCTTTGTTTTCTGAATGTTGAGCTTCAAGCCAACCTTTTCACTCTCCTCTTTCACTTTCATCAAGAGGTTTTTTAGTTCCTCTTCACTTTCTGCCATAAGGGTGGTGTCATCTGCATATCTGAAGGACACAGCTAAAACAGTATTTATGGAAATTTTATCGTTCGTGATATACTTATCATAAAAAAGAAGGACTGAAAATTTAAACTGAACATTTCAACTCAAGGGAATAATATAGAAGACCCAAAGAAATAGGAGGAAAGAAACAACAAAACTAACAACAAAAATCAATGGATATAGAAATACAACAAGAAATAGTGAAAATCAACAATTTATACTTTTTAAAATGCTTTTACAGATATGATATTTCTTGAGACATGACTTTAAACTGTAGACCTGCAGTTGGACTTAAAAAACTTGGATTTTTGTTATTTGCCTTCACTGGTTTTTTTAATTTATTTATTTTAATTGGAGGCTAATTACTTTACATTATTGTATTGGTTTTGCCATACATTGACATGAATCTGCCCCAGGTGTACATATGTTCCCCATCTTGAACCCCCCTCCCACCTCCCTCCCCATCCCATCCCTCTGGTTCATCCCAGTACACCAGCCCTGAGCATCCTGTATCATGCATCGAACCTGGACTGGTGATTCATTTCACGTATGATAATATACATGTTTCAATGCCATTCTCCCAAATCATCCCACCCTAGTCCGCTCCCACAGAGTCCAAAAGACTGTTTTATACATCTGTGTCTCTTTTGCTGTCTCGTATACAGGGTTATCATTATCATCTTTCTAAATTCCATATATGTGAGTTAGTATACTGTATTGGTGTTTTTCTTTCTGGCTTACTTCACTCTATATAATAGGCTCCAGTTTCATCCACCTCATTAGAACTGATTCAAATGTATTCTTTTTAATTGCTGAGTAATACTTCATTGTGTAAATGTACCACAGATTTCTTTGTTTTTTAAAATATTGAGCATTTAGTCAAGGAAAACCATAGAGGCAAAGATACTTCAATCAGCAAAAAGTAAAGTAAAGCTTTATTACTATTCTTATTGGAAGATGGCATGAAAGTGAAAGTGTTAGTCGTTCACTCATGTCCAAATCTTTGCAACCCCATGGACAGTAGCCCACCAGGCTCTTCTGTTCACAGAATTCTCCAAGCAAGAATACTGGAGTGGGCCGCCATTCCCTTCTCCAGGGGATCTTCCCAACCTATGGAGCGAACTTGGATCTCCTGCATTGCAGACAGATTCTTTACTGTCTGAGCCACTAGGGACACCCCTAGAAGACCAATACTTATTTAAAAGACTTGGCTTTTTGTTCAGTCCTATGTTTGGTTCTGGCACTTCGCTGTGTAATCTCAGGCTTTTTAAGTCTCAAATTTCTCGTTTGCAACATGAAGAGGATAATGGTTTCTACCTCAGAGAGTACTTATAAGAATTAAATAAAATTTAAAAAGTAGTATACAAAGTGCTTAGCATAATGTTCAATAAATGTTAGCTCTCTGTGGGTCTTAACAAACTGTATTACATTTAAATACACTCTTCCATGAAAAAGAAAATCTTGGACAAACTAAGAATGTATACTTGAGTATTAATTTTAATTCTCTCATAAATGTGATCACACTGTGTAAACAAGAATATACCCATATTCAGTCTTCAAATGGTGTAAAGCAGCCTCAAACCATTGGTGAGAAATTCAGTGACAAAGAGCTGATGCAGTGTTAAGTTTCAACCACAGGTAGACAGCTGAATGTGAAATAACACATCCCAGCTTCAGTCCACATGAAGTGCTGAGAAATTGAAAGGGACCGCTTTTTAGAGCAATTGGAAAAGAACCACATACCTACAAAGGCAAGTAGAAACCTTCCCTTGTTTGATTTTCCTTTAAGTTTCTGCAGTGTTTTCTAGAGTATTCTTAGGAAAAGACAGAACAAGAAGAGAGAAATGGGGAAATGAGACAGCCCCACAAAAGAGGTGACAGTGTTGTTGTTTACTGGTCCAAGGACTGGGGTTTCCAAAGAGGCAGGAAGGTTCAGTCCCTGGGATCCCGGCAGTACCAGCTAAGAACGCCCTGCTGGGTGATCCTCAGCCCCAGAAAGCATGTTTAGAAGCAGATGCTTCAGTCCTCTGAGACTCTCCCACAGAGCCCCACGCTGGAGAGTTATTTCTGTAAAGCACAAGGAGCCTAGACTTCTCGAATTTCACAACCTGCCATCAGAATTCACTTTCTTTACAGGGAAATAAGGTCTGCATCCCAACAGCTGTCAGTCCCCTTTAACAGGAGATGGAACAGTCATGAAACCTAGCGAGACTGGCACATTCTCCACAAAGGAGCCTGCAAAAGGCATACTCTTACCTTTTTGAACATGGCAAGAAGTGTCTCGTATCCAGACATGTAAATATACTACAAAAATGGTAAAAGGTTTGCATGTAAACATGACCTAGAAAGTGCCAACTAAGACCTCTATTATATTACATTAATATAAATGGGAATCTCTGTATAATTTCTTCTGAGATATCTTCTCAGTCAACTAAATGTGAATGAAACTCTATTTCTGATAGCTACACTCCAGCAGGAATAAAAGTTAAGAGTTTCAGAATTGGTTCTCCAGGAACAGGCAAGTTCTTTTTTTTAGTAGGTTAATGAGCATTAATGCTAATAAATGCAGAGTTAAAATGATATTCCTATAAAGTGAAATTACCTGAGAATTCATCTGAATAATGGCATTATATAATAGCATATGTCAAAAGTGTGTTAATCAGTCTAATAGAAAAGGTGACAAGATGTTCTCACAACTATCTCAAGCAATGCTGTATTCAGGCAATATTCTAAGTCTCATGTGTGAAGCTAAAATAGCATATATCAAAATGATTAAAACATGCCTTTCTTGAAGTAAGAGAGACAAGCAGCAGGCACAGCTGGGAAAAAATTAAAAAGTACTCAGTGAAACCCAAATGCAGACTTTACCTAGATTACACTGAGCATCTACTGTGCACTGGCCCTCTGCTTGTCTGCAACATGCTGTCTGTCTCTCGGTCCCTCACTTGTCACTCCAACCCCACAAAATGCAAAAATAAGGCTCCCAGTGGGGAAGCAACTTGCCCAAGGTTACACAACCAGGACGTGGCAAGGCACTTACTGATTCCAAGGCCTATCTACCTTCCCTCTGCTATGCTGCCCCCAAAAGGGCCCACAGCACACATAACAAGCCTATGAATTCATTTGTCCAGACTCCCAGGTTTCACAGCTCAGTGATCTGCATCCTTTGTAAGATGACATGAGTTGTTTTAGATGCTAGTCCTCAGTCACTCCAGCTTGTATTCACGGTCTCTTGCTCTCAGCCTAGGGCTTAACCTTTGGAGTTGGACTGTTGTTGTCCAGTTGCCCAGTTGTATCTGTTTGTGACCCCATGAACTGCAGCATGCCAGGCCTCCCTGTCCCTCACCATCTCCTGGAGTTTGCCCAAGTTCATGTCTATTGCATCAGTGATGCCGTCCAGCCATCTCATCCTCTGATGCCTTCTTCTCCTTCTCTCCTCGATCTTTCCCAGCATCAAGGACTTTTCCAGTGAGTCATCTGTTCTCATCAGATGACCAAAATATTGGAGTTTCAGCTTCAGCATCAGTCCCTCCAGTGACTATTCAGGGTTGATCTCCCTTAAGATTGAGTGGTTTGATCTCCTGCTATCCACAGAACTTTCAGGAGTCTTTTTCAGCACCACAGTTCAAAGGCATCAATTCTTTGGTGCTCTGTCTTCTTTACGGTCCAGCTCTCACCACTGTACATGACCACTGGGAAGACCATAGCCTTGACTATACGGACCTTTGTTGGTAGAGTGATGTCTCAGCTTTTCAACACACTGTCTTGGTTTGTCATAGCTTTCCTGCCAAGAGGCAATCGTATTCTGATTTCATGGCTGCAGTCACCATCCACAGTGATTCTGGAGCCCAAGAAGAGGAAATCTGTCACTACTTCCACCTTTTCCCCTTCTATTCGCTATGCAGTGATGGGGGCAGATGCCATGATCTTAGTTTTTTTTTAATATTTAGTCTGAAACCACGTCTTTCACTCTTCTCCTTCACCCTTATCAAGAGGCTCTTTAGTTCCTCTTTGCTTTCTGCCATTAGAGTGGTAGCATCCACATATCTGAGGTTGTTGATGTTTCTCCCGCCAATCTTGGTGGACTGACCTGGGAACAAACCCCACCTCTCACCCATGTGATGTTGTTTAAGCTATATCATCTCTCTAAGCTTTGGGCTTTCTCCATTTTATAATGGAGACAGCAACAACTACCCTCATAGGAGTCCATTTTAAAATAAGGTAACTTAGCACACAACATGGAGAAGGAAATGGCAACCCACTCCAATGTTCTTGCCTGGAGAATCCCAGGGACGGAGGAGCCTGGTGGGCTTCCGTCTGTGGGGTCACACAGAGTCGGACACGACTGAAGTGACTTAGCAGCAGCAGCAGCAGCACACAACAAGCTTTCCATCAATGCATGAAGGAGGCCATTATGATGGTAGCCTGTTATCAGCTATGCTTTTGCTCATAATTAACATTTTGTTCTTTACTTTCCCGAGTTGCTGACCTTGGCCTGGCCCCATTTTACCATTACTTCCGTCTTGGAACTGGTACTTTTAGAACCCAGTTCTAAAAGTCCAGGAAAGAGAAGAAAAATAAAAGGATGGGAAGAGAAACAGCCATTATTGGCTTCAAAACCTAAGATCTTGTCCCAAAATGCCACTTTTCCAGCCCATTTCTCAAATATCCAAAGTGTGCACTCTAAGAAACAGGTTTTCCTCCTAATATCACCAGTAAGTTGCTAGCCTTTTCATCACTGAGGAGCTTAGTCAGCCATCTGTTCACGAGTGATAAGTAGACCTTTCTTATTGAATCAGGGTAAAGTTACCCCTTCTTTATAGCCTTCTCTCCTTTTCTCAGGCACCCAGCTGGAAAGTCCACCTTATCAATTACTCCAGAGGATTTTTGTAGTGCTTGTGCTGATCCCTTTCTTCTGTTGTTTTCCCTTTTCCCTGAACATTTGTGTCACATTCTCTAGTAATGGTTTAGAAACTGAGTTACTTTGCTGATTAAGTGGTGTATGGTTGGTTGCAGGCCAATCTAGATGGAATGCACGCAACCAATGAAAGGAAAGCCCAGGGGGCCATGCCTTCTGCTTTCATTACTTCACCTCAAGCCTCCTATAGCTGGTACATAGTGTGAACATAGTATATTACTCAAAAGATGATGCTCAAAACAATAATAAACCTAAAGGACTGTTCAGACAACTATACCAAAGGCTTATGATATACCCAGAGGTTATCCTCTTGAATTAGGATAACTTCACTAAGTCAGGTGTGCACAGTGCTGAGTGAATAGGAATCATGCTTGGCAGACAGCTCCCACCCCATCAAACCACTGTGAACACCACATTATTTCTTCAGATGCATGAGTCTGGGCCTCAATGGAAACCTAACAGTGAAATGAAGGACCCTCAAAAGTCATATATTTCCCTCTGGTCCCTATTCCTGCTAAAGATGCTTTGCATTTCAAATAGCAAAGTCGATTCATCCGTGAAGCACTCACTCTGGAATTCTGTGTATGTTTCCAGCATGAAGGCCAGATCCAATGTGACAACTGCCAGGTGAAAATCACAGAAGCATAATATTATACAATTTGATTTCAAGGCATAATGTTCTGAATCTTCAGGTTGCCAGCCAGACAAAACATCTGTGAGGAATAAACCCACGTTGAGACATGGAGGTCTCTCACCTTTAAATATTTGGATGAATGTTATGAACTCTGAAAGTTAAAGCTTTCAACATTATCCTAAAAACTATCATTCTTTGAAGTTTAAATTTCTCCAAATAGTAATGTTAGTTGTTTGACATAAATTTCATAGAATCTTACAACATTAGATCTAGTATATTCATGAGATATTATTTGATGAAACTCCCTTTGTTTACATTAAAGATATTAAAACTTAGAGAAACATAATTTATCCAAGCTCATCCAGTTAGCCAAAATCAGAGCAAAGATGTGGTTCCAAGTTTGTCAGTTCCTGTGTGCCATAGCTCAGCAGATCTGCACATAATGTGAGCCACATGGGCTTTGTGAACAAGCTACTCAACTTCTATGGGAATGGGTAATTCCTGTTTCATAGGGAAATTATGTTAATCAAGTGAGACAGTGGAAGTAGCACATGGCCCATCATAGTACTTTATAAATGGTAGTTATTGTTATCATCATTATCATTACAGTTATTATCCAACCTACAATTTAAATCTCACACAATTTCCTGTCATGAGCAAGCCTGGTTGTATTTTTAGGAGACCCCCTTTGAGCAGTGAATGGAGCCTGGAATTTATGTTCCCACAATTATCTAGAGTTTCAACAGGTCTGGCACTAGTCTTTTACCAGGTTGCAGCCCTCCTCCTAGCCTACGTGAGAGCCTCGCGGACTCAAGAAAGACCATGAGGTCTTTCTTGAATCAGAGCGCTCTGAGTCTTAAATCCAATTCTGTCACTTGTTATATGGTAGACCTTGGATTAATTACTCAATTTTATGAGCCTCAGTTTTCTCCTTCTTAAGTTAAGAAATTTGCATTACAGAGTGTGTAAAGAAGACTAAATAAAGTAATATAATGAAATCACCAATAGGGCAAAGTAGATCATTGCTAACTTTATTCCACCTCACAAGAAGAACAACTAACAATTATTCAAGTACAAGACAATCCTAAACACAGGGGGGAGGGTGAAGCACCCCCAGCCACACAGATACCAGCAGAGACTACAACAGAAGGGTGAGACAAGCAGCCACACTGTGACTAGATTGCCCCTCCCCCAGGCCACCGCAGCACCCCATGGAGAGATCGCCCCTGAGCCTCTGGTTCCTCTAGTGGGAAAAGATAACCTAGGAGGAACAACCAGCCTTGGGGTCAGTTGATGGGAGCCTCTATTCTGATTTCACATCACAGGGATTACAAAGAATCTTCAGGCTCAGTCTCCAGGAATCTGACTGTGAGTGAGAAGGGTAGAGGGGCTTGCAACAACCAACACGTGGATCTTGGCTGACTGAGCTCACACCTTCAATGCACAAGTAGTAATCCCAGTCAGTGACTTTGCTCATCTGCAGAACCAAATCAAGGACACACTCTGACCAGGAAATTTGGCAGGATGCTAATCTGCCTTATTCAGATCTTCAAAGGGAGAGTTTATCCAGCCCTAGAGCCTAGCTTGCCTTTTCTTACTGTTCATGGAGTTTTCAAAACAAGAGACAACTCATTGGAAAAGATGCCAATGCTGGGAAAGATTGAGGGCAGGAGGAGAAGGGGGTGACAGAGGATGAGATGGTTGGATGGCATCCCCAACTCAATGGACTTGAGTTTGAGCAAACTCCGGGAGACAGTGGAAGACAGGGAAGCCTGGCATGCTGCAGTTCATGTAGTCACAAATAGTTGGACACAACTTAGTGATTGAACAACAACACAAGTGCCTGGTTTGCCCACATCCAGACAAAGAAGCTGAGACAGAACCTCACCCAATGTGGAGGATGTCTTCTAGCCCCTTATGACCAGAAGGGCTGGTGGCAACTCCTGGAAGCTATGTGGCCCAGTGGTGTTCCAGCCAAAGGTGGGCAGGCAGAGCTGACAGCCCCCCCAAGCAAAGCATGGAAGGTTCACGTGCTATGCACAGGACTAATTCATAGCCAAGGCTAGCCAAGGCTGAATGTAGCTCCTGGAAGCTTTCCCAACCAAAGAGCCTATTGGAAATTGAAAGCAACCTGGAACAGCCTCTCCCCTTTGTGCCCTGGCTGAGATACAGTCCCACTGCTGTGAAGAATGTCTTCAGATCAAAAGAGCAGCAACTCCTGGAAGCTGTGCAGCCAAGTTGTTCTCAAGACTAGAGAAAGTCAGGAAAGCTGATAATTTGCAAAGAAAAGCCAGTGGTTCTGTTTGACCAGGGAACCTGAGATGACGGTCAGCTTGAGTTAAGATAACAAAGAGATTTACAGGCTTTAGAGCTGCCTCCCTCACTGTGCCCAGGCAGGGAATTTGTGGCCTCACTGATTGCTCAATACAGCTTTCAGCCTGTCTGACCTAGAACCTAACCAGAACACACAGGAAACTGTGTAGCATGTTCAACAGCCCTACATACAGTGGTATTTGAACAGAGAGCACAGTCTGAGGCCTCCCTCACCTGCAGAGCAAAATTAGTGGCCTCACCTGACTAGGGAATTCAGTACACACTCAGGTCCAATTTGGTTCCCCAAACAATGAGCTGTACAAGACCTGGGTCATGTCCTGCTGCCCTGACAAGAAAGGGAAGCTAATTCACATCCTATCTGCTACTAAGCATAGTACTCCAGCCCCAACCATCTAGTACACCTGACCAGAGAATCCAGATTACTAAAGCACATTGTCCAGCCTGACTTGGGTAGGGAACAAACCAGCAATTCTGTCCAACTTCTCTTAGCCAGAGGCACACACACCATACCTGTCCTTAGAGCTCAAACAGTGGCCTCTTCTCAAAACAGACAATAATAGCACCTGCTGGAGAAGACTCTTGAGAGTCCCTTGGACTGCAAGGAGATCCAACCAGTCCATTCTAAAGGAGATCAATCCTGGGTGTTCATTGGAAGGACTGATGCTAAAGCTGAAACTCCAATACTTTGGCCACCTCCTGCGACGAATTGACTCACTGGAAAAGACTCTGATGCTGAGAAGGATTGGGGGCAGGAGGAGAAGGGGACGACAGAGAATGAGATGGCTGGATGGCATCACCAACTCGATGGACATGAGTTTGAGTGAACTCCGGGAGTTGGTGATGGACAGGGAGGCCTGGCGTGCTGTGATTCATGGGGTCGCAAAGAGTCGGACACAATTGAGTGACTGAACTGAACTGAACTGAACTGAAGGATATTACCAGCAGATACACCCAGGACTGCAAACTGAATTAATTGGTAAAGAACAGTCTCTGCCAAAGCAAATGTGCCAAGTCTGGAAGAGGAGACTGATATATCAAATGTACAGATAACAACATGAGGAATTAAGGATGAGTGCAAACAATTAAGTAAATATGACACTGCCAAAGGAAATTAATAAAGCTCCACCAGCTGCCCCTAAAGAAATGAAGGCCTATGAACTGTTTGACAAAGAATTTAGAATAATCCTCTTAAGGAAGTTTAATAAACTATAAGAAAACACAGACAATTAAGTGAAATTTGGAAAACAATACATGAACAAAATGAAAGTTTGACAAGAAAATAGCAGCCATCAAAAAATAAATAAATAAAACAAACAAAAACCCAGACATCCTAGAGGTGAAATATACAATAACAGAACAGAAGAATTTACTAGAAGGTTTCAAAAGTAGACTTGACAATGCAAAAGGAGGAATCAGCAATTTGGAGAATAGGAATTAGAAATTGCCCAGGCAGAAGAGCAAAAAGAAAAAAAGAGTGAAACAAAGTAAAGAAAGTCTATGAGAATTATAGGACACAATGAAAAGAAATAATGTTTACATTATGTGAATTCCAGAAGGAGAAGACAAAGAGAATGGAAACAGAAAGTATATTTAAAACAATTATGGGTGAAAACTCCCCAAACCCAGGGAGAGAAATGGACATCCAGATCCATAAGACCCAAAAGATCCCAAATAGGCTGAACCCAAATAAGGCTACATTGATGCTTTTGAACTGTGGTGCTGGAGAAGACTCTTGAGAGTCCCTTGGACGGCAAGGAGATCCAACCAGTGCATTCTAAAGGAGATCAGTCCTGGGTGTTCATTGGAAGGACTGACACTAAAGCTGAAACTCCAATACTTTGGCCACCTCATACGAAGAGTTGACTCTGATGCTGGGAGGGATTGGGGGCAGGAGGAGAAGGGGACGACAGAGAATGAGATGGCTGGATGGCATCACTGACTCGATGGACATGAGTTTGAGTGAACTCCGGGAGTTGGTGATGGACAGGGAGGCCTGGTGTGCTGTGATTCATGGGGTCGCAAAGAGTCGGACACGACTGCGTGACCAAAATGAACTGAACTGAAATAAGGCTACACTGAGACACATTATAAATAAATAGTCAAAGACTAAGAAAGAATTTTAAGAGCAACCTGAGAAAAGAAAGAAGTTATATAAAAGGGAACCCCATATGATTATCAGAAAATACATTTGAATCAGTTCTAATGAGGTGGATGAAATTGGAGCCTATTATACAGAGTGAAGTAAGCCAGAAAGAAAAACACCAATACAGTATACTAACGCATATATATGGAATTTAGAAAGATGATAATGATAACCCTATATAGGAGACAGCAAAAGAGACACAGGTGTATAGAACAGTCTTTTGGACTCTGTGGGAGAGGGTGAGGGTGGGATGATTTGGGAGAATGGCATTGAAACATGTATATTATCGTATGTGAAATGAATCACCAGTCCAAGTTCGATGCATGATACAGGATGCTCGGGGCTGGTGTACTGGGATGAATCAGAGGGATCGGATGGGAAGGGAAGTGGGAGGGGGGTTCAAGATGGGGAACATATGTACACCCGGGGCAGATTCATGTCAATGTATAGCAAAACCAATACAATAATGTAAAGTAATTAGCCTCCAATTAAAATAAATAAATTTTTTAAAAAAAGAAAAGAAAAAAACAAAATTAATTAATTAATTAATTTTTAAAAAAAGAAAATTCTCAACAGAAACGTTTCAGTTCAGGAAAGAAGTAAATGGTATAATCAAAATATTGAAAGAAAATAACTGTCATCCAAGAATTCCACACCCACAAAATCTATCCTTCAGAAACACGAGTTAAAATCTTCCTGAACAAACAAAAGTTGAGGGAGTTCATTATCACCACAAAGAGTCAGACATGAGCGACTGAACTGAACTGATCTTACAAGGAGTGCTAAAAGGAGTTCTTTGAAAGGAAAATAAGAAAAAATTGAGGCAAAAATTAGCAGTAGGAAATAAATAATAATGATTAGAGCAGAAATAAATGAAACAGAGGATAGAAAAACAATAGAAAAGACAGTCTCTTCAATAATTCTGGAATAATTGGATATTCATATATAAAAGAATGAAAGTATTTATATCTTACCACTCACAAAAAGTAATTCAAAGTGGATTCAAGACTTAGATGTAATATCTGAAACCATGAAATTTCTAGAAGAAAGCATAGGAATAAAGCTTCTTGGCTTGGGTCTTGGTAATGATTTTTTTAATATGACCCTAAAGCACAACCAACAAAATAAAAAATAAGCAAGTGGGACTACATCAAACTAAAAAGCTTCTGCCCAAGAGAAACCAAATACAAAATGAAAAAATCTCCAGAATGGGAAAAAATATTTGCAGCCATATACCTGATAAGGAGTTAATATTCAAAATATATAAAAAAATACAATTCAAAAGCTAATAATGATAATGATAATAATAGAAACCAAATTAAAAATGGGCAAAGGATCTGAATAGATATGTCTCTAAAGAAGATATACAAAAGGCCAACAGGTACACAAAAATGATGCTCAACATTGATAGCCATTCAGTTCAGTTCAGTCACTCAGTCATGTCCGACTCTGCGACCCCATGAATCACAGCACGCCAGGCCTCCTTGTCCATCACCAACTCCTGGAGTTCACTCAAACTCATGTCCATCGAGTCGGTGATGCCATCCAGCCATCTAAAACCACAATGAGATATCACCTCATAGACTGTCCATTGTCAAAAAGGTAAGAATTAATAAATGTTGGTATGGATCTGGAGGAAAGAGAATGCTTGTGCACTGCTAGTAGGGTTGTAAATTGGTATAGCCACTATGGAATACATTCTGGAGGCTCCTCAAAAAATTAAAAATATAACTACCATATGATTCAGCAATTCCACTTCTGGGAATACATCCAAAGGAAACAAAAACACTAGCTTGAAGAGATATCTGCACCCCCATGTTCATAGCAGCATTATTTACACTAGCCAAAATGGAAAAACCTAAATATCCACTGAAATTGTGGTATCCAGACACAATGAATTTTTAATGTATTTATTTTTAATTGAAAAATAATTGCTTTACAATATTGTGTGGTTTTTGCCATACATCAACATGAATCAGACCTAGGTTATACATATGTTCTTTCCCTCTTAAACCTCCCTCCCACCTCCCATCCCATCCTATCCCTCTAGATTGTCACAGAGCCCCGGTTTGAGTTCGCTGAGTCATACAGCAAATTCCCAATGGTTATCTGTTTTACATATGGTAGTGTATTTTTTTCCATGCTACTCTCTGCATTCATCCCACCTTCTTCTCCCCACCCCAGGTCCATAAATGTGTTCTCTATGTCTGCATCTCCACTGCTGCCCTGCAGATAGGTTCATCAGTACCATCTTACTAAATTCCCTATATATATATATATACACACACACACACATTAATATATAATATTTGTTTTTCTCTTTCTGACTTACTTCACTCCATGTAATACACTGTAGGTTCAGCCACCTCATTAGCACTGACTCAAATGTGTTCATTTTCATGGCTGAGTAATATTCTAACTAGATACAATGGATTGTTATTAAGCCGTAAAAGACAAGGAAATACTATCATTTGCAACATGAATGGACCCTGAAACTATTATATTAAGTGAAATAAGTCAGACAGAGAAATACAAATACTGTAAGATCTCACTTATGTGTGAGATTTACAAAAAGAAAAAAAGAACCAAACTCACACAGAAAGGGATCAGACTTGTGGTTACCAGCAGCAGACAGCTGAGAGAAGGAGAACTGGAAGGAGGTGGTCAAAAGATATGGACTGCCATTTATAAGATGAAAAGTACTAGGGATGTAATGTACAACAAGATGAATATAGCTAACACTGAAGCTGTTGCATGTAAATTCTAAGTGTTCTCATCACAAGGAGAACTTTTTTTTCTTCTTTCTTTTTTTAAAATTATATTTAAATGGGAAGATGGATGTTTGCTAAAAACCTACTGTGGTTATCACTCTACTATGTATCAGTTCAGTTCAGTTGCTCAGTCGTGTCCAACTCTTTGTGACCCCATGGACTGCAGCACGCCAGTCTTCCCTGTCCATCACCAACTCCCGGAGTTTACTCAATCTCATGTCCATTGAGTTGGTGATGCCATCTAACCATCTCATCCTCTGTCGTCCCCTTCTCCTCCTGCCTTCAATCTTTCCCAGCATTAGGGTCTTTTCCAGTTCTTTGCATCAGGTGGCCAAACTATTGGGAGTTTCAGCTTCCGCATCAGTCCTTCCAATGAATATTCAGGACTGATTTCCTTTAGGATGGACTGGTTGGATCTCCTTACTATCCAAGGGACTCTCAAGAGTCTTCTCCAACACCACAGTTCAAAAGCATCAATTCTTTGGCGATCAGCTTTCTTTATAGTCCAACTCTCACATCCATACATGACCACTGGAAAAACCATAGCCTTGACTAGATGGACCTTTGTTGGCAAAGTAATGTTTCTGCTTTTTAATATGCTGCAGGTTGGTCATAACTTTCCTTCCAAAGAGCAAGCGTCTTTTAATTTCATGGCTTCAGTCACTATCTGCAGTGATTTTGGAGCCCAAAAAAATAAACTCTGCCACTGTTTTCACTGTTTCCCCATCTATTTGCCATGAAGTGATGGGACTGGATACCATGATCTTAGTTTTCTGAATGTTGAGCGTTAAGCCAACTTTCTCACTCTCCTCTTGCACTTTTATCAAGAGGCTCCTTAGTTCTTCTTCACTTTCTGCCATAAGGGTGGTGTCATCTGCGTATCTGAGATTATTGATATTTCTCCTGACAATCTTGATTCCAGCTTGTGCTTCATCCAGCTCAGCGTTTCTCATGATGTGCCCTGCATATAAGTTAAATAAGCAGGGTGGCAATATACAGCTTTGATGTACTCCTTTTCCTATTTGGAACCAATCTGTTGTTCCATGTATACATATATCAAACTATATATATATCAAACCAACATGCTAAGATGGGAAGATGGATGTTTGCTAAACCTATTATGGTTATCCTTCTAATATATATATATATATATCTCAAACCAACATATTATATGCTTTAAACATATACAGTGATGTATGTTCATTATTTTTCAATAAAACTGAGGGAAAAAAAGAAAATAATAATAATGTGTGCAAAATGCTTAGTAAAACCGTTCACAATGAGGGGCACTCAATCAAATCACCATGATTTTTATTATTATAGACCTTCTCTAACACTGTAATAAGACTTCTGTCTTGGGTCCTGAATTTTACAGTCATGACTGGAGCTCTGATGTGAAGCCTCATCCATGTGGCTAAGTCTAAGCTCTCATCAGGGCTGGCTCTTTCTCAAGAAGGTCAATGTAGAACCAGGAAAGAGTTACCCACATGACTCAGAGTAATAAAAGCTGTGAATTCTAGCAGCCATATCTCTCACAGCTGACAAAACTCTCTCCTCTTGGCCAATCCAGTAGTAACAGTTTCTTAGCCCATTCAGGCTGCTATAACAAAATACCATAGACTAGGTGACTTATAAACAACAAAATGTTGTTTCTCCCAGTTCTAGAGGCTGGAAGGCCCTCTTCTGGGCTACAGACTTCTCGATGTGTCCTCACGTGGCAGAACAGTCTAAGGAATTCTTCACAGGCTCTTTTCAGTTCAGTTCAGTTCAGTCGCTCAGTCGTGTCCGACTCTTTGGGACCCCATGAATCACAGCACGCCAGGCCTCCCTGTCCATCA
The DNA here is from genome assembly GCF_049115385.1 of Moschus berezovskii. Taxonomy (NCBI): domain Eukaryota; kingdom Metazoa; phylum Chordata; class Mammalia; order Artiodactyla; family Moschidae; genus Moschus; species Moschus berezovskii. The sequence goes on along the minus strand of NC_142460.1, from coordinate 110,655,724 downwards.
CCAACTCCCGGAGTTCACTCAAACTCATATCCATCAAGTTGGTGATGCCATCCATCCATCTCATTCTCTGCCATCCCTGTCTCCTCCCGCCCCCAATCCCTCCCAACATCAGAGTCTTTTCTAGTGAGTCAACTCGTCACATGGGGTGGCCAAAGTATTGGAGTTTCAGTTTTCTTTTATACAGGCACTAATCCCAATCTTAAGAATAGAGCCCTCATGACCTAAACACCTCCCCATGCCACTGTTATTTTCTACTCTGTTGCAGGTTAAGTGTTAAATATCTTTATTACATAATCATATTCTCTAAAGGAACCTGTGAGCTGGTTTGATGAATCCCATTTTATTGAAGAGCAAACTGAGGCTCAGAGAAGTTAAAACGACCTGTTCAAGGTCACAGCAGTAGTAACTAGTAACCGGCAGGGCCAAGACTCTAAAGCCTGCTCACTTGTCATCAAGCCTGTTGCCTCCTAGATATATAGAGCCTGACACTCATGGATCAAGTCACACCCATTCCCAACATCTTGCACTCCCTATACTGAGGCCCCTATGAGATCCATTATAGTAACCCGATTCCTCAGACAGATCAGTCCATCATCCTCTAATAGCATTACATCATCCGCACAAGGTATTATGAACTTACAGAGCTCTGTATCAGGGGTCAGTGATCTTTTTCTGTAAAGAGCAAGACATTGAATATTTTAAGCTATGTGGGCTACACAGGCTCTGTTGCAACCACTCTACTCTGCCACAGAGATGATATATACACATATGAGCATGGCTGTGGTCCAGTAAAACTTGACTTACAAAAACAGGCAGCTGGCTGGATTTCACGTGTAGGCTGTAATTTACTGACCTCCAAGGAAATGGCAACCCACTCCAGTGTTCTTGCCTGGAGAGTCCCAGGGACGGCAGAGCCTGGTCAGCTGCCGTCTATGGGGTAGCACAGAGTCAGACACGACTGAAGCGACTTAGCAGCAGCAGCAGCAGCTCTCTATGCTTAGTGTCTCTGGACCATAAGCACCAGCATCTTGTGGGAGCTCACTGAAAATGCAGAATCTCAGATATCACCCCAAATCTATGGAGTCAGAACCTGACTTTTCAGAAGATCCCCAGGTGAACCACATGCACATTAAAGTTGAGAAGTTCCGCTCTATTTGTCATCAGCTCACTGACTGCCTCCTATAGTCCAAGCACTGTTCCAGCTGCAATCCACACTTGCTCTAAAACACTCACAGCATGGCAAGGTGGCTGCTACTGTCCCAGTTTACAGATGAGCAAACAAAAGTTCAGAGAAATGAAATAAATCAAGAAGACAACAGATGGCACTGAGATTTATCTAGAAATTAATTTGTTATTGATTTCTCAAAAATTGTCACACAGAATATTTCAGAGACACAAACTCTGAATTTGAATAAATATTGCTTTCATGATTATGGTCACAGGTGTTTTTATTCTAAGAGATGGAAAATAGCACATACTCACAGAAATAATTTTCCACTCTTATGCTGCTGCTGCTGCTAAGTCGCGTTAGTCGTGTCCGACTCTGTGCGACCCCTTAGACAGCAGACCACCAGGTTCCGCCGTCCCTGGGATTCTCCAGGCAAGAACACTGGAGTGGGTTGCCATTTCCTTCTCTTATAGATAATCCTTAAAATAGCATGAGTTCAGTTCAGTTCATTCGCTCAGTCATGGCCGACTCTTTGAGACCTCATGAATCGCAGCACGCCAGGCCTCCCTGTCCATCACCAACTCCCGGAGTTTACTCAAACTCAAGTCCATCGAGCCAATTATGCCAACCAGCCATCTCATCCTCTGTTGTCCCCTTCACCTCCTGCCCCCAATCCCTCCCAGCATCAGGGTCTTTTCCAATGAGTCAACTCTTCACATGAGGTGGCCATGTATTGGAGTTTCAGCTTTAGCATCAGTCCTTGCAATGAACACCCAGGACTGATCTCCTTTAGAATGGACTGGTTGGATCTCCTTGCAGTCCAAGGGACTCTCAAGAGTCTTCTCCAACACCACAGTTCAAAAGCATTAATTCTTCGGCGATCAGCTTTCTTCACAGTCCAACTCTCACATCCATACATGACCACGGGAAAAACCATAGCCTTGACTAGACGGACCTTTGTTGGCAAAGTAATGTCTCTGCTTTTTAATATGATATCTAGGTTGGTCATAACTTTCCTTCCAAGGAGTAAGCGTCTTTAAATTTCATGGCTGCAATCACCATCTGCAGTGATTTTGGAGCCCAAAAAAATAAAGTCTGACACTTTTCCACTGTTTCTCCATCTATTTCCCATGAAGTGATGGGGCCAGATGCCATGATCTTAGTTTTCTGAATGTTGAGCTTCAAGCCAACCTTTTCACTCTCCTCTTTCACTTTCATCAAGAGGCTTTTTAGTTCCTCTTCACTTTCTGCCATAGATGTGGTGTCATCTGCATATCTGAGGTTATTGATATTTCTCCCGGCAATCTTGATTCCAGCTTGTGCTTCTTCCAGCCCAGCATTCCTCATGATGGACTCTGCATATAAGCTAAATAAGCAGGGTGACAATATATAGCCTTGATGTACTCCTTTTTCTATTTGGAACCAGTCTGTTTTTCCATGTCCAGTTCTAACTGTTGCTTCCTGACCTGCATACAGGTTTCTCACGAGGCAGGTCAGGTGGTCTGGTATTCCCATCTCTTTCAGAATTTTCCACAGTTTATTTTTAGCAAACTATTCCCTTTACCTACTGCCCTTTACTCAACTTTACCTAACACCCTAAACTCTTCAAAGGGCCATGTCTACTTAGGTAGTATTTTATGTATTTTTATATTGATTCTCTATTCTAATGTCTCAAATTTTAAAAAGAATTTGAGCTAACTTAGAGACACAGATAAAATACAAGATAAAAAATGAAATAAATGATGATGCAGATTACTGAGGGCTATAAAATATGCCCGAGGATGAAGGCTGTACAAAATGCAACCATAAGGCCCTGTACATTTTCCATGGTATTTTACTAAAAGAAAAGTGTAACCAAGTTTCATCATCTGTTCCATAACAGAAAAAGGCTAAACTTGGAAACACTAGCCTATCAAGCTTATTATTTAATTTATATTTGCTCACATATTAAAAGCAGATAATAATATCTCAGAGAAAATATATCAAATAAGAAATATAAAACATTGTTTTATTTCACTCCAAATTTTAGTGACTTTTTAATCCTTATAATAGTTACTGATATAAAATACAATATCAAAATAACCAAGATTTATTGATTTACTTATTGTGTTCAGATCTCTGAATGACCTCTTTGAATCACCACAACAATCCCAAATTACTAAAATTAGCTTTATTTAAAAATGATAAAATGGGCCTAAGAAAAGTAACTTGGTCTTCCAGTGTATCAGGAAGGTATTGCCGTGTATAACACCACCCCAAAACATAGTGGTTAAAAACAATAATTATTTGTTCCCAGTTCTTTGGGTCAGTGATTTGGACTGGGCTCAACTGGGATGGTTCACCTCTGTCCCATGTGGTCTGACTGAAAATAAAAGTGAAAGTGTTAGCCGCTCAGTCTTGTCCAGCGCTTTGTGACCCCATGGACTATAGTCTGGCTGGGCTCTCTGGTGTGTATCTAGGCGAAGTGGGACAGCAGAGCCTCTCTCCAGGTGGCCCATGTGGTCTCTCATCTTCAAGGAGGCTAGTCCAGATATCTCCACTTGGCAGCAGAAGGGATCGCAGTGAGCAGCCCCAAAGTTCCAATGAGTAAGCAGTCTTCCAACCTCATTTATATCACTGATGTCGCAAGCCTATGGTGAATATGGGATAGAACTCACAACGGTATGCACACAAGAGGCTTGATTCCTTGAGAGTCATTACTGTAATAGGCTACCTTTGCTGTCGTTCAGTCGAGCAGTTGTGTCTGACTCTTTGCAACCCCATGGACTGCAGCACACCAGGCCTCCCTGTCCCTCACCATCTCCCAGAGTTTGCCCAAGTTCATGTCAAGTGAATTGGTGATGCCATCCAGCCATCTCATCCTCTGCCACCCTCTTCTCCTCCTGTCCTAAATCTTTCCCAGGACCAGGGTCTTTTCCAATGAGTCAGTCAGCTGTTCGTATCAGGTGGCCAAAGTACTGGAGCTTTAGCTTCAGCATCAAACCTTCCAATGAATATTCAACATTGATTTCCCTAAGGATTGACTGGTTTGATCTCCTTGCTGTCCAAGGGACTCTCAAGAATAAAAAAAGCTATCTTAGGCAGCAAGTAAATGAGTGTTCTGTGTGTGGACCTGAGACACTGTAAATTCACATCCCCTGTTCTTAATCACCCCACCATGCTTGCCTTCAAGAAAATTCCCCCTCATATTCTCTAGATGATGTCAATGTCTTTATTAATCCCTAAGCTGCCATCTCCTGCAACATGAAGACCTAGCTGATCTCACCTCTAAGTGATTTCTTTCTGACCGAGCATCCATGAACCTCACTGTAAGTTTCACAAAGTACAGATTAAAGACAGATTATTTTTCACTCCTTAAGTCATTAATATTATTAGAAAGTGAATTCAACATAATTGTTCTCCAGGGACCTAGCTCATGCCAAAAGTGGCATCAGAGCATTAAAAGACAACAGTATTACCTCACTTTGTGGAACACTTTAAGTGTCAACACAGGACTCAGAGAGAAAGTGCTTTTGGGCTTTCCATATGGGCATCTGGAATGCTGGCCACGTGAGAGGAGGGTCAAGTTTGGAGTCACTCTGGAAACAGGGTATGGAGAGCTTGATATGCCACACTAAGGACTTGGGGAACTTTAATGGGAGTAAAGAATGAATGACACCATCAAATTGGTATTTTGGGAAGATCACTCAGGCAACAGGGGAAGGTGGATTCCAGTGAGCAGAGACAAGCAGGGAGAATGATTGAGAGGCCTTACAGTTATCTGGGTGAACTCCTGTAAAAACTCAAGTCCAGGTGACAGAGGGGATGGCTCTGATGTCAGACAACCTGGCCATACACTCCCTGTTTGCTGCAGATGTCGTTTTTTAAATCAGGAATGGCTGGATAACAAAATCATGGTAGTGGAGTGGAGAGGACGAATACAAAGATTGATCTGTTTGCTCCATAACTATTAGGAATCCTTTGTACCCAGAGGATTGAGAAAGGACTCCCCATACCCTGAAATTTATGTCCTCTACTGCCCTTATTATAAATCTCCCACAGTTAAAATTTTTAAAAAAAGAAATTGCATTGTCATGTAAACAATAGTGGCATCCTTCCTGGAGAAAAATAATGGAAGAAAATTAATGTAGCATTAGATTAAGCTCTGTTAGTGTAATTATACAATGGCTGTCCTAAAAAGATATGTCACGCAGACAATCTTTATTGTCACAGAGGACAATGTACACAAAAAGAACAAAGGAAATAATTTTAATAAAACATTTTGCCCTGAGCAAGAAATGTGCTTCATGTATCATACATGAGAAAGCATAGTTTGATATAAAATGGAACTGTGACCTTGCCTAAAAGGGTGCTCATTACTTAATGCTACAGAAAGTAAATTAATGGACTTCCAAAAGATGTAAAATTCATTCTGTTTTGTGGCATTTGTTTGCTGACAGGGGAGTTTAAGAGTGATCTTTTCATGTGATTATTTAAACAAAGACCTTCAAGGAATTTAGCAACCTTTCAAGTTTCACCAAAGGGCATTTCTTACAAAAGGATTCATCTGGAAATATGGGTTCATGTGCCACCTACAAATTCAACAATTTATGCTATTGCATTTATGTCTAATTAGATGTTCTCAATGACCTTGAGGTTAGGAAGAGCAAATGTTGGTATTTTCATTTGACATATGAGCAATTTTAGCTTCAAAGTATCTAAGTGGCTTGCTTAGTATCAGGAACTTATGTGATTGCTAGCAATAGAGCAGCTAACAAGACAGGCAGAGTTCTTGCCCTCAGGGAGTTTGCCTTCTAGAGTGAGAGCACAAATAAATATGTGAATAAATAAATATGCAATATAATGTCAGGAGAATTGTAACTGGCGAGAATGAGACCACACGCATCATCTGTCTCAGGCCTGAGCTTTTCTTAGCATCCATCTCAGTGTGCATGCATAGTCACTCAGTTGTGTCCAACTCTGCGGCCCCATGGACTATACCCCACCTGGCTCCTTTGTCCATGGAATTTTCCAAGCAAAAATACTTGAGTGAGTTGCTATTTCCTACCCCAGGGGATCTTTCCAATCCAAGGATTAAATGCATGTCTCCTGTGTCTCCGGCATTGGCAGAAGGATTCTTTACCTGGGAAGCCCAGCATCCATCTATCATTAGAAAAACTATAGAGTGACTGTCCTAGCACAGTATTCACTATTAAGCATTTCTAGTATGACTCCAGCTAATCCCACTGCCCAGGGGGCAGCTATGTAGCCCTCTACATTTTAGCCCTACTTGTCTATTCAGTGTGGATGTTTAGGTGTCATCAGGGAGCTGCAGACCAGGGAAGTAGATGTCAGTGTTCCAGAAAGGTTACTTAAAATGTGGTTTGTGGACACTAGAGAATGGCAATTACGAGGTGTCAGTATGGTTCACTGAGAACAAGTCAGACAAGCCAAATCCACACTACTTGCATTTGCAGTAAGGTCTTGAAATAAGTAAGTAAAGATGAAACTAGAGACATGCTGTGTCTATGTTATAAGACCCACTCCAAAGTCCTTTTTTAGGAATCAGGTTGATGATAAACATGTAAATGAAAATTTCATGAAGACCCTTGGTGAAATAAATGTGTAAATGAAACATTTTTGTGGAGAAATATTCCTTGCATGGCAATATAGTTAGGTGGGTTTAAAATTAGCTAAATAAACCTACCTAAAAATCATGGTCCAATGCTCAACTCACAGGGGGGCTGCAAAGGGAAGGTGGCAATCCTTGATCATAGTGTTCTCAGTAATTATTTAAATGAGAATGTCAACATAAATCACATAAAAAAAGGTTGAGAGGGAAAGCTTATGTTCACATTGAAAGGAAATAAACAGAATCTTATTCCAGTGCTAAGTGGAGATTGTCACTCCATTCCAAAATATGTTTTAAATGCCACCAGGACTTAGTGTGAAGGACGGCAGAGGCGAGGCATGACCCCTTCCCTTGGGGGCTCCTGCGAGCAGCCACTGCTGTTCCACTGCTGTCCCCACTACCACCCTTCATGGGCTGCTTGTGTCCTCCCCAAAATTCATATGCTGAAGTTCTAACTCCCAGCACCTCAGGATGTGACTATATTTGAAAACAGGACCTTTAAAGAGATAATTACATTAAAATGAGGTCATTAGGGTGGGCCCTAATCCAATCTGACCAGTATCCTTGTAAGAGGAAATTAGGACACAGACACGCACAGCGGGAAGACACTTAGAAGATGACTGTCTACAAACCAAGGAGAGAGACCTCAAAAGAAAACACCCTGCCAGCACCTTGATTTCAGACACCCAGCTTCCAGAATTGTAAATTTCTCACAATTGTTTAAGCCACCCAGTCTGTGGTTGTTATACCAACCCTAGAAAACTAGATACCAAAGCTCCATTAGAACCTCCACCATCCCAGGCCTCTGCCCTCAGAGCCTCGCTCCTGAATATCAACTTTCCTGCCCAAGCTCCCATTCCCCTCCCTGCTCCAGTGTTTCTGTTTCCCTGGCTGATAGAGCAACTGCCTTCTGGGAAATCATTACTGTAAGGATACCAATGAAGAAGGGTCCTCCTTTGCTCCTGGGATCTTTTAAGGAAACAAAGAATATATCTGTTTTCATATAAAAGCAATACTATACACAGATTAGTCATGCTGAGGTCAACTAACTTATAAACATCCATAACATAACACAACCCATTTAGAAAATTTGCAAACTCAGTTGTCTGTTCATTCCCTCAGCATGTGTTTATGGCACCCTTGGTCTGCACCAAGCCATTTGCTAGTCCTTTTCACATTTATCACATCATAGAAGGAAGTGTGAGGGCATGTCAAGAGGAAATGGGGACAGGCCGAGCATTCCAGAACCAGGAAGCTGGGCCAAAGCCCCAGAAGGGCTCCAGCATCTTCAAAGAGGAGAAAGAGGTTTGCCACAGCTGGAGTAAAACCTGTACTGACTACGGGAGCAGGACGTGAGGTTAAGAGATATACTGGTGTGGTGTACAAGAGCTTTATCTGCCACACTATGTGGTTTTGGGTCCCATTCTATACATAATGAAGAATCAATAGATATTCTTAAAGGAACACAGGATGTGATTACCTTTAAAATTATAACCCTGGCAGAAGTGAGGTGAAATGGAGGTATAGAAGTGTCAGGGGGCTAAGTTCTCAAGTTCTTTAGAAACTGAAATAATGAATCTCATTACTAGGAGGTCCTAAAGTTATGAATCTGTGCATCGATCTAATAGAATTGCTTCAGTGTATGCGTCTGAACCACAACTTCTACATATATATGTGTGGTCATTTTGTGTATTTATGAGCTGACCTGAGCCTGATGCAATTCATCAGCACCAAAAATAAAGCTATTACTGCTTTTAGCAACTTACTGCAATTGTCCCTGTCTTCTGTTCTTCAATAGCAAGCAATTATAACATTAAATGGTTTATATATTACTATGATTTTAAAAATGCTTAAGACTTTATAAAACAGCACATTTCCATCACCAAATCACAGGGGCAGAAGGTTCATTTTTCCTTCATAATGAAGCTCTCATCTCTAGAGGCCCAATTCATAAAAAGACATTTACATAGTTTAGTGAAGCTTTTTTCTCTTTCTTCTGTTTTTTTATGAGAAGAAAGGAGGAATAGGGAAGGAATCAAAATCAAATGGAAAATTAAAGCCAAGGCAAAAATAAAATGAAAATCCTTAATGATTGGAATAGTGAATTGGCTGAGTGGTGCGGTAGGAAAAAAGGAAATCACAGGGTCTTGTAGGAAAAACCTCTTTCAAACATAAATGAAGATGGATGGGCATGTGACCCACAGGGGAATTCAGTCCCGCTTCTTATTTTATAAATAGTAGTTGTCACCTTTTGTTGCATTCCCAAAATAGCTTGCATGTCACTAACAGAAAAGAACAGACAAGCAAAATGTATCCTGGCAAATTTTGTCAATGAAAATAATTAACCTTCAACAAAAAAAAAAAAGAGAGAGGAGAAGAGGGAAAGAGGGGGGAAGAGTGTGGAGGCTGTGAAGGTGGTAACTAAGAATACTAAAACAGCAATCCTAGTGCAAGCTGAGGAACATTATAGGCCACTGCAGTGACCATGTGGGGGAACAGTTTGGTCATGGGAACAACATTGTAATTCAACAAATGTGATTGAGCCCTCCCTGTGTGCAAAATTCTACACATGATTCAGAGGTGAATAAGGTAATTCCTGCCTTCCAGGGACTCATCATTGAGGATAAGTGATTACACAAGAATATCGACATCTATAATACAACAGGATATGGGATGCATCATGAGACATAAAAGCATAGGGTTCTAGGAGTCAGAGGTAAAAAGGAAAAACTCAGATGATTTGGAAAAGTATCAGGGAAGGAGCCATGCACAAGTCCTTTCCTACTTAGAGGATGAGTAGGACTTTAATACAGAAGCTGAAGGGGATGAGCCATAGAGGGAAGCAACATCCCAGGCAGAGGATCAAGTATGAAGAGAAGCAAACCCAGAGATAAGAAAACCAAAGCAGATACAGCCAAGGAAAGTCTTATTTGTAGGCAGCCAGAGTAGATCTTGCTGATTTTTTTTTTTAGATTAGAAAAAAAAGTATTTCTTTGGAGGAGAAGAATGAAGTTAAGCTTTCCCACAGAAAAGTTAAGTACAAAATGGGCAACCACCCTCCTCCATCCCCACACACAGAGCCAATAGCATCACTACTGCCAGGACACACTAATTTGGCAAAGGAAAAGAAAACAAATCCCCAACAGATTCTCAAAACAGTGTTAAAATCCTTCTCCCTCCCTTTGAAGCAGAGTAATTCTTCACTGGTGGAAAGAAGCACTATCCTGTTCCCTGTAGGATGCCTAACAACACCTCTGGGCTCTACCCACTGGACCCTGACACCAGGGGCAACAATCAAAGAATTTCCAGAAGGGAGGGGGAGTAAAGAGTCAGGGATAATAAATAAAGTAAACAAAGGGAAAATTTTATACTAAAAGATTCCTTGGAGGTATAATGATAACAACAACTAACAGTTTTAGTGATACATGCCAGTGTTTTAAAGTCTTTACTATATTAATACAGTGTGTCAGTTGCTCAGTCATGTCTGACTCTTTGCAGCCCTATGGACTGTATGTAGCCCTCCAGGCTCCTCTGTCCACGGGATTCTACAGGCAAGAATATTGGAGTGGGTTGCCATTCCCTTCTCCAGGGGATCTTCCTGACCCAGGGATCAAACCTCAGTCTCCCACATTGTGGGCAGTTTCTTTACGTCCTGAGCCACCAGGGAAGCCCAGGTGAACTTAAAATTAGTTGAATAAACCTACTAAGATTGTGGCCCAGGGTTCAACTCATAGGAGGGATGTACAACAGAAGGCCTCAATTGCTATAAAGTAGATACAATTAGTATCCCCATTTTACAGGTGATAAAGTTAAGGACCATATACTTCGTAAGTTCTGAATCCAAGATTTGAACCAGATCATCTGATTTCTAGCCAAAAAGTTTAGTCTCTGCTGCATTGCTTCCACTGTAAAGCAGCTGAGACAGGTTCACCCAAAGTCACCCACGTGGTAATAACTGTTGTGTGGCTAAAATCTAGGTTTTCTGACTCACTCTTCAATATTTTTCTACTGAAAAAGTGCTCCAGGGATGTGCTCACAGGAGATTGCTTCCTCCTCCTGGGAGACCTGGGTGTAGGAGAGGATGGGGCCAGTAACAGGTAACAAAGGAATGTCCTCTGGAACAGAGAGCAGTTTCAGGTTCAATTTGAACCCATATTAAAAGGATTGACTCCTGGAAGTGCCCCCTCCCCCACCACACACACACATGCAAATACACAGGCTACAAGGAAATAGAGCACATGGTTGATACTGGTTTGAACTTGTAGAAATCTAAAGAGCTCTAGCAAGAGTCAAAATGCCCATATTATTTCTCAAAAACATTTAAACCCATTGAAAGAAAACATTTTCATGATTAAAGTTTCCAATTCAGGGTAATTCCACTAAAATTCCAATCTAAAATATAAAAAGAAGCATTTTCAGTTGCTTTGAGAGATGACATAGATGTTTTGATTTTCCCGTAATTGTGCAACCTTGTGACATTTAGAAAGAGAAAGAGGGCCGAAACACACCACCACTGCCCAGCCTCTAGAGAGGCAGGCTACCTGCACCTGACAGGTGCTCCCATCTGCTAGGCAGAGAAAATGAGTGCCCCAGACTCATTATCTTAGCTCTCAGTGTCTCAGAGCAGCAAGCTCTGAGTGTAGGGAGAAAACACAGAATACAGACAGAAGGTGAAATTGATGATCCACAGCACAGTTTTCTGGTCAAGCAAAAGATAGGGGCTTAATGAGGATCAGAAAAGGGCTGCGTTGCATGAGAAACTGTACATTTTAGTTCACTTCACCCTGTTCTGTGTATATCCTTGTTTCACTAAAAACCTAGAGCCTTGGAACAGTTAAGTGCGCCTTTATGAAACTGTTGTTTCTTGCTTATGAGCATTTATCATATCCGTGTGCTCTGGTTTAATCAATGTGTGATGTAATAGTGTAATCACTGACAACAGCAGCAGGAACTGGCAACATAACTTCAGCTCATCCAGTAACGAGGGAGACGGAGACATTGCATTTCATGAGCCACAAGTACAGAGGGGCATACACCTTTGGCCAAGAGATCTCAACAAGTCTGTTCTACAAACAGAAAACAGAATTGTTCTTTTATCATCTCTCACTGGGCATGTTACTATATCACTGGAGACCAGAGTCAACTTGCTCCTGATACCCTTTTTCTCTGAAAGACTGTCACACAGTACTGGGTGAGGTAGAACTGTGCCACTCAGGAGATAACCCAGTCAAACATAAAGTTTTATTGCTTTCATGCAACAGTAGTTAAATTTTACTAAGCATGATCCATGCATCAGGACTATACCGACCATCCTATACGTGCAGCCTTACCTTAGTAACTCTTTACCATATCCCGGTTCAATCCCTGGGTGAGGAGGTTCCCCTGGGGACGGAAATGTCAACCCACTCCAGTATTCTTGCCTGGGAAAGCCCATGGACAGAGGAGCCTGGCGGGCTGCAGTCCACGGGGTCACGAAAGAGTCCATCACGAATTAGCAACTGAACAACAACATAAAGAAGTGCTACTGCTGTCCCATTTCATAGATAAAGAAATGGGCTCAAGTGTCTCTTCCAGGGATGCATGGCTAATAAGAGTCAACTGGGATTAGAACCAGGTGTGTCAGACTTCAGAATCAGTGTTCTTAGCCATTGTACGCTGCATATAATACCGACTGAGCATCTGTATAGCTGCGGTGCCGCCCTCTGAGACCACTGTGAGTAGTGATAATGCCTTTGTCCTTAAAGAGGTAGTTGGGTTAGGAAGACAGATAAGTAAAAGAATGACTGAAATCTACTGCTAACTTCATAGAGCACAGAAGATCTTACAGAAGTATAGAGAAGAGGTACCTGATATGCACAAAGGTCTGTCCTAACATTCTTGTTGTTTAGTTGCTCAGTTGTATCTGACTCTTTGCAACCCCATGGACTGCAGCACACCAGGCTTCCCTATCCTTCACTATCTCCCAGAGCTTGCTCAAACTCATGTCCATTGAGTCAGTGATGCCGTCCAACCGTCTCATTGGTCACATGATTTCATGTACCCCATAGTAACCTACCACAGTGAACATTTGCTCTCTGCATGCTGAGGAAGCTGAGACTGTAATCTAACCTAATGTTTTCCATATCTTCTCTTAAGTTCGGAGAATTCTTTAAATTCTTAGCAATATTCGGTTTCTAAAACTCCTCTCCTCCAATGATGTCCACCTTCCTGTCTCAGCCACTCGCTCCCAGGTCACACCTCCAGTCATATCCTTAGCAAAACTGCAACCCATAATCTAAGTCTGAAACATCCGACTGTCTGACCGCCAACTCCCATCTCTCTAGCTCATTTCCTCTTGCACTTTGCTAAAAACCATTGATGGTACCAAGATCTACAGTCCGTTTTTCCTCCTGCCCTTTCCTTGTCTATTGCCTCCTTCCTGTCCTGATTTTACCTTCTCTCTTGCCCAGCTTAAAGTCCACAACACTTTATTTTTCACCCTTCCCTTGCATGCATACTCAAGCCCCTGCCCTCACATACTTCATCAGTCTTGGCAAAAATCTTCAACCCTGGTTGAATTCAGCTCTCCGCTTATTTTGAACTGGTACCATGCCCTTGAAAATAGCTGGATACACACATACAACCATGGAAAATACTCTCACTTTGCATTCACAACCATGAACCTCAACTGTGTCTAAGGGTGAGCATATCTGGTTTCCCTAGCCTGTTACCAAGTATAATATTCTTTTGTTTCATATTTGATTATTTCTCATATCTCCAGCCACTACTCCTGCATTTACACTCTCAGCTCATGATTTTAATTCCTGCTTCAATAGAAAACAGAAGCAACCAGGGACTTTCCTGGTGGTCTAGTGGCTAAGACTCCATCCTCCCAATGCAGGGGGCCCAGATTTGATCCCTGATCAGGGAACTAGATCCCTCATGCCACAGCTAAGACCTGGCACAGCCAAACATATAAATTAAATGTTTAAAAAACAAAAACAGAACCAACCATGAGAGAACTCCAAGTTCATCCTTAGCATCTGTGGTCCTAAGTCCAGCCTTCTATCTTCTTACTATAGATTAACTGTCTGAACTTAGAGAGACCAAACCCCTCACTTGGGCACTAGATTCCATGCCCACCCAAGATAGTGCTGCAACACTGCATCAGTAAGTTTTTCTTCTCCACAGAACCTTTACCATCAGCCTAAAGGCGAGCTGCTCTTCTTCAATCCTTCAAGAGTTCTTCCCTGATTCCACCTCCCTAAAGCAACTGCCTTACTTCCTGTCTTTCTTTACTATACAGTTTCTTTTAAAGTCTGTCTGTTCACTCTCTTCAGTTCTTCTCTTTCCTTTCTGTCTTAAATTCACTTCAATGAGACTTTTGCCCACGTAATGCCACCAACCGTTTTCATCAAGTTTACCCAAACCTCTATTTGTTAGATCAAAATACCCATTCTCGGGCCTCACTTTATTTCCATCTCAGAAGCATGTGACACGGTTGATGTCATCCCTCCCTCCTCTTTTCTTCACTGACTTCAGAACACTTGCTTATTCTGACTTTCTTTTTCCTCCGTTAAGCACCCAGTCTCATTTATTTATTCCTCATCTCTCCTACCTCTTCGTTTCTCTTTCGACACTCACTCCCTGGATGTCTTAACCCTATGTCGTGGCTTTAAATATCTTTTATATACTCACAACTCCTTATATTTCTACCCCAGACTCCAACTCATAGATCCAGTATGACACCTCCACTTGGATATCTAATGTATATCTTAAACTAAACATTCTGAGTTGAAGACCTGATATTCCTCCAAGCCTATTTCACTTACACTTCAGTTCAGTTCAGTCGCTCAGTCGTGTCCGACTCTCCGCGACCCCATGAATCACAGCACGCCAGGCCTCCCTGTCCATCACCAACTCCCGGAGTTCACTCAAACTCATGTCCATCGAGTCGGTGATGCCATCCAGCCATCTCATTCTCTGTTGTCCCCTTCTCCTCCCGCCCCCAACCTTTCCCAGCATCAGAGTCTTTTCCAGTGAGTCAACTCGTCGCATGAGGTGGCCAAAGTATTGCAGTTTCAGCTTTAGCATCAGTCCCTCCAATAAACATCCAGGACTGATCTCCTTTAGAATGGACTGGTTGGATCTCCTTGCAGTATAAGGGACTCTCAAGAGTCTTCTCCAACACCACAGTTCAAAAGCATCGATTCTTCGGCGATCAACTTTCTTCACAGTCCAACTCTCACATCCATACATGACCACGGGAAAAACCATAGCCTTGACTAGATGGACCTTGGTTGGCAAAGTAATGTCTCTGCTTTTTAATATACTATCAAGGTTGGTCATAACTTTCCTTCCAAGGAGTAAGCGTCTTTTAATTTCATGGCTGCAATCAGCATCCGCAGTGATTTTGGAGCCCAAAAAAATAAAGTCTGACACTGTTTCCACTGTTTTTCCATCTATTTCCCATGAAGTGATGGGACCAGATGCCATGATCTTTGTTTTCTGAATGTTGAGCTTCAAGCTAACCTTTTCACTCTCCTCTTTCACTTTCATCAAGAGGCTTTTGAGTTCCTCTTCACTTTCTGCCATAAGGGTAGTGTCATCTGCATATCTGAGGTTATTGATATTTCTCCCAGCAATCTTGATTCCAGCTTGTGCTTCTTCCAGCCCAGCGTTCCTCATGATGTATTCTGCATATAAGTTAAATAAGCAAGGTGACAATATACAACCTTGACGTACTCCTTTTCCTATTTGGAACCAGTCTGTTGTTCCATGTCCAGTTCTAACTGTTGCTTCCTGACCTGCATACAGGTTTCTCAAGAGGCAGGTCAGGTGGTCTGGGATTCCCATCTCTTTCAGAATTTTCCACAGTTTATTGTGATCCACACAGTCAAAGGCTTTGGCATAGTCAATGAAGCAGAAATAGATGTTTTTCTGAAACTCTCTTGCTTTCTCCATGATCCAGCGGATGTTGGCAATTTGATCTCTGGTGCCTCTGCCTTTTCTAAAACCTGCTTGAACATCTGGGAGTTCACGGTTTACATACTGCTGAAGCCTGGCTTGGAGAATTTTGAGCATGACTTTACTAGCGTGTGAGATGAGTGCAATTGTGCGGTAGTTTGAGCATTCTTTGGCATTGCCTTTCTTTGGGATTGGAATGAAGACTGACCTCTTCCAGTCCTGTGGCCACTGCCGAGTTTTCCAAATCTGCTGGCATATTGAGTGCAGCACTTTCACAGCATCATCTTTCAGGATTTGAAATAGCTCAATTGGAATTCCATCACCTCCACTAGCTTTGTTAGTAGTGATGCTTTCTAAGGCCCACTTGACTTCACATTCCAAGATGTCTGGCTCTAAGTCAGTGATCACGTTATCGTGACTATCTTGGTCGTGAAGATCTTTTTTGTACAGTTCTTCTGTGTATTCCTGCCACCTCTTCTTAATATCTTCTGCTTCTGTTAGGTCCATACCATTTCTGTCCTTTATTGAGCCCATCTTTGCATGAAATGTTCCCTTGGAATCTCTAATTTTCTTGAAGAGATCTCTTGTTTTTCCTATTCTGTTGTTTTCCTCTATTTCTTTGCATTGATCACTGAGGAAGGCTTTCTTATCTCTCCTTGCTATTCTTTGGAACTCTGCATTCAGATGCTTATATCTTTCCTTTCCTCCTTTGCTTTTCGCCTCTCTTCACTTACACTTATTGCTTCTTAATTAATGGTAACTTCTCAGTTGCCCAAGTCAAAAGTTTAGGAGAGCTCCTTGCTTCCTCTTTCTCATTTCCTTCACCTAATCCATCATGAAGTCTGATTGACTTTACCTTCAAAATAGAGCCAGAATCTAACATCACCATTCCTACCACACTAATCCAAGCTGCCTTTATCTCTCACCTCAATTACTGAAGGTCTTTTTGCTTCTACCTTTTCTCGATATAATCTCTTCTCAACAGGGCATTCGGAATGACCCTGCTAAAGGGCAAGGCAGGCTCCACTGTTCATGGGGTTCTCCAGGCAAGAATGGAGTGGGTTGCCATGCCCTTGTCTAGGAGATCTTTCTGACTCAGGGATAGAACCTTTTCTCTTATGTCTCCTGCATTGGCAAGGGGCTTCTTTACCACTAGCACCACCTGGGAAGCCCCAGCTCGTGACACTGCTCCTCAAAATGCACCTCTCCCAAAACAGAAGCCCAAGTCTTTATGATGGCCTTCCAGACCCTTCACAATCTGGCCACCACAACCTAACCTCATCTACTGCTCTCTCCTTACTCACTCCAGTTCAGCCACCAGGACTTCCTTGCTGTTCCTAGAACAGGGTGGACATGCTCCTGCCTTGGGGCCTCTTTTGCCTGCTGCTTCCCTTGCCTAGAAAGCTCTTCTCCCAGAATTCCACATGGCTCACTCCCACATTCTCAGCGAAGCTTTCTGACCACTGTAATTATACTTGCAACTCCTGTACTTCCTATCCTCCTTTCCTACCTAATGTCTCCTTAGAACATTTATTTCCTTCAACTCTAACATATAACTTGTGTAGTTCCTTTAATAATCATTAAGACAGAAGGGATACTCCAGGAGAGCAGAGATGTATATTGTTTTGAGTCCTTGGCATCACAGGTCTGGCACACATATTCAGCAGATATATTTTAAATATGTTGAATGAAGGATAATATAACTTGAAATAAGATTTTGATTAATTTTTAATTCACTCATCAGCATGTCCTATTATAAAAGTCATTGGTATTTAAAAGCCTAATGAGCCTTTTAATAAGTGGTGGTGAAAACTCTAGTGAATTTAAATTACAGAGAAGTAAACACCACCTAAAACTTGTAGAAACTGATGAGATTTAAAATAATAGAGTTATTCCTCTAAGTTCAATTGAGCTAATTACCAGCAACCATGTCTCTGAGGGCACTCTAAGAAGAACAAGGTGAACTGCCACTTTCCCACCAGGGTTTTCTGTAGATGTCAGGATTTCTGACACACCTCCTTGGAGAAGAGTCAGGGCAAAACCCAAGCAAAGGTGAACTTGGTAAGTCAAGACTGAAGGTTAGCACTGGAGCACTTTTTCCTTAGGTATTGAAAAAAGAAAGTCTGCTTTGATAAATACAGGAAAGCCTTGATCAGAGTTCACACATTTTCTTGGAAAAAGATATCTAAAAGTGAGACTATTTACTCTGCTCTAGACCATTTCTGGGGACAAGAGAATAGTCTCAGTTTTAGGCATCCCATGAATAGTAGAGACAAAAGTATAAATCAGAGCGTCCACAGCATAATTAGGAAACAAGGACTGATACTGAAACTTTCATACCAAGTGGCTGGAGGAGTCTCTGACCTCCTGTCAGGCAGGTAGCAGCATGCTGGTTCTCAGGACCCTCTCCATGCGGAATAACCATAACAATCAAAATATCACCCATTTATTAACTATATATGTGTCAGGTCCATTAAGTACTTATATTTTCTCATAAATGTTCAAGAAATATATTATTTCCATTATAAAGATAACAATGCTGCTGCTAAGTCATTTCAGTCGTGTCCAACTCTGTGCGACCCCATAGACGGAAGCCCACCAGGCTCCCCCGTCCCTGGGATTCTCCAGGCAAGAACACTGGAGTGGGTTGCCATTTCCTCCTCCAATGTGTGAAAGTGAAAAGTGAAAGTGAAGTCGCTCAGTCGTGTCCGACCCTTAGCGACCCCACGGACTGCAGCCTACCAGGCTCCTCCATCCATGGGATTTTCTAGGCAAGAGTACTGGAGTGGCTTGCCATTGCCTTCTCCAAAAGATAATAATACCAAGGCTCAAAAAAGATAATCAGCAGCCTAAACTCACCCAGCTAATCTGAGAGGAGATGAAGATCCAAACTCAAGTCTCCAACTTCAGGTCTTGTGAACACTCCTATGCTAGGCTGGAACAGGGGTTTCGAGAAAGCACCCCATCCAATGGAGAGGAGCAGGTTAGAGAAGCAGGCTGGCACTGTGACAGGACTCAGGTCCCAGTAAGGAACAGGAGGCCACCTAGAGTGCAAGTCCGGCCTGAGAGCCTGAACACACTTAGTGGTTCTAGTGATGAAACTAGCTGGGTGAGAACAAATGACCAAGGCGGCAGGCAGACAGAGAGGAGGCCAGGCCATGGAGACACAGATACACACAGAGATGGCTAGCATAGACAGGGAACAACAGGAAGGTTCCTTGATTGCCCTCCTTTCTCCTTAACCTTCAAATTCTGCCTTCACATCCTCCTCACCGTTCATTTTTCTCCTCCAGCTTCAGCCACTCCCTCCAGACTCACCCCATTGCTTCTGCAAAAAGAGGGTCTTGGGCTATTTGGTTTGATTGTACTATTTCCCTCCTCCTTAGGAGACCCCTAGGCCTCCCCTAACTTCATCAAATATTCTACCCTAAGCTCCAAATTTTCCACTGGCGCCCAGGTAACAATAACCCACAAACAGGCAGAACATACCCACTTGAGGGAAAAGTAACCCCTCGCAGCAGATGTCTCAAAGGCAGTCCCTGAGGCTGGCACACAGATCGGAGGTAGCAGAGTACATATGTTTATACCCTAAGCAATTTCCTCATGTTTTGCCTGGCACTCACTTATTCCTCACCTTTCCACACCAGGGATAGGTAATACCTTTCATTTGTTTAGCATTTTACAGGTTACAAAACATTTTCAGCTGCATCACCTCATTGAATCCTTCCAAGAGTGCTGGAGACATTATCCCCCAGGTCAGATGAAGAAATGGAGATTCAGAAAAGGCAAGAGGCCTGCCCTGGTCAGCCTCAGGCAGCAGTCAGACAGAGCCCAGAGCCAACTGCCCCCTTCACCACAGCCAAGAGACCCCTCAGAGAAGAGAAGGCTTCTTCAGTCAAATGTTCATTTCCTCATGACATAACCTTTTTTTCCCATCAGTATAAGCAAAACCAAGTTAAACAAAAACAGTTGCTAGAACTCTGGGAGTGGGAAATCAGACTCTCCTTGGCTGACATTAATTCACCATCCATGGCTCAGGGATTTCTCTCTATCCATTTATTTGTAGTAGTTTTATAAATGATATTGCTTTTGTTGTGTAAAAACACTGGAAGCCATTAAGGGGAAATTTTACATGAAGGACAACTTTAGACACTGAAAAACAAAAGAAATTGCAAGAGTGAGGACCATGAGAAGGACAAGACATAAGAAGACAGAGGAAGGGGCTCATACACAGAAGGCCCAGACCTGCAGGGGGCCAGGGCAGGATGTGGCCCTCTCTCTTGGGAAGCAATCTGTGTTAGCCCAAACCAAGCACCACAGTCCCCCTTCCCCGGCCCTGGATTCACGTGCTTTGTCTTCCAGCCAGTAGATCTGAGCTTCGTTTCCCAGCCTTCTCCTGAAACTCCTGGCCTGTCATCTATGCACCACACAGAGAAAACAAGAGTTTATCAGAAATTAGCCAGAAAAGGCATAGAAAGAAGAAGAAGGTAGAAAAAAAAAGACTAACATGGGCTTCCCTGGTGGCTCAGAGGTTAAAGCGTCTGCCTCCAATGCAGGAGACCTGGGTTCGATCCCTGGGTCGGAAAGACCCCCTGGAGAAGGAGATGGTAACCCACTCCAGTATTCTTGCCTGGAGAATCCCATGGACGGAGAAGCCAGGTAGGCTACAGTCCATGGGGTCGCAAAGAGTCGGACACGACTGAGCGACGGAACGGAACCGATGTATATTCTTAAAAGAACTTAAAACCGAAACAGAACTTCTTTTTGTCTGTCTTCATGGAATAGGAATGGCCAATCAAAATAGGGTTGCCTTGGAAAATATTTAGAGCAGGCTGATCATCTCATTCCTAACATAAGCCCACAACATATGGTCACCAGCACATGAAGACACAGAAGACCTTTCCCACTGGGATTCTTCTGACTGTACCAGAAAGAGAAAGGGGAGAAATATATGCAGACATTTTTTGTGTTTTATGTGCAGGCACTTGAGTGGGGGAGGTGGGAGGAACAGGAGACCCACATGTCCTAGAAAAATGTAGGGACATGTAGCATTCTGTTACCCTAGGCTTCCCTCAGTCACTGGCATGAGTGTGACTTTCTCATCACCTTCAGTTCAGTCGCTCAGTCATGTCCGACTCTTTGCAACCCCATGAATCACAGCACGCCAGGCCTCCCTGTCCGTCACCAACTCCCGGAGTTCACTCAAACTCATGTCCATCGAGTCAGTGATGCCATCCAGCCATCTCATTCTCTGTCGTCCCCGTCTCCTCCCACCCCCAACCCCTCCCAGCATCAGAGTCTTTTCCAGTGAGTCAACTCGTCGCGTGAGGTGGCCAAAGTATTGGAGTTAAAGGTTGAATTTAAATAAGACCTATCGACCTTTCCTGATCCGCTTTCTAAAACAGATCCTTCCATCATTCTCTGCACAGCACCATGTCTACACCTTTCTTAACACTTAACAATAAGCTGTAATGGTTTTGCTCATGTATCAGTGTGTCTGTTTGTTGGCTTGCTCCCCCAAAAGATGTAAGCTACGTTAGCATGTCTACTTTCATTACTAATGTGAGGTATTATCAAGTAAGGGCTCATTTTTATACCAGTGGAATAAATGAATATTAAACTCTCTAGCACAGTGCCTGATTTTCAGTAGATATTCCATAAACCCAAGTTTTCCTCTCAGAGCCTACAGTCTATTTGGGTGTATGGACACAAGGAAATACAATTCTACCCAAGACAGACTGAATATCATGCTGGTTTAGAGCTAACCTAGGTGGCCCAGTGGTAAAGAATCCACCTGCAGGAGACACAAGAGATGAGGGTTAGATGCCTGGGTCAGGAAGATCCCTGGGGTAGGAAATGGCAACCTACTCCAGTATTCTTGCCTGGAAAATTCCATGGACAGAGGAGCCTGGAGGGCTACAGTCCACGAGTTGCAAAGAGTCAGACATGACTGAGCACACACAAACACTTTGATACTGAAAAGAAAAGAGCTGGTGGTGCAGATCAGGAGGTCTCAGGGAGTGGCAGGAGAGGAAATAGGCACATTTCAGGATCTCTGGAAACAGAGAGAAGCTATACCCTAACCCTAACCCTAACCCAAGTTCATGCCCACCTGCTCTGCCCTATTTGACCTCTGCAGTTGACAGGTAAAACAGTGATGGCCAGAAATTAAAGGGGCCAAGAAGTACCTACAAAAATGTTAAGATCTGAAAACTCCTTGGTGCAGTAAATCCTGGGCTGTACCCTCACTATTCCAGGGCCTCTGCCATTCTATTTTGGTGTATATTTCCTTCATTTGTTTCCGACAAGGGATTGAGGCAAGGTGGCTTCAAATGCCCCGATTCATAGATGCTCTACCCTTAGAAACATCATCTAAAGATACAGCCTCCCCAAGTATCTGGAGGAGAGCATAGAGTCTGCCCTGGTCATGCATCAGTGAGGAAAGAAGGATAGGACCCACTCAGGATGCAGGAGACCCCGAGGAGCCCTGAAGCATACCCCTGCACTGCACACAACTTAGCAGCTGACTGGTGCTGCTCCCCACTCTCTCTCTTTCTGGAGTGAGACTATGCATCTTCCCCACTCCCAATAAAGTTGAGGCAAAGCCTGTGGGAGAGAGATAAGGTCAGAGGGACCTAGAGATGACAGAAGGGTTGTGCCTTTCCTATTAATCTGACTCTGCCAGCGACTGCCTAGTGAGGCCCCAGAGGTCTCTGTAAGGCCTGTCTGGCTAAAGCACATTTACTCCAGAGCAGCCCATGTCTCCAGCTGTGTTGACAGCTTCTCCACATCCCAGCTGGGCCGTCTGGAGGCGGGCTGTCACTCACTTGGGCTGTTCTTTATCCAAATCTTTTTTTTTTTGGTAAGAGTTTTGTTTTGTTTCTTATGATTTGGGGAGTTGAAAAGGCAAGAAAACAGAAATAACTAAAACATTTTACATTTTACTGAAAAAAGAAATATTACAACCCAGTTCCAATACCAGTAATTTTTTTATCTCTTTTGACTCTTAAAGCTACTGAGGTTGTTTCTCTGACACCTCTCCCCTCTGTGCTGGCATTTATACGTATCCAATCTAGGCATCCAAAATTCCCCCAGTTTTGCTCACTCCTCATTTAGCTATTTTATCAGATTCATTCTGTAATTCTCACCTTTCCATTCTCTTGGCAAAAAAAAAAAAAAAAAGGTGGTTCAAGGAAGAAAGCAATAACAGAGTGGGAGTCTAAAAACTTTGTTAGACTATCTCTTGGGAAGGGGGCTCAAATGCCTTCTACAGGTGATCTAAGAACCCTTGAACAGTCTGTATGACTGTCACTGAAAAATTTTTAGGCTGCCTAGTATTCCTGGGGATAGGGTTGAGCCAAATCAGTAGAAGGTCCTCAAAGCAGATTCGGGCTATTATAACAGTTAGAGCTCCCAGCTGCCTCATAAGACAACACTTGTCCCAAAGATGTTCAAGAGCTTGCTAGAGCAGTGGTTCCTGAACTTTCATTCCTATTGCAATCTCTAGGAAGTTTTAAAAAATATACAGACACTACTGTGATACCCTACTTCAGACACGGGACAAAATTCTGGGAGTTAGAGGCAAGAGCAAAGAACTTTGTGTGAGAGAGAACATAGATTTAAGGCCTGTTACTTAATAAGAGGCCCTCTTACTTAATAAGAGAGTTACCAAAACTCAGAACTTTGGTTTTTTTTCATTAGGAAAATGGAACTAATAATGCCAACTTCACAAAGTTGTTTTAAGAAGTAATAATGAGCTATATGTGGCTCAATAGATGTTACTTTTAAAAATAGCTAATTCAGTTGATGGAATTCACATATAGATGCTACTAGGGATGAGTCAAAAGCCTGATCACGTCTGTAGATTTAACAAAGGTCCCCAAGAAACAATGGTCCTTTACTTGTCTAACCCAGTAACAGCTGATAAATGTGTTTTCAAGTTAAGTACAGCACTTTACAATTCATAAGGCATACACATGGTTTCATTTGGATTTTGGTCCTTACAATAGCCATGAAAGGTAGGAAAGATAATGTTATGCTAACTTTACACAGATAAAAAAACTGAATATTAGAAGAACTAAGCAATTTTTACAAGGTCACACCACTAATCATCCAGAAATCCTGGGTGAGAAGGAATTTATACCACCCAATGCCTAGTCAGGGCCTTTGTCTCCATTACCCCAGGCTTTGTTACCAGGCAGTGGTTTCAGAGGCTTATTTCTTGCCTTCCTAAGTAGACAAGGGACTAGAAACTATATTTTGTGATTTGTTATGCCTCCCATGTTGTTTTTTTTACATACAGCAGAAGCACAATTAATATATGTTATTGGAATTAATTCACAGATTGGGTTTGAAGAGAGTAGTGCTTTTTCATCGGGATAACCCCCAACTTGGGACTTGAGACTCTATCTCACCTCCCTCTATATCTCCAGGGCTTTTGATTCTAAGGTTGATTTAAGTCTCTTTTTTTCTTAACCATTTACACTGGTCTCATCATAAGGCCTGCTCATTCTTCCACTGTAGCACTTATTAGGTGTCTCCCATCTACAGAGTCGTGTCCCTAGAAGCTCTTACCATTCTTCTCCATTGCTCTGGTCAAGTGAAAGGACAGGGAACAGATCTGTGTTTGAATTCCTAATCTTCCCTCAATTTGGGGCAAATTACTTAGCAGCTCTAAACCTCAATTCTCCCATCTGTGAAATAATATTTATATACCAAGATGGTTATGAGGATTAAGAAAGATAATGGACCAGTGTGCCTGGCAAAAATCAGGGCACAATAATGATTATCAGGTATCTCTTCCTCTCCTCCAGTGGTTTCTGCCTGGAAATTTTTCTAGGCTGCAAAAGACACAAAAACACAATCCTCAAGTACAATTTTCATTTTGTCACTTACCTATTTAGATCTTTCTTTCAGCATCTCCTAAGTAATATTCCCCTCAAGTTCAATCTTTAAAGCAACACTGTAAAATAGAAGTATAACTAATACAGGCCATAAATGTAATATATATGTAGTTTTATATTTAAATATTTGTAAGTAAATTTTCTAAAAGCCACATTAAAGGAAAATAGAAATAGTTGTGACAAATTTTTATTATTTTATTTAATGTAATATATCTAAAATATTTTAACTTGTAATCATATAAAGTTCTTAATGAAATAATTTAAATTATTTTATACTAAGTATTCAAATGCAGGTATGTGTTTTACACATACAGCATATCTCCATACAAACTAGCCACATTTCAAATGATTAATAGCCATAGGTGACTGCTGGCTATCATATCAGACAGTGTAGCCTAAACTTCAGTTTAACCTTTGTGCACTAACTGCTTTCTCTTTGCTAATGACCCTAATTTCACAGTCTTATTTATTTATCTGCCTGACATGATATTTATTTATTTATTATTTATTTATCTGCCTGACATGATGTATACAATAGAAAATCCTAATGATGCTGACAGAAAACTACTAGAGCTCATCAATGGATTCAGTAAAGTTGATGGATACAAAATTAATACACAGAAATCTGTTGCATTTCTATACACTAACAAAAATATCAGAAAGAGAAATTAATGAAACAATTACATTTACCATCTCATCAAAAAGAATAAAATACACAGGAATAAACCTACAAAAGGAGGTGAAAGACCTGTACTCCAAAAACTATAAGATGGTGATGAAAAAAAATTTAAATATAAATAGAAGGAAAGGCAATTGTGTTCTTGAATCAGAAGAATCAGTATTGTTAAAATGACCATACTATCCAAAGAAATCTACTGATTCAATGCAATCCCTATTAAACTACCAATGGCATTCTTCACAGAACTAGAACACAATGGTGTTGTTTTTTTTTAATTTGTATGAAAACACGAAAAGTTACAAATAGCTAAAGCAATCTTGAGAGAGAAGAATGGAGATTGAGGAATCATGCTCCCTGAATTCAGACTATTCTACAAAGCCACAGTAATCAAAACAGTACGGTACATGCACAAAAACAGACGTAGAGATCAATGGAACAGCCCAGAAATAAGCCCATGCACTTACGGTCAATTAATCCATGACAAAGGAGGAAAGGATGAACAATGGAGAAAAGATAATCTCTTCAGTCAGTGGTGCTGGGAAAATTGGACAGCTACATGTAAAAGAATTAAATTAAAACATTCTCTAACACCATATACAAAAAAAAAAAAGAGAATTCAAAATGGATTAAAGAATTAAGTGGAAGACCAAATATTATAAAATTCATGGAGGAAATCATAGGCAGAACACACTTGGGCATAAATTGCAGCAATATCTTTTTGGATCCACATCCCAGAGTAATGAAAATTAAAACAAGAACTAACAAATGGCACCTAATTAAACTTAAAAGCTTTTGCACATCAAAGGAAACCATAAAGAAGATTAAAAGACAACCCACAGGATGGGAAAAAATATTTGCAAGCAATGTGACTAACAAGAGAAAAATTTCCAAAATATATAAACAACTCATACAGCTTAATATCAAAAAACAAACAACCCAATAAAAAAAAATGGGCAGAAGACCTAAATAGACATTTATCCAAAGAAGATAAATAAATGACCAGCAGGCACAAGAAAAGATGCTCAGTGTCACTAGTTATTCAGTTCAGTTTGGATCAGTTCAGTTGCTCAGTCGTGTCCAACTCTTTGCGACCCCATGGACTGCAGCATGCCAGGCTTCCCTGTCCATCACCAACTCTTGGAGCTTGCTCAAACTCATGTCCATCCAGTCAGTGATGCCATCCAACCATCTCATCCTCTGTCCTCCCCTTCTCCTCCCACCTTCAATCTTTCCCAGCCTCAGGGTCTTTTCAAATAAGTCAGCTCTTCGCATCAGATGGCCACAGTATTGAAGTTTCAGCTTCAAAATCAGTCCTTCCAATGAACACTAAGGACTGATTTCCTTTAGGATGGACTGGTTGGATCTCCTTGCAGTCCAAGTTACTCTCAAGAGTCTTCTCCAACACCACGGTACAAAAGTATCAATTCTTCAGAGCTCAGCTTTCTTTATAGTCCAACTCTCATATCCATACATGACTACTAGAAAAACCATAGCTTTAACTAGATGGACCTTTGTTGGAAAAGTAATGTCTTTGCTTTTTAATACACTGTCTAGGTTGGTCATAACTTTCCTTCCAAGGAGCAAGTGTCTTTTAATTTCATGACTGCAGTCACCATCTGCAGTGATTTCAGAGCCTGAGAAAATAAAGTTTCTCACTGTTTCCACTGTTTCCCCATCTATTTGCCATGAAGTGATGGGACCAGATGCCATGATCTTAGTTTTATGAATGTTGAGTTTTAAGCCAACTTTTTCACTCTCCTCTTTCACATTCATCAGTAGGTTCTTTAGTTCTTCTTTGCTTGCTGCCATAAGGGTGGTGTCATCTGCATATCTGAGGTTATTGATATTTCTCCTGGAAATCTTGATTCCAGCTTGTGCTTTATCCAGTCCAGCATTCCTCATGATGTACTCTACATATAAGTTAAATAAGCAGGGTGACAATATACAGTCTTGATGTACTCCCTTTTCCTATTTGGAACCAGTCTGTTGTTCCATGTCCAGTTCTAACCGTTGCTTCCTGACCTGCATACAGGTTTCTCAAGAGGCAGGTCGGGAGGTCTGGTATTCCCATCTCTTGAAGATTTTCCACAATTTATTGTGATCCACACAGTCAAAGGTTTTGACATAGTCAGTAGAATAGAAGTAGATGTTTTTCTGGAACTCTCTTGCTTTTTCAATGATCCAAAGGATGTTGGCAATTTGATCTCTGGTTCCTCTGCCTTTTCTAAATCCAGCTTGAACATCTGGAAGTTCTTGATTCACATACTGTTGAAGCCTGGCTTGGAGAATTTTGAGCATTCCTTTGCTAGTGTGTGAGATGAGTGCAGTTGTGCGGTAGCTTGAACTTTCTTTGGCATTGCCTTTCTTTGGGACTGGAATGAAAACTGACATTTATCCAAAGACGATAAATAGATGACAAGCAGGCACATGAAAAGATGCTCAATGTCACTAATTATTAGAGAAATGCAAATCAAAACTACTACAATGAGGTATCACCTCACACCGGTCAGAATGACCATCATTAAAAAAATCTATAAATAATAAATGCTGGAGAGGATGTAAAGAAAAGTAAACCCTCCTACATTTTTTGTGGGAATGTAAATTAGTAAAGCCATGATGGAAAACAATTGGAGGTTTCTTAAAAAACTAAAAATAGAGCTATCATATGATCTTGCAATTGCATTCCTGAGCATATATCTGGAGAAAATTCTAATACAAAAAGACACAGTTCAGTTCAGTCGCTCAGTCGTGTCCGACTCTCCGCGACCCCATGAATCACAGCACGCCAGGCCTCCCTGTCCATCACCAACTCCCGGAGTTCACTCAAACTCATGTCCACAGAGTCGGTGATGCCATCCATCCATCTCATTCTCTGTCGTCCCCTTCTCCTCCCGCCCCGAACCTTTCCCAGCATCAGAGTCTTTTCCAGTGAGTCAACTCGTCGCATGAGGTGGCCAAAGTATTGCAGTTTCAGCGTTAGCATCAGTCCTTCCAATGAACACCCAGGATTGATCTCCTTTAGAATGGACTGGTTGGATCTCCTTGCAGTACAAGGGACTCTCAAGAGTCTTCTCCAACACCACAGTTCAAAAGCATCAATTCTTCAGTGCAAGCACTCCACTATTTATAGCAGTCAAGACATGGAAGCAACCTAAATGTCCACCAACAGACAAATAGATAAAGAAGATGTGGTGTGTGTATACACACATACACACACACACACACTAGAATATTACTCAGCCATAAAAAGAATGAAATTTTGCCATTTGCAGCAACATGGATGGACCTAGAGATTATCATATTAAGTGAAGTAAATCAGACAGAGAAGTACAAGCATTGTATGACGCCACTTACGTGTGGAATCTTAAAAAATGATACAGATAAACTTATTTACAGAACAGAGACAGACTCATGGATGTGGAGAGCAAAGCTGTGGTTGCCAGTGGGGGAGGAGGGGTGAAGGAGATAGACAAATTAGGAGTTTTGGATTAACATATACACACTGCTGTGGGCTTCCCTGATGGCTCAGCAGTAAAGAATCTGCCTGCCAATGCAGGAGATGTGGGTTCAACCCTTGGGTCAAGAAGATCCACTGGAGAAGGAAATGGCAAATTACTCCAGTATTCTTGCTTGGGAAATCCCATGGACAGAGAAGTCTGGTAGGCTACAGTCTACAGGATGGAAGAGTCAGACATGACTTAGTGACTAAACGACAACAATGAATAGGATAGATAAGCAACAAGGATCTGTTGTGTAGTACAGGGAACTATATTCTATGTCTTGTAGTAAACTGTAAAGGAAAAGGATCTGAAAAATAATATATATATATTCAGGTATACATGTATATTTATTACTGAATCACTTTGCTGTACACTTGAAACGAGCATAACATTGTAGATTATCTATACTTCAAATTAAAAAACACTCATCTGCCACATTCTCCCTTTCTTACCTAAATAAATATATAAATCCTTCGCCCATCTGGATGGAGCTTTCTCCTTCCACTTATACTTTTTCAGTACCTTGAATGATACTCTAGTTTAGCCCAATAAACTCACACTTGAGAATGCTTTTTCCATCAACTTTGTGGAGTAACTCTTGTCTTGTGACATGGAGGCATAGGGCTAGCACTACAATATTAGCTTGTGAGTGGTAGTACCATGAAAAAGCAGCTGGAGTTCAAAGCAGCTATTGCTCATCCTCACGGAACCAGTCAGTCACATTAACACCGGTTCCTTTTTTAAATTAAAAAATTAATATTTAATACTTCAGTCACCTTCCTTTTGCTAAACATCATCACATTGCCTCACAGGGCTGTTGGCATGCAGGTGGGCAGATTTCTGACAGGAAGTTATTAACTCCAAATCTGAGTAGTCTTTCATTTCCTCAGTGTGAAGTTTATCAATAATGTCCACATAATCTGGCAAGTACTGCCACTTTTAAAATAGCATCAGTTTGAAGAAATAAGCCACGATACATAGAAAGCGAGAGAAGAAAACCTAGTTAAGCATTTAATAGCTCAGTCAATATTTTCTACATAATCTATCCTTTACCTTTTTAAATCAGAGATAAGTGCCACCCAAGTTGCAAATTCTGGTTAAAGCAGGAACTCCCCCAGGCCTCTTGGAAAAGTACTGACTATCATGACTCTATGTTCTTTTGAGCTTATTATTATGATATATTATTTAGTAATATAATTTTTAAAACACATTATCTTTAACTAATGTTCTCCCATAATCCAATACTAAGCATATAATCATGTTAGAGACAGAGAGACCTTGATATTCCCACACTTCTGCAAATAGGAAACAGTCACTTTTTAGTAATACCTCTTTATGTAAGTCCCAGTTCCATATTTGTATAGGGTGTACAACTTTTAATTTGTTCATCTTTAGTCAAAGAACTTTCTTAAAGCCCAAACTGTCAAAGAGATAAAGCTAGGGACCAGGGAGATTCCCTCGTGAATCAGAGTGATATCTAGAAATACTATATCTGTTTAGTTCAGGAAACCTTACATTTAAAAAAGGAGTAAAGCATATCCCAACCAACTGCGGATCATGAATTTCTACTGGAAAGAAGTACAGAGAGCGTTTATGTAATTTCTTAACCATGGAAGCAAATTAGCAAGTGTTCCTTATATGGAGTCTGTGAACAGATTTGGATGCATGGGAATATCTCTTGAGCATGTTTGATTTAGGAAAACAAATACCATCCAAGGACAAAGTGGCCCAGTGGAGGTAGCTAAGGATGCCAAATGCCAAAAAGCTTGGCACCCAGGAATCTGCACAAGGAGGCTCTTAGAAATGGGAACTAAAGAGACCTTTACACTTTGGCTGCAATTGTGGCATTTTCCAAAATAAAGGCAGTGACACTGAAAAAGTGTTGACTCCTGATTTTCCTCTGGATGATGAAATTTAACTGCATGGCTAATTTGGAAAGTCAGATCAGATTTTCTGGTTTATGGCCTGATAAAAGGAAGATTAATGTTCCTATCCAAAAATTTCTTCATTGATTCTCATCATACTTCTGTAATAAGCTTTGGTGTGTTTGTGAGTCTGGAATTTCTACATGGCTGCACAGTGGGAATCAAGTAGCTATTACAAAAGAAAGACTTTTGCAAAGATAACATGAAAGGTAAGACAGTATCCAGTGGCATGCTGAAGCTCCCGCTGTTTGTGGAAATTAGAATAATGCTTAGGAGTCATATGAGTAAAATAATTAGGGGAGGAGGAACAAATAACACTGCATAACAGGGAAGAAGCTTCAAAAGCTGTGGAAGTAACCACATGTTTGTAAAATGAAGTTTGACTGCAGAACCTCAATATTTATTATTTACTTTGATGACTGCTGTTTTTATTCCTGAACAACCAACACAGATAATAGGAAAATATGATTTTGGAATTTTTAGTATTCTCATTAAATTACTTTTGTCTTATCTGAAAATACCCTTAAAGGGAAAATCCCACAAATCCTTGGAAATAGAAGATTTCTATAAACTACTTATTTTTAAGTAGACTTTCCTAAAGTGGAAACTATTAATACAGATGAAAATAATTGGAAGAAAAAATATCTTTGCCTGACACAAATGAAATCTTACTGAGACCTTTGTGTCTACTATTAATTGCTAAGGTAACTCAATCAATTAAAGTTTGGGTAATATTCCTGAACTTATTAATAAAATATGAAAGAGGGAAAGGGATTAAGTTTAGGGTGAGAAAGATTGGGAATTAAGAACTAAGTGGGTTACAGCAACTGTCTCCTTTGCTTTTCACATTACAGATAAGAATTCTCAGAGCTTAGTAGTTTTGAATGATGAAGAAACTAATGAGATTCTGAGTACTCAGGTGAAAGATATTTTATAGGCCAACAATTTGAGATTTAAAGTTATGACATAAATTTTGCTACTTCATTTCTAGAATAAATAAAATTGATGGCAGCAGCTAAACTCTGAATTTTTAAAATTCTAGTGTAGAATCATATCTTTCTGACAACTTTATGGAATTTGTCATCAAATTTTATTGATCTATATTACCTCAGGTTTCAAATTAAGTGAGAACATAGTAAATAACATTATTTTAATGAAAAAAATATGATGATGATTTATAGAGGGAAGAACACATAGAAATTGCACAACTTTTATAACATAAAAACAGGTAAATGTGTTAACTGTGAGGCAAAAACTCCCTAGCGATGCTTTTGCATTTATAACTTGTTCTATTGTATCTCAAGAGTACATATCTCAGAAATCTGTAATTATATTGTCCTAATTACAGGGACAATAAAAAGAAACCAAAAAAGTTACCTAAAGATGGAATTTGGAATGTTTAATTTTGTTTTTTACTATTGAACTTGTAGCTCAAGTTTTATCTTTATAAGATTGATTTATATTTGCATAGTCTTTGATTCTTGTGGAAGGGACAAAAATTGTTGAATATGAGAAAAATAGAATAAGACAAGTACATCTGGTGAACTCCCTTCATACTCTTTTTTAAAAAAATGTGAATATTATGTATATTAGCTTTGCTTTCAGTGTGTATCCTTATTTGAAGAGCAAATGTTTCAGTCTTCCACATGTAAAAAAAAATACTCTGTAAGATTTAAAAATATAAGAAACATAAAAAAGGAACCTTTAACTCATCATCAGTTTTGGCGTAAGTCAGCACAAGTATTCAGATTATATTATTATCTATTACAAGGCTTTAAATGAAGTAACATTCAGAAAATCCAAAGAGTATAAAGAAAAATATATGAGTGTAAAGAAAAGAGTATATAAAAGAGTATAAAGTGTATAAAAGAGTATAAAGAAAATACATTGCGGCATATTACAGAGTACAGGATGGGTTAGATGAAGCACAAGCTGGAATCAAGATTACCAGGAGAAATACAATAACCTCAGATATGCAGACACCACCCTTATGGCAGAAAGTGAAGAGGAACTAAAGAGTCTCTTGATGAAGGTGAAAGAGGAGAGTGAAAAAGCTGGCTTAAAATTCAACATACAAAAACGAGGATCATAGCATCCAGTCCCATTACTTCATGGTGAATAGATGGGGAAACAATGGAAGCAGTGACAGACTTTATTTTCTTGGGCTCCAAAATCACTGCAGATGGTTACTGCAGCCATGAAATTAAAAGACACTTGCATATTAAAACGTAGAGACATTACTTTGCTGACAAAGGTCTGTCTAGTCAAAGCTATGGTTTTTCCAAGTCATGTGAGAGTTGGACCATAAAGAAGGCTGAGCTTCAAAAATTGATGCTTTTGAACTGTGGTATTGTAGAAGACTGTTGGGGAGTCCCTAGGACTGCAAGGAGATCCAACCAGTTAATCCTAAAGGAAATTAACCCTGAATATTTATTGGAAGGATTCATGATGAAGCTGAAGCTCCAATACTTTGGCCACCTGATGCAAAGAGCTGACTCACTGGAAAAGACCCTGATGCTGGGAAAGATTGAAAGCAGGAGGAGAAGGGGATGATAGAGGATGAGATGGTTGGATGGCATCACTGACTCAATGGACTTGAATTTGAGCAAGCTCTGGGAGATGGTGAGGGACAGGCAAGCCTGGCATGCTGCAGTCCGTGGAGTCACAAAGAGTTGGACACAATTGAGCAACTGAACAGCAATAATAGGGTTCATGTGGGCTTCCCAGGTGTCTATAGTGGTAAAGAACCCACCTGGCAATGCAAGAAACATAAGAGACTTGAGATGGATCCCTGAGTAGGGAAGATCCCCTAAAGGAGGGCATGGCAACCCACTCCAGTATTCTTGCCTGGAGAATCCCATGGACAGAGGAGTCTGGTGGGCTACAGTCCATAGGGTCGCAAAGAGCTGGACACAACTGAAGCGACTTAGCATGCACTCATAGTGTACATGTATATCGTTATAGTGAATTTGTGACATTTTCTCCTCCAAAATATTAGTAAAAAATATAGATTGACCTGATAATGGTAAGCATCTTGGTAATCACAGATCTTTAAGAAATATCATTTTTTCTCATTTATTGTGCTTTGAGTAGTGTCCAAAGAAGATATGCTTTACCAGTACAACACGTTGGCATCTGTATTGTATACCACTTTAAAAGTCAAAGAATGTAATCATGCAAATGATCTTATTTGACACCCAGTGCCCTGGGAAATACTTATTTCCCTCTTGCTTTGTCTGAAGAAAGATGTGTAGACTGAATGATTGTGTCTTTCCAAGGTCTTAAAGCTAATGAGTAGTGGGACTACAACTTAAACTTGACTCTTCTTGCTCCAGTCATGTGCTCCTATCAGCAGTCTACAATGAAATATTACTATGGAAACCAAAGGAAGAAAGGATGCATTATGGGCTCCAGTAGAGGTTGAACCATTAGCTGAAGTGTAGCTGAACCCTATAAAGAAAACTCATATGTTGAAAAAAGTTGCAAATATCTATTTATTCAAGTGTTTTCATTCTTTATTGCTTTCTTATAGGCTGCTGCACTGTCATTATTAAAGTCTTAAGCTTAGCTACCTAGGTTTCCATGAATAAATTTTGATAGACAATAGGGAAAGCCCCTATTTTAAGAGTGGTAAGCACATGCTACTTAAAATGTAGTGTTATTGGCATTTTGTGCATGTTTAGATTACACAAATTTGAAATACTGTGACACAGAGAGTATTAGTGAAGTTACTTTATTTACAAAATTGCATATAATGAAAAGCTATATTTTTAAAAATCTAGAACCACACAATTTCAAATTTAGCAGGTCAAGTGAATTCTAGGCTTATTAAGCTGTCACCAAATGGCATTAATAATTGATATTCTTTGCCAGAATCATGTGAACCATGTTCCTGTATGCATTAAAACTTAGCTAGATAATTCTGGTGACTATTTGGCTGTTATTTTAACATTCACTATTATGATTATATGATTTTTTATATACTATAACAATGTTTCTAATCATTCATCAAATCACAGTGTTAGTGAAAAAAAACCCACAAAAACATAATAAATCACTTTGAAAGAAAGGTCAGATATGCTAAAGCTCTTTAAAGAAGGACAAGCAAAGAGCCAACAAACACTAAGCTGCTGATTTAGGAGAGAGAGATCAAATAATAGGTAATTATATATCTAGATGGACAGGGAGGCCTGGCATGCTGTGATTCATGGGGTCGCAAAGAGTCGGACACGACTGAGCGACTGAAGTGAACTGAGCTGAACTAATATATCTAGATATATAAAAGCAGCTCTGAACGGGGAGGTGGAGCGGGAGAGGAAGAAGAGGAAGAGGAGGAAAACGCAGAGGACAAAGAAAAACAGTAAAGCAGGAAGAGGAAAACAAGGGAGACGGAGGAGGGAAAGAGGCAGTGAGGGAGGAAACGCCATAATGGTTGTAGATTTCTGTGCTGACAATGCACTCTCCTTCTTTACACTTACTAATTCGGAAAATTAGCCTTGTATTATTCAAATCATGTATTATGCAAAGTCTTTAAGAACATGCCACTCATAAAATATGATTTCCCTTTGTAAAACAAGTCTATCATATTCAGCCCTATGGACAGTTCACCCACAGAAAGATTTAATCCTCACATGATAGATTCAAGGACAGAACGAAACTTAAAGGTCATCTGTTTCAACCAAACTTCGGGCAGTGTATGGAATCTCCTCTAAAACATACCGCCAAAGTGATCAAAGCTATCCAGAATCTACAGGGTCTATTAAAAGCCTTTGAATTTGCAAAGTATTTTCATGTGCATTAACTCATTTAATTGTCACAATTATTCTGTATAGTCATAATTACATTAATTTTATAAAAAAAAAAAAAAACTCAGCTCAAAGGCCCAAAGAGTTTGTATTGGTTGCTTGTGGATACAAAATCAGCTAGAAAAAGACCAGGTTTTCTGACACCCAATTCAATATTTAGCTCCTTGTCAATTAAATAATTCCACTTCACTGTCTAAAACATTTATCAAATTTCTTTTAAAGTCCATTTTTTTTATTTTACTTTATTTTTTAAGTAATTAATTTATTTTTTATTGGAGGCAAATTATTTTACAATATTATATTGGTTGGTTTTGCCATATATTGACATGAATTCGCCCCGGGTTTACATCCCTCCCACCTCCCTTCTCCCTTTATCCTCCCTCTGGGTCATCCCCGCACGCCAGCCCCGAGCATCCTATAACATGCATCGACCCTGAACTAGTGATTCGTTTCACATATGACAACATACGTGTTTCAATGCCATTCTCCCAAATCATCCCACCCTCACCCTCTCCCACAGAGTCCCAAAGACTGTTCTATACATCTGTGTCTCTTTTGCTGTCTCGTATACAGGGTTATCATTTGCATCTTTCTAAATTCCATATATATGCGTTAGTATACTGTATTGGTGTTTTTCTTTCTGGCTTACTTCACTCTGTATAATAGGCTCCAGTTTCATCCACCTCATTAGAACTGATTCAAATGTATTCTTTTCAATGGCTGAATAATACTCCATTGTGTATATCCTCAACCTTAACTGGTAAACAATTTTCTTTTGAAAGTATATGGATAATCTCTCTTCCAGTTGATCATCCTCTAATCTGGGTGGTTAATTGTATACCCTGACTCCTGGAATTTAAACGTTCATTGAGAAAAAGTTACATAGCCATGCAGTGCTAGCCCAATGCCCTCCTTCCTAAAAAGGAAACATAGTTTCAAGAGGTGAAGAACATTTTTTCAGTGTCATCACATGATGTTTCCTCACAGAACATAAGAATTCACAATAGTCTTCCATATCCAATGGGACAGTTTCTGTCTGTTCTGTTCAGTCGCTCAGTCGTGTCCGACTCTTTGCAACCCCGTGGACTGTAGCCTACCAGGCTTCTCCATCCATGGGATTCTCCAGGCAAGAATACTGGAGTGGGTTACCATTTCCTTCTCCAGGGGATCTTCCCGACCCAGGGATCGAACCCGAGTCTCCCGCATTGGAGGCAGACGCATTAACCTCTGAGCCACCAGGGGTTAGGAAGGGACAAAGATACCTCCAATTAATGGCATTCACAATACAGAAACAAGACCTCCTTTCTTTTTCCACCTCATTCTCAACCACAGCATCCTCTTAATGAGTAGAGTTTCAAAAAAACAAAAAGAAACCTAAGAAATTGTTCAAGTTTTTAAAATACTCAAAATAAAGTCTTAAAGCTGTAGAGAGTTTGCTTGGTTGAGTGTGACATTGAGTCCCACTGACCTGTATGATAAGGGCCAAAGATTCTCCCTATAGGGTTTTACTGTGACAGCCAATCTAAGCTCACTCAATTAATGCTGCTTACATTCTAGGTGGATTTTTTCAAAGCAAAAATAGATTTAGTCTGATGATTTTTCTTTTAAATTCTAATAGCA
The DNA here is from genome assembly GCF_049115385.1 of Moschus berezovskii. Lineage (NCBI taxonomy): Eukaryota > Metazoa > Chordata > Mammalia > Artiodactyla > Moschidae > Moschus > Moschus berezovskii. Next base: position 110,618,567 of record NC_142460.1, on the reverse strand, counting down.
CTGATTTCTAAATAAGTACCAAAAAGTACTGAAAAGTGTTAATTGAGGACTATGTAAGGCTGGCTTGAAGCTCAACATTCAGAAAACAAAGATCATGGCATCTGGTCCCATCACTTCATGGGAAATAGATGGGGTAACAGTGGAAACAGTGTCAGACTTTATTTTTTTGGGCTCCAAAATCACTGCGGATGCTGATTGCACCCAAGAAATTAAAAGATGCTTACTCCTTGGAAGGAAAGTTATGACCAACCTTGATAGTATATTAAAAAGCAGAGACATTACTTTGCCAACCAAGGTCTGTCTAGTCAAGGCTATGGTTTTTCCCGTGGTCATGTATGGATGTGAGAGTTGGACTGTGAAGAAAGCTGATCGCCGAAGAATTGATGCTTTTGAACTGTGGTGTTGGAGAAGACTCTTGAGAGTCCCTTGGACTGCAAGGAGATCCAACCAGTCCATTCTAGAGGAGATCAATCCTGGGTGTTCATTGGAAGGACTGATGCTAAAGCTGAAACTCCAATACTTTGGCACCTCATGCGACGAGTGGACTCACTGGAAAAGAGTCTGATGCTGGGAAGGATTGGGGGCAGGAGGAGAAGGGGACGACAGAGAATGAGATGGCTGGATGGCATCACCGACTTGATGGACATGAGTTTGAGTGAACTCCGGGATTTGGTGATGGACAGGGAGGCCTGGCGTGCTGTGATTCATGGGGTCGCGGAGAGTCGGACACGACTGAGTGACTGAACTGAACTGAACTGATGAACCTAGACAGAGTGCATCATTGTCTAATCTCTGTGCACAGAAGCAGCTGGATTTAGGGTACACTGAGCACACAGTCCTTCCTTGCTGAATGTATCTAATTCCAGTGCCTGATATAAAGTGGGTGCTTGGTCATTTTTTATTCTTGCTTTCAGTTTTACCCTACAACTTTATCTGTTTTAAAAATATAGATAGACAGATAGATATAGATTGGTAGGGATGACCAAAGATTTGTAGACTAAAGAAAAGAAGGTAGACAAAGAAGAATGAAGAGAAGGTAGGCAAAGGTAGTTACTTATACATACAGCCTTATCCCGTTAACGTTTTAAGGTTGCCAAGAAGAATATGAAAAAGGATGACTCAACAGAAAAGGAAGAAGGAAAACAAAAGGGATAGAGGATCAGAAAATAAATAGACAAAGACAGTGAAGTCTGGCCAATAATAACCATTTATTAAAGGGTTCTTGTTTGCTAGGTACTGAATACCCTACATCCTTACCTCTACAGATATTTGTATTCTCATTTTGTGCGAGAGGACAGTGGAGTTGGGCACAAGGTCACACAGCTCTCATGATTTTGGAATTGGGATTTGCCTATGTGCTTTCTACCATTCCACTACCCCCAAAGCTTTTAGGAAAACAAAGAAGTGGTTGGAAGAAAAGAAATAATGGAAGAATAGGGAGATATCTAGTTCTCTGTTTGTGCCCCTTTTGCTTCCAGATGATCATTTCAGTCGAATGATTATGTAGGGACCCCAGTAAGTCCCCGTCAGGTGCCCTGAAAAACACAGCAGCTGTTCAAGCCCATTATTTATGTTGAAATTTACAAAGAAAACAAGGATTGTAGTCCCAGAGGGAAAACCTGTTATTTTTTAACTAATGGTAATCAGTTAACATTGGGCCAAAATTGTGGGGAAAAAAAATAAGCAAAAGGTATGAGTCACATGAATATATAAACATTCTCCATAGGTCTTGTTCATATAAACATGTATCTACTCACATGAGGGCATATATCTTGTCTCTTCCACATAGACCATTGCTAGCTGTAGACCCAAGCTCTTTCTAAATAATGAATACTTCAAAAGTAATTAATCCATGAGTAATTCCAAGCTTTTATTATAAGATGTTAAAGTGATGAATAGAGTAGTTTGAATATGGCATAACACAAATTTCCAAAGTTTTAAGACAAAGAACATTATTTGGTAGGTCTCTGGTGTATTGCTAAGCAATAAAGGAAATGCTTTCCTTTATAGACCAATGGACATTATGCTCTGAAGAAGAGAGTCTTCTCAATTTATAACGTTGGAATTTGAAAAATGTTTCTTCAGTCACTCGTGAAGTGCTCTTATATTTAATTTTATTTAAAATCTCCATCTTTCATAGAAAACAACTGAGTTTCAAGTGCCATGATAAAAAGTGATATACCCTATGCTTAATTTGCTATATAAATTACACTCTCAAGCAAATATTCTCTCATGGTTTAAAACAGTGGTGGCAGTCCCCAGAGAGAGAAGACAACTAATAAGAGAGAGTCTCTTTCCTGTTTTATGCTATTTATAAAATATTTTGGTCATCACCCCATGCAAACATTCCAAACTAAGAAGCATACTCTGTTTCAAAGCTATCTAGGCCAGAACTGTCCAATATGATGGTCATTAGCCACCTAAGGCTGAAGTAATTAAATTAATTTTATTTCACTTAAGATTCTGTAGTCTAGTCTCATTAGCCATGGTTTAAGTGCTCAATCTGAGCCAAATGTGGCCACTGTCTACCATATCAGTCAGTGCAGGGTCATAGAACATTTTCATCATTGCAGAAAATGTATCCTGGACAGTGCCACTCTAAATAAATATCCTCCCTTCACAAAGGTGAAACTTTTTTTTAATGGTACCATTTCAGAAGGGAGAACAAAATATCTATCACTTTTCCTCCTTTCCTAGAATTTAAGAACACGAGACTCAAACGTTTAACAGGCTTTCTCAAGGTCACAACACCAGTTCATGAGAGAACCAAAACTCAAGTCCACCTCTCTTGTATCATCTTCAGTCCCAATCCATTCACAAGACCTTTTCATTTAAGGCTAGGAATAAATGGTTCTTTTGAGGGACTATAAAAATTTCTAACCCCCATCAGTTCCTGACTTCTAAGAAACAAAACTTTCACAAGTCTCCAGTCTCCTTCGCTACTATTCTCACCTTCCTGGGCACCTACCACCACCATCCTTCCTCCCCTCTTCAAACTCAAATCCAAGTTGGCACAAAGTCTCCTTTGATATCCTCTCAGGCTTCCCTGGTGTCTCAGACAGTAAAGAATCCGCCTGCAATGTGGGAGACCTGGGTTCGATCCCTGGGTTGTACAGATCCCCTGGAGGAGGGCATGGCAACCCACTCCAGTGTTCTTGACCGGAGAATTCCATGGGCAGAGAAGCCTGGCAAGCTACAATCTACGGGGTCACAAAAAGTCAGACATGACTGAGTGACTAAGCACAGTACCAGTGTTCTCTAAGTCAAAAAGCTACACCATTTTCCATAAATCCATGGTCCCAGGTCTCAGGAGAGACCCAAGCTTCCAACCCCAGCCCTCAAGCTGAGGCGCTCATCCAATCTTATCTGGGGAACCCATCCACAGAGTACATCCCTATACAGCCCCTCTAGTACCAACCAACTCTAAAGCAGAGACCTGCCCTGAGTCCTTGGCCATTCCACTACCAGTATCCATATAGAGAAATTTCTCTGGACATATTCCTAGGTGATCAATTCTGAGCCCCAGCCGCGTGACAGCCATGCTGTCACTGTGCAGAAGCTTCTTGGGAGTGGGAGATATTATCCTGCCATTGGCAGAAACCTGTCAGTAATCAAGCTGGACTCATCCTTCAGGTCATCCTATAGGCTAGGAGTGGCCTAGTGAAGAGTCCATATCAGGATGGTGAATTCTGGATAGTATGTCATTGTCTACTTTCAAGTAGTATAAATAAGACAGTGGATTTTATTTTTATGACTTCAGAAATGTTCAAATTAATCACACAAGGAAGGTCTGAAAGTAAGCCCCAGATGCACATACCCGCAAAAATACACATATACTACAGAAGAGTTACAATGTTTATATTGGGGGAAAGACCAAAAAAGAATGCTTTTTATAATTGTCTATAATAATTTTTTTGCCAGCAAAACCTTTTAATTCATATTATTCATTCCTATGTTCTTTGAATTATTATTTAGATTTAGCACACCGAGCGACTTCACTTTCACTTTTCACTTTCATGCATTGGAGAAGGAAATGACAGCCCACTCCAGTGTTCTTGCCTGGAGAATCCCAGGGACGGCAGAGCCTGGTGGGCTGCCATCTATGGGGTCGCACAGAGTTGGACACGACTGACGTGACTTAGCAGCAGCAGCAGCAAAATAATTATAGCTAAAAAGAAACACAAAAAATCAGAGTCAAAGCCATGTCCTCTTCCAGAAAATAGAATGCCAAGTACCTTGGAAGCAATGTCAAGAGGAAAAGAACCCCACCTCCCTTATTTCAAAGAGTTTATTATATAGACTACAAACACAGAAACAGAGGGGGAGAAGTACAAATGTGGAAGACACGCTTTGACCTTGGTTCTACCAAGTTCCTTCTTCCACCATCCACGTGTCAGGCCACAGGAGACATGTTTAAGTGCCTGGGGGGAGAGGGGAATGTTGGCTCACTCGTCAGATCTCTCAATCAGTTTTCTGTGTTTGAATAAGAATATCCACTCCAAGATACTCACCAGTCAGCCGCCTCCTTGCCTTTGATGTTGATGGCCACAGTCAGGAGGCATTTGCCTAGTTCTCAAATCACCAGCTGCTTGATCTGCAGCAAAATACTTACAGTCCTGGAGATTCAGTGCTCTTATTTGTAGCAAGATCATGATAATTCCAACCTCATAGGATTTTTTAGTAATTAAGTGAAATAATATATGCAAAGTGCCTGGCACACAGTGGGGCCTCCACAACAACAGCTGCTGTTCTTTTTGTGATTCCATGCTGCCCTTTATATGGCGACGTTAGCAAACCTCACCGACCTGGTTTTTTAAGTGCTCGGAAACAACCATATTTAGAAGGCCTACACTATTTCCAAATGGGTGCAGATGAAAATTGCCTAGACACAAGGTCTGGCCTTGTCTCCCTTGCCTTTCTAACCTCACATCCTTCTACTCCTAACCCAGAACAGCACTACTGTACCCGAGGGAACTTCCATAAAGGATGAGGTTGCCCTTTTCTGGCTTGTGGCCCCTATGTCAGGCCCAGACTTCTTCCCTAACGAACAAGAACAAATCTCTAAAGAAACCAAATCCTACCCAGCTCTGATGGCTAGCTTGCTTTCCCTACCGCGCACCCCCCAGTGCTCTGCATGGTCACACTACGGCCCACATCAATGCTGCTGTGTCCGCAGGGAGACTCCAGGCTTCTCTCCACCCTAGAGGCCTCACTGTTTGCAGTCACGGAGTATTACAGAGCGAGCGCACCTAGTTTTTTCTATTTGCAAGTGGAGATAAAGGGAAAGACCTGAGCGAGAAGGTTACTGGCGAGTAGTCAGGATTTCCAGTGACCGATCTCAGGGTCTCTGGTATGAAGCGATAGCTTAGAGCTGAGTTGAGGATTGCTGAGATGAGTATGAGATGATAAATTAGAAGCACTTGGCACAGTGCCTGGCACATAGGAAGTTCCAAATAAACCACTGCAGTTGCTCTCAGTATTAACTATTACTGCTGTACTACTACCTGGAAAAATCAGAGGAATTGCTACTATTGCAGTTACTACACTGGAATGTTCATGGCCAAGTAGAGATGGCAAAGATAAGAACCTCATGGCTCCTCCCAAACACTTGTGCCAATTCTGCAGTAAATATGATCAGCATCAACACTCAGCTGCATATTAAAATCATCCAAAGAGCTTTAGAAAATCTTGATGCCCAGGTTATATGCCCCATACCAATTGTCAGAAACTCTAGAAAGGGAACCCAGACATCAATGACTTTTAAAGGTGATGTGTTCCGTTCCGTTCAGTCACTCAGTCGTGTCCGACTCTTTGCGACCCTGTAGACTGTAGCCTACCAGGCTTCTCCGTCCATGGGATTCTCCAGGCAAGAATACTGGAGTGGGTTACCATCTCCTTCTCCAGGGGATCTTCCCAACTCAGGGATCGAACCCGGGTCTCCCGCATTGGAGGCAGACGCTTTAACCTCTGAGCCACCAGGCAAGTTGAAAACCATAGTTCTAACGGATGCCTTAGGAGGGTAATACCCTTATTGGAATTTCTACAAACTTGTGTTTATAACTCTATTATCATACTAGTCCCCTTCTAGGTAAATACTTTTAGGTGCTCCAGTGAATACCTGTACCCCCACAAGACTACTCAAAACCAGCGACTATGATTTATTCATCTTTGTAACTCCATAGGCAATGATGCATAATCATAATAATGATGGTATCCAGCTTTCATGGCGCACTAACCCTCCATGCCTCACATTGGGCTATAGTCTTCACAAACATTCTTTCATTTAATTCTCACACCTATGGGATAAAATGCTATTGTTAGCCTCACTTTACACCTAAGAAAATAGAGCCACTCATGGGTTAAGCAACTTGTTTGAATGGGTAGTCCGATGTCAGAGACTATGCTCTTTCCCATTACGTTACAGAAACCTCAGTGTCACAAAGTGGGCATTTACCAACAAAATAACATTAGTAACAGTATCACCCACAACTTATCGAGAGCTCCCTCTGTACCATGAACTACTCTGATCCCTTTAACTACTTTATTTCATTTAAGTCTCAAACACACACACACACACACACACACACACACACACTGTAAGACAGATCCTACTATTATTCCCTTTTATGAGGAGGAAATGGAAACTTGGTAAGAAGTTAAATAATTTCAAATGAGCTCATTCAGAATAAGGTAAGGATTTGAACTCAAATGTGTCTGATTTCTGGCTCTTAATGACTAAACAATACTGGATTTATTTGTTAATTCACCCACAGATGAATGAAAGAACAAATGAATAAGTGAATGAATGGGTGATCTTCTTAAGCCTCTCTCTATCCTTGCCTTCTTTATCAACTTTCTCAGCAAGCCTGCCTGATTTATGAGAAGCTTAACTCCTCTTATAGGTTAAAAGAGGAAAAAATAGCAGTGTACTAGTTCTATCTGAGGGAGGAAAGGGAAATCAACACGGAGGAAATGAGTCTCTGCAAATTCCCAAAGATTTGGAGCAGAAGCCAATTTGTTAGTTTGCAAATGAAAGTGCCGTCTCCGCTTTTCACTACTCTGTTTCATGCCTTTAAAATTTAAACAGGAGGCTGAACATCTGCTATGTGTATTGGAAAATCAGGAGGGCTGCAAACAGTAAACAGAAGATGTACTGGATATTTTCAAATGTTTCCAGTTGCTAAGCAACACACTTCCTGCTTTCCAGGCACCTTAGTTAAGTCACCTGCGCTTCAGCTCTGAGGATGTCTTGAATTAAACTTCCAGCCGTAGGCTGTGATACACGAAGTATTGAAACCGAACCACAATAGAGGGAATTTGATTTTATACCATTTTTCTGAGACTTGTTGCTAGCAGCTATCACTGTCAGTGCTGGATCAATAGCAAAAGACAAGTTAACACAGTATGTTTCTTTTTTTTTTTTAGAAATTCAGTTTTTTATACAGTAAAACTCCCTAAAGCAATGAAATACCAGGAAGGGCACTTCTGAAGTAGTTTAAATATAAATTACAGAATATTTTAAAATAATAGACCTGTGTTCATTTGGTCAAGTTCATTAATTTCAAATGAAATGACAGAATTGTGAAGTAAAAATTGAATTTTGGTGAGAGTTGAGAGTTTTTTTTAATTAACACATTAACAACCAGTCTAAGCAATTCTAGTACTTGTTTACCAGTAGCCTCAGGATTTTATTTGTACTGCTCATTCAAGCAATACATGTAGATCTTATTCCATCTTCACTACAATTCTGGGAGAAAATATTTTACCATTTTTACAGATAAGATCGCTAAGACTATGTGGATAAGATCCCTGTCCAGAATTCATAGTTGGGTCCCAAAGGCTTTTAAAGGAGCTGAAAATAAAAAGCAATTTCTGCCCTGTGCTTCAATCCCAGCCTATGCCCTGAAAACACAGTTACCTTTTCTGGTGCCTGAAGCCTGCCCAAAGCCACAAGACCCCAATCAGCCCAAACCAGTCACCTGGGCCTTGTCAATGCTTTGCCTGTTCAGTTTCCTAGCCCTAGTATATGCCCCCAGGGATCTGAAGTAATATAGTTAAATGAAAAATACCATTGGCACGAATTATGTGAACTCGATGACACTTTCAGGCCATAGGAATAAAGTTGAGGCCAACTCTACCTCATTCACAGAGCTAGATTTTCACAGAACCCTGGATTCCAAATTATAATCACTTGTGAACTTCTCATTTCTTCTTTTCCCCATCACAGTCCCTTAGCCACTGGAATCCAGATTGGTGAAGGAGACAGAGCCTAGTCAGGGACTTAGTGGAGAACCTTATCAGATGGACATGATTCTCAGGTTCCTCATTTCAAACTTCAATATTCTACATTCTAGATTTGCATGCCAACAAGAGGAAATCTACCCTGTGTTTCTCCCTTGTTTATATAAAGTGTTATAACTGGGCCCACGACCAGGAGACAGATTGTTTTCACAGAGTTTCTAATTAACATGCAATTAATTGTGTGTGTGTGTATGTGACTAAGGCAACAAAGAAAAGCCGTTTTGCATGTGAAAGCTATTCAAAACACTCAAATTTTTCCTGGTACTAAATACAGTAGGGAGCAAAGTTTGAAAGTTTTCAGTCTTTTCTGAAGATCTTGCTTATTTTAATATTTAGACCTCCTTTTAGGGAGACTTCCCTGGTGGCTCAGGATGTAAAGCGTCTGCTTGCAATGCAGGAGACCTGGGTTCGATCCCTGGGTTGGGAAGATCCCCTGGAGAAGGAAATGGCAACACACTCCAGTACTCTTGCCTGGAAAATCCCATGGACAGAGGAGCCTGGTAGGCTACAGTCCATGGGGTTGCAAAGAGTCAGACACGACTGAGTGACTTCACTTTCTTTCTTTCTTTCTTTCGGTATTATAATTCAGTCTCTTGTCTCTGCTGAGGCCCTGGCCTTCAGCTGCTTCCTCCATTATATCCATTATGCATTCACTTATTTAACCCATATTTCATATTTGTTGAGTACCTACATTGCACAAGGAGTTGGGGCCCAGTGATGAGCTAAATGGACCTGGGTTCTGCCCTCACAGAGATTGCCATTGAGAGGACATTAATTGACACCACTTACTGTATACCAAGAATGATGCTAATTGCATTATATCACTAGCTTATTAAGTTTTCATTGCATTCAGTCCTCACAATAACCACATGAAGTGGATATTATGATTAATCTTTTTTACAGAACAGAAAACTGAGTCTCTGAGAGGTGTGAAAATGGCACTTGTCAATAGTAAGTCAAAATTCAAACCTAGGTCTTTCAGAGCACAGACACTTAACCACCAGGCCATTATGCCTCTATGTGTATGGCAAATATTTGTACATATTTTAATTGTGAAAGTTAAAAACGATAGTACAAAAAAAAAAAAAAACCCTCTTAACATCACGCCTGGCATATAGTCTGCAGCAGTTATTTTTATTCTCTCCTTGCACAGAGAGAATGTAACTAATCTTGAGCTCCCCCAAACTTATATCACAGCATTGTCATGTCCCCTTGCTAAGTCCCAGACAGTCTTCCTTTTGGCCTGGCCCTGCTTCTCCTCTCAAAAAAGATCCCCTTCTTCAGACCTGCTGCTGCTGCTGCTAAGTCACTTCAGTCTTGTTCAACTCTGTGCAACCAAATAGATGGCAGCCCACCAGGCTTCCCCATCCCTGGGATTCTCCAGGCAAGAACACTGGAGTGGGTTGCCATTTCCTTCTCCAATGCATGAAAGTGAGAAGTGAAAGTGAAATCCACTCTTAGCAACCCCATGGACTGCAGCCCACCAGGCTCCTCCATCAGTGGGATTCTCCAGGCAAGAGTACTGGAGTGGGTTACTATTTCCTTCTCCATCAGAATATTCTAGTATTTGGTCTACACTGGACATAAGCTACAGCCCTTGCCTGGAAGGGTTCACTAGGGATGCAGACCCTCACACAGATATATCATCAGTGCTCCTCTAGACTCTAGACTCGACCCTTGTGCTCACAGGGTGGCGGGGCAGTGGAAAGAGCAGCTATTTCTTTCTAAGACAACTGGGGAAGGCTTCAGAGAAGAAGTAAGTCTGAACTAGGTCTTGGAGGACCAGTGGGAATTTGCCAAGTGAAGACAGAGGAGGCCACCTGGGACATAAGAAAAAGTATGTGAAAGGATGCAGGCAAGGGAGAAGGCATGATGTGGCTATGAAGGAGGGCCAGTGAGCAGAAGTGAGAAAAGCAAGTTTGAAAAGGTAGGTTGTTGCAATGCTATCAAGAAGCGTCTTCAGGGTCAGACGAAAGAGTCTGTACTTGTTAACCCGCAGATGGGCAGTGTTGCTCCAATGGAGGCTTCTCAGCAGCAGTGACCAGACAAGATCCATTTCACTAACATCTAATGTCTGTCAGCATGTGGCAAAGCTTTCCCGCTAGAGGCAGGGCACCCCTCTTTTTGAGAGACTGAGAGGAGACTGGCCATGGACATCACAGCCAAACCAGAGTCTTCTGTCTAGAAATAACTGCTGCTTTCTGAAACTCTTCATCTCTGATTCTGAAATTCTGTATGTCTGCCCTGGCATTTCTATAACACTGAAGATAAAAAAGTATTTGGCCACTTTATTTATTTTGGACATAAATTACAGAGATTTTTGAAGGTTCCAACCTACTTTTTCAGTTTGAGAATTTAAAAAAGAGAGAGTTTGGGACTGATCTGAATAACGACTTGTGTTCCCAAGAACGTTGTGCTTTGGTAAGCAATGTTGGCTGATTATTGCCTCATGCGTTTCTGGAACAGCTGCCTGTCTCCTTTTAGAGCTCTATTCTAGGGGGATTGCAAGAGCCACAGAAGAGAATTTAACTCCTGAATACTCAGTTCATTTGGATAGAAAAGAGATGAAAAAGCAGTGGTACGGTTGTGATTATTCATTTCAGAAAGTTGGTGGTTTTTTGAGGCAAACAGTAAAAGCTCCTTCTGTGGATTCAAATGAAAGTTTTGTGTGAGCAATTCCTCTGAAGTCCACCTGATCAATATTTTGATGTATGTCTGCCAGTGTCTTTGAGCCAATTTTATTTTCAGCGAGGATTCAGTATTTATTTCAAGGAAGGACAAGTTAAGGCCTGCATCACTGAGCTGTCTTTCTGTTTTCTGAGTCCTACTATAAATCTAGTTTATTTGGAAAACCACACCATGCTCCTGTGGTTAGATTTATTGCCACATCCAGCAAGAAACCAGCTTTCACTCATTTAGAGATTATTAAACACTACATACTTGGCTTTCTTTAGATGCTCTGTGTATTTAACCAATGGAATTTAGTTTCCTACCCACTTCTAATTTTAATTACATGATAATAAAGGGCTCTAGACTTAGTAAACTTCCCTTTCATGGTCAGATGACAACTAAACAGGACTGACCAGGACTCTGTATGAACAGAAGCTAAGATTTTTCAGGAAGCAAGACAGAGGTTGACAGCAGTCCTATGGCCCTGATTGAGGTCTGGAAGGGATGTTGGAATTATCTTCCCCTCTCCCACGCTATGGGCTTCCCAGGTGGTGCTAGTGGTAAAGAACCCACCTGCCAATGCAGGAGACATGAGAGATGTGGGTTTGATCCCTGGGTTGGGAAGATCCCCTGGAAGAAGGGATGGCAACCCACCCCAGTAGTCTTGTCTGGAGAATCCCATGGACAGAGGAGACTGATGGGCTAAAGCCCATAGTGTCCCAAAGAGTCAGGCACGACTGAAGAGACTTAGCATGCACACTCCCATGCCTTATAACCATTCTCTACAGTCCTCCTCTCCCTGTTTAGGTGTCTGTTCTTAGTGACAGGTGTTCTCAACTGAATGCACACATCCCTCCTCCCCAAATTTACAATTCAACCAGCTCCCAGTGGTTCTTCTGAATTAACCAGGGACTGCTCATTCCCAAAGGATGGAGCAGATCAGCTTTCACTCACGTACTTCGGCAGTGATCTTGCATTTCTTCTACATTTGATGTTTCTGGCATTGCTGAATGCTTAGATAACAAGCAAAATAACAATAGTATCAAATATTTATGGGGTACTTATTACATGGGCTCCCTTGGTGACTCAGATGTTAAAGAATTTGCCTGCAATGCAGGAGACCTGGGTTCTATCCCTGGGTCAGGAAGATCTCCTGGAGAAGGGAATGGCAACCTACTCCAGTATTCTTGCCTGGAGAATCCCATGGACAGAGGAGCCTGGTGGGCTACAGTCCATGGGGTCACAAAGAGTTGGACATGACTGAGTGAACAACACTATTACACGTAAAAGGCATGCTAAATATTCACATGCTATCTCATTTATTTCCCTCACAACAAACTTACAAGCTAAATACTGTTAATCTCCCCCATTTTATTGGTGAGAAAACTTAGAGAAGTGACTCACTGATGGTCACAGAACAGGTAAGAGTCAGAACCAAAATTAGAACTTATATTTCTTAATACCACAGCATGTGGGATCATCTCAGAGATGAGAGGTTTTCCCAACACTTGCATTTTGGTTACTACAGGGAGTTCAGCTCTCTCTGGACCAGGTTGTATTTGACCAAGTCAGAGGCTAAAGAGTTTGCTCCCAGGCACATGCCCTCTCCCTTCAGGACTGGCTCATAGAAAGAGAGGAACTCAAACTCACAGATAGTAGTAGAGTTAGTCTTCTTCTGTAGTCATTGCTTTTAAAAACACAGAACACTGCTTTTTTGGAAGTTAAATGATTAGCTTGTCAGACTCACGTTGATGTTTTGGGGCAAATTTCAGTAACTTAAAAAAGATGAGCTATTCAAGTTCTAACATGTCTAACCTAATACACACACACACACACACACGTGTGTGTGTGTGTGTGTGTGTGTGTGTATGTAAATGTTAAGATACATCCAGATATAAATGGAAAGTTGAAGGGAAGAAAACTAGTGTGTTTCTACCGTGCTTTTTATCCTTGGGTCTAGTGTGACCTGGGCTTTTACATTGGGCACCCCTCCCAAGGCTTGGTTTCCTGCACCACTGCTCCAGAGCAATTTACCTTCCTCCTACCTGGCACCACATTTCTCACATACCTCTAACCTCCTCAGATCCTTCTCAGGCCTTCTCGCACTTACCTTGTGTCCTTTTCTCAATCATGTTCCTCTCAAACTGACATTGGTTTCCCTCCTTGTCTATGATTTGCTGGATATTTACTCCTGTGCCCTCCAGATAATAAAGGTGCCTAGTACAACCTCCGGAGAAGGCAATGGCAAGCCACTCCAGTACTCTTGCCTGGAAAATCCCATGGACGGGGGAGCCTGGTAGGCTGCAGTCCATGGGGTCGCTACAAGTCAGACATGACTGAGCGACTTCACTTTCACTTTTCATTTTCACACATTGGAGAAGGAAATGGCAACCCACTCCAGTGTTCTTGCCTGGAGAATCCCAAGAACGGGGGAGCCTGGTGGGCTTCCATCTATGGGGTCACACAGAGTCGGACACGACTGAAGTGACTTAGCAGCAGCAGCAGCAGCACAACCTCAGTATACAGACCCTACCCAGGAGCTAAATACTGTTATTCTCCCCCATTTTATTGGTGAGAAAACATAGAACAGTGATTCACTGATGGTCATAGAACAGGTAAGAGGCAGAACCCAAATTAGGACTTATATTTCTTAATATAAGGGTTCACACTCCATGGGGTTTGCTTCAACTAACTCCCCCAGCCAAAATTGGACAACTGAGATTAAGGTTCCCTCCTCTTCACATTAGGTAAGATAACCGGCTTCCATGCTTGGGAGATAAGACAGCTTCAGGGAGGCAACCTCTCAACAAACACAGTAAACCCTCATACTGATGTGTCCCTTTAGATCTTACAAAGTCAACATTATCAACTTATTCAGCAAGAATTTATTGAGTGTCTGCTGTATGTCAGGCATTCTTCTCCACTAAAGGGTGCAAGGATGAATAAAAAAGCCTTTGTCAAGGGACAAAGGAGGTTAGTGATGGGAACTTACCAGGAGAGTGAGAAGTTTTGTCGGCTCTGGCATCTTTGGTTACAAAAGAGGCAACTTGATCTTCAATGACTCCTGAGGATCAGAGGTGAGAGCATTACTCCCCAAACCCTCCATCTTCCAGCAACTTGTTCCACTTCCACTACTTATTTATCACCGATAAATGAATATGTCCCATCCTTTATTTAAGTTTGCCTTTTTCCTTCAGGATTACCTTTATTGTTTCTAATCATCTGCCTTTCTAACTGCAGTCTGTACTGTGAGCTCCTCTATGAAAGCCACTCTCCTCTTTTCTGGATGTGCTAGATCAGAGCAACCTCTGGCCAGTTACCACTCATGTACATGGGATATAATAGTGTCTTATTGGGTTGTGCCTGGTAAGGGATGTTTTCCTATTACTTCCTCTCTTGCTTGTAGGTGTAGTTTTATTGCGCTGTGTTATATTAAGGTAAAAGAAAAATAGCCTTGCCAAGAACCTGAGATTTTGTCTGCCTGTTTATCTATCTAACCTACCCAATTTTCCCCCAGGAGAAAGCAAAGTTTTCCCTCATAAATTAGATAGGCCTATAGATTAGGAACATTTTTTTAATCTGTTGCCTTACTCTGGAGTTAAAAGATCGGCATTAAAGCCAGTGTGACTTTAATGACTGTGAATTAATGACTGTGCCACCTAAGGCAACTCATTCAGTCTTTTCTGGCCTCAGTTCTGGTTCTGAGACAGGGATTGAGTGAGTTCTAAATTGGAATACAATGGACAATTGTTTCAGGCCACAGGTCAAGTTGGGACAACACCAGGGCTTAGAAAAGGCCCTAGGGTTTATCCTCTGCCCCACACCACCAGAGAAAGCTCACCAGAAAATATTCAGTATACTTTAGTCTGATATGCTTCTCTGTATCACTTAGGCACTTGGCTGACCTAATCAAGTAAATGGTACTACAGACATCATAGGCTTCCCCGGTGGCTCAGAGGTTAAAAGAATTCACCTGCAATGCAGGAGATACAGGAGAAGTAAAATCAATTCTTGGGTCGGGAAGATCCCCTGGAGGATGAAATGGCTACCCACTCCAGTATTCTTGCCTGGAGAATCCCTCCGACAGAGGAGCCTGGCGGGCTACGGTAAATGGGGTCACACAGAGTTAGGTGGACACGACTGAAGGACTGAGCATACACGCACACACAGACATCACAGGAACACAAATTTCTTCCTACCTCTTGCTGAACTCATAGACACAGATGTGGAGTCCTGAGTGTTGTGAGACCTATCCCTTCACAGAGGCAGCCAGGCCTCCAAATGGCAGTTCAACTTGAGCTATGGACTTCCAGAGGAAGGGGAGGGTCCCTAAGCTGAGGGGCTCTCACAGCTTCCAGTCCCGCCCATGACTGTTTCAGAAGCATCACTGCACTAGGCTGTGCCTAATCAGTTCTTTCCAGCTCAGGGCTGCTTATGGAGCACAGCGTGTTACAGCTTAGTCCAGTTTCTCACATGTTCAACACTCGCTTTATTCTTTCCCTTGAGTGACAATTCTGAGTGTCAACACACTCTTCTTTCAGCATACCAAATCCTGCTTGAGGGAGGGCTGGCATTGTTCCAAGCAGGCCAAAGTCATGGGTTCTCTCTCGCTGATGTCTTTTTACCACAAGGGAGTTGCAGGATCTTTGAACATTCCTATGGGTGTATTTCAAGGTTCTTCTCTTCAGGCTCCGGCAATTCCACAGTTTACCTTGATCCCCGATGAACAGGTTGGGAGAGCCTGTCATTATGACTTTTACATGATGCTCTGGGCTTCTGAGCCCCTTCACAAGTGATTAACGCTTCTCTCCAAGGGCAGCTGGTGGCATTTGTCTTCACTGTGTTCTTTCTCTAAATTCTATTTCTTTTTCTTTTTGACTCTTTTTTTGCTCCTAAAACATGTTTTTCTCCAGTGACTTGGGAATGTGTATGATTTTCAAACAGAACAAGTTCACAGCTTTTGTTTTCTTCTGTTCAACATCAAAAACACCATTGTAAACTGGAGATATAAAGCAGATTTATCAGCTTCTACAGTCTTTATGTCCAAATATTTCTTTTTCCTCATGTTTTAAAATCATCAGATAGTAAAATTGACTCTATGTTTTTTTAGTTTTTTGGTGTTTTCTATGAATCTTATCACATCTATTGATTCATGTGGGCTTCCCAGGTGGCACTATTAGTAAAGAACCCACCTGCCAATGCAGAAGACATAAGAGATGCAGGTTTGATCCCTGGGTCAGGAATCCTTATAGCGGGCTACAGTTCGTAGAGTCACAAAGAGTCAGACAGAACTGAAGCACACACACACACACACACATTGATTCATGTCACCACCATCATAATCAAGACAGAGTTTCCTTAACCTATTACACTTTTATTCTCAAATCTTTCCCGCACCTCTAGCTGCTGACAACCATCATATAGGGCCAGCTTTCCCAGATGGCGTACAAATGGAATCATATAGCGTGTAATCTCCTATGTCTGACATTTCCATTAGCACAATGTATTTGAGATCCATTCACTTTGTAGTATGTTTAAAGGGTTTATTCCCTTTTATAGCTGTATAGTATTCCGTTGTATGAGTGTACAATAGATGTTTATCCATTAACTTCTGAGGGATATTTGGGTAGCTTCCAGTTTGCAGCAATTATAAATAATTTACTATACTAATTTGTGTATAGGTCTTTGTGTGAACATGCATTCATTTTTTCTGGGATAAACGCCTCAGAACACAATTAATCAGATCACATGGTAAATGTATGTTTACCTTTATAAGGAATTGTCATACTAAAGAAAAGAGTGACTATAACATTTAGCACTTACACTAACAGTTTACAAGAGTTCCAGTTTTTCCACATCCTTTCAAGCACTGAATATTACTGTCAGGGTGTTTCAATTTTAGCCATTTTAATAGATGTATAGTGCTTTCTCACCTTGGTTTTAATTCACATTTCCCAAATGACTAATGATGCTGAATATCTTTTCATGTGTTAGCTTTCCATCTTTATATCTACTTTGGTCAAATATCTGTTAAAGCCTTTTGCCCATTTTAAAAATTAAGTTGTTTATTTTCTTACTACTGAACTTTGAAAGTTCTTTATAAATTCTGAATGCAAGTCCTTTGTCAGATATGTGATTTGCAAATATTTTTGTAACTCACAAATAGCTTATATTCATAAGCTTATATAGTTATAAGCTTAGTTATAGTTCATAGCTTATATTTTCATTTTCTTAAAAGAGTCTTTGCAAAGCAATAACACGGAGTTTTGATGAAGTACAACTTATCAATTTTGGTGTCACATCTAATAACTCTTTGTTTACTTCTAGGTTACAAAGATTTTCTTCTGTTTTCTTTTTTTTTCTGAAAGTTCATAGTTTAGTGCCATAAGTTTAGAGTTATCATTCATTTAAAGTTAATTTTTGTATAGAGGGAATGAGGTTTAAATTTAGTTTCCTTTTTCTGCATGTATATGTCTAATTTGTTTTAATGCATTGGTTGAAAAGACTATCGTTTCTTCACTGAATTGTCTTTGCATTTTTGTTTAAAAACTTCAGTAGGCCATGTGGATTGATTTCTGAAATCTCTGCTTAGTTAGTTCCACCTGTCTATGTGTCTATCCTTTCACTAACACCACACTCTTATTACTATAGCTTTATGGTAAGTCTTAAAATCCTCTAATTTTGTTTTTCACCTTTATAATTGTTTTGGCTATTCTGGTTCCTTTACCTATTTACATAACATTTAGAATCAGATTGTTTATATAGTTAAGATATCCTGCTAGGATTTTGACTGGAATTACACTATGTATCAATTTGGGGATAATTGACATCTTTACTATATTGAGTATTCATTAACACAATATGTCACTCCGTTTATTTTTGTCTTCTTTGATGTCTTTCATCAATTTTTTTGTATTTTGCAGCATACAGAACAGGTATTGTTATTTAGAAGAATGGTTCTAGTTTCCAAGAGTTTGGAGATTTTTCTGATATCTTTCTGGTATTGATTTCTAGTTTAATTCTGTTTTGGTCAGAGAACATACTTTGTATTATTTCAGTTCTTTTCAACTTGTTAAGGTTTGTTTTTACCAAGAATATGGTCTATATTGGTGAATTTCCCATGGGTACTTAAGAAAGAACATTTCATATGCAATCACCGGGTTGGAATATCCTATATATGTCGATTAAATGTAGTTGGTGGATAACACTGTTTAGGTCTTTTATGTCCTTGCTGATTTTTTGTCTACTGTGTCTATGTATTACTGAGAGAGAAATTCTGAAATCTCAAATAAGAATTGTGGATTTGTCTGCTTCTCCTTTAAGTTATATCACTTTTTGTTCCATGTGTTTCGGGCCTTCTAAATAAGTGCATCATCACATTTAGAACCACTATTCCTCTCAGTAAACTGGCCCTTTAATCATGATGTCATGCACTGCTCTCTACCCCTGGTAATTCACTCTGCTCAAAGGTTTACACTGTCAGATATTCAAATGGCCACCCCCATTTTTTTTTGATTAGTGTTTAAATGGTATATCATTTCCCACTGTTTTATTTTCAACCTCCCTATATCATTTTGTTTAAAGTAAGTTTCATATAAACAGCATGTAGTTTGTTCACTATTTTTTAACCCATCCAGACAATCACTGTCTTTTAGTTGGTGTATTTACAGCTTTTGCATGTAATATAATCATGGTGAAATTAAGGATACCATTTTATCATTTGTTTTTTGTTCATTTCCTCTATTACTCATTTCTTTTTTCCACTCCCTGACTTCTTTTGAGTTATTTAAACATTTCCAGTGTTTAATTCATCTAATGTGTTTTTATTATATCTCAGCATAATTTTTAAGTGGTTATTCTAGGGATTATAATATACATACTTCTTGTAGTCTATATAGAACCAAATTTACCACTTCAAGTGGGATGTAAAAATCTTACTACCATAGAAGTCTCTATCCTTCCCCTTTCTGTTTTATCTACTATATCCACACTCAATAAAAACGTCAATGACGATATTCTAATTTCTACTTTCAAACATCAGGCATATTTAAAGAACTCGCGAAGAGAAGAACAGTCATATATTTACCATTTTTGTTGCACTTTCCTCATTCCTTATGTTCCACGTTTCTTTCTGGTATCATTTCGCTTCTGCATCTATAGAATTTCTTTTCATTCAGAGTAGATCTGCCACCAATAAGTTCTTTCTTTTTCCTGAAAATGCTTTTATTTCACCTGATTCATTCCTGAAGGATATTTTCAGTAGTTACAGAATTTTAGGTTTTTTCCCTCAAGTGTTTCTTTAGATAGTCTCTGGGAATGTGTGTGCATGCATGTGCATGCCCAGCCACTTCAGTTGTGTCTGACTCTTTGCGACCATATGGACTGTAGCCCACCAGCCTCCTCTGTCCATAGGATTCTCCAGGCAAGAATGCTGGAGTGGGTTGCCATTTCATCCTCCAGGGGATTTTTCAGACCCAGGGACAGAACCCACGTCTCCTGTGTCCCCTGCATTGCAGGCATATTCTTTACCACTGAGGTACCAGGGAAGCCCAGATAGTCTCTGCTGCTGCTGCTGCTGCTAAGTTGCTTTAGTCGTGTCTGACTCTGTGCAGCCTCCTAGACAGTAGCCCACCAGGCTCCCCTGTCCCTGGGATTCTCCAGCCAAGAACACTGGAGTGGATTGCCATTTCCTGCTCCAATGTATGAAAGTGAAAAGTGAAAGTGAAGTTGCTCAGTTGTGTCCGACTCAGCGACCCCATGGACTGCAGCCTACCAGGCCCCTCCGTCCATGGGATTTTCCAGGCAGGAGTACTGGAGTGGGGTGCCATTGTCTTCTCTCTCCTAATGCTGTCCTTTTCAGTTTTGATAGAGGCTTCGGTACAGAGGCAGCAGTGATTAAGTCACGGGCCCCTGGTGATTGATTCAGTTCAGTTCAGTTCAGTCGCTCAGTCGTGTCCGACTCTCCGCGACCCCATGAATCACAGCACGCCAGGCCTCCCTGTCCATCACCAACTCCCGGAGTACACTCAAACTCATGTCCACAGAGTCGGTGATGCCATCCAGCCATCTCATTCTCCGTCGTCCCCTTCTCCTCCCGCCCCCAACCTTTCCCAGCATCAGAGTCTTTTCCAGTGAGTCAACTCGTCTCATGAGGTGGCCAAAGTATTGCAGTTTCAGCTTTAGCATCAGTCCCTCCAATGAACATCCAGGATTGATCTCCTTTAGAATGGACTGGTTGGATCTCCTTGCAGTATAAGGGACTCTCAAGAGTCTTCTCCAACACCACAGTTCAAAAGCATCGATTCTTCGGCGATCAGCTTTCTTCACAGTCCAACTCTCACATCCATACATGACCACGGGAAAAACCATTGCCTTGACTAGACGGACCTTGGTCGGCAAAGTAATGTCTCTGCTTTTTAATATACTATCAAGGTTGGTCATAACTTTCCTTCCAAGGAGCAAGCGTCTTTTAATTTCATGGCTGCAATCAGCATCTGCAGTGATTTTGGAGCCCAAAAAAACAAAGTCTGACACTGTTTCCACTGTTTTTCCATCTATTTCCCATGAAGTGATGGGACCAGATGCCATGATCTTCGTTTTCTGAATGTTGAGCTTCAAGCCAACCTTTTCACTCTCCTCTTTCACTTTCATCAAGAGGCTTTTGAGTTCCTCTTCACTTTCTGCCATAAGGGTAGTGTCATCTGCATATCTGAGGTTATTGATATTTCTCCCAGCAATCTTGATTCCAGCTTGTGCTTCTTCCAGCCCAGCGTTCCTCATGATGTACTCTGCATATAAGTTAAATAAGCAAGGTGACAATATACAACCTTGACGCACTCCTTTTCCTATTTGGAACCAGTCTGTTGTTCCATGACCGGTTCTAACTGTTGCTTCCTGACCTGCATACAGGTTTCTCAAGAGG
Organism: Moschus berezovskii; assembly: GCF_049115385.1. NCBI lineage: Eukaryota > Metazoa > Chordata > Mammalia > Artiodactyla > Moschidae > Moschus > Moschus berezovskii. The sequence continues at coordinate 110,597,674 of NC_142460.1, read as the reverse complement.
CAGGTCAGGTGGTCTGGGATTCCCATCTCTTTCAGAATGTTCCACAGTTTATTGTGATCCACACAGTCAAAGGCTTTGGCATAGTCAATGAAGCAGAAATAGATGTTTTTCTGAAACTCTCTTGCTTTCTCCATGATCCAGCGGATGTTGGCAATTTGATCTCTGGTGCCTCTGCCTTTTCTAAAACCTGCTTGAACATCTGGGAGTTCACGGTTTACATACTGCTGAAGCCTGGCTTGGAGAATTTTGAGCATGACTTTACTAGCGTGTGAGATGAGTGCAATTGTGCGGTAGTTTGAGCATTCTTTGGCATTGCCTTTCTTTGGGATTGGAATGAAGACTGACCTCTTCCAGTCCTGTGGCCACTGCTGAGTTTTCCAAATCTGCTGGCATATTGAGTGCAGCACTTTCACAGCATCATCTTTCAAGACTTGAAATAGCTCAACTGGAATTCCATCACCACCACTAGCTTTGTTCGTAGTGATGCTTTCTAAGGCCCACTTGACTTCACATTCCAAGATGTCTGGCTCTAGGTCAGTGATCACATTATCGTGACTATCTTGGTCGTGAAGATCTTTTTTGTACAGTTCTTCTGTGTATTCCTGCCACCTCTTCTTAATATCTTCTGCTTCTGTTAGGTCCATACCATTTCTGTCCTTTATCGAGCTCATCTTTGCATGAAAAGTTCCCTTGGAATCTCTAATTTTCTTGAAGAGGTCTCTTGTTTTTCCTTTTCTGTTGTTTTCCTCTATTTCTTTGCATTGATCACTGAGGAAGGCTTTCTTATCTCTCCTTGCTATTCTTTGGAACTCTGCATTCAGATGCTTATATCTTTCCTTTTCTCCTTTGCTTTTCGCCTCTCTTCTTTTTACAGCTATTTGTAAGGCCTCCTCAGACAGCCATTTCGCTCTTTTGCATTTCTTTTCCATGGGGATGGTCTTGGTCCCTGTCTCCTGTACAATGTCACGAACCTCCGTCCAGAGTTCATCAGGCACTCTATCAATCAGATCCAGTCCCTTAAATCTATTTCTCACTTCCACTGCATAATCATAAGGGATTTGATTGAGGTCATATCTGAATGGTCTAGTGGTTTTCCCTACTTTCTTCAATTTAAGTCTGAACTTCGCAATAAGGAGTTCATGATCCGAGCCACAGTCAGCTCCTGGTCTTGTTTTCGCTAACTGTATACAGCTTCTCCATCTTTGGTTGCAAAGAATATAATCAATCTGATTTCGGTGTTGATAGTCTCTAATATCACTAAATCTTAAGAATGTTGAAATTGATTTAGGGACCCAGAATCTGTTCTATTTTGACTTTTTATCAAAAGAAGATATATATTGAATATATATTCAAATATAGTATGTCTTTGTACTTCTACATTTGCCCTCAAGATCTCAGAGTAGAAAAGCTGCCATAGCATGTATAAAATGTTCACTTATGATGAGATATTGAGCCAGCATAGCTCAAAATCACAACCTGTCACTGCTTTCATTAATTTTGTCTTTCACAATTAACTAAAAAGACATATTGACTCTCTTATTACAGTTTCAGTTCTCATTTCACTTGATTTCCCCATCCTGTTATAATCACACCATCATCATTACCCTGGCTAGAGATCACTAGTTTGCAAGTTAAAATAATCTTCATTAATAATATCTACCATCTGCTCCCACACTGGGCTGTGAATTAAATAAAAATTCACAAGCTAATGATAGCAAAACTTTTGACCATTTAGATATTTATTGAAATAACAGGAAATAGTCATATACTTTTTGAAAGACCAAGAAAATATCAATTCTAGCTTACATTATATCTTGACTCTATATACTGTCCTAAGTATATATTTCTCCCTTGTAAGTTGAGATTCTTATCTGGCCTCAAACATCTTCCTCAAATCTCTCCTGCCCCATTCACCTTGAGAGTTTCAGTTTGGTCTTTAGGACTCAACTCAAAATGTCACCTCCTTAAGAAGGCTTTCCTTCACTTCCTCTTTCCCCACTGTGGTAAGGCAGAATAGTAGCACCCACAAAGATGCCCACGCCCTAATCCTGGGAACCTGAATATATGTTATTTTCAGATGACACTACCCTTATGGCAGAAAGTGAAGAAGAACTAAAGGGCCTCTTGATGAAAATGAAAGAGGAAGGTGAAAAAGTTGGCTTAAAGCTCGACATTCAGAAAACTAAGATCATGCTATCTGGTCCCATCACTTCATGGCAAATAGATGGGGAAACAGTGGAAACAATGGCTGATTTTATTTTTCTGGGCTCCAAAATCACTGCAGATGGTGATTACAGCCATGAAATTAAAAGACACTCCTTGGAAGGAAAGTTATGACCAACCTAGACAGCCTTCCCTGGTAGCTCCCTGGTAAAGCATCTGCCTACAATGTGGGAGACCTGGGTTCAATCCCTGTGTCGGGAAGATCTCCTGGAGAAGGAAATGGCAACCCACTCCAGTACTCTTCCCTGGAAAATCCCATGGACAGAGGATCCTGGTAGGCTACAGTCCATGGGGTCGCAAAGAGTTGGACGTAACTGAGCGACTTCACTTCAGACAGCATATTAAAAAGCAGAGACATTACTTTGTCAACAAAGGTACGTCTAGTCAAGGCTATGGTTTTTCCCGTGGTAATGTATGGATGTGAGAGTTGGACTGTGAAGAAAGCTGATCGCCGAAGAATTGATGCTTTTGAACTGAGGTGTTGGAGAAGACTCTTGAGAGTCCCTTGGACTGCAAGGAGATCCAACCAGTCCATCCTAAAGGAGATCAGTCCTGGGTGTTCATTGGAAGGACTGATGTTGAAGCTGAAACTCGAATACTTTGGCCACCTGATGCAAAGAGCTGACTCATTTGAAAAGACCCTGATGCTGGGAAAGATTGAGGGCAGGAGAAGAAGGGGATGACAGAGGATGAGATGGTTGGATGGCATCACTGACTCAAAGGACATGGGTTTGGGTGGACTCCAGGAGTTGGTGATGGACAGGGAGGCCTGGTTTGCTGTGGTTCATGGGGTCGTAAAGAGTCGGACACAACTGAGCTACTGAACTGAACTGAACTGAACTTCATGTCAAAAGGAACTTCTCAGTTGTGATTAGGTAATGACCTTGAGATGGGGAGATTATCCTGAATTATTCAGGTAGACTTAGTCTAACCACATGAGTCTTTAAAATTAGAGAACCTTTCCTGGGTCAGAGAGGTACAACATTGCCAGTTTTGAAGATGGAAGAAGGAAGCCATGAACCAACATATCTGGGCAACCTTTAAAAGTTGGGAAGGACAAGGAAAGGGTTCTCTTCTAGAAAGGAATGCGGTCCCGCTGACATCTCAAATGTGGCTCAATGATATCTGTATCAGACTTCCAACTTACAGACTATAAGGTTTATATTGTATAAATTTGCACTGTGTTATGTATGGATGTGAGAGTTGGACTGTGAAGAAAGCTGATCGCCGAAGAATTGATGCTTTTGAACTGTGGTGCTGGAGAAGACTCTTGAGAGTCCCTTGGACTGCAAGGAGATCCAACCAGTCCATTCTAAAGGAGATCAACCCTGGGTGTTCATTGGAAGGACTGATGCTAAATCTGAAACTCCAATACTTTGGCCACCTCATGTGACATATTGACTCACTGGAAAAGAGTCTGACGCTAGGAGGGATTGGGGGTGGGAGGAGACGGGACAACAGAGAATGAGATGGCTGGATGGCATCACCGACTCTGTGGACATGAGTTTGAGTGAACTCCGGGATTTGGTGATGGACAGGGAGGCCTGCGTGCTGTGATTCATGGGGTCGCAAAGAGTCGGACACAACTGAGCGACTGAACTGAACTGAACTGATGCCACTAAGTTTGTGATAATTTGTTACAGCAGCAGTAGAAAACTGATGGTAGGCTTAAATGTCCCTTCTATAACCTTTTTTACTCTCCACACATACTGCTAATAATATGTGCATGGGCTTCCCTTGTGGCTCAAATGGTAAAGCGTCTGCCTACAAGGCGGGAGACCTGGGTTCAATCCCTGGCTTGGGAAGATCCTCTGGAGAATGAAATGGCAACCCACTCCAGTACTCTTGCCTAAAAAACTCCATGGACTGTCTCCTGAGGAGCCTGGTAGCTGACAGTCTATGGGATCTCAAAGAGTCAGACACGACTGAGCAACTTCACTTCACTTCACTTCACCTATCACGTAGTATTGATAGCACCTGCTTGCTTGTCCTCTTGTAGCAGACTGTGAATGCCTTGAAAGCAAGTATAGGTCTTATGTGGAATGAGGTTATGTGAATTCATTCATTCATCACACAAAACAGCTACTGAGTCATTCCTTCACACCTGGGACAGACTCTGATAATGACAATGAATATTAACACCACTTTTTCATTCCAATCCTTTCCTGCCTGTGATTTTTCATTAAAGAAATGGAACAGGAATCAGGCATAATAAAGATGGGTGACTTCACCCAGACGTGGACCCTAATGACATTCATAGCGTTAGATCCAGCAGCCAAAGGACATTAAAGACATATTTGTATCCACAAAATATTTCCAGTGAATCAGTGAGGTTATTTTGGGAAATATGATGGTCCAAGGAGAAGGGGGAGAAACTGAAGAAAGAAAATGCAATTGCTTATTTTCCCACAAAAGTTGTCAGGCAGGAGGCATCAAGCAGTGTTACCCATGACACCATCAGACAGATGACTATTTCTAAGCCAAGTTATGAATCATGTTAGTGCTGTCCGTCCAAGAAGCAGAAGCGATGAGACCGACTTTGGAATGAATTTGTGTGCTTGTTGGCTTTTTGCAAGAAGCACCGACCAGTCGCCTCTGTCAGCACCAGGTCTAGGAGTGCTCAGCTCTCTTTCATCCACTTTCTCCCTCTTCACCTGCTATACTTTTAAAGCAGGAGAATGCCTGCCTCCACCCCTAGTTGCAATTAAGATCCCTGAAGTGACATTTTTAATAGGGATATGAAAATGAATGTAAAAGTGCTAGTCATTCAGTTGTATCCAACTTTTTGCAACCCCAAGGACTGTAGTCCTCCAGGCTACTCTGTCCCTGGAATTCTCCAGGCAAAAATTCCAAGAAACAGAATTGCCATGCCCTTCTCCAGGGAATCTTCCTGACCCAGGGATCAAACCCAGGTCTTCCACATTGTGGGCAGATTCTTTACCGTCTGAGCCACCAAGGAATTCCTATAGGGATATACTCTACCTTTAAAAAATAATATGTACACTTCAGACTTAGCATCTCACCCTTTATTAAACTGAGAACACTCCTGGAAAGTTACCCAGGAATGTAATTCCTATTTCATCATTTGCACCTATCTCATTCTCCTGCAAGCTTACCTAATCTCCTATTTTCAGCCCTGAGAATCAAGGAATCAAATATATAGGCCTGGTTAACTCTTTTGCAGAAGGGTTTGTGTGTTACTCTGGCTTATCACATGATTTTCCAGAAATGAAACATAGGTATCTGTTTGGTGCTAGGTTGATAAACCTTTCACAAACTGCAAAAGGAAATAAATTCTGGTCAGATTTGTTAACCAAGGGGACACTAAGACACGAGGGAGGGGAAAAAATCCCTTGGTACTGTATTTTTATTGAAACTGACCCCAAAGTGGCACAAAGGGAGTGAGCGAATCAGGCCAAATATATCATGGCGTCTAGGTCTCATCAACTGCTCCCAGACTGTTTCGTGTACTGTAAAATCAATTTAGTCCTGGCTCGCAGTATTGATTAGGAAGGTGGCTGAAATGATTGTGTCTTCCAGACTCAGTCTCAGCAACTGCAAGCAGACCAAAATCCAGTCAGGTATTTCATTAATTCTCTACCTTTTTCTTCTACATTTTTTTTTTGTTTGTTTAATCTCCAGCACCACCCATGATCTTGAAATCCCTTATCTCTTTCTCTTTCTTGGTTCCTGCTGTCTTGACTTATATTTTACGTGGTAAGATTTTCAATTAGCCCAGTGCTGGACTGAAGTCAGCCAGGTCAAGTGTTCTTTCAGAAATTCCTTTCCCTAATAAATAGGCTGATAAAAATACAACTCTTGGAAGAATATTACATTTTTAATCCCATGTCCAGGAATATTTTATGCTTTTTTTTATCCCAACTTGTTAATGTATTTGTCTCAAAGGCTGTGGAGACCATCTCTAAATGGTGGTCATTCCCAGACACTTCCCGGAAGATGGCTTGGTTTTTCCATCTTAAAGATTTTGCCCTTTGTGCCATGTAGCAATCATAATGAAGTAGATTATGCTGTAATTTTTTAAAAGCCTAAAATCAGAGTGTTTTATAAGAACAGGGATTTATTACTCACTCACGCTACATGCCCCTTGCTGGTCGACAGTGAAGGGCTCTCACTGTAGTCACTGAGGGCGAAACCCAGGCTGACAGAGTAGCTGCCATCTCATCATCACAGTGGAAAGGAGACCTCTAGAGTCTCACACGGACACATGTCAAATGCTCCAGGCCTGTGTGACACATATTACTTCCATTCACAACTTACTGGCTTCAACCAATCACAAAGAAATGAGGAAGCACATTCTACCCTTTCCAGTAAGGTAGAGACTGAAAATATCTGACAACGCTAATGACAATCATGTGCTCTGTAAGAATTTGTGCTTTGATGTAGCCACTTCCTTGATCCATAAATTATCAAACGCATACCTTGCCCATTGTACAAGTACTTGTCATAATAACTTTTGAGCCATCTAGGTAATTGCATATGTTGTCAGAATATATTATATGTTTCTGTTTTTTCATATTTAAACCTCCTCTCTCTTTCTCCATTGTCACTTTTTCCAACACACACACACACCCCTCCCCATCTAACTTTCAACTAACTGCAAAAGATTGCTAACTAGTCTCCTTGTTTTCATCCTTGTCCTCCAAAGGCCACTTCCTCACATAGCACTTGAGTATTTCTTTTCACAATATAAATCATATCAAGTCTTCTACTTAAGACCTTCTAATTTCTTCCCATCAAACAACAGAATACAAACTCTTTACCACGGCCCGTGGGAGCTCCACCCTGCCTACCTCTTCAGCTTCACCTTTCACCATTTCTTCTTGCCAACCTGCTCCAGCCACAATAGTCTTCTTTTTGATCCTCAAATAAGCCAAACTACTCTGTGCATCCAAACCTTTGCATTAAGACTTCCTTCTGTTTAGAATGCTCTCTCCCCAGTTCATCGCATGGCGGACACCTCTTGCTACTCAGGTCTTATATCAATGTATCACCTACAGAGACTATCCCTGATCACACAATCTAAAATAGTACTCCCTCCAATCTAACTATTAGTAATTCAGTTAATAAATATTTAAGCATCAACTATGTGCTAGATAATATTTTAGATACTTAGACATATTCATGAAGAGAAAACAAACAAGCATGCTTTCTCCGGGGGGGGCAATACACAAGATATAGTAAATATATTAAATAAGTATGTCATATATTTTATTAAAAGATTGGAGAAAGGGTGGAAAGGGAGGAAAGGGGGTGCAGAGAGAGACAGAGGGAGGAAAGGTGGGAAGGAAGGAAGGAAAACAGACCAAGGCAGGAACATACTTGAATAGGCTCCTGCTGACCAAAGACAGAAAAATATTGAACACCACAGTGTTTAAATTCTGCCACTTCAATATGATTTGTACCTCAGGGTAATCCAAGTTTATAATTAAACTGCGAGAAGAAGTTTCTCCTTATAAAAATACTTCAGCTAATCAATAAAGCAGGAATGATAGAATTTGAGTGTCACCCTGCTCCAGCGTTTCTGTCTGAATCTTTGTTGTGGGGGCTGTCTTGTGCCTTATGCAATATTTAGCAGCTTTTTTTGGCTCTACTCACCAGATGCTGATAATTGTCTCCAGACATTGCCAAATGCTCCCTGCAAGGAAAAATCACTCTGCCTGAGAACCACTGGTCTAGGAAACAAGTATCAGAGGCAGTTTACATGACAAAATGAGAGACAGACAGACATTATGTGCTCTCTGATGGAAGTACAAAATAAAACCTACAAAATAATCTTTGTTGTTAGACACTAAAACACAATCTCATTATTTATAGATTACATATTTATAATTTCGCCTACTCACAAAAATGTGTTTGTAACCCCAAATCAAATTAATGCTTTTGCAGTTATTCATGGACATTCACAGAGTAACAAAGTATTTGTGTCACCTAACACAGAAGATCCAGCTGAGGTTAAACAAGGCAGTGGTCTGCTTTCTTGTTTCAGTTTTCATGACTGTGAACAAGAGGCCTTTCCATGGTCAATTTAGTGTCACATTTTCATACTTTTTGTGGGTGATTTTCCTATTCAAAACAGCCCGCAAGTGTAGTGCTGATGTGACTTGTTGAGAAAATACATTTGTTAGATATGCTTCATTTAGGCCTGACTTATAGTATTAATAGCTGTGGGCCATGAGTTCAATGCTAATGAATCAATATTTATTAAATAAGATGCCTTTAAATAGAAACACACATAAACAAGGTTATGTATTGACTAGTTGATGAAAATCTTGTGACCAGAAGCTCACAGAATCCTAACTCAATCTGGCATTTACCTGAGGAGCAATGGTTCAGTGGTTATTAATTCAGTTTTAACAGCAACTTTATAGAACAAAACTACCCAAATAATGAGAACCAACTGTATAACAAATGTAATTCTATGATTTCGTATTTCCACACTTTGATCTTGTAGAAAATAATTTTCCAGTCACCACTTAATGTTGTCCTTAAATAGCTATCTAATCCATGTATATAAAATACATCATATATGCACTTATAAATGTATATGTAAAGCTTACAAAACAAGTTATTCTAAATCATAAAAAAAAACAATTTACTGAATAACAAAGTTATATGACTCTAGACTTGGTTCATAGAATAATCTGGGGAGTTGAGCAGTGGATAAGGATAGATGAAACAAGACTGGTTATAGTTGAAAACCATTGAAACTGGGTGAAGATATATGGAGCTTCATTATACTCTACTCATAAATGTTTAAAATTTTCCCATAATAAAAAAGTTATTAAAAATAGAGCAAAAATAAAATAGGGATTTCGAGAGGCAGTCATCAGAAGTTAACAATTTTGATTAAGATGTTCAGGAGAAGTCTTGTTGAAAAGATGATATATTTTTTTTTTAAATGAGAAAGTTGGCCATATAGAGAGTTGGAATGAAAGCAATTTCAGCAGAAGGAACAGTCAGTGCAAGGTCTGTGAGGCAAAGTATATCCTATATATTCAAGGCGTTGCAAAGAAACCAATGACCAGTGAGTGGAAGAGAGGGAGCAGGAGATGGCACTAGAGAGGTGATGGGAAGTCAAACCTGTCCTTGTAAGGGCTTTGACTTTTATTCTGGATTGGCTGGGCAGTCACTGGAGGATCTTATGCTCATCTGGCCTCTGTTCATTCTAAACTCTAGACTGTGAGGAATCTGAAATAAAAGCAAAGAGACCCAGAACATTGCAGCAATCCAAGTAAGAAATGATGGCAACTAGGGCCATGGGTGGTAGTAGTGGAAGTAGTAATAAGAGGTTGATTCTAGATACATTTTGAAAGTAGAGTTAACAAGAGGACCAAACAGTTGAGTGTGGGAGATGAGAAAAAGGATCAAGATTTTAGACCTCAGGAACTACACTTGGGGGGCATTTTAAACAGCAAAATCACCCAAGAAAAGTACAAAAATGTGATGCTCGTAAACTCATGCGGAGAGGAAAATATTTGCAAAATACTGATGTATCCACCATTAGAGATGATTTAGTTATGTCCAGTAAAATATTTACATGAGTACAAATAACATCTGCTGTTTGTTCCATGTATGCTACCCAGTTCACACACATGACACATTCCTTTCAATACTCACAGCATATCTGAGGCTCAGGGGGTCAAGAGGCTTGTCCTGAGACACTAAGCAACTCAAGGACAGAGCTCAGCTGCAAAACCAACCAACATTTCTCTGGGCACCAAGCAAATGCCTTTTCCAGAATAACTCATTTGTTTGAAAATAAGTATTTTAAGTATGGCAAAGAAGATAACTTTCAATTAACAAAAACAATTAAATAGGAATACCCATCTCATGCCAAATAAGAGGACTCAGTGTTACTTGAAAGATAGCTTATTTAAAAGAGTTAACCATTTATATGCCACAGGGCCACACTGAATGTTGACTTTGGACATTAAAAGGGCCTGCTTCCAATTCTGCACTTGTTTTGCTAGTCTAATACTCACACATTCACGCCCTCTCAGGCTTGCTTGTCTTTCTCATCAGAGAACAGCATGTACTCTCCTTTCTGGACCTTGCCACTCTGCAGCTAAAGAAAAATGTCTAAGACCAAGCCCCGAGAGCTGCAAAAGCACCTGATACAATACCAGTGGCTCATCCACCTCTGCCCATGGGAGGGCTTGATGGATGGCTCTGTATGACATTCAGAATGGGCATCAAATCTCAGAAAAAGGGTTTTGAACAGAGCCTCTTGGATACACAGACTAGGCAAGTTCCTGGTGGACTTATATCAGTTGTCAAGAATAAGTTGGAAGTTCTGGGAAAGGAATAACACTAACAAAGTATTAAAAATAAAAAAAGAACTAACCAAGAAAATTTAATATTTTTAATTAATTGATGTATTTGTACCAGACAATAAACTGTGATGCTTGAATGTCCCTGACCAGGTAAATATAAAAGAAGTTTGTAAAATGATGACAGAAAGGCTGTCAGCTATTACCAAAGGATGGTAGGAACTGAGGTAAGACCCGGGCCCAGTTTATTCCCCTCTCCAAATCTGTTACCAAATATTGTTACAGTAATAGCGTTATGGCAAAATTTAGCTCCAACTCCGCTCCCAAATCAGGTACCTAATGCTTCTAAGCATTTTGCATTCCAGAATGCAGGACACTAAAACTGCTTTTCTTTACACTGTAATGAACTACTCTCTAAAAGACTTCAATTTAGGTCTCAAACTTCAATTTAGGTCTCAAACTTCCTTATCACAACTTTCTAGGAAATGTTTCTACAGTCACTACAGTACATTGTTAGGGGGACAAAAATGAGACTAACGAATGACAATTTTAAAATTTGTCTGTGACACAAAGCATTCACTCAACAATCATTTGCTGCCTAAATCCCATGTGCTGGGCATATTCTGGACACCTAAACAACAAATGTGACTGTGATGTGGTCCTTGCTCTCAAGAAGTTTCCAAAGTTGTGGTGGAAACAAAAAATTACAGTTTTATATGAAAAGAACTATAATCGATTTAGGCATAGTGGTTTGAGGGAGCTGGACAGAAAGTGTGAGCTGAGAGTGGTGCTGATGTTGGAGACGACAGGATTACTCAGGATTAAATTATAATTCTTCTACTAGGTACATCTCCAGTCCCATGACTTTTGCCAATGAAACCCAGGATATTCACACTGAGGAGGGCTGTGTAGTATGAAATATCCACATTTGCTGATAAAACTGATAGTAAAAACTCAAGTAAATGCTTACTGATTGAATTGCTACAAACTCACAATAACATCTTCCCACCAAGAAATCAGAGGACACTGGTGATTCTATTGATCAGTAAAAGTCAAACCACTGGCATTAATTCCTTAGTATTTAATCTCCTTCCCAGCAAATGCTCCCCTCCATCGTTCCTCATCTCGATGAATGACACCACCACCCAAGGCAAAACCCTAGGAGTAATACTGACAGTCTCACCCTCAGTCTTTGTCTCTAACCCAATACCAAGTCTGCCCTCCGGTTTCGCTCCCCACCTCTTGGTTCCAGCCACCAGGACCACTGGCCTTATAACCTGTCCACATCCACTATTGGTCCTCCTCCATCAGCCTATTCTACTTTTTAAAATCTGTAAAACTGATGTTTTCAAATTTTAAATCTGATCTAACTGCTCACTTGCTTAAAACTATGACTAACCCCTCATTGCTTTCCAAGACCTTCAACATAGCCCCAAAGTCCTATGTGATCTGGCAGCTTCAAGTTGTACTTCATTGTTTGCAATGAAGTGCTCCTTCACTGTTTGCGCTATAACCCACTGGTATTCTCCATCTTCTCCAATAATCCAAACTTAACCCTGCCACAGGGGCTTTTCACAACCTCTCTCCTCTGTCTAGAACTGCTGCTGCTGCTACTAAGTCACTTTAGTCATGTCCAACTCTGAGACCCCATAGACAGCAGCCCACCAGGCTCTTCTGTCCCTGGGATTCTCCAGACAACAATACCAGAGTGGGCTGGCATTCTCCAATGCATGCATGCTAAGTAGCTTCAATGTGTCTGACTCTGTGCAATGCTATGGACAGCAACCCACCAGGCTCCTCTGTCCACAGGATTCTTCAGGCAAGAATACTGGAGTGGGTTGCTATTTCCTTCTCCTCTAAGCCCAGCCCTACTTTAGACCTCAAGTCCCATTTCATTTCCTAAGAAATTTTCTCTGGCTTTTCCTTGTAGATCAGCCCTTCCTACTCCCTAATGCTTTCCCTCTCACAACTCTCAGTGCCTTCCCTTCACTGGAATATCATGTCTGTATCAATTACAGCTTCTAATTTTATACTTTGTGATTATTTGAATAATATCTGTCCCCCATCCTCCCCAGACTCTAGGCATCATAATATGGGACCATATCTAGCCCATGGTATGCCTACAGTAAATATTTTCTGAACCACTCTATCTGTCAACATATGGAAGGTGATGAAAGCTCACAGCAAGTTTCCATACACAATTTCCAGTGATCAATTGATGTGCAGTAATGCTTTTGAACTGTGGTGTTGGAGAAGACTCTTGAGAGTCCCTTATACTGCAAGGAGATCCAACCAGTCCATTCTAGAGGAGATCAGTCCTGGATGTTCATTGGAGGGAATGATGCTAAAGCTGAAACTGCAATACTTTGGCCACCTCATGCGACGGGTTGACTCACTGGAAAAGACTCTGATGCTGGGAAAGGTTGGGGGCGGGAGGAGAAGGGGACGACCGAGAATGAGATGGCTGGATGGCATCACCGACACTGTGGACATGAGTTTGAGTGTACTCCGGGAGTTGGTGATGGAAAGGGAGGCCTGGCATGCTGTGATTCATGGGGTCGCGGAGAGTCGGACACGACTGAGCGACTGAACTGAACTGAACTGAAGTAAAAAGTCATAAGGTATATGGTGTGTGCATGAAGGGGCCTCTTGATTGGAAAAATGTCCTTAGATAACAGAAAAAAAGTTATACATGCATGCATGTTGGGGAAGAGGAGTGCAAAAGTACTGAGGACCAGCTACTTCCATAGCCTATAAGCTGGGTGACTTTAGGATATGTCACTTAACCTCTCAATCAGATTTCTCATCTGTGAAACTAGAAGTAAAAACACTTCCCTGCCCACCTCACGTGAAACGTTGAAGGAGAAGCTTCTATGACAAAGTAAAAGATCTCTACAAAAGTAATTATCATATAGCAATGGAAATATTATCTTATTTTCACTATTTGAATGTTTCAAACCATTTACCTCTGGGGATAACTCCAGATATTTTTCCCTTGCAGAGCTAATGCCTTGTCCAGATGGACAGTTTAGGTCTGACCAAATTTTCCGGTGAATCACTGTGGCTGGAGGAAGCTCTCCATAGGGCAGGTGCCACTTCACAGGACATTACCCTTTCCAAGCATTCAAGAGTGATTGGTGAATACAGTTTCTGAAAGTGGAGAAGCTAAATCTTTCTGACCTCCAAACTCATGCATCCTTCGGAAAGCAGAGTGCTATTGAAACAAAGTCAAGAGGAATGAAATGTTCTTTAAAAAAAATCAAATGCTTACAGAGACAGGCAGATAAAGGTGAAAGGCAACCTGGGTTAGGGGCTAAAGACACCACAGCACACCGGATAAGAGGGGACTACACAAAATTTTGTCCAAACCAAAGAGAAGAGGGATGTTACCCATAATTATGCTAAGAAAATTAGCACCAACCAGGCTGTGCCAGGCAAACCAGGACATGCAGTTATTCTGACTAGGCAACAGGCCTGCTTGGCTCCAGTTAACATCAAAACTCCAAACTACTATTGACAACTATTCCCACTTTTCAAAAGAATCTGTTTCTTTCTTTTGGAAGTCCAACTTTTAGAAGTTGGATTTTTGTGTAAATTTTTCTGATTTGAAATGTTGATTGATAACAATTTATTTTTTAACACGAAGTGTAGCAGACAAAACATCTATTTAGGCAGCCAGCTGATGATCTCTGTCTGTATTTTCTTCATCATTATTCACCATTATCACCACTCTATTGTTCTACAAAGAGAACCGTGTCTGTATCACCTCCTGCTGCAGAATCTTTGGTGAACACATTAACGAGCAGGAATCTGAAAAGCACCTCCCAGCCACCCAACAGATGCTCTTATAAGTACTACCTCACTTAAACTATCCAATATAGTGGGGTCAGTTCAGTTCAATCGCTCAGTCGTGTCCGACCCTCCGCGACCCCATGAATCACAGCACACCAGGCCTCCCTGTCCATCACCAAATCCCGGAGTTCACTCAAACTCATGTCCACAGAGTCGGTGATGCCATCCAGCCATCTCATTCTCTGTCGTCCCCTTCTCCTCCCGCCCCCAACCTTTCCTAGCATCAGAGTCTTTTCCAGTGAGTCAACTCGTCACATGAGGTGGCCAAAGTATTGCAGTTTCAGCTTTAGCATCAGTCCTTCCAATGAACACCCAGGATTGATCTCCTTTAGAATGGACTGGTTGGATCTCCTTGGAATCAAAGGGACTCTCAAGAGTCTTCTCCAACACCACAGTTCAAAAGCATCAGTTCTTCAGCGATCAGCTTTCTTCACAGTCCAACTCTCACATCCAGACATGACCACGGGAAAAACCATAGCCTTGACTAGACGGACCTTTGTTGGCAAAGTAATGTCTCTGCTTTTTAATATACTATCAAGGTTGGTCATAACTTTCCTTCCAAGGAGCAAGCGTCTTTTAATTTCATGGCTGCAATCAGCATCTGCAGTGATTTTGGAGCCCAAAAAAATAAAGCCTGACACGGTTGCCACTGTTTTTCCATCTATTTCCCATGAAGTGATGGGACCAGATGCCATGAGCTTTGTTTTCTGAATGTTGAGCTTCAAGCCAAACTTTTCACTCTCCTCTTTCACTTTCATCAAGAGGCTTTTGAGTTCCTCTTCACTTTCTGCCATAAGGGTAGTGTCTTCTGCATATCTGAGGTTATTGATATTTCTCCCAGCAATCTTGATTCCAGCTTGTGCTTCTTCCAGCCCAGCGTTCCTCATGATGTACTCTGCATATAAGTTAAATAAGCAAGGTGACAATATACAGCCTTGACGTACTCCTTTTCCTATTTGGAACCAGTCTGTTGTTACATGTACAGTTCTGACTGTTGCTTCCTGACCTGCATACAGGTTTCTCAAGAGGCAGGTCCGGTGGTCTGGGATTCCCATCTCTTTCAGAATGTTCCACAGTATATTGTGATCCACACAGTCAAAGGCTTTGGCATAGTCAATGAAGCAGAAATAGATGTTTATCTGGAACTCTCTTGCTTTCTCCATGATCCAGAGGATGTTGGCAATTTGATCTCTGGTGCCTCTACCTTTTCTAAAACTTGCTTGAACATCTGGGAGTTCACGGTTCACATATTGCTGAAGCCTGGCTTGAAGAATTTTGAGCATGACTTTACTAGCATGTGAGATGAATGCAATTGTGCAGTAGTTTGAGCATTCTTTGGCATTGCCTTTCTTTGGGATTGGAATGAAAATATAGTGGGGTAGGGATTCTTAATATCCTCCACTTGCTGCTGCTGCTGCTGCTAAGTCACTTCAGTCATGTCCGACTCTGTGCGACCCCATAGACGGCAGCCCACGAGGCTCTGCCATCCCTGGGATTCTCGAGGCAAGAACACTGGAGTGGGATGCCATTTCCTACTCCAACGCGTGAAAGTGAAAAGTGAAAGTGAAGTCGCTCAGTTGTGTCCAACTAGTAGTGACCCCATGGACTGCAGCCTACCAGGCTCCTCTGTCCATGGGATTTTCCAGGCAAGAGTACTGGAGTAGCTTGCCATTGCCTTCTCCGATCCTCCAGTTAACAGGAGACAAATCAGAGGCTTGCTGTAACAAAATGATTTACATTTCTCAAAGAGCAGACCTGGGATATAAAGTCATCAATTTTTCATAACTAACAAGTTTAGAAGAACTTAAAAGGATAAGAAGCAGAAGGCTGGACAAAAGAGTAGTGTTTAAACTACAAAGAAAGGAGTGAGAGAGAAGTAATTTTGACTGTCAGGCAAATAACTGGGTCTTAGTATTTGCTGAATGAATGAATGAACATGTTTGTAAATTTTCAATTTCAGTGCTGGCATCTGTCAACTGAAAGAAAATGTATTTGAAGTTAGATCACTTATATTTGCATATCATCTTCACTGTGTACTAGAATGTGAATTTTGGTAGATATTTAACATTTCCAACCTCCATCCTTCACCTATGAAATGGACATAGCATCTACTTAGAGGATTGTTTTAAGACATAATTGGAACAGTCGTGTCTGATTCTTTGTGACCCTATGGACTGTAGCCCACCAGGCTCCTCCATCCATGGAATTTTCTAGGCAAGAGTACTGGAGTGGGTTGCCATTTCCTTCTCCAGGGGATCATCCTGACCTGGGGATCGAACCCAGGTCTCCTGCATTGCAGGCAGACGCTTTACTGTCTGAGCCACCAGGGAATCCCATAATTGGAACAGTATTTATTAAATGACTTGCATAGTGTATGGCACATAGGAAAAAAGTCAATGGATGTTTCCTTTCTCCTAGTCCTCTTGGGAGGAAAGAAGATATCCCTTGTTTTTCTTTTCCTATTGATTTTATTAGTTTTATACAAGCACCACTTACCTCCATCAAGTGTTCATGCATTCATGCTAAGTCACTTCAGTCATGTCCAACTCTTTGTGACCCTATGGGTCGCAGTTCTCCAGGCTGCTCTGTTCAGGGGATTTTCTGGGCAAGAATACTGGGGTGGGTTGCCAAGCCCTCCTCCAGGGGATCTTCCAACCCAGGGATCAAACCCACGTCTCATGTCTCTTGCCCTGGCAGAGGGTCCTTTTACCACCAGTGCCACCTGGTGCATCTCCATCAAGTGTACCTCTATCCAGATCTTTTTTATTGACTTTCTTCCATTTAACTGAATCTGGTTTGCCCCTAACAGGGCTTCCCTCTCTGCCTTCTTCCATGAAGGCTTTTTGCCACTAGGCTGGAAGTGACGGGGTAGGAGGTTGATATTCTTCAGGCTCCCCATTGCTGATTTGAGGTGAAGAGTACACAGTCTTCATTCATCTGTGAGACTGTAAGCCCTTCAAGAGCTAAAACTGTATCCTACTAATGGCCTGACACCCCACTCTGGGGTGGGGCAAGGGAGGGTTTCGCCATCAGTAGATGTATGCTGAGTGACTGAACTTGTCTTACAAACTATTTAAATCCTTCTCTTATAAACCCGAAGGATAGGATAGATTTAGAGTTGTCCGTTAATTATACAGAAGTTCAATATCAGTGGGTAATTAATAAGGACCGTCCAGTTCTTAGGCTTATTATGTGGAAGAGTAAACGTATGTTTTAAGAAATTCATCTTTCTTAATTATTGTAGATGCACTGATTTATGGATATGTTGGGTATAAAGAGTCTAACCAACTGTTAATATCCATCATAAAAATACATTTTACTAAGGAATAATAGCCGTTGAAAGTCACAGAACACCTTATTAAGGCAATTTCACTGTCAGTACGTATTTCAGAGAGTATAGCCATTAAAACTGTTCTGCAGTGAATGATAAGGGAGATCAGTTACATTAATTTTGGAAGATTCAAATGTTACTCACATTCATAAAACCTCTAATGGAAGAGCACATTCTTCCAACAAGGTGGGGTCATTATCAGGATGGTTTTAGCACCTGCATACCCAGGTCTCACAATGGAACTGCTCTCATCCAATGTGCATTCCACGCTTGTAGAGTCAAGACGGTGGCAAAGCAAATAACTCTCATGACAGTGGATGCTCCTCAAAATGTACTCCCATTTGGCCCCTAACACATCACTACCCTACCCATGGGAATAATGATCATTTTCTGTTCAAGGTGAAAATGAAAGCAAAATTTTATATGGCTGCTTTGTTTAGATTTTCTGAGATTGGAGCAAGGATGCTACTAAAGCCGTATCCAGGCAGATCTGTCACCAGCATAATTAACATCTTCAGTCAATGAAATGCCCTTGTCGATGGAGCAAATGGGAGTATAATGGAGACTGTCAAAAATATCCCTGAAGTGATACAGGAAGACAGACATAGCTGAGGTACTCAGCATATGGCTGGGGAAGAGAGAATACCTGAAAGGGTTTTGAGCTGATGGCCTCGCACACCTTGCAGTATTTTTTTCAATATGGCTGTGGGGTGCCATCTCCCATCACTGTGCTCTGGGATATGCTGGCCAAGAAGGATCCAACCCCAACCTGACACAGGGGACTGGGCAGTTGGGAGGAAGGCCCTGGACCTTGTGCAGGTGTGTCTCACCTATGTTAAACCTGTGTGGCATTCAGGGCAGGGTACACTGCATGATTTTTGGAACCTGGGGTTCTTACAAGAAAGAGCATTTCAAGGGACTAGTAGGACCAAACCTGGTCTGCAGATTGAGTGGTATTCCTTGAGGGAAAGTAAAGGGATGACAAAACTTTGGGTGTGACTACTGTGTGCTCCACAGAGGTGCAGCAGAGTGTGCAGAAAGGCAGTCCGGGGGGCTGTGGCCATATAAGGCACAGTGTTCTTCCTCTCAGCACATGCCCTATCCCCAAATTTCCAGCCCCTACTAAGGAGTTACAAGTGTCTAAATACATTAGCATAATAAACCAACTTTAGAATTATAAACATAAATGTGTAAAGTTATTATCAAGATAAAAACAAACAAAAATTATAACAGTAAACTGTCAAAGCCACATCAGCTTATTGGATGAAATTCACCACCACCACCCCCCACATCTCTACTGCAACACTCCCTCCCCATCCATTCTTTATAGCTCCAACCTCCAAGGTTACAGAGGCTCAGAAACTCAGAGCAGCAGAGCTTTCTCATCTTCTGAAATTTCCCCAAGAAAAAACAAACATAGACTCTCAAGAGCTACTACAAGTGACAGGAATCCCTAGGCTCCTGCTGTGTTGACAAAATTCTGCAGGCACAGTTGGACTTGGTTAGAGAGGGCCCTGGTTATTGTAATTCTTTAATAGTGACATTTTCCAATCACAGCATCTCAGAGATCACCAAATTCCTCTGACAGGAGACCATTCTGACAGCAAACTGTTTAAGTCACCCCCAGAGTAAGGAGGGGGAAACAAACACAAAACACAAATGCCTGCACAACAATACAGCCTGAAAGGCCGGCTTTTCCTTTACTTCTCTCTCTGGAGCTCATGGAGCTATAAGCTTCAGCATTAAATTTTAAGCATTTAATGCCTGAGGATCAAGGGAAAGCCAGAGAAGTGTTCAGAGTCATCAACCGCTGGTCTTGCTGTGAATTTTCAGCAAGGAAAAGAGGGGCATTGCTTGAAGAGAATGCAACATTGGTCAGGATGTAAAGCATCTATTTCTGGAAATTTGTGAAATGATATCAACTGATTTTAGTTTGGAGTGTACAGACATGTGACCCTTGAGAAGGTCAATATTCACCAGAATATGATTTGCTGTAGTGATAGAAGTTAAATCTTAACTACCAGCAGAGATGGAAAGAGACTGTGATCTCTTTGAAATTACTATGGTTAGAATGAAATACACTTAATATAGCAAGTTAATAGCATAGTATTTCAATGAAATGAAGCTATAATGGGCCTTTTATGGTTAGGCATCGTGCCTGATAAGTTGTTGACATGATAAATATAGAATAATAACCTTAAATGTCTTTTTGCTCTCTTAGTCCTTCAAGTGAAAGCAATCTAAATGACTTAGTTTTGTGACTATCATACACATTTTTGGTTTTCTAGCAGGAGGTCCTTTTCTGTAACTGTGTAGACTGATACACAAAGAACTAGTCTTTGAAAGAAATAGAATAGTTACATCAGTCAGAAGAAAGCAATGATACTTTATACTTCTCCAGTGTTTCACAGCTTTTCACTCATTCATTCACTGGGTATTTTAACCCTTTACTATGTGCTATGTTAAATGTTAGATGGGTGGTGGTGATTGAAATAAACTCATCTTTATTTCCATGTAACAAAAACCTTTCACGTGTCCCAGAGAAAAAAATAGAACAAGAGTTGACACCCCTTGGCTCAGGCTCATCGACTCCTGTTTTTCGGTGTTTTTATGCTTAGAACAGAGGCTCTTTGGAGTACTCTTATGAAAGGGACTAATTCCTGGAAGGACACAGGGATTTTGTGGGATCCCAAGAACAGGGGTCACAAAGAGTCAGAAACGACTAAGCCACACATGCACGTGCATACACACACACACACATAGGAACATGTACAGTCAGGCTTCCTAGGACCTATAATTGGACCCAGGGCAACCATGAATCTCCACGAGCTTATTTTGCTCTTTCGTTGTAACATGTGTCAGCCACCTCTAGGGCTCAGTCACTCTGCTCCTCTGCTCTGCTCTCCTTTTGCTGGGACACATCAATCATGGGAGGCAGTAGAAGGTTGTGATCCACAAGTCCAACAGCCTGGGTTTCAATTGCAGCTCTGCTACTTACGAGCTGTGTGATAGTGAAGATATCAATTAACCTCTCTGTGCCTTAGTTTCCTCATCTGTAAAGTGGAGATATTGATAGAACCTATATAAAGTTGTTGATGGTTCACTGACATATATCTCATAAAGCACTTAGTATAGTGCTTCTCATTAAATAAAAGTTGTGACAATAAACACTGACTTAGGATTTAGTCAGACAGGACTGAGCAATTAAGCACAGCACATAGGATTTAGTGAAGTGCCAAGCACTGTTTTTAGGGTTTTCCATATGTTAATTTATGTAATCCTCACAGCAACCTTATGGTGAGAATGCTATGATTATCTTCATTTTACTGACAAGAAACCAGAGCTTTAGAGCTGACAAGAGTCCATATCTATTTCATTCCAAAACATGGGGTCTAATGACTGTGCTAACATAGTAGCAAGACTAAGAGACTTGTCCTCGAATCTATATAATATTTTCTTCATCTCAATGTTGCTTGATTGAGGAACTCCTAACTTCCACTCACCCTGACTTCTCTTGGCCCTGATTGTATTTAAGGGCTCTACTCCTTGTTACCTATTTCAGCTCATCTTTTCACAACAAATCCCCTCAAGATTTGTTAAACCACCTTCTGTCAGTGTCTATCCTGGTCCCGTTGGCTCTGACTATAGGCAGTGAGGTTACTTGGTTCAAAAAGGACCAGATAGAAGGGGTTGTGGGCATGGTATGACTGATATTTCTAATGTACCCATTCTATGGATACAATTTTAAAAAAAGGTTTTTTAAAGCCTGGAGACTAACTCGAATTAGTCTGTTAATTATCACCAGAAGTAGGACACCAATCTGGTATGTTTTGACTCCAAGACCAGTGAACCTTCCATAATTCCTCTGGGATATGTCTCTCTGCGTATATAGAAGCCTAATTCTGCCTAGCTAGGAGCCATCATTTTACTCAAACGTGACTTCAGCCAAAATGATGTTCAACAGCAGCAAGTAAAAAGAGAAAAAACGACAAATATTTCAGTTATTTTCGTACCCTGGAGCTTCAGTTCAGTTCAGTTCAGTTCAGTCACTCAGTCGTGTCCGACTCTTTGCGACCCCATGAATCACAGCACGCCAAGCCTCCCTGTCCATCACCAACTCCCGGAGTACACTCAAACTCATGTCCACAGAGTCGGTGATGCCATCCAGCCATCTTATTCTCCGTCGTCCCCTTCTCCTCCCGCCCCCAACCTTTCCCAGCATCAGAGTCTTTTCCAGTGAGTCAACTCGTCGCATGAGGTGGCCAAAGTATTGCAGTTTCAGCTTTAGCATCAGTCCCTCCAATGAACATCCAGGATTGATCTCCTTTAGAATGAACTGGTTGGATCTCCTTGCAGTATAAGGGACTCTCAAGAGTCTTCTCCAACACCACAGTTCAAAAGCATCGATTCTTCGGCGATCAGCCTTCTTCACAGTCCAACTCTCACATCCATACATGACCACGGGAAAAACCATTGCCTTGACTAGACGGACCTTGGTTGGCAAAGTAATGTCTCTGCTTTTTAATATACTATCAAGGTTGGTCATAACTTTCCTTCCAAGGAGCAAGCGTCTTTTAATTTCATGGCTGCAATCAGCATCTGCAGTGATTTTGGAGCCCAAAAAAACAAAGTCTGACACTGTTTCCACTGTTTTTCTATCTATTTCCCATGAAGTGATGGGACCAGATGCCATGATCTTTGTTTTCTGAATGTTGAGCTTCAAACCAACCTTTTCACTCTCCTCTTTCACTTTCATCAAGAGGCTTTTGAGTTCCTCTTCACTTTCTGCCATAAGGGTAGTGTCATCTGCATATCTGAGGTTATTGATATTTCTCCCAGAGCTTAGTCCACTGTAAAAGTACATTGCTCACCTAATATAATAAATTCTTTCTGGTAAATATTTGTTCTTTCTCCCTTATGATTCCTATATCAAGATTTCCTGCTTAGGTACTAAGGAGAGAGAAACTTTTTATAGCTCTATCAACACACAATTCTTGCCAGCTCAAACACTGCCAGATGCCATTTTGGGGAGGGCAGGGAAACTAGAGGGATACTAAGAATCCCAGAATAATTTGCACAAATTCAAAGTTTAGAAAATAAAAATGATGGCTTATGAGTGGGAGTAGAGGGTTGGGCAGTGTGTAGTACAATCTGTTTTCCTAGTCCTCAGTAGAAAGTTTTTTATACTGACTCTCCATAAAGAGATTGGATTTTAGTGTATATACTTTCTCCCAGACCTGAAATGTTTTGACCTTTATTCTTTTAAGAGTTTTGGATTAATGTTCACAAACAGAAGCTACCTATTAAAACTGAGAATGGAGTATCATACTTGAAATTACCTTGGAACACAAAACTATTCCTTAACTATCCTGAGGCTTTGTGTCTTGGTGACACCATGTCCATTATACTGAAATATTGACTGCGACTTGTCCTCTGCTGGGAGAGGTAAGACAAATACATATTCTTAAGAAACTCAACAACCTAATTGTTGCTGACAAGAAATAATGATTGCAACAAACCAAGAAGACCTCAGTTTAACCAACAGATGGTTCCCTGTGACCTCAAGGATAACAAGAAGAATTTTATTAATGACTTTCCCAGTGGTGGAATCCTGTTTATCAAATTACCACAGGGTGTGCGTGCATGCATGCATGCTCAGTCACTCAGTCATGTCTGACTCTGCGACCCCATGGACTCTAGCCCACCAGGCTCCTCTGTCAATGGGATTTCCAGGGAAGAATACTGGAGTGATTTGCCATTTCCTTTTCTCAGGGATCTTTGCAACCCAGGGATCGAACCTGCATCTCCTGCTTGGCAGGCGGATTCTTCACCACTAAGCCACCTGGGAAGCCCCACCACAGAGGCAGTATGGTCTAATGAAAAAAGCATGGTCCCAGAGTCTGATAAGCCTGAGTTCAAATCCTCCATTTGGCATGGTTCTTCCTCTGACTTAGCTTTCCTTTCTGAGTTTTAGCTTCTTTATCTGTAACAATAGGGATGTTAATACCTATCACAGTTGTCCTGCAAAATACATATATTTGAATGCCTCGAGAGAAAAAGAAAGTAAATAAAGGTTATTTCTTTCCTTCCTTCCTTCATGAGAAAGTCCTTATAAAACAAATTTCTACTATGACAGGGCAATTCAGCATCATTATATCTGATCTCAATTTGTAATACCTAGCACAGAGCTGTAAGAAATTTGTCCTAAGAGGATTTCTACAATGACAGTTCTAATCCAACTTACTCAAAAGCTGGTTGCAACTTGCCCTCCAACCTTTCTATATTTTCAACAAGGTAAGTGAGGATGTTTCTAAACACCTGTCTGCTGGTTGAAAGTGAAAACATCATCTAGATACTTTCTGTACCATCTGGTCATTGGTACCCAGAATGTTCACCTCTCACTTCTCAGAACAGGCCTGTGGAGGAAGGAGACTGAAGTCTTTGAAGATCTGATGCTGGCACTCACTAAAAATGTTCATAATTTGCATCTAGGAAATGCTTAAAGCCATAAACTTGGGTAATTAACTAACTTGGCATTGCTCAAAGTTCTGAGTGCAGAGAATTAATTAAAAGCAGCATTTCAAGTGTTTGCAAGGGGTAAATTGGGATGAAACTGTGACAGCCGATTTGAACAGATTGGAATATAGATGTATCAGGGCAAGGGTGTCTGAGAATTATTTCTAACCTCTGGAAAGCTGATTACATTTACCATCTTAGCATTTTCTTCTGCCTTTAATTTGGTAATGACACCCAGAGTGACTAGGTAAGCCTGCAGAGTGGGGCTCTATCCCACAAGCACAGGTGTGAAAATCACAGTGGACTATAGCAGAGCTTCCTCTGAATTCAACACGTGTCTTCAAGAGGCAGTGACTCTTAGCCCCAGGACATGTGTTTTAAGAAGCATTCAAATAATATTAGCTGTTAAACTTTTAAATGCAAACCAATCAACAAATATGCATCAAAGAACTAGTATTGTTGTGCATGGAGGCAGAGACACAAAGAGATTTGACATATCTTTATGAAAGAATAAGTAGGAAGACACTGTTATTGTTTAGTTGCTAAGTCCACTCTAAGTTTTTGTCACCCCATGGACTGCAGCATTCCAGGCTCCTCTGTCCTCCACTATCTTCTGGAGTTTGCTCAGATTCATGTCCATTGAATCAGTGATGCTATCAACCATCTTAATCTGTACTAAATTGGTACTGAGAGATACATCCATTATATACTTTTAGAGCCCAGAGGTGGGTACACTTACTCACAGCTGAGGAAGTCACCTGGAAAAGAGGTCAAATGGGAATTAAAATACTCTATTCACTTTGCTATTAAGATCCAATGGTCTTATTAGTCTATAACCTTGACCAAAAAAAAATTTGGAAAAATAGGGCAGGGCAATGTATGGAACTTAAGAAGGGAAAGAAAAGGAGATAGTTTTGGTATTATTTTTTCCAAAAAAGAAGATGAAGTAGGTGATTATATTATAACCTCATGGCATTATGAGATTATTATTATTATGTTATAATCATATGGCATTATGTCAGCCATAATGTAGCATATGGCAGCAGCCATCTGCAAAACACCCACTGCTCAGTCAACTCAGCTTCTAAACACTTTCCACTGATGGGGGCAATAGAATGACCCATTAGCCATTAGTCTGAAGGGGAAATCCAACAGCACCTTATTCCAGGGTCTGGTACAGGAAAGAGTTTTCTCACAAACCTTGCCCCCCACTGGCTCGATGTGGGTTTCAGGAGTCACTGTGGAGGGTCTCCTTGTTTGACATTCACTGCCCAGAAGGACGCAGAAAGACCTTAGGGTCCAGTTTCCTGGTAAGAATCCTGACTTCACACTGCTTTTCAGATGGTGGGAGTTTATGGGTTTTCTGCTTGACAGAGCCTCATTAGGGAATGAGAGAGGGAGCCATCCTAAGAGATTAATAGTCAGTGATTCCCCAGTGTAACTTCCTCATCAACTCCAGCAGACAAATTAATTTCCTGCCTCATGTAATGCTCATGTTCTTTTAAACTCTGGATGCAACCACCATTGCACTGTTTTCTCAATGGATCTACTTGTTATTTTAGGGAGGAGTAGACACATCTGCCCCAGGATAGAAAAGCATTACCACCTACACTACCTAGATGCCCTATCTAGTTTCGAATGACTGGTTTGGACAACTTGTATAATAAATAGTTTGTACTTTCTTGCCTACTAGGAGTATGGAAGCCATTCACTTATTCCCCAGTCATTGTGTCAAGAAATATTTGTTCATTCTCTACTATACTTCAGGGCTTCCCAGGTGGCACTAGTGGTAAAGTGCCAGGGATGTAAGAGATACAGTTTCCATCGTAGGTTGGGATTCCCTGGAGAAGAGTATGGCAATCCACTCCAGTATTCTTGCCTGGAAAATCCCCACAGACAGAGGAACCTGGTGGGCTACAGTCCATGGGACCACAAAGAGTCGGACATAACTGAGCTTCTGAGTACACACACACACACAAGACTTCATCATAATAATAATCTCTTCAAAATGAAAAGCACTTATAAGATACTATCAAATAGATTATTTGCTCTAGAGTATTTGGAAACATAGTGAAGCTACTTGAAGGTACTACAGGAAAGAGAGGAAGAAGGATGTTCTTTTGGAGAGTATTCTAGAATTAAACCACACGTGTGTTTTATTGTGGGAGACTAGATGTATAGTCAAGGCTATGGTTTTTCCCGTGGTCATGTATGAATGTGAGAGTTGGACTGTGAAGAAGGCTGATCGCCGAAGAATTGATGCTTTTGAACTGTGGTGTTGGAGAAGACTCTTGAGGGTCCCTTGTACTGCAAGGAGATCCAACCAGTCCATTCTAAAGGAGATCAATCCTGGGTGTTCATTGGAAGGACTGATGCTGAAGCTGAAACTGCAATACTTTGGCCACCTCATGCGACGGGTTGACTCACTGGAAAAGACTCTGATGCTGGGAAAGGTTGGGGGCGGGAGGAGAAGGGGACGACCGAGAATGAGATGGCTGGATGGCATCACCAACTCTGTGGACATGAGTTTGAGTGAACTTCAGGAGTTGGTGATGGACAGGGAGGCCTGGCGTGCTGTGATTCATGGGGTCGCGGAGAGTCGGACACGACTGAGCGACTGAACTGAACTGAACTGACTAGATGACTCGGGCCAAGTCTCAGTCAAGTAAAATGATGTGCCAAGGAGTTCGAGCAAAAAGCTAACCAATCAGCTGTTACCTCTATTGAGCCTGAACTGTACATCCAGTGCTTTGCAGATATTACTTCTCTTAGCCCTCATAGGGATCATTGGAAGTAGGAATTAGAGTTAATAGCTTTCTTTTGATCCCCTATATAAGCAAATTAAATGGTAGAAGCAACTTTAGAGTCAACTAAAGCCCCACACATACGGTAGCTAATACTGTAAGCTTACCAAAAGTCTACAGTCTTTATGGGGAAATCAACCCTACACATTCTGAAAACGAAAAATACAGGGCAACTGTGCTAAGGTACGTAGCTACAGAGATGAATTTTTTCTGAAGTTTACGAATCTTCCAATGTATTACGGAAAAGGCATATTTACAACCCTTAAACATAAAATAAGTGACAGAGGAAAATCATAAACACAGAGTATTAGAAATAGAAATGGTTTATAGTTTGGAGTAACCAGTAAATAACATTTGATCTCACCTTGAAGAAAATTAAATATTTTAACAGGTGGAGAAAGGAATTTTTTCCAAGAAGGCAGGGTATGTGTCCTGGGGATATGGGGGCATATGATCTATTTCAGGAATGACAAGTGGCCTGGTGTGGCTACAGCATACAGGGTTAATAAGGACATACGATGGGCAATGAAATCCAAAGAGCAGGTTGGGGCTCTATTGTGGAATGCATGAACCACCATGCTAAGAAGTTTATGGTCTGTCTTGGAGGCAATCTGGTACCATTAATGGCTTTTAACAGGATGGGATATTATCAGATGTGCATTGTATAAACATAAGTTACAGAAGGAAAAACTGGAGGAAAGACTGGGGAAAATACAGATCATAGACTGGGATGCCAGTTAGGGACCTGTTACAGTGATGTTATCTGAGTTACTGAAGTTAATGGCAGTCAGAGTAGAAGGGAGAAGCACTTAATGGGCAATATTTAACCACAAATTGAAGGAGAAACTGAAGATGAGCCAATGCTATTTTGCCTAGGTACTAGACAGAGCTTAATGAGATTGAAGATAAAGTCCATGAAGAATCAGCTTGGGGCATGAAAGGTAACAGATGCATAGTCTTTTGGGGAAGAGATTACAGTGGGCTGAGCCAGCAGTCAGAAGACATCCAGAACTGGCCTAAATGCTGTGACCCTGTGAATGAGGGCAAGAAATCACGACGTTTGGTTCTAGCTCTCCTGCAGCTGAACTTATATTTTATATTCAGTCTGATCAACTCTGGTCAGGTGCTTGCTCTCTGTTATTGAACTCCAAGATCAAAAGTAGAATCTTTAGATTTCTTTCCCCCAATATGCTGTAGAGTGCCCATCGTAACCCTATAGTAATGGTTATGTCTGTAGCAAATGCAGTAATGACTTAAACTTATAAAGTACTTTACACATTTAAAACATTTGAATGTTCATCACTTGTTCATTCAACAGTCTACCACGGGAAGTGACCATGGGGATTAAAAGTGTGTGCTCTGGAGTCAGGCTGCCTGTGTCAGGCTCTGCCACACACTCGCTGTGTGACCTTAGGCAGGTTACTTAACTCCTGTGTGCCATTCTCTCATCTCCTCTGTAAACTGTGTATGATAGTAATGTGATGATGACTGAATGCGTTAATTCATATAAAGCATTTAGAAGAATGCGTGGCACGAGTAAATGTTCACTGTCATCACTTTCCATAGGGCATGCTGATGAATGCTTTGAATAGCCAAGGAGTTTTTCAAGGCAGAGACTCCATCATGAAGGAGTGTAGAAGTTGTTGGGAGAGAATCAGAATATAGTTAATCTGTAAATCCTCAAGAACTTACTTACCTTTGTATCTGATTCTAATACACCTCTCTGCATTCACCATCACTGAAATACTTACAATATTTACGTTGAACAAAATACCTTGAACAAAATGGACACATCTAATAAATATTCACTAAAATCACTGCAGATGCTGATTGCAGCCATGAAATTAAAAGATGCTTACTCCTTGGAAGGAAAGTTATGACCAACCTTGATAATATATTAAAAAGCAGAGACATTACTTTGTCAACAAAGGTCCGTCTAGTCAAGGCAATGGTTTTTCCCGTGGTCATGTATGGATGTGAGAGTTGGACTGTGAAGAAAGTTGTCGCCAAAGAATTGATTCTTTTGAACTGTGGTGTTGGAGAAGACTCTTGAGAGTCCCTTGTACCGCAAGGAGATCCAACCAGTCCATTCTAAGGGAGATCGATCCTGGGTGTTCATTGGAAGGACTGATGCTAAAGCTGAAACTGCAATACTTTGGCCACCTCATGCAACGAGTTGACTCACTGGAAAAGACTCTGATGCTGGGAAGGGTTGGGGGTGGGAGGAGAAGGGGACGATCGAGAATGAGATGGCTGCATGGCATCACCAACTCTGTGGACATGAGTTTGAGTGAACTCCGGGAGTTGGTGATGGACAGGGAGGCCTGGCATGCTGTGATTCATGGGGTCACGGAGAGTCGGACACGACTGAGCGACTGAACTGAACTGAACTGAATGAATTTATTATATGTTCAAAGAGAGAAATGCTCATAAAATGCCAGTAGAATTTAAAAATAATGATTACTCTTTTGAGGACCACAAAGGATGCTGCATTTGTGCTATGCTCTGATGAGTGAGATTTGATATTGTGTCACATGTCCCCAAAACAGTCAGGGGATATAGATAGAGTACATTCTATAATCTGAAGTTGATGGATGACATTTTGTTCTGACAAAGCATGAAGGTGAAGTGACTGGTCCAAGGTCATACCACCATGAAGCACCCAGCTTCCTGGTTGGTCCCATCTATTCGGGCCTGCCTAAAAAGCCGCAGCAACCTGATGAGCTGGTCTGGCCTACATTCTGTATTATGGGCTACAATCAGACCGACCAAAGTTCCTCTCCCATGGCCTCTGCGTAGATGGCCATTGCATACCCTGTGTTCAAGCAACTGCTTTGCAGCCATCTCTGGTGATGAAATTAAAGCCCAGCACAGAGCAGGTGGACTATTTTTCCATTCTGGCTGGCACACATTAGGCTCCCTCTGCATCCCAGAGATGCTAATGCCAACAGCAAGGAAAGGAAGCATGACCAATGACTCAAAGAACACCACTGCTGCACGCTCAGAGGCAATGTCAGCAGCTCCTCCACCGGCGAGGCAGTGACAGGAGATGTGCCTGAGTGCATGCAAAGCAGGGGCACCCGGTAAATGCTCCATGACAGAGCCTGACATTTAGAAAAGAAAAGGATTCAAAATAGTCATGATAAATACCATATAGTGACTTTCTTCACACTTGTTTTTCAGGTTAACATTATTTTTCTTCTCTATTACATATCTGGGCTGGGAGAACAATCACCTTTCAGGTTTGGACCCTCTAAAAATCATAATGTTTGAATTTTTGTTTAGAGTTCAATGTGGAATTGGAAAATGCATATTAGTATCTTAGAAATAATTTTGTCTTTTATTTGTGGCTATTTTAATAATAAAACATGAAAAATCTTTACCCTCAGTTAGATTACAACCACCTTTATATATCAAGCAAATACAACAAAATGTCAGTGTTGTTGCTGTGCTATTTTTGGTTTTGTCCAAAGTACTTCAAAAATTGATTAATTTACAACTACAACACAACCTCCTTCCAAGTTTCATTCCACACTGTTGTTAAAACTAGAGAAAGTCCTCAAAATTAGCCTCATGCCTAAAGTATCATATTTCAAAATTTTAACTGCAGTTCATTTTGAGTAGTAGCTTGTTCTTCCTCTGTTTTCCTTTGTACATACCAGTATTTGCTAAAGTTTCTTCTGTAAGAAGAAAATAAATTTAAGGAGACGAGAGAAACAAAGACACTGGAAGGAAGAGTACAGAAACTAAGCAAGGATGGGTGAAACTGGCTATTGTGCTATGCTGCTTTAAATAGCAAATATAATTTCTAAATAAAAATATTTTTAATCCAAACATTTCCTTAGAGATATTTAACAAGTAGGGAAAATATGCAAATACTGGCCATCAAATAAAAAGATGCTTATAAAAAAGATATTTCAGGTTTACTTTTTTATTGCTCACACCATTTTCTGATCAACGTATCATCTAATAACCTGACCCACTAATTAGGATGTACAGCAGTTGAAATTCTGGGCTTTAGAGCCTTGGCCTTAAGACATTGGGTGATTTCTTCAATTTTCTGAATTTAATGAGAAAGGGAAGGTATGAGACCTTCAAGGTAGTATATCTTCAGATAATTAAACTGAGATGTAGGCATTTTTTCTGGATCTGTATTAACCCTGAGTCTGAATGCCCTTTGACTGACTTGGACAGAGTATCTAGAACCAGATCACGGTGAGTGAGACTCTCGAGCGATGCTTTGATTCTCTCTCCTCGCCCCTATGGCATCAGAGTGTGAAGGTCATTTCCTGTGGTGCTAGAGCACTATCACGCACGCTGCTCAAGCCAGCATCGAGAATACATAATAGAAGTCCAACATTATGTTTTTCAAATCACAGAAGAAATAAAAGTATATTCATCCTATGCAATGCCATTTCCCCATAAATCTTTCTTAACAGTATTATTTACCAGAGTCAACATTTCCAAACAGTCTAGCCACATCACATGAGTTCTAGTTTTGATTCTGCAAAGCAAGATAGCTCTTCATGTGGGCAAGAAAGCCATTGCAGGGCAAATATAGTCAATATGGCTTATCATTATAACTTTTTTTTAACCCAATACACACCACTTGTGTCATTGATCTGTTAAAGTAATTCTGCTCATCTGTGAAGAGTAAAATGTGTTAACCAGCACAGCACAATGGACAGTTTCACTTCATTATGTTTATGTATTCATTCACCAAGCATTTTTACTGAGAACCTACTAGATATGGGGAAAAAAACAAGCACTGAAGAAAAGCTATAAAAAAATATATTGACTGTCTGGTTGAAAAGTGTTAGTCACTCAGTCATGTCCAACTCTTCGTGATCCCTTGGACTGTAGCCTGCCAGGCTCCTCTGTCCATGGATTTTTCCAGGCAAGAATACTGGAATAGGTTGCCATTCCCTTCTCCAGGGGATTTTCCCGACTCAGGGATCAGACCCAGGTCTCCCATATTGCAAGTAAATTCTTTACCATCAGAGCCACCAGGGAAGCCCAGTTTATGTTTTGAGAAGGACGATCAAGAAAAAAATTTAATGGTGGAAAGCAATTTGAGGAAAAGAGGAAAAGCAAGTGGCCTCTTAGAGGTGTGGTGACTCAAAGCTTCCCCAGGGACATGATATTGATCTGAATACAAAAAGACAAGAAGGATTAAACCAAGGTAAGAGCCAGGGATGGAGCAATCCAGGCAGAGAGGACAACATGTGCAAAGGCTCTGGGGAGGCTTGGCATGTCCAGCAGACTGATAGAGAAGAAGAGTAGGACATGATAATGGTAGAGAGACCTATAGAGAGTTCAAGACCAATGGAAAACTATTCACAGCTTTAAAACAAGAAAAGGCCTATTCTAATTTCCCCTTGTAAAATATCTTTATAACTGCTGCAAGGTGTAGATGGTAAGAGGAACATCAAGAAAGCAGAGACACCAGCAATGGAGTCCAGTTGAGATAAATGTTGATAGCTTAAACCATGATTATAGTAGTAGTAACAGAAAAAAACTGGTTAGAAAGATACACTGATGATAGAAACAATAGAATGTGGAGGTTATCTGGGTATGGGAAAGCGTGATAGAGTAGAGAAAGGAATCAAATGTTATTCTTAAATTTTGACTTGAAAAACTAGAGCCTGGAGCTCAGGAGATAAACCTAGAGATATAAATTTGGGAGTCACTTAGCTATGGATGGCATTTAAAGCTATAGAACTGGATAAGGTCATCTAGGAAAGACTCTTGAGAGTCCCTTATACTGCAAGGAGATCCAACCAGTCCATTCTAAAGGAGATCAATCCTGGATGTTCATTGGAGGGACTGATGCTAAAGCTGAAACTGCAATACTTTGGCCACCTAATGTGACAAGTTGACTCACTGGAAAAGACTGATGCTGGGAAAGGTTGGGGGCGGGAGGAGAAGGGGACGACGGAGAATGAGATGGCTGGATGGCATCACCAACTCGATGGACATGAGTTTGAGTGAACTCCGGGAGTTGGTGATGGACAGGGAGGCCTGGCGTGCTGTAATTCATGGGGACGCGGAGAGTCGGACACGACTGAGCGACCGAACTGAACTGAACTGAACTGAGGAAGCAAAGACTGAGAAGCCATTTCAATATTTGGCGAACAAATGGAGACTGAAGAGCCACCTAAGAAAACTGAGAAAAAACAATCAGACAGAAGAAAAACCAAGAGTGTGGTGTTATGGGATCCAAAAGAAGAGATTTACTCCACAAATAAATACAGTACTCAACTGCGTTGAGTGCTGATAAGAACTCAGGTGAATTTAGCATAAAAGCCTGTACACTGGATCTGGCACATTTATTATTATTATTTAATTGTTATTCTTTATTATTAATTATCATTACTTCTAATAATAATTAGAAATTATTATTGACATTGACAAGAAGTTTCAGTGAGAGATGGGAATTAACATCCAATTGGAGTATATGAAGACTGAATGGGAAATGAAGAAGAGAAAACCATAGGTCTACCCATTTCATTTGAAAAGTTTACTGTGAAGATGAACAGAAATAAGGAGTTAATTAATGTGAGTTAGAGAGCCAAGAAATAATTTTTTAATATGGAAGATTCCAAAATCCAGCTGACTGGAGTGATCAAGTAAGAGGAAGGGAGGTGGAGAATAACTGAAGGAGAGAACTCTTTCAAAAATAGGAGAGAAGAGGATCTTGAGTGAGAATAAAGGGGAAAATCTTGAATGGTAGCAGGACAAATGTTCCATGACGAAACACAGAAAAGGTGAGACCAGATGCCAGCAGATGTGCAGATAAGGGGGGAAAGGCAAGATCATCAGTTAGGGAACTGGAAACTGGGAAGTCTGACAAGAGAGGTGAAGATCAGAATTGTTTCTAAGAGAGAGAAATTGAACTCACTAGGGAGCTGTAGGTGGTGGTTGATGCTGTTTGAAGTTTAGTCATTATTTAATGTGAAACCAGTACATCAGCCTTTGTAATTTTCTTGTTTGCTGTCACTACATAGAAACAGAAAAAAAAAATGGATGGCTGCTTTCACTTAACACTGGAGTTTAGTCTGACAAATACAATGAAGGAAAAGTGAGCCAAAAGAGTTGAGGAGTTCTACAGGGAAGGGGTATGGCCTTCTAGGTGACGCTAGTGGTAAAGAACCTGCCTGCCAATGCAGGAAACGTAAGAAATGTGGGTTTGATCCCTGGGTCGAGAAGATACCCTGGAGAAGGAAATGCAAACCCACTCCAGTATTCTTGCCTAGAGAATCCCCATGGACAGAGGAGACTGGCGGGTTACAGTCCATAGGGTCAAAAAGAGTTAGGAGTGGAGACTGAGCATGCATGCATGGGGATTGGACATGGTAAAAGACCATGAAATCGATTTAGGTAACTACAGAGGTAAAGGGAAGAGATGAGAGGTTGATGGATAATGAACTAAGGCAGTGTCACTGGATGAGGGATTCAATAAGATTAAAAGAATTTGTTGCAGAGAGAATCTTAGAATAAATAAGCTTCAAAACAGTACTTATTGACCAGGGAGTAGGATTCTCAAAGTCAAGATTTCTAAGATGGTGCAATTACTGGTGATGATAAAAAATTAAGAGTTTGACCATGAGAGTCAGTGGCTGAGGTGGAAAAGAAGACTAGATTATACCTTTTGATTCTCAGCAATTTCTTATAAGGGAATCAAGCCAAAAACCCCACTGGGGAATGGTGGAGAATATCTTCTATTTGGAAGCAGGAATCTAGGGATCATGTTATACTTCTATATTCTAGCAGCATGACTTGGAAATCCCCTTAGTGCCTCAGTTTTATCATCTGAAAAATGGAACTAATCACGACTAAGTTGACATTCACAAGGTTATTGTCACTTTTAAATAGAGTAACACATATCAAACTCATTTTAAACTATGGGATCACTGTAAAATGCAGCTCATCATTTGGATTATTTTATAGGTAAGGAAACCAGGCCTCAAGAAAACTAAATGATCAAGGTTAGACGGTAAATGACAGAAAAGGCAATCGCAACCTACTCCAGTACTCTTGCCTGGAAAATCCCATGGACGGAGGAGCCTGGTATGCTGCAGTCCATGGGGTCATGAAGAGTCGGACACGACTGAGCAACTTCACTTTCACTTTTCACTTTCATGCATTGGAGAAGGAAATGGCAACCCACTCCAGTGTTCCTGCCTGGAGAATCCCAGGGACAGCAGAGCCTGGTGGGCTGCCATCTGTGGGGTCGCACAGAGTTGGGCACGACTGAAGCGACTTAGCAGCAGCAGCAGACAGTAAATGAAGAATTAAATTCTCACTGTTTGACTTATAGCCTAGTACTGTTTTTATCAAACCATTTTGCCAATCAAACTCAAAATCTAACTCCCATTTACTAAAAACAAATGATTTTTGCATATTTGAATCTTTGTGTAAATAAATTCACTGAACTACAAACTGATTTTTCATGAACTGTGACCCAAAGCCCAGACATCCTTAATACCCTACCATCACAACATATTACCTCTTAGGGTCAAGGAATGAGGATCAAAGCACTATCTTGAGTATTAATGTGCAATGTAGATCATCAAAAGACTGATGTGAATGCAAGAGCAATCCACATTATCAATGCTGTGAGTCTTCCTGGGTTTGCATTACCCAGAATGACATGCATATATTGAAGCTAAACTTTAACAAAAAACAATGAATAAAATCTCTGTCTTGGCCCAGAGCATTGTATTAGCCATAGGGTAAAATGGACATAGAAGCAAAGCATGTATAAAGAACTATTTAACTCAGATAACTGAACCAGTCTAAGTTAACCATAATACTCCATGTGACTCCATGAAAATCATTAGAACAGCAAGAAAAAGAAAGAGTGTATTTATTGCTCTTTTCTCACATCTGGAATGAATAATGTAGTATGGGAATCCTGACTAAATTACAGTGTGTGTTCAGTTCAGTTCAGTTCAGTCGCTCAGTCGTGTCCGACTCTTTGCAACCCCATGAATCACAGCACGCCAGGCCTCCCTGTCCATCACCAACTCCCAGAGTTCACTCAAACTCATGTCCATCGAGTTGGTGATGCCATCCAGCCATCTCATTCTCTGTCGTCCCCATCTCCTCCCACCCCCAACCTTTCCCAGCATCAGAGTCTTTTCCAGTGAATCAACTTGTCGCATGAGGTGGCCAAAGTATTGGAGTTTCAGCTTTAGCATCAGTCCTTCCAATGAACACCCAGGACTGATCTCCTTTAGAACGGACTGGTTGGATCTCCTTGAAGTCCAAGGGACTCTCAAGAGTCTTCTCCAACACCACAGTTCAAAAGCATCCGTTCTTCAGCGATCAGCTTTCTTCACAGTCCAACTCTCACATCCATACATGACCACGGGAAAAACCATAGCTTTGACTAGACAGACCTTGGTTGGCAAAGTAATGTATCTGCTTTTGAATATGCTATCTAGGTTGGTCATAACTTTCCTTCCAAGGAGTAAGCGTCTTTTAATTTCCTGGCTGCAATCAGTATCTGCAGTGATTTTGGAGCCCAAAAAAATAAAGTCTGACACTGTTTCCACTGTTTCCCCATCTATTTCCCATGAAGCGATGGGACCAGATGCCATGATCTTCGTTTTCTGAATGTTGAGTTTGTACATCCACCTAAAATTGTACTCTACTGCTTACAAATAACCTTTTGCTAATCAGGCAATGGTGGTCGTGCCCTCTTATAAAGTAAGCACCAAAGAAAAATAATCATCCAGAGTGTGAGACCAGGGATTTACCTCTGGAGTCCATTCTTTGTTTCCTAAAGTGCACTACTGCGGCTACTAAGACCCTCACAAGTGTTATCAAATATACACTGAAAAGAGATGCCTGACATCTACTAGCTACTGTAGCCACATCCTTAAGAGATGGGCTGAGTGGAGACTTGTCACAACCTTGCTCATTTTCTGTTTTATAAAAGAAACCCGCCTCCCATTTCTTGTTGACATTTTACATTCTACCTTTTCTTATTTTTCTAAAGGGAGCATGAAAGGTGATAAGAAAAGGACACTCACTTTAGTAAACAAGATTCAACTTGCCTCCTACACAACCTGTCTCCAATTTTCCACCCACAACTCCACCCACTTCCTCTTCAGCAAAAGGATCCTGAGTCAGGCTTCTAGACCCGCTCTGCTAGAATCTGGGAGGGTGGGTGCACACATGTGGTGGCACAAGGCTGAAGTTGCAATCTTTCTGGTTTTATACGAGGAAATGCTTTCATTAATCACTTGTCTGTTCCCTATTCCCCAGAGAGAACCCCTCAAAACTTCCTATTCTATACCTTCTCCCTGTTCATCAAACCCTCAATCCTACCTCTGCTCCTCTCGTGGCTAAATGCCCTTTCCCCTATTTCTACTGAGAAGATGCCAGTTCTAAGACACAAACTACCCTTATCTTTCCTATCCAAATATTCTTCACCTTCTTCTGGCCTCTTCTCCTTCCGTCCTTCCTTCCCCAACACAACATCCCTACAATACACTTAGGCTTGTCTTCCTTTCCACACCTACCTCTGTATATCTTCACTTCTCTTCCTCTCCAAATGTTATTGAAACATAAAGTTTCATCTCAAATCCCACCTCCTATATAAAATCTTCCCTCACCTTCCCTGATGTCTCCCTCTTCCAGATTCCAATGAAAAGTATGTTTTATAATAGTGATTTGGCAATTAATTTAACTTCTTTGTAGCAACTGCACTGTTATCTTTGATTGTTGTATTTCCATATTTATTATTTTATTTCTGCCATGTCTCTCCATATATTGCAAAAAGAAGCACACACCAAAGTCTTAAAAGTAATTATTTGTGTTAAACTCAAAGAAATGTCAAAGGTAGGAACTTACTGTACAAGGAGCCAGTGACTGAAATATCCTCTTCATCTATCTACAACACTTGCAAGCAGGACTAGCGATTAGGTCTTATTTTTAGATTCAGGATCAGGGGCCACAGCTAGGACCACTATTCCCCATGCACCTTCTCTTCCTCCTTACCCATAAAATCTCAGTCAGGACAAAACTGATATCTATGACCCAATGCCTGAGGTTGTATGCAGGTCTGTGTCTCTTTAGCCCTGAGAAAATGCATACAAACACACTCCACATTGGGCCAATCCATCAGACAAGACTTTTTTTGTCCAGACACTTTCTCCTTTGATCTGATCATTTGCTTCACCTCAAGCTGCAGTGTCTGTGTTCACTTTGGCTGAAACCCAGTCTGGCTCCTGCCAAGTCTCTTTTCCCAGGAAGGATAATCCTCCATTATCCACTGCATGCAGATAGGAATCTAAGTACAGACAGGTTAACCCAGAACAGTTTATTCAAAGATTTTTCAGCAGCCCTTTACTAAGCACCTGCTCTGTCCTGGACCTCCAACCTTGATGCCTGGGTCATCTGCTTCCCCACAACAGTGGTAGCCCCTCTCCTAAGGCCAGTTAGTCCCAGTCGCTGTGAAAGTGCTGCACTCAATATGACAGCAAATTTGGAAAACTCAGCAGTGGCCACAGGACTGGAAAAGGTCAGTTTTCATTCCAATCCCAAAGAAAGCTAATGCCAAAGAATTTCAAACTACTGCACAACTGCACTCATCCCACATGCTGGCAAAGTAATGCTCAAAATTCTCCAAGCAAGGATTCAACAGTACATGAACTGAGAACTTCCAGATGTTCAAGCTGGCTTTAGAAAAGGCAGAGGAACCAGAGATCAAATTGACAACAATATCTGTTGGATCACCGAAAAAGCAAGAGAGTTCCAGAAAAACATCTATTTCTGCTTTATTGACTTTGCCAAAGTCTTTGACTGTGTGCATCTCAACAAACTATGGAAAATTCTTAAAGAAATGGGAATACCAGACCACCTTAGCTGCTTCCTGAGAAATCTGTTTGCAGGTCAAGGAGCAATAGTTAGAACTGGACATGGAGCAATGAACTGGTTCCAAACTGGGAAAGGAGTACATCAAAGCTGTATATTGTCACCCTGTTTATTTGACCAATATGCAGAATACATCATGCAAAATGCTGGGCTGGGTGAAGCACAAGCTGGAATCAGGATTGCCAGGGAAAATATCAATAACCTCAGATATACAAATGATACCACCCTTATGGCAGAAAGCAAAGAGGAACTGAAGAGCCTCTTGATCAACATGAAAGAGGAGAGTGAAAAAGTTGGTTTAAAATCAGAATTTATTTTCTTGGGCTCCAAAATCCCTGCAGATGTTGACTGCAGCCATGAAAGTAAAAGACACTTACTCATTGGAAGAAAAGTTATGACCAACCTAGACAGCATATTAAAAAACAGACATTACTGTTCCAACAAAGGTCCATCTAGTCAAAGCTACTGTTTTTTGATCCAACCAGTCCATCCTAAAGAAAAGCAGTCCTGAATATTCTTTAGAACAAATGAAGCCAAAGCTGAAACTCCAATACTTTAGCCACCTGATGGGAAGAACTGACTCATTTGAAACAACCCTGATGCTGGGAAAGATTGAAGGCAAGAGGAGAAGGGGACAACAGAGAATGAGATGGTTGGATGGCATCGCTGACTCAATGGACATGAATCTGAGTAAGTTCTGGGAGTTGGTGATGGACAGGGAAGCCTGGTATGCTGCAGTCCATGGAGTCGCAAAGAGTAGGACACGACTGAGTGACTGAACTGAACTGAATTGAGGCTCCTCTGACCATGCAATTCTCTAGGCAAGAATACTGGAGTGGGTTGCCATTCCCTTTTCCAGAGGATTTTCTCGACCCAGGCAGATTCTTTAGCATCTGAGCCACCAGAGAATCCCAATTGGTCATTGGCAATTGATCCAACTTTTAATCTCCTCTCCTGGGAGGTAAGGGGGTGTAGGGTGAAATTTCGAAACCTCTAATAGAAGAGTTGGCAACCAGTCCCTCTCCTTAGGTGTATGCCAAAAGTCTCCTCATTAACATAACAAAAGACACCTTTACTACTCTGTCACTTAGAAAATTCCAAGGGTTTAGGAGTTCAGTGCCAGAGGGGAAGAAGATCAAATATCTACTCCATATTACAAATCACAATATCACACAAGACGAGTCAGAAACAGAATGAAAAGCACTGCAGGAGGCATGGATTTTAAAAGGTCAAGAAGCTTTACCTTCAGGATACCTGCTTTGCCATTTTACTTCTCTAAACGGAGCTCTACCTTTACTAGGGAGAGATAATGAGCATGTATTAATATTTCTCAGGCAGTAGTTCTGCATATTTTCCTCATTTATCCCACTGACCTGTGTCTTGTGATTTAGTTGCTAAGTCATGTCCAACTCTGCAACCCCACGGTCTGTAGCCTGCCAGTCTCCTCCGTCCGTGGAAATTCTCAGGCAAGAATATTGGAATTCCCCTCATATAAACAAGAATAATAAAAGGGTCCCATCTCTAGCTCACAGAGCAAATAAAAAACTAAGCCAGACTCATCAAATTCAATGTTTCTAATTTTCACACATTTATTTTCACACAAGTAAAGCCTGAAAGGGAAGGACGCCCAATGATGTACTAACATTGAACAGCAAAGTGACAGCAATATCCAAAGTTTGCCAGAGGGACTCTCTAGTGTTCAAAGTAAAACAAACTCAACAACACCACCGATCCCTCACCTAAGAAAGCAATGGTTACATTTACACAATCTGTGAACATTGAACAGACCTGCAGGAAAATGTTGAAATGTAGCCTGCCACTTGCAGTGCAAAGTCTCCTT
Organism: Moschus berezovskii; assembly: GCF_049115385.1. Lineage (NCBI taxonomy): Eukaryota > Metazoa > Chordata > Mammalia > Artiodactyla > Moschidae > Moschus > Moschus berezovskii. The sequence goes on along the minus strand of NC_142460.1, from coordinate 110,556,931 downwards.
CAGTTTCCCAAATTCGCCTTCCTTAATTGACCTTATCAATTTAGCTTTTCACCCCTGGCATGTGTGGCCTCTAATGTATTTTGAATGCCTTGGAACCATTTGATTTTTTGACCATTATTTTCCCATTACAGAATATATCATGTAAATGCATTTTCAGGTTTACTACAAGTAGAGACATTACTTTGCCAACAAAGGTCCGTCTAGTCAAGGCTATGGTTTTTCCCGTGGTCATGTATGGATGTGAGAGTTGGACTGTGAAGAAGGCTGATTGCCGAAGAATTGATGCTTTTGAACTGTGGTGTTGGAGAAGACTCTTGAGGGTCCCTTGGACTGCAAGGAGATCCAACCAGTCCATTCTAAAGGAGATCAATCCTGGGTGTTCATTAGAAGGACTGATGCTAAAGCTGAAACTCCAATACTTTGGCCACCTCATGCGACAAGTTGACTCACTGGAAAAGACTCTGATGCTGGGAAAGGTTGGGGGCGAGAGGGGAAGGGGACGACAGAGAATGAGATGGCTGGATGGCATCACCGACTCTGTGGACATGAGTTTGAGTGAACTCCGGGGGTTGGTGATGGATAGGGAGGCCCGGCGTGCTGTGATTCGTGGGGTTGCGGAGAGTCGGACACGACTGAGCGACTGAACTGAACTGAACAAGTAGAGAAGGCTTGCATGGCTTAATGAAAGTATATTTTATCATGTCTTGCATTTGTCCTTGAATATCCGCTTCTTTTATCAGCTCACAGAGAAATGGAAAAGACCAGGACCTCCTTGCTGCAGGTGGTGGTAGGGGAGAGTAGAAACGGTCTGACCCAGCAGAAGGCCTGCAAGATGGTGCAGTTTATGCAAGGCATGAGACCCAGTATGTAGTGAAAATAATAACTATGGGCAGAGTCAAAAAGTACAACAACTAGGATATCCCAAAAGGTAAACAGAGTATGTGAATTACAAATCCACAGTTAGCGATGATACTTTGAAGTCCAGGCAGGAAGGCAGAAAGGATAGAAACATTTGATTTGGTAAAAAAAGGTGCTTCTCCCCAAATTAATCCCAAAATTAAGAGAAATTGCCATCAAAACCCTAAGATTTTTAAAACATAAATTTAGCAAGCTGCTTCTAAGCTTCATCTGGAAAGATAAATACCAAAGAATAAATAGCCAAGACATTTTTGGTGGGGAAAAAAATGATGTACTAGTTCTCTCAAATATAAAAATATACCATAAAGGTAGTTATCAAAACTTTATTGATGCCAGAATAAGAAAATTACATAAATGAACTAGTGTACAATTTAGAAGCAGATCCATGTATTATATAACATTAGTCTCTGGTAAATTAGCATTTAACAGAAAAACATCTGTCTGTAACTCACTGGGTAGGTTATACAATTTATTGTCCAAATCAGGACAATTTAAGAGTGAAAGGAAGTACCAATGAGATGCTGGGATGACCACCAAACATTGGACTAGTGAAAGTCGCTCAGTCATGTCTGACTCTTTGCGGCCCCATGGATTGTCCATGGAATTCTTTCCAGGCCAGAATACTGGAGTGGGTAGCCTTTCCCTTCTCCAAGGGATCTTCCCAACCCAGGGATTGAACCCAGGTCTCCTGCATTGAAGACAATTCTTTACCAGCTGAGTCACAAGGGAAGGCCATTGTGGACTGGACTGTCCCATGCTAATCCAGACACATGGTTATGGAGTTAAAGATAAGGTTGTCCCTGCATAATTATTAATAGCTCCACAATTCATTCTCAAAGGTGTTCCAATTTGGGCAGTAAATCTTATGGTTGCTTTAGTAATAGGGTCCTGGTCACCAGGCAGATATTCAAGAACCAAGCTCCAGGCTCTGAAAGAAGCTATGACAAGAAGAAAGCAAGTCCCCAGTTCACATACTGGAATGAATGGTAATATTTAGGTTACATCTAAGGGAACTGAGAGAGAGCAATCAAGGTAGAATCCTAGTTTTGATGACTTAGCAATACAGGAGACAGAGCATCAAGGATACCTGATATTGAATACCAAAGTTCTGATCAGGAGAGGCTGACTCAAGTCAGAAGAAACTAGAAGGTAAAGACCAAGATTGGCACTGTGCAGGGGCAAGGAACCAGATAGGGCCTACCACAGTTTTTACTTTATTACTTTTATTTACCTTATAAGCATTACAAAATTTTAGTGAAATTTTGAGACAGACTGGCCTTTATTTTTCATCAATATTTTTAAAAACCACCATAAAATGGTTCTCAGTATAAAAGTGACAGAGGTTAAAATAAGGTAAAATATGTGAATGTGTTGCAGAGGACTGCTAAGACTGCCAATACTGACCATATAGAAGGCAATGGCACCCCACTCCAGTACTCTTGCCTGGAAAATCCCATGGGCAGAAGAGCCTGGTGGGCTGTAGTCCATGGGGTCGCTAAGAGTCGGACACGACTGAGCGACTTCACTTTCACTTTTCACTTTCATGCACTGGAGAAGGAAATGGCAACCCACTCCAGTGTTCCTGCCTGGAGAATCCCAGGGATGGGGAGCCTGGTGGGCTGCCATCTATGGGGTCGCACAGAGTCGGATACGACTGAAGCGACTTAGCAGCAGCAGCAGCATGTGTTATTATCACTGAAATCTACATGCAATATTTATTGCTAGACAATTTTACATACATTATGGTATTTAACCATAACCACCACTCCAGACTGGTTTTGTTAGCTTCATCAAGCAGAGTAAGCTAAGGCTTCCAGAAAAGATACCTTATACCATTGTTCAGGGGCAGAGCCAGAACCCAGATCTGACTCTTAGCCTTCATATCTTGTTGGTATTAATGTTGCTCTTTGTGTAGATGAATAGAGATGCATAAAAACACAGGGTAAGTTCAACAGACACACTTGGGAAAAACAATTACGCAAAATCTAGTCAGAGATTTTAAGAGCATACATACTCATTAAATTATAATTATCTGTTTGCTTGAAATTTATGTGTTTACCTGATATGAGCAAAACTGCATATTAATTAGCCTCATCCTTGCCTCCTCTTCTTTTCACACACTCCACAATCAACTCTCAGCAAACCTTGTCAGCTCTGCCTTCACAGTGTTCTCAGCACCTCCACCACCACCATACTGCTCCATGAGCCTGTCATCTCTTGTCTTGACTGTTTCTATAACATCCATACAGGACTCCCTGCTTCAATCCTTGCCCTCTGCAGTCTGTTCTCAGCACATCAGGCAGAGTGATTCCAGCAACATCTACATGAACCATGTCTCTCCGACGCTCTAAGTCCTGTAACAACTCCCCATTTCACTCAGAGTGAAAGCCACAACCTGACCACTGCCCACAAGCCCCGCAGTGATCTGTTGCCTCTTAATTTTCTAACTCACCTCCAACCACATCCTCCAAACTCACTTTGCTGCCATGCTGTTCTTCAAAAATAACAGTACATGATCATTTCGGCATGTTTACACTGCAATTCTTCTGCCTTGAATGTGACATCTCTTTATTTTTTGCATGCTTGCACGCTAAGTCACTTCAGTCCTGTCTGACTCTGTACGATCCTATGGACTGTAGCCCGCCAGACTCCTCTATCCATGGGATTCTCCAGGCAAGAATATTGGAGTGGGTTGCCATGCCCTCCTCCAGGGGATCTTTGGATTGAACCCACATCTCTTATGTCTCCTGCATTGGAGGGAGGATTCTTTACCACTGGTGTCACCTGGGAAGCCTCTCTTTATCTCTTAAACCACTGGCTAAATCATTTATCACCTCAAGTCTGTACCAGCACACCAGCTTATCATCGAGGTTTCCCTGACAGCTGTAAATAAGTTATCAACCTCCTCCTCCCATAGTATCACCCGCCTCACCCCATGGAACATTCTCCCAGGCACTTACCACCAACTGACATGATATATGTACAGTCATATTTGTCTTACCTCTTTATCTGCACTTGAATGTGTTAGGTTGAGCCGTGTGAAATTACCATTTGCACCAGTCAAAAATGATCAACTATCTACAAGTTCATTTGGTTTAATAATATCTTTGTATGTGTGCATATGTGTGTGTGTGCACTCAGTCATATCCGACTCTTTGCAGCCCCACGGACTGTAGGCCACTAGGCTCCTCTGTCCATGGAATTTTCCAGGCAAGAATACTAGAGTGGGTTGCCACTTTCTCCTCTAGGGGATCTTCCCAACCCAGGGATCAAACCCATGTCTCCTGTATTTTCTTCATTGGCAGGTGGATTCTTTACCACTAGCTCCACCTAGGAAGCCCAGTCTGTTTTATTCTCTGCTAAATTCCCTTATGCAGATAGCAATGCCTTACATACACATAACATGTGCTCAAAAAATACTTAGCAAAAAATTATGTGTTTGAGGCAAATCATAAAAAACTATAGCATACAGGAGGAGTCAAGTGTCTTATCTAACTGGTAGGAATCACTTTCCATCTTAGCTCAGTTTGGTCCTTGGTTACCATCTCATGTGCCCACCCAAATCAGGTTGCTGGTCTACCCTGAACCCTCTTGTGGTTTCTTGGGAACTCAAAGCCAGAGGCAACCATACCATATGTCTCTGTCACTTTGAAGACTTCAAAGCTCTGGGTCCTGTTGACATTTTCAGAAAAAGAAAATCTGTTACTTTTTGTTGCTGGTTCTCCTTGCATGTTCCATACATGCAAAAGGGAAACCCGGCACAGGCAAGGGCATCTTCAGGCCCCGGGCAGGCTCCCAGCTCCACCAGTTCTGCCTCTCTTCTGAGTGAGGCATAGGAGCAAGAGAAAAGGCCTAGGTTCTTCCCTTTCTGCTCCCTTCACTCAGGCTTAGAGAGTCCTGGTTTCCAGTCTTAGTACTTAAGAAACACATTTTATTTTCTTATTTTCTTTTATTTATTCTTAGCTATTTACTCCTCTCTTTGCTTTCTTATAATCATTATGACCTTTCCATATTTGCATGAGTGATCACATCTATATAGTAGTAAAAGCTCAATAATCTCAGGCCACTATTCCCCCCTTTCTGAATTTGAGTTCAGAATTAATTAAATAGGCTTCAGGCCTTTGTTCAGCTAAGTGTTGTGTTTTTTTTGTTGTTGTTGTTTTTGTTTTTAACAGAACACTCTTACCTTTAGGAAAGTATACATAATTATTACTGGGTGCAGGGAGGAGAATGTACATGTTGTGGAAATAACTACAATGCATGTTCACTGCCTCTTCCTCCTCACTCTCCTCACTAATCCATTTTCCAGATCAATTTCCCCATTGGGGACTCTAGATATTCACTGGACACATTCTCCTGGAAGTTTATGATACCTCATTTTCCTTTACTGAAATAACTGCTGAGTTGCATGAGGTAAAGAGTTCCCCATTTGCCGGGTCTCACTTACAGAGAAAAAGTCATTAAATCTTCATTTCCACTACAAAGCAAATGTTCAGAGTGCCTCTATTCAAAAATATTAACTCAACTTTTTTTTAGGATAGGATTTTGTGCTTCAGTTAGTCCAAGCCTTCACTGCCACACCTTTCTTCATACTAAGCCTTGGGAAGAGAGAAAGTAAAAGAAGTAAGGGTGAGCAGGATAGGAAACAGACCTCCAGAGCTCTTACTATGTCTGTCTTAGTCCATTCAGGCTGGTATAATAGAATACCACAGACTGGGTGGCTCATACATAAAGAACAGAAATGTATTTGTCACAGTTCGAGAGCCTGGGAAGCCCAATATCAAGGTGCCAACAGACTGGGTGTCTTGTGAAGATCCACTTCCTGATTCATGGATGGGCCATCTTCTCACTGTATTCCCCCATGGCAGAGAGTTAAGGGAGTTCTCTAGGGTTTCTTTTGTAAGGGAACTAATCTCATTCCCAAGGTTCCCACCCTATGACCTAATCATCTCCCAAAGGTCCCATCTCCTAATATCATCAGCTTTGGGGTTAGAATTTCAAGGTAAATTATAGGGGGACACAAACAGTCAATCTACAACAATGTCTTGGGTCCTTGCTCCTAGATCCCCTTGTTTCCATCTCACAGTCTTGAGACTTTGGTTAGATCTGGAGAGTCTGAGGAGGAAAAGACCTGAGGTTCAGGGAATAAGGTGATTCAAGATGGCGGCTCTGTGAGAAGTTACACAGAAAGGAACTCTGATCCACTGTGGAACTGTAAACCCTCTGCTCTCATTTGCAGTCCAGGAGAGGTGCAGGCAAGGACTGATTCTAGAAGTGCAGGACCTTCCTTTTCTCCATTCAAACTTGGAGCAGCTTTACCATCCATCCCTCATTGTCATTAGAGTGCTACTTGTGCAGTCATGTCCCACTCTTTGCGACCTCATGGTCTGTCATGGAATTTTCCAGGCATGAATACTGGAGTGGTTTGCCATTCCCTTCTCCAGGGGATCTTCCTGCCCAGGGATCGAACTCAGGTCTCCTGCATCACAGGCAGATTCTTTACCATCTGAGCCACCAGGGAAGCCCCATTGTTTTTAAGGGTATATCCAAAATGAGCACAAAGTAGGGATAATAGCTCAAAACTATACAAACATTTTACTGTCATTTTAAAACTTAGGAAAATTTTGAGGGTCAAAAGTATATTCCTTCTGTCTGCCATCTCAGTAATTTCCTTGTCTCTTTGGCCTTAATTTTGTCTAGAAGCCCTTCTCTAAGGTAGCAAGATTTCAACTTCCAGGGGCTAACAGGTCTTCCAGAACCATCCTCAAACAAATGCAGGTAATAGAACTGCTTTCTGAACCAGGCTTACTTTTGTCTCCAACATATAATACTTGCAGCCTGATTCCAGAAATGCGTCGAAAGTTCAGAGACATAGCATCTTTGACTTTTTGGAGCAAGAACTAATATGCAGTTCACACAAGAACAAGCAGGTTATTAAAGATGGTCAGAAGTTCACCAATTACTATTTCCTGCCAATTCTCCAAGTTCACTGTTATGCCTATGCACTTGATTTTGTTAAGACTTCCCTTGTTCCTGATACTGGCCAAAAACAGGAAATTAAGCCTTCACCTATAGTGTAATATCTGATACCTTGTACATTCCTAAAAAATATTATATAAATAAAAGTTTCAATAAAAGTAAAGCCTATAAAACCTGTTTAAAAGATAAAGGGAATACATTTTTTAGAAAGGGTATTGAAGAAGAATGATCTAAGACTCACATACTAAATAAAATAGAATTTTAACTCCTACTTTAATGAAACCTAAATTTCCTGTATTTCATATTAAAAATATTGGATTCTTAAAACAGACATTCCTTTTCTTGAGAGGTAATCATTTACCATCATCAGACATATCATTTATATCAAATGGTCACCCTGATAGAGTATGTGGGGAACATTTTGAAACGATGAATAAGGCTCTTGTCAAACATGTTATTCCTTATGTAAATACAAATTCATTTACAACTGACAAGGCAATGAAGAAAATTAGAATCATTTTGCTTGAGCTTTGACACAAGCAGACATCAAGGGCAGCTCAGGGACTTATCCTCTTTTCTATACCTGCCCTTCCTCCTGAGTTTCTGCAAACATCCACCGCCTGCTTCCCTTTCTCCTGGGTGTTGTGCTTGGTGTTTTCCCCCCAAATCCATTCACCCCGCCCCTGTCCCAGAGCACCGCTTCTTTCACTATATTCCCCATTGCAGTTAACATCCACACACCCCCCAGTGAGAAACCTCGACATTGTTTTCCAACCAATTTACCATCATTTTTTCTCCATTTCATCCAACCTGCCACCAAATCCTGACCTTACACCTTCCAAACACTGCCTGGATTTCTTAATTCTCTGTTGTCCCAACTTCCTTCAGCTCTGGCTTGGGTGATTGCCATCACCATTTAATGTCATGCTTATTATTTCATTCTGCTTCAATTAACCTCAACACTACCTTCAGCTTGATGCTTCCTAAGGCCCACATGATTTCATATTCCAGGATGTCTGGCTCTAGGTGAGTGATCACACCATCGTGATTATCTGGGTCATGAACAAAGGTAGTGGTGGTGATGGAATTCCAGTTGAGCTATTTCAAATCCTGAAAGATGATGCTGTGAAAGTGCTGCACTTAATATGCCAGCAATTTGGAAAACTCCGCAGTGACCACAGGACTGGAAAAGGTCACTTTTCATTCCAATCCCAAAGAAAGGCAATGCCAAAGGCATTGCTGATTGCAGCCATGCTCAAACTACTGCACAATTGCATTCATCTCACACGCTAGTAAAGTAATGCTCAAAATTCTCCAAGCCAGGCTTCAGCAATACTTGAACCATGAACTTCCAGATGTTTAAGCTGGTTTTAGAAAAGGCAGAGGAACCAAATTGCCAACATCTGCTGGACCATTGAAACAGCAAGAGAGTTCCAGAAAAACATCTATTTCTCCTTTATTGACTATGCCAAAGCCTTGGACTGTGTGGATCACAATAAACTGTGGAAAATTCTGAAACACATAGGAATACCAGACCTCCTGACATGCCTCTTGAGAAACCTGTATGCAGGTCAGGAGCAACAGTTAGAACTGGACATGGAACAACAGACTGGTTCCAAATAGGAAAAGGAGTACGCCAAGGCTGTATATTGTCACCCTGCTTATTTAATATATATGCACAGCACATCATGAGAAACGCTGGGCTGGAGGAAGCACAAGCTGGAATCAAGATTGCCGGGAGAAATATCAATATTTCTCAACCTCAGATATGCAGATGACACCACCCTTATGTCGAAAGTGAAGAAGAACTAAAGAGCTTCTTGAAAGTGAGAGAGGAGAGTGAAAGGTTGGCTTGAAGCTCAACATTCAGAAAACGAAGATCATGGCATCCGGTCCCATCACTTCACGGCAAATAGATGGGGAAACAGTGGAAACAGTGACTGACTTTATTTTTCTGGGCTCCAAAATCACTGAGGATGCTGATTGCAGCCATGAAATTAGAGGATGCTTACTCCTTGGAAGGAAAGTTATGACCAACCTAGATAGCATATTAAAAAGCAGAGACATTACTTTGCCAACCAAGGTCCATCTAGTCAAGGCTATGGTTTTTCCAGTGGTCATGTATGGATGTGAGAGTTGGACTGTGAAGAAAGCTGAGCGCCAAAGAATTGATGCTTCTGAACTGTGGTGTTTGAGAAGACTCTTGAGAGTCCCTTGGACTGCAAGGAGATCCAACCAGTCCATTCTAAAGGAGATCAGTCCTGGGTGTTCATTGGAAGGACTGATGTTAAAGCTGAAACTCCAATATTTTGGCCACCTGATGCGAAGAGCTGACTCATTTGAAAAGACTCTGATGCTGGGAAAGATTGAGGGCTAGAGTAGAAAGGGACGACAGAGCATGAGATGGTTGGATGTTAACAACAAATCGATGGACATGGGTTTGTGTAGATTCCAGGAGTTGGTGATGGACAGGGAGGCCTGGCATGCTGCGATTCATGGGGTCACAAAGAGTCGGACACGACTGAGCGACTGAACTGAAGATCTTTTTTGTACACTTCTTCTGTGTATTCTTGCCACCTCTTCTTAATATCTTCTGCTTCTGTTAGGTCCATACCATTTCTGTCCTTTATTGAGCCCATCTTTGCATGAAATGTTCCCTTGGTATCTCTAATTTTCTTGAAGAGATCTCTAGTCTTTCCCATTCTATTGTTTTCCCCTATTTCTTTGCACTGATCACTGAGGAAGGTTTTCTTATCTCTCCTTACTATTCTTTGGAACTCTGCATTCAAATGGATATATCTTTCCTTTTCTCCTTTGCTTTTTGCTTCTCTTCTTTTCACAGCTATTTCTAAGACCTCCTCAGACAGGAATTTTGCCTTTTTGCATTTTTTTTTCCCTTGGGGATGGTCTTGATCACTGCCTCCTATATAGTGCCATGAAGCTCCATCCATAGTTCTTCAGGCACTCTGTCTGTAAGATCTAATCCCTTGAATCTATTTCTCACTTCCACTGTATAATCATAAAGGATTTGATTTAGGTCATACCTGAATGGTCTAGTGGTTTTCCCCACTTTCTTCAACTTATGTCTGAATTTGGCAAAAAAAAGTTTATGATCTGAGCCACAGTCAGCTCCCGGTCTTGTTTTTGCTGACTGTAGAGTTTCTCCATCTTTGGCTGCAAAGAATATAATGAGTCTGATTTCGGTGTTGGCCATCTGGTGATGTCCATGTGTAGAGTCCTCTCTTGTGTTGTTGGAAGAGGGCGTTTGCTATACATCCTGGAATGTGAAGTCAAGTGGGCCTTCAGTTCAGTTCAGTTCAGTCACTCAGTTGTGTCCAACTCTTTGCAACCCCATGAATCACAGCACGCCAGGCCTCCCTGTCCATCACCAACTCCCAGAGTTCACTCAAACTCATGTCCATTGAGTCAGTGATGCCATCCAGCCATCTCATTCTCTGTCATCCCCATCTCCTCCTGCTCTCAATCCCTCCCAGCATCAGAGTCTTTTCCAGTGAATCAACTCTTCGCATGAGATGGCCAAAGTATTGGAGTTTCAGCTTTAGTATCAGTCCTTCCAATGAACACCCAGGACTGATCTCCTTTAGAATGGACTGGTTCTGCAGATGACACTACCCTTATGGCAGAAAGTGAAGAGGAACTAAAAAGCCTCTGGATTAAAGTGAAAGAGGAGAGTGAAAAAGCTGGCTTAAAACTCAACATTCAGAAAACTAAGATCATGGCATCTGGTCCCATCACTTCATGGGAAATAGATGGGGAAACAGTGGAAACAGTGTCAGACTTTATTTTTTGGGCTCCAAATTCACTGCAGATGCTGACTGGAGCCATGAAATTGAAAGACGCTTACTCCTTGGAAGGAAAGTTATGACCAACCTAAATAGCATATTAAAAAACAGAGACATTACTTTGCCTAAAAGGTCTGTAGTCAAGGCTATGGTTTTTCCAGTGGTCATGTATGGATGTGAAAGTTGGACTGTGAAGAAAGCTGATCACCGAAGAACTGATGCTTTTGAACTGTGGCGTTGGAGAAGACTCTTCAGAGTCCCTTAAACTGCAAGGAGATCCAACCAGTTCATTCTAAAGGAGATCAGTCCTGGGTGTTCATTGGAAGGACTGATGCTAAAACTGAAGCAAACTATGAACAAAGCTAGTGGAGGTGATGGAATTCCAGTTGAGATATTTCAAATCCTGAAAGATGATGCTGTGAAAGTGCTGCTTTCAATATGCCAACAAATTTAGGAAACTCAGCAGTGACCACGGGACTGGAAAAGGTCAGTTTTCATTCCAATCTCAAAGAAAGGCAATGCCAAAGAACGCTCAAACTACCACAAAATTTCTTTCATCTCACACACTAGTAAATGCTCAAAATTCTCCAAGCCAGGCTTCAGCAGTACATGAACTGTAAACTTCCAGATGTTCAAGCTAGTTTTAGAGAAGGCAGAGGAATCAGAGATCAAATTGCCAACATCCGCTGGATCATCAAATAAGCTAGAGAGTTCCAGAAAAACATCTATTTCCTCTTTATTGACTATGCCAAAGCCTTTGTGTGGATCACAATAAACTGTGGAAAATTCTTCAAGAGATGGGAATACCAGACCACCTGACCTGCCTCTTGAGAAACCTGTATGCAGGTCAGGAAGCAACAGTTAGAACTGGACATGGAACAACAGACTGGTTCCAAATAGGAAAAGAAGTACATCAAGGCTGTATATTGTCACCCTGCTTATTTAACGTATATGCAGAATACATCATGAGAAACGCTGGGCTGGGTGAAGCAAAAGCTGGAGTCAAGATTGCGGGGAGAAATATCAATAACCTCAGATATGCAGATGACACCACCCTTATGGCAGAAAGTGAAGAAGAATTAAAGAGCCTCTTGATGAAAGTGAAAGAGGAGAGTGAAAAAGTTGGCTTGAAGCTCAACATTCAGAAAACTAAATCATGGCATCCAGTCCCATCACTTCATGGCAAATAGTTGGGGAAACAGTAGAAACAGTGGCTGACTTTATTTGGGAGGGGGGCTCCAAAATCACTGCAGATGGTGACTGCAACCATGAAATTAAAAGACACTTACTCCTTGGAAGGAAAGTTATGACCAGCCTAGACAGCATATTCAAAAGCAGAGACATTACTTTGCCAACCAAGGTCCGTCTAGTCAAGGCTATGGTTTTTCCAGTGGTCATGTATCAATGTGAGAGTTGGACTATAAAGAAAGCTGAGCGCCGAAGAATTGATGTTTTTGAACTGTGGTGTTGGACAAAACTACTGAGAGTCCCTTGGACTGCAAGGAGGTCCAATCAGTCCATTTAAAGGAGATCATTCCTGGGTGTTCATTGGAAGGACTGATGTTGAAGCTGAAACTCCAATACTTCGGCCACCTGATGCGAAGAGCTGACTCATTTGAAAAGACCCTGATGCTGGGAAAGATGAGGGCAGGAGGAGAAGGGGACAACAGAGGATCAGATGGTTGGATGGCATCACCGACTCAATGGACATGAGTTTGAGTGAACTCTGGGAGTTGGTGATGACAGGGAGGCCTGGCATGCTGTGGTCCATGTGGTCACAAAGAGTTGGACACGACTGAGTGACTGAACTGAACTGAACTGAACCTTCAGAGTAATATTTCAAGTATATAAATATGATCATGTTGCTTGCTCTCATTTCAAAATTGTGTCATGCATTTCAAAATAAAAAGTTTTTTGAAATGCATAGTAGGACTCCACCCTTCAAGATGGAGCTCAGAACCTCTTCATGGCCTTTGCAAAGCAGGATCTGACTGTTGACTTTCAATTTCCTATATGTACCAACAAACAACCATCCCAGCCAAAAATTTAACGTGATCTCAGAATATATAAATAGAAGGAGGTTATAGGTTTGCCATCCTCAACACTAACCAAATGACACTGTATTCAGAAAAACAGAATTTTACATCGTTTAAGAGGAAAGCCTCTGAACGTAGGCTGCTGGAATTCATATCCTGTCTCCTCTACTTTCCAGCTCTGTGACTTTGAGCAAGTTATTTAACGTCCTTATGTTTTAGTTTCCTCATCAATAAATAAGAATAGATAATCTGTCTTATAGAGATTTTGTACCAACTAGATTATATAGAGTGCTATTAAATAATAAATTTTAGTATTCTGATGTCCGTGGTACTTTAGGAGAAGCATTAAGTAATGGAGCATAGCCTGGGAAGGTGACTAGAATAAAAAAGACGTTGAGTCATGTCATGTGAAAAACAGTTAAATAAAATGCAGTACATGGTGAAGAAGTGTTGGCCGGATAATACAGCTGTACTAAAACATCTGGAAAACAATCCTGAGTGTAGACTCAGGAACAATAGTGGAACTCTATGAAAACAGACTCCAATTCAAATTCTGGAAACACTTTCCATTAGATACGAATGTCCACTGATGGGAGGGGTTTTCTCCAGAGAAAATAGGTTCCCCACCAATAGTTGTCTTGTTTAATCAATAATTAGATAACTCCTTGTTTAGAATATTCTAAAGGGATTGAAGCACTAGATAGAAGGGAAAAGCAATAATTTCTAAAGGTCTTATGGGTCTCAGATCACAAGAGATTAACCTATCAGTTGATAGTAAGTAGGTGTTTCTAGAATTTGATTATTTTTGGTAAATTGTATAAAGCATAAATATCACTAACATCAGCTTAAACATTGCTCTTTGGGGTTGAAAAGAGTCAGACACAACTGAGCAACTGAACTGACCGTCAGCTTATGTTGATTTATCATCCAGTTTCCCTCAATAAGGGCTTCCCAGGGGGTTCAGTGGTAAAGAATCTGTCTGCTAATGCAGGAGGTGTGGGTTCCATCCCTGGGTCAGGAAGATCCCCTGGAGGAGGAAATAACAACCCACTCCAGTATTCTTGCTGGGAAAACCCCTTAACAAATGAGTCTGGAAGGCCAGTCCATAGGGTCATAAAGAGTTGGAAGCAACTGAGTGACTGAGCATGTTAGCATGTTACCTCAATAAACAGTGCTGTGTAAACTCAAGGTCTAGCATATACCCCAGTATCTGAGACAATCTCCCTGGCCCAAGATTCATAAAGGGCAATTCTATCCAGATGTCCTCAAGTGGCAGCTATCTCTAGCTATTATAGCTGCATTTCCCTTTATTTCTTACAAAGTTCCTTAAAAGAAACTATGACAATTTTCCTTTGCTACTACTGGCTTGCCATGCTTATTTTCATTCATTGACATGTTCTGAAATCTATATGGCAAAAGCAAGTTTGAGAAGAGCTTTACTTTGACATTGCATATCAGTTTAAATAGAATGAGAGACTTCAGAAACAAAGAAGTGAGTCATCTCTTGACTCTGACACAGCTTGAAGCTTTGAGATCAGTCCATTAAGAAGAGCTACTTGAATTCTTTCCGTGTGCTCAGTCGCTTCAGTCATGTCTGACTCTTTGTGACCCTATGCACTAGCCCAGGCTTCTCTGTCCATGGGATTTCCCAGGCAACTGGACTAGGTTGCCATTTCCCTTCTCTAGGGGATCTTTCTTACCCAGAAATCAAACCCAGGTCTTCCGCATTGCAGGCAGACTCTTTACCCTCTGAGTCACCAAGGAAGCCCAATAATTTCATTTTAAAAATAAAGAAACAGGCTAAGTTATGCCTAACTGCCGAGTCAGAGACATGGTCAATAAGGAAGAAGGCAGAGAGTCACACAGTGACCAATAAAAATGGAATGTGCTTGCCTCCTGATTTAGTTATGCCACAAACATCTCCTTACTTGTTCCATGCTCTCTCTCTGTATCATCAAGCCAAACAAGCCTCAAATCATCTCAAATTTTTAGAGTAGGGGAAGCCTGCTTGTTGTTCCCCATGGTCCCAAATCACCTTTCTTTCTCAGAAACACACCAAGGCCAGTCCTTAAATCTGAGTATAAACCTAGATGTTAGAGTTTGTACTTGTACTTCATTCTTTGACATGGCTTTGTCTGGAATAGCAAGTTAGGATGTCTCCCCCATGTAGCTAGCACTCCAACTCAAACTCCTGGTCCCTGACACTGGACTCTTCCTTACCAATGCCAGCACAAGAGGGATGTTATAATTTAATCCTTAATTTTCAGCCGGCATGACAAGGCACACTGTGCTGTAATTGATTGTGAATGGCACAGCATCAAAGTTGGTACATAACTGAGACTCTATGCTGCAACTTGACCTTCAGAACTTGGTATTGCCCATGCAATGGAGTCCAAGAAAATTAATGTCATGAAGGGAGTAGGACCAAGAATCACTTTAAAAGAAAGGCTCATCTTATATTGCTA
Organism: Moschus berezovskii; assembly: GCF_049115385.1. Lineage (NCBI taxonomy): Eukaryota > Metazoa > Chordata > Mammalia > Artiodactyla > Moschidae > Moschus > Moschus berezovskii. Next base: position 110,541,730 of record NC_142460.1, on the reverse strand, counting down.
CTTAAGAAGCAAAAGGCAAGGGCAATGATGAACCCCAGTGCACCAATTATCAACTCCTCCCAGACTTGGTTTTCACAGCTCTTCCCACTACAGTTATATAACATGGACTCTCCACGTCAAGAACTTCTGACCTCTCACCCAGCCACCACATACTATCCTCACACCAATGAACCTATTCAATTGCCCTTTTCAGAAAGTCTTCCTCTTCTTTGGCTTTCAAGTCCCCCTGCCTCCACAACTGTTGGAGGTAGGTATTACAACCTTCATTTTTACAGATAGGGAAGTTGAGGTTCAGAGATGTTGATCAACTCATTCCATGTCACAGAGCAAGGAAGGAAGGAATGAGAGTGAGAGGTAAAAGCAATTCCATCTGCCTCCCTGTTCCTTGCTGCCTCTTTCCAATTTAGGGATAGGCAGGTGGGTTGAAGAAAAAATAGGATTCCAAATTCTGTCAGTCACTCATTTTCTTAGGTGGTTTATCTTAGTCCCATGGGTTCTTAGTGCATACTGTAGAAGCCAAGATCTTATATGCTACAAAACGTAGGCAATGGGAGGATTTAATCAAACTTCTTCAAGGTATTTATATTATTTATGGGGCTTTCTCGGTAACTTAATTATCGTTACATCGGGCATTTTCCAGACAATGGTGAAAACTTAGGTTTAAAAGAGGACTACATATTTCGTTTAATATTTGTAAGAGTCTTCCACCACAGAATCCAAGCAGTTAGAATAGGCTTTTCTTCAACCTGTATCCATCAAAAAAGAGTCACTATTCCTATTGCTGAAAGTTTTTTTTTTTCCTTTTATCTTTAAATACAGGCCTTTCCACTAGGTCAAAGCAGGATTTAGAATTTAATATATATTTTCCTTTGCCTGCCTAGTGCTTTTTGAATTGTAAAACTTTCTTTTATAATTAGATCCATTTGCCTTTTACCTGCAGCTTTAAAAATTATCCAAAAAAACTAAAATAACCAAGTCTCAATATTGACATGTGGCCTAGAATATCTCTGATAGCTCTTTCAACTTTAAAAGGCCAGTATTCAATGACTTCTCTGAATTTTGTCTCAAATCCCTTCAGTGAAAATAATGGTCTTAATTTGGCATATTAGATATATTAGAATACTTAAGTAAATAGACATTTATATACATGTAAATAAATAGCTGCCAATAGTGCCAGATTACTTATTTTAATTAATCCTCACACAACAAATTTTGAAGGTTGCATTAGTATTCCCACTTTATAGATAAGGAGATTGAGACTCAAAGAAGGTAATTAGCTTGCATCCTTTAATATTAATAGGAAAAGAGCAGAAATGGAGTTTGAATTCAGTTTCTTCTGCTTCCAGGGTTAATGATTTCTTTTTTTAAGTTTGCTTTACATTCTTTTTTTTTTTTAATTTTTATTGGATTTCAGTTGATTTATAATCTTGTGTTGCTTTCAAGTGTACAGCAAAGTGAATCAGTTATGCATATACATATATCCACTCCTCTTTTCTTCTTAATTTTTAATTATTTTTAATGGATAAAACACTTATTACCCAAAATTTTGAAAAGTATCAGTACAGAGCAGTACACAATGAAAAGTACCCCTGGCCCACAATTCTCATCCCAGCCACTCAATTCTCCTCAGAATCAGTGATCAATTTCCAGTATATTCCTCCATTCATATTTTTATACAAATGCAAGCAAATGTTTTATATTTTCCTTCTTTTAATTCAAATTAAAATTAGTATTCTAGTACTAGAATTATATTAATCTAGTATTCAAATTATTAATATTAAGCACATAAAATAAAGCTTGGAAGCAAATCTTAAACACATATTTTTTAAAAAGTCATGAAATAACTCAGATTGCTATCATATCAGTGCAGAGAAAGAAGAAAGAATTTCACTAACTTATGAACCCAGTGTATTCTGACCCTATACCCTTAAGGGAGATATGTTTTAAGGATAAAATAACTGTAAAGAAATCTGAATTTTACTTATTTGTTTCTTGTTGGTAGTGGAGCAGGGTAGTTATCCTAAAACTATTTTGAGTATATTGTAGAATAGAGAAAAATAAACTAATGTAATTAGAAATCATAGGTTATCATGTGAAAGAAGGAGACATAGATACAAGAAAAGTGAGAAAGAAAACCCTGTGCTGCTGAATTAGAATATTATGGACTGAACATTTGTGTCCCTCCATTTATATATTAAAGCCCTAACATTCAAAGTGATGGTATTTGGAAGACTTCCCTGGTGGCTCACACAGTAAAGTGTCTGCCTACAATGTGGGAGACCCAAGTTCAATCCCTGGGTTGGGAAGATCTCCTGGAGAAGGAAATGGCAACCCACTCCAGTATTCTTGCCTGGAAATTCCCATGGACAGAGAAGCCTGGTAGGCTACATACAGCCCATGGGGTTGCAAAGAGTCGGACAGGACTGAGTGACTTCACTTTCACTCTTTTTTTAGATTCTTTTCTCACCTAGGTCATTACAGAGTATTGAGTTCCTTGTGCTATACAGTGGGTTCTTATTATTTATCTATTTTATATGTAGCAGCATGTATAAGTCAATCTCAATCTCCCAATTTATCTCTCCCCCCACTTACACCCTAGTAACCATAGTTTGTCTTCTATATCTGTGACTCTATTTCTATTTTGTAAATAGGTTCATTTGTACCATGTTTTCAGATGAGAGCATGAATTTTGGAGTTGGACAGACTTGGGTTAAAATTCTGACTCCACCACTTAATAGCTATGTGACCTCAGAAATTTACTTCCTTTTCTGAATATCAATTTCCTCTCCTGGTAAATAGAAAGAGCTCTCATAAGGGTTACTGTCAGAATTAAATAAAGCAATGCATATAAATGCATTATTTATATGAATCTAAAGAAATACTTCATACCTTTATGTTTATTATTATCATTTCTAGTTTTTCTCTATTAAAAGCTCCTATTATAGTTTATCCTCCTTTTTGCCTGAAATAGAGCAAGAATTGAACCACATTCACCAAGAAGAGATGGATGGTTTCAGCACAAATCTGTCATTTGTACCAATCTAGCAAACACACGTGAGTTGTGAGCAGGTTTTCTCACCCCAACTGTGTATGTGTGATGCCTGATAGAGAGACTGTTTGACAATTAAAACTGGTTTTAAATATGTAGCATGAAGAGAATTAAACTGAACATCAGATGTGGTTATCAACTTGAAAAGTGCATTAAGAAATGAATTATTGTGTAGTGGAATAATTAAGAGCATGGAGAAATGTATTTTCCATTTCTGCATAGAACTTTTCAAAAAATGAATTAAACGGAAGGACCATTGATTAGTATGGCCAGTTTGGAAAAAAAATTTTTTTTCCTCCAACTTCCTCCAAATGGAAAACACTGGCTATTTGCTGAGTGTCTACTCAATGCCATTCAGTATTTTAAATCAGCTGTATGGCAATTCTTTATGGTATTTGTTACTACTTCAATTTCCTTGATGAGAGAAAATGAGGCTCAGGGAAGTTTAACAATGTATTTAGGTTATATAATCAGTATATTGTGGAGCTGTAGTAATTATGGAGGGATTTCAACCTGAAACTAGTTTCAAATTTCTTTCAATTAAGCCCTGAGATCATCATTTCTGATAGCTGTTACGACTGTAAATGTGATGCAAAACTTATTTCATCGCATGACATGCATAACAATCTTATACTAAACCCCATACCCACACTTGTCTGACTAGTCTGTCTCCGCATCTAGATACACCATAAGCGCCATAGAGAAGGGTCATGCAGTTGTGTTCATCACTATATCTCCAACACCCAGGCTCAGTGTCTGCCACGGGGTTACATCTTCAATAAATATTTGTTGAATGAAGAAATGAATGCTGATTTAACTGAAAGAACAGAGTGAAATTCCACAGTCATCCTTTCACAGGTGGCACCCCAAAGGTTGAGGAGTACAAGGGCAGAGCGTTTTGTGTGCACTTAAGCAATTAGTGATAGAATGGAATGTTAGAAGCCCAGAGCATCCAGATGGCTGAGTTCAAGGAGCCAAGTTACTAGCAGGTTAAAAACAGGTACGCTATTTAACTTGAGCTGTGTCCTCCTGAAACAGAAATCAAGCACATCACAATTACATGAAAAAAAGTTGGTCCACGTGCGTGACAAAAGTTCTAAGTGACTCCCACACCCGTCTCCAGGCAGAGGAGTCCATACGTGGTCAACCCAGCAATTAAGCAGCAGCCTGCACTAACAATTCAGAGAATCATTCCTATCTGATCCTTTCCAAAGAGGCTACAGTGTTCGGTGATAAACTTCTTTACCTCCACAGATGAAGAGCAAGTGGAACTATTCACTCAGTCTTCCAGGCATCAAATGGGGGAGACAGGTCTTTGCATTCCTGTTGTGAGGCATTGTCGAGAGGCTATTCAGCAGCACTTGCTAGTCCTTCAGATGGTCACGTTTAAGGTGTGAACATAGAAATAGGAACCCAACAAAGAAATGGAATAAGCAACTCGGGAGTAAGAAAGAGAACCAAGAGAGCATTGCTCTTTAAGTCAAGGTGGTAACACATTTTTAGAAGGAAACAAGCAAAAATATCAAATTTGACAAACTGAGAGAGAGAACAAATTCAGCAACCTTATTTAAGGTGTGGAAAGACAAGAAGCTATTGGACATACCCACTGGGAAGTTGTAGCACCCTTAGAAAGAGCAGCTCGGGTATGGAGCAAACGTCGATGTGTTATTCTGACTCCTCCATGAACTATCCTTAGAAGCAGAAATGGGTGGCTTGGTGCCTGCACATGGAACACACAAATGCTGTCTAACAGATACTCAAATGACTTAATTAAAACAAGGTATAGTAGTTCACTTTGGAAGAAAACATTTCAGAGATATTTAAAACTTCTCTTAATAAGAAATACCAATGTTTTCTAAATTAAATCACTAGGTCTAAAATTATCACCTATTATACATTTGGCTTCTCCCTCCAAAGGCCCTGGAGCCAAAACAACTCAATGCCTGGGGAGAACATATAATTTGCCGTCTGCAAGTGATAAAGTCCCGTGTTAGAAGCTTTCCTCAATTTCTGTGCTTCAAGTGACCTTTTAAGTTGCTGCTGTGATGTCATTAGTGTTACAATTTTACACAAGATTAGACATGTAATTAGGTGTTAAATAGTTCCGCTGGCTCCTGCTTGCTATTTAATAAAGCAGAATGCTTTAAGAGCACCCCATATGCATAGCTCAAGGCCACTGACACTAAAAAACTGCATCCACTTTGCTTTCATGCCATGCATGCCACTTGTCCTTGCAGCTGTCACCTCGAGGCTTTGGTGCTGACAGGAAATGAGAAGCCACAGCACAGTATCACTCATAGAACTGTTACTCTCCAGCTGAAGCTTCTAGAAGCAAGGGGAGTCTCCATAAAGAACTCAGGTGAAACCAGAACCTGAGAATTTTTAGCAGAGTTTCCCACCCTGGCTACACATCAGAGTTACCCAGAAAAGTTTTTAAAAAATTCTGATGCCAGGGACCCACCCCTAGAGATTCTCACTGGTCTGGTTTGAGATCTAGGCACCAGGATTTTTTAATTCCTCCCAATGATTATATTGTTCGGCCAGTGTTCAGAGTCACTGCATTTATGCTCCTCTGGCTCGAGATGGGTACCAAGGTGAAGGAGGAAGTATAATACTTTAGATTTCATTATCTCAATATCTCAGAAAACTGTTTTCTCTCTGCCTCTGACCCATAAGAAAAAGAAAATCAATAGTCTCAATGTACAAGTACAAGGCTTCTTAATTAGATTTTTTTACAAAAAGATAAATCTAATTCACTACTCTTAAAATTATGAACAAAGGGGAAAAGAAGTAAACTAATGTTTAACACATGCCTTGATTTACTTAAGGTACTTTTGCATCTGTTAACTTACTAATCTTCCAAGCAACTCAGAAAGATAAGCATTATCATTCCCATTTTTACAACTGGGGAAACTAAGACAGAAAAATGTTAAATGTGACTTGTTCAAAGTCACACGGTTGGTAGGTGGTGATGCCAAGAGGCAAACAAACATCTGACTCTCCTGCTCACATTTTCATTAGAATATGCTGCCATTTCTAAAGAAAACATTCAGTTCAGTTCAGTTCAGTTCAGTCACTCAGTCGTGTCCGACTCTGCGACCCCATGAATCACAGCACGCCAGGCCTCCCTGACCATCACCAACTCCCAGATTTCACTCAAACTCATGTCCATCAAGTCGGTGATGCCATCCAGCCATCTCATTCTCTGTCATCCCCTTCTCCTCCTGCCCCCAATCCCTCCGCATCGGGTCTTTTCCAATGAGTCATCTCTTTGCATGAGGTGGCCAAAGTATTGGAGTTTGAGCTTCAACATCAGTCCTTCCAAAGAACACCCAGGACTGATCTCCTTTAGGATGGACTGACTGAATCTCCTCGCAGTCCAAGGGACTCTCAAGAGTCTTCTCCAGCACCACAGTTCAAAAGCATCAATTCTTCGGCATTCAGCCTTCTTCACAGTCCAACTCTCACATCCATATATGACCACTGGAAAAACCATAGCCTTGACTAGATGGACCTTTGTTGGCAAAGTAATGTCTCTGCTTTTTAATATGCTATCTAGGTTGGTCATAACTTTCCTTCCAAGGAGTAAGCATCTTTTAATTTCATGGCTGCAATCACCATCTGCAGTGATTTTTGAGCCCCCCAAAATAAAGTCTGACACTGTTTCCACTGTTTTTCCATCTATTTCCCATGAAGTGATGGGACCGGATGCCATGATCTTAGTTTTCTGAATGTTGAGTTTTAAGCCAACTTTTTCACTCTCCTCTTTCACTTTCATCAAGAGGCTTTTTAGTTCCTCTTCACTTTCTGTCATAAGGGTGGTGTCATCTGCATATCTGAGGTTATTGATATTTCTCCCAGCAATTTTGATTCCAGCTTGTGCTTCTTCCAGCCTAGCGTTTCTCATGATGTACTCTGCATATAAGCTAAATAAGCAGGGTGACAATATATAGCCTTGACTTACTCCTTTTCCTATTTGGAACCAATCTGTTGTTCCATGTCCAGTTCTAACTGTTGCTTCCTGACCTGCATATAGGTTTCTCAAGAGGCAATTAAACTTTACTGAGTGATAGTTCAGCAAGTAATAGAAACTTTCTGTCCAAGTCAACAAAAGAGTCAAAGGGAGGGGCTTCCCTGGTAGCTCATTGTAAAGAATTCACCTGCCAATGCGGAAAACATGGGTTCCATCCCTGGTCCAGGAAGATTCTGCATGCCTCTGAGCAACTAAACCCATGTGCCAAAAATCTAAGCCTGAGCTCTAGAGCCCAGGAGCTGCAACTACTAATGCCTGAGCACTTAGAGTCTGTGCTCTGCAACAAAAAAAGCCACCGCTACGAGAAACCCACGCACCGCAACTAGTGTAGCCCCTGCTCACTGAGACTAGAGAAAGCCCACACATAGCAACGAAGACCTAGCCAAACCAAAAATAAATATATTTTTTAAAAATAAGAGGAGAGAGAGAGAGGCAGAAGGAGCAGTACAATCAGGAGAAGGAAAGTGAGGAGGTAGGGAATGGGAAAAAGGAACAGCATCCTGAGCTCAGGAAATGATCTGGAATGAGACAGCATCTCATCCAGCAGTAGAGAGCCACAACACAGGAGGCCAACGTCAGAACCTATGGTCTTGTTACCAAGCAAGGGCCCATACAATGGCACCAGCTTTTGAGAAAAGAAAGCGCTTTGTTGTGACGTTGACCAGCAAGAAGACAGGAGGCAAGCCTCTCAAATCTGTCTCCAAGATCCAGGGATCAAGGTGGATTTTAAAGGATTAGGAGAATTGCAAACTTGGAAGCTGATTGGCTATTCTGCAATCCGTCTATATAAACTACTACTACTGCTGGAAGCCAAGTGTTCCTTACTGAAGGACTTCTTGCTTCATAAAGGGCTCTGGTGGCAACATTTTTATTCTTTGAGTTCCAGAGACTGAAGATTCTTGGCCCAGGGTCACCTTGAAGACCAAAGTTTCCATCCTGAACATGCACAATGCTGTCTCTATAAAATAACTGCAGGTTTGATTAATCAACAATTTGCTTTAAGGAAGCAAAACCAGTTTAAGCTGGTCAGTATTTCTTGCGCTGTTTGGGTCATACTTTCCAATGACAGATACTTAGATGGTCAAGGCAGGCAGCGAACATGACCAGTGCATCACAGTGTGTCCTGCATTGTTCCAAAAGAGGGCATAAGACACAGCCCTGCCCTGGAATGCCCACGGCATTGCTCTACCAGAGGCAGGTACCAAGAACTGGGAGCCAAGCTGAGGAAGCTGTTTGTGGGGGGTGAGAAAAAGCTTCACAGAAGAGATAACACCTGAGATGGCCTTGGAAACAGAGGAACTCATTCACCCGCCAGGAAAGGGAGGCACAGAGAAAATGTGAGCTGAGTCAGAGAGGTAGAAACCCACGGAGGTGTATGCCTGAGAAATGGAAAGAGGCCCTCTATAAATTCCTGAGGCAAAGAAATTATTACACTCTCCCTGACTCCTGCTTTCATTCAAAGCTGAGATGATGTCTTTTAGGGCATCTGGTTTTCAGACCATACTTACCTGCAATCATATAGTCGAGGCTCAGCCAGGTTCACCCCAGTTCCTGGTCTTTTGATGACAGAATTCATTACAGGTTTCCTCCCCCTGCCCTCGGCCCCAAGCATCCACCATTACAGGTCTCTTTTCCATACTAGGATTCCAAATTACAAAATTTTATAAAGTGGTTTCTTTGTCTTTATATCAGTTTTCTAATCACAATTCAAATGAGGTGTTCCTTGTCTTATAAAGTGAACAGAGTTAATTACTTGAGACATTCAGGAGGGTTGCATTTGAGCTGAGGGACCCACCAAACCAACTCCTGTTAACATATTCTGGGTGTTTCTTTGAAGCCTGGAACTTTTTTCAACCTCCACAGAACCTTCATACTGTTGTCCTTAAAGCTATTCATTTAATTTTAATTAACAACAAACTTAGCAGGTTTTAAATAACAGTTTGTAAAAGAAAACTGGGGTGGAGAAACTCCAAATCCACTTCTTAGGATAAGCTGAGGAATCATTAAGTCCTTTCCAACAATCGTTAGACAGTTAATTAGAATAAGTATACCTTTCATCTCTTTCCTTCTATATCATCTTCAAACAGCAGCACAAGGGTGCAATGCTGAAATGACACACAGTCTGAAAAGCATTGCTAAGTATATTAAAATCACCACAGCCCCTTTCACTTGGAATAATTTCAAATCATTTATAATATGGATGGTGTGTCTATTAAAGCCTGGCTTATAACTAGTAACAGGATGGTGGGAGCTCAGCAATTTATTGCTTTACCTGAATTCAAAGTGGGCCCCTTTTTTTGTATGCTCCAACACAACCCTTGAGGAGTGACTAAAAAATCAGAAGATTCCACCAGAGTCAGAGTTGAAATACCTTCCTGAAGGTTTAAGCCAATCTTCATTCTTATAAAGTAGGTCATTTAGCTTACATGGTGGCTCAGGTGATAAAAAAATCTGCCTGCAATTTAAGTAGACCTGGTTCAATCCCTGGGTCAGGAATATCCCCTAGAGAAGGGAATGGCAACTCATTGAAGTATTCTTGCCTGGAGAACTCTATGGACAGAGGAACCTGGTAGGCTATAGTCCCTGAGGTTGCAAAGAGTTAGACGCAACTGAGCGACTAACATACACACACACACACAAAAAAAAATCATTCTTATTTCCTAAAGACTGTCTGGGCTTTCCTAATGGCTCAAAGGTTAAAGAATCTGCCTGCAATGCGGGAGACCCAGGGTTGGGAAGATCCCCTGGAGAAGGAAATGGCAACCCACTCCAGTACTCTTGCCTGGAAAACGCCATGGACAGAGGAGCCTGATGGGCTACAGTCCATGGGGTCGCAGAGTCAAACATGACAGAGCGACTAACACTTTCGCTTTCATTTTCAAAGACTGTCTAGTTCTAATAAATTTAATTCCTATTCTATCTTATGTGTTTTAAAGATGTTCAAAAGGAAACTTCAGTTCAGTTCAGTTCAGTCGCTCAGTCGTGTCCGACTCTCCGCGACCCCATGAATCACAGCACGCCAGGCCTCCCTGTCCATCACCAACTCCCGGAGTTCACTCAAACTCATGTCCACAGAGTCGGTGATGCCATCCAGCCATCTCATTCTCTGTCGTCCCCTTCTCCTCTTACCCCCAACCTTTCCCAGCATCAGAGTCTTTTCCAGTGAGTCAACTCATCGCATGAGGTGGCCAAAGTATTGCAGTTTCAGCTTTAGCATCAGTCCTTCCAGTAACTTTAAATGTCCCAGATCCCAGAGCTAAGCAGATTCAACTTCTAAATCTTTTTGAAACTGTCCAGGGCATCCATTCAGGTTTATCTTTTCATTCCTGCCATTCATCCTGAGAGACTAAGGGTAGAAGAATTATATCTTGCATCTATACTGGTTGTCAAACCCCAAGCACTTCCCATGGCCTCTGTTGCTTCTATTTCTGATTCTGACCCAAGGGTTACAGAAGGATGTCTATTCCCAGACCTATTTCCAGGAAGTCAGTACACAATGATTTAAATACACTTTAATTCATCCTTCAATGTACTGAGTCACAAAATTTTGGAGCTGAGAAGGATCTCAGAGGTTATCAATTTCAAACTTTCCATGTTACAGATTAAAAACAACTAAGCCCCTGCAAAGATTAGTGCCTTTCTCAAGGCCACACAGCTAATTAGTAAAAAAAAAAAAAAAAAATTAGGCCAATAACAACCACTGATTCTGAGTACATGCTCTGAGTCCTTCGTGCTTCGTGTTTCCTCAGCAATATCAGCATCATCAAGAGCCTGCTAGAAATGCAAAATCTTGGGCTCCCTCCCTAGACTCACTGAATCAGAATCTGCATGGTCACAAGATCTCCAGGTAAATCCTATGTACACTGAGAATCATTGGGCTAGACTATAACGTATCTTTCTCCAGAAAGCACAAGGATTGGAGACAAGCAGACATGGCTCCACCTTTTCTAAATGTGAGCAAATAGCTCAGTCTCCTAAAAGCATCATTTGTAGCCTAGAAATAATAGCATTATCTACCTTGAATGGTTTTCATAATATAAGCATCACATAGACATCGGCATACACATTTCATGACACGTACGAAGATAATATATGCAAATTTCCTGGCATGTAGTAGCTAATATAGTGTGTGCATGCTCAGTCACTTCAGTCATGTCTGACTCTTTGCAGCCCTATGAACTGTAGCCTGCCAGGCTCCTCTATCTATAAGATTCCTCCAGGCAAGAATATTGGATGGGTTGCCATACCCTCCTCCAAGGGATCTTCCCAACCCAGGGGTGGAACCCAAGCCTCCTGTGTTTCCTGCATTGCAGGTGGGTTCTTTACCTGCTGAGCCACTGGGGAAGCCCAGATATAGTATATAGTACTTAATATCATTTCCAATCTCATGCTAACCAATAATATTACGCTCAACCTAAAGGAAATCCATGAGTGACCACGCATCCATAAAGGAATCACCTTTCTTCCTTTTCTCTATTTATTAAATATCATTTTAACTTTTATATATGTGACTAAGAGTGTTATGATATTTCATATTTCTAACTTCAAGATGAAAGAACTAATCCCCAAACCATGTCATAACCAAAAGAACACAACAGTTTTCTAACATCTTGACTCCAGATCTTATAAACCTAGCCCTTAGGAGCAGTGAATATTTGCTGCCACTGATGCCATGATTTTCTCAGAGGCGGCTCAACTGCAAGGGATGAACCTTCACTTTGGCAATAGTTGAACACATTTAAAAGATGATCTGTTGTCACTAACGTGTCACATCTGTCAGCATCAAGGAAAACAGCTTGAAGAGGAACAGAGTAATAGAACCAACCCTGAACTGAAACTTTGGGAAAATATAGAATGCTAAACTGGACCAAATATAGAGTTCCCTGGTGGTCCAGTGGTTAGGACTTGGCACTTCCACTGCAGGGGAAACAGGTTCAGTCCCTGGTTGGGGAACTAAGATCCCACATGCTGCACAGAGGGGCTAATAAAGAAGTAAAACCCTACCAAATTATATTTTTGGAGGAGATATCTTGGAGAGAATATGATAATAACATCAATTGGAAAACATGTTTCCCTAAAGCAGTGCCTCTTCATCCTAGCAATGCATTAGAAACAACTAGGAAGTTTAAAAAAAACTGCTCATTTTTGAGGGAGAGATCCAGGCTTCAGTATTTTTTAAGATTCCCATTTGACTTAAATGTGCAGCCAGAGTTGAGAACTGCTGCCCTACAGCAAGAGAAACCTGGTCTTATTTAAGATGGTCAATCCACCGAGATTTATTTGTGCTATTGATACAGAGGGGTACCTAGGTGGCACTAGTGGTAAAGAATCTGCCTGTCAATGCAGAAGACACAAGAGACATGGGTTCAATCCCTGAGTTGGGAAGATCCCTTGGAGGAAGGCACGGCAACCCACTCCAGCATTCTTGCTACAGAGGAAACTGGGAGGATACAGTCCAGGGTATTGCAAAAAGTCAGACACGACTGAAATGACTCAACAGGCATTGATACGAAGTTCCCCAAACTTAAAACAGCTTTAACTTCAGTGTGTATCTCTTCTAGGTCTTTTCGCCACTCCTCCAGGACTTCCACCATAAGGAAAGGAGCCCCTGGACCAACATCCTCTAAGATGTTTATATGGACCAGTGGCCGGACTTCTTCATCTTACAGACATGATGAGAAGAGGTAATCACTGGGATTCAGGGGGCTTTTTGGAATCACTTAACCAGAATACACAGAAAGCCCACCAAAGAGAAAGCATTAGGCAACTGAGCTTTCTATTTTGCGAGTGTTAAGGTAGGATGGGCTCTGGGTTGAAGGAACAGGGTTTCAGACACTTTGTCCCTCTCCTCCTTGTACTCTCCATGCTCACTCCTACTACATAGCTTTGCAAAAGCTGTTGCCTGTCAGAAACGCCCTTTGGTGGTGGTGGTTTGTGGTGGTTTAGTCGCTAAGTCATGTCTGACTCTTGAGACCCCCATGGACTGCAGCCCATCAAGCTCCTCTGTCCATGGGATTTTCCAGGCAAGAATACTGGAGTGGGTTGCCATTTCCTTCTCCAGGGGATCTTCCTGACCCAGGAATTGAACCCAGATTTCCTACATTGCAGGCAGAATCTTTACCAACTGAGCTATGAGGGAAGCCCAAAATGCCCTTTACCCCTGCACTTATATACACACTGGTCTCTTGGCTACTTCTATCTCTGTCTTCGGATACCCATCCAATCAAACCTCCCAATATCCTCTTGACCAGCACAGAATTTGTGTTTTAGTCTCCCTTGAATTTTCACCTCCTAATGCCATACCTGGCACATAGTAGATGCTCAATAAATATTTAACTGAAATGATGAAAATTCTTCAAGGCACTGGACATATGACAGGGAAGGAAAGCAAAAACTAAGAGAGAATGATAAAAGGGTGGACAAGTCCAGGGAGCCCTCAAACTCCTTGGAAAAGTAGCCTGGCATTGGGGAGAAATGGGGAGGGGGGTAAGCAAAAAGATTAAAGAGCAAAGGCAGTGTTAATGAAAGACAAAATGACAATTATTCAGTCCAACCCAGTCTTCTGCCTTGGAAATAAACACATTTACAAACTTCTCTGGCCATTTTGAACATTTGGTTTCTCTTTTTTTCTTCTGTGTCTTTTTCTTATTGACCTGGTGCTATTTCTTGGGTTTAGTGAAGCTAAATTTTAAACACAACTGCCTATACAAATATATTGCAACTTAAGCAAGACTCATTTGCCTGCAGAATCTGATAAAAATTGATAAATGGCATTGGGCACATTTTACTTGAGTATAAATTCTAATAACTGGTACTTCTATTTTTCCTTTTAAAAATATATATTTCCCTAAGATAAAATCCTTTTAAAATTCTAAAAGCAAAATTGCTCCTCACAATAATTTTGTATTATAGCAAAAGTTTGGAAGCAACTTTAATATTCACAATAGAAAATCTGTTAAATAAATAATAGAATTTAATATGTCACTTAGCAGCTCAAATTATTTGAGCATAATATTAACTGACAATTCAAGTTGAAAAATTGCATAAAAACTATAATTGCAGCCACAAAAAAATATACGTGGGAAAAAGCCTGAAAGTAAAAGTATGTTTTCTACTCTTCCATTTTCCAAATTCTTTTTAATGTTATATTATCTTAATTATGGAAAAAATAATGACATGATGTTTAAGTAAAATTACAGCTCAGAAGGCAACTAGTGTTTGATCAAAGTCTTGGTACTCATCATGAGAGAAGCAGATCAACTGAAAATTTACTGTCTTTGTTCATCACTAGGTTTTCACATGGTTTTTCTCAATGCTTAATCAAGTTATTTTTCATTTGCTTTCAGGTAGTTTAGCTGAATCAGCTTTCAACAAGACCTTTACTATAAGACAGAAATTTTATGTATTATTTTTAAATTCCATATTTTGTATAAAATTTCCTCATTTAAAAAAAAAAAGTCACTACCAGTGATGGCGTGGAAGGCAGAGTTTTCGGTGCCCTATAGGAATGCTGTGACTGTCACAGCCAGTCCTCAGATTTTGAAGGCTTTAACAGAGCAGGTGGAAGCATGATGCATTTGTTTCACCTTTCATTTATTCTCACTGAGTAACTTAATTAAATATATTTTGCTGTCTATATAAATTTTACAAGCAAAAAGATTAATATTTAAGAAGCAATTACTCTGTACTACATGTTTTCATAAACTGTCTCTTCTAATTTATAAGATAAGGATTATTATGCCCATTTTACAACTGAGGGAGCTGAAGAGAGTTTAAGTAAACTTCCAAGAGTCCTACAACCAGCCAGTGATTGAATCAAGATTTAAACCCAAGGTTGTACTCTGTCCCCTTCACCCTATGGCTTACCTAGGCCCTTATCAAACATGAGACAGTCAGAGCAGCAGTGAACAGCCAAGCCCATAGGGGAAAACAGTGTCAAAACAGAGTTGAAAATTGTGTATCAGAGGAGACAATAAATATGCTAACATGATATATTGGCTATATTTGTGGAATTAAAAGGAACAAATAATTAGCTTAATATTCTGCACAAATAAGATTCTATAAAACTCTTCAATCACTACTTTCATGGTTTTATTTCCAGAGCATGATTTCAATAACCATGGGATTTAAAATAATTAAAATATTGACTATAAGTAAATTATTTTCAGCAAGCTTTATTTATGGGATGAGGATGTCAAAGTTTATGAAATCAATCTGAATGACTTTGGCCTACAAAGTCAAAGACAAATGGACCAACAGCCAAAGAACACAGCAATAGAATCTGGTACTATGCCAGTGTCCTTAGTTTGATGTTGGTTCATTTGTACCTCTTTCTTGACCACATCTCTATCTTCACTGCCTAATTCACAGACCCTTGTAGCACACGACTCAAATAGCATGACTTTAAACTGCAGCTATTGCTCTACTTAATTCTCTTGGTGACAGTAGTAATGGTGATAAGGAAGGCAATGATGGCTGATCATAAATCTAGGTAATCAAGGTCTTCAAGTTAATTATTTGGAAATAAATTAACTAGGTTATCTGGAACTACTGCCCATAACTGCTTGTAACAATTCCACCCTCAGTTTCTTATCCTGCAAACCTGGCCTCTATACATCCAACTTCTCCAGCTGTGTTTCCCTCAACAATCCCAGGGGCCAGGCACTCCACACTGCCTGTTCTGAGACCAGAGCCAAATCTGTCAGCATATCGGCTTCCCTAGGATTCCTCAGGAGATAGAACATCAGGAAACAAGCTTATAGGCAGGCAGAGCAACTAAGTGAAAGGAAAAGTCCACTGAAAATTTTGAAGCCTAATTTTTTGGTTCAAAGGAATCTGAAGTCAACTTTACATTTTTTCCAAAAATGTAAATTTTTTGAATTATTTTAATTCAAAGCCAGTCCTGTTTTTGTGATCATCTGCTATATGCAAAATACTGGTTTCTATCCTTGTACTCCATTTCACATGCCCAGCAATGTGAAGGAATACTTTTCCTTCTTTGATCAAATTTCTTTGTTAGGAGAGCCAATGTTATTTTCTAAATTGCAGGAAGCAAAATAAAGTTTTGCTTTAAATAAATAAAGCTACATCAGTAATAACTATTAGAGAGAGGTTATTGACTAAGGATATTATCACTGAGTTCATAAAATATTCTTTGGATTGCTTCTATTAAATGTTGAATTAATATAAAGAAACATTTATCACATGTTAACATACAGAGAGGGCTTTCCAGGTATCGCTAGTGGTAAAGAACCTGCCAGCTAATGCAGGAGACATAAGAGATCCGGGTTCAATCCCTGGGTCATGAAGATTCCCTGGAGGAAGGCATGGCAATCCACTCCAGTACTCTTGCCTGGAGAATCCCATGAACAGAGGAACCCGGCAGGCTACGGTTCATAGGGTCGCAAAGAGTAAGACACAATTAAAGCAACTTAGCACACACGCAAAACATACAAAGAATGATGACAAACTAAACATCTGAGTACCCTTCACTAAGATGAAAAAATAAAACAACAGAAATTTTTGAAGCCCCCGAGGATGCTTCCTAAACAGTGTCCCCCTCCCTACTCCAGCCCGCACCCAAAGATACTCCACCCTCCTGTTTATTATTCCCTTGCTCTTCTTCATGAGTTAATCACATCTGACTGCTTAAACAATACATTGTTTACTTCTGAATGTTTGAAGACTTTATACAAATGGAAACATACCATATGAATTGTTCTGCAGCAGGCTTTTTTCACCAAACATGATCCCATGATTTATCAAGTTATCAGTGCTGATGTGAGTAGCTGTAGCTCATTTTGTCTGCTGTGTAGTATGCCATTATATGAAGATACCACCATTTATCCATCCAGTCTACTGGCCATAGATATTAGTGTTATTTCCAGTTTTGTACTGACAATGCTGCTGTAATACTTCTTGTGCATCTGTCTTTGTACATATATACAAATATTTTTTAGGCTGTACACCTAACGGAAAGAGTTGATTCAAAAGTATGCACAGCTTCTACTTCACCATGCAATGCCATCGTTTTCCAAAGCAGTTGTAGATGTGATTCCGTTGCTCTAGAGTTTGGGAGTTTTCAGTTCAGTTCAGTCACTCAGTCATGCCCAACTCTTTGCGACCCCATGGACAGCAGCACGCCAGGCTTCCCTGTCCATCACCAACTCCCGGAGTTTACTCAAACTCATGTCCATTGAATCAGTGATGCCATCCAACCATCTCATCCTCTGTCATCCCCTTCTCCTCCCACCTTCAATCTTTCCCAGCATCAGTGTATTTTCAAATGAGTCAGTTCTTCACATCAGGTGGCCAAAATATTGGAGTTTCAGCTTCAGCATCAGTCCCTCCAATGAATATTCAGGACTGATCTCCTTTAGGATGGACTGGTTGGATCTCCTTGCTGTCCAAGGGACTCTCAAGAGTCTTCTCCAACACCACAATTCAAAAGCATCAGTTCTTCAGTGCTCAGCTTTCTTTATAGTCCGACTCTCACATTCATACATGACTACTGGAAAAACCATAGCTTTGACTAGACAGACCTCTGTTGGCAAAGTAATGTCTCTGCTTTTTAACATGCTGTCTAGGTTGGTCATAACTTTTCTTCCAAGGAGCAAGCGTCTTTTACTTTCATGGCTGCAGTCATTCATACATCTGCAGTGATTTTGGAGCCCAAAAATAAATAAACAAATAAATAAAGCCTGTCACTGTTTCCATTGTTTCCCCATCTATTTGTGATGAAGTGGTGGGACCAGATGACATGATCTTAGTTTTCTGAATGCTGAATTTCAAGCCAACTTTTTAACTCTCCTCTTTCACTTTCATTAAGAGGCTCTTTAGTTCTTCTTCACTTTCTGCCATAAGGGTGGTGTCATCTGCATATTTGAGGTTATTGATATTTCTCACGGCAATCTTGATTCCAGCTTGTGCTTCATCCAGCCCAGCATTTCTCATGATGTACTCTGCATATAAGTTAAATAAGCAGGGTGACAATATACAACCTTGACATGCTCCTTTCCTGATTTGGAACCAGTCTGTTGTTCCATGTCCAGTTCTGTTGTTTCCTGATCTGCATACAGATTTCTCAGGAGGCAGGTCAGGTGGTCTGGTATTCCCATCTCTTTAAGAATTTTCCACAGTTTGTTGGGGGTTTTAATTTTCATTTATCCAGAGGATATTGTGCTTTCAATTCCCATTTTTCAGATTAATAAGATCATGTGTACTTCCCTAGTTCTTTTCTGTGAAGTGCCTGTTCAAAAATGTGGCCCATTTTTCTACTGAATTTTTGTCTTTTTCTTATTGACGTAGGAATTCTTTATAAAAGCCTCTATTTTCTTTAATTTAAAAACTTAATAGAAGATAGAATGATAACCATAGAGAATGGCTGAAAACAAAATGAGAGAACTGGAAGATAAAGTGAAAGAAATATCTCAAAATCCAGAGAGAAAGTATAAAGAGATGGAAATCATAAGAAAAAGGATCAGAGTTACATGTGAATAATAAGAGTTCCAGGAGAAGCAAAAGAGATGGAGGAGAGCAATAGCAATAAGACTTCCTTTCCTGACAGTATAGTAGACCAAACAGTGAGACCAATGCTCCTGCAGCAATAATTTAGAATGCTTATAAATTATAAAAAGGGGCTTCCTTAGCTAAGTAGTAAAAGAATCTGCCTGCAATGCAGGAGCCACAGGAAATGCAGGTTCGACCCCTGGGTCAAGAGGATCCCCTTAAGGAGGGCCTGGCAACCCACTCCAGTATTCTTGCCTAGAAAATCCCATGGACAGAGGAGCCTGGTGGGCTACAGTCCACAGGTTCGCAAACAGTCGGACACAGTTGAAGTGACTGAGCACGCATGTACACACGTAAACTATTAAAAACTTTTGTTAAGTCTCTATTAACATTTTGTCTGTCTATTGTGTACAAATAGCTTCTTCCAGTTTACTTGTATTTTCACTTTATGATATCTTTTCATAGACAAAAGTTCTTAATTTTAGTATGATCTCAGCAATTTTCTGAACATTCTGAAATCCCTTCCTATCCCAAGTTCAAAAGAGTAGGCTCCAGTACAGGTAATTTACGTACAGCCATAGGTTTGCCTTTCACAACTAAATCCTTAATTACCTAAAGTTGATTTTTGTTTGTGGTGTGAACTAGGCACCTCTTTTTTTCTGTATGGAAAACCAATTGCTCAGCACCTTTCGTTGAATAGTTTTTCCTTTCCACAATGATCTAAAAGTACACGTTTCATGTATTAGGTTTCCACACATGCATGGCTATGTTTCTGAATCTGTTCTGTCCCACCAGTCGTTCTGTCTACCTCAGTCAAACACCACACCTGAGCTTACCAACTTTAGCATTATAATGCATCTTGATTTCTGGAACAAAAGTCACCCACCTTGTTCTTTTGTAATCAGGATTTTATTTGCTATCCTTAGATGTTTGCACTCCCATATAAGTTTTTAGAATTAGCTTGTCCAATCATGCCTAACCTACTTCCCCAAAAAACTGTTATGAATTTTTATTGAAATTTTATGAAAGCTATTAATTAATTTGTGGTAAATTTCTGTCTTTATGTCACCAAGTCTTTCTCTGAATATGATTCTCCAAATGATTTGTACAATATAGGTAGAACTTACCTATAAATCATCAGAGCCTGGTATTTCCATTTTGAGGATATTTTTTGTTTTTTAATGATTTAGAACTATTTAGATTTTCTAGTTATTTCAAAGCATGTCAATAAACCATAAGTTTGTAAGAATTTCCTTATATATTTGAGTAAAAGTTTCCTATATTTTTGAGTAAATCATATATCAAAGTTTTTAACTATCCTGCTATAAAGCTTTTTTAATATCCTCTATCATCTTTCTAATTCATTCTGTATCTGTATTTTTGTTTTTTAAATGCCTGATATTTGAGTCTTTTCTAGTTTTTTATTCTCATCAGAGGTTTGTCCATTTCATTAGTCTTTTCAAAAATTAACCTTTGATTTCATTGATTCTTTAATATAATGCATCTTTTATTCCATTTATTGTTACTCATGTTTATTGTCTTCCTTAAACTTTCTTTTAATATATTCTATTAATCTTTTAATAACTCCTTACATTGGATGCCTAGCACATTAATTTGCAAACTCTCTTCTTATCTAATATAAGCATTTGAGATTATGTAGTTCTGTTTTGCTTTAGCTGTAGCCTACTAGGTGCTCTATATAGGTTTTCTTCTCATTCAATTCTAAATGAATCCTAATTTCTATCATGTTTTATTCTATGACCCATAAGTTCTTTGGAGCTATATTTTTATAATATTTTTTATTTTAATTTTTAAAATTTAATATTTTAAATTTTTAATATTTTATTTCCATATGTAGAGTCATTCTAGCTATTTTTAAAATTATTTCTACCACTGTTGTACTAGAGCCAAATAATGTGGTCTCTTCTCAAAGGCTCTTTAGGTTACAAGGATATCCTATCTTATCTGAATGATTCACATAATTTTCTATTCCTTCTATATTTTTCACTAAAGAATTTGATCAAATGTAATATATTAATGGATCAGGTAAAAAGAAATGAGGATTAGATATTAAAGTATCATTGGGAAATTGATCTGGTAATTTAAAGGCAGGAGGAAAAGCAAAGAACTTCTACTTTTGTTTCCATAATTTTACTCTCATCATTATTCTCTTATCCATAAAGTAATAAAGACTTCCTGTGAATTAATAAGCTGACAATAATAACATTAGGTTCATAGACAAAACTCCTTATGTTAATTTTTATGACTCTATTAAGCATGACTGTCATTTGCTCCCATGAGCACATTTCTCCCAAAGGAACATATATTTTAAAAGATTGAAAACAGAATAATAATTAATCAAATTGGACCATATAAATATATACCTACTAGTTCAAAGGAAAAAAAAAAACATGAGATCTGGAACTAGTAGAAGATGAGGATATACATACATCTCAAAAACACAGAAGACTTTGATGGGCAGAAGGCAAAACAATTTTGTTTTAACCCGTGCCACTCCCAGCTCGACCATATGAGATGACAGACTGAGTGCTCCTGGGGCAGAGATACATAGCAACTCTGCCTCTTTCAGCTCAGCTGGCATTCAGCAATCCATTTCCCCGCAGATTCACTTCATAGTACCTAACAGAAGGCACTTTTCCTTGAAGTCTGGAAACTAAAGCTCTCAGTGCCATTGAAGCTTGACATTTTTCTAGAAAGGAATACTAAATACATTAGCAGTAAAATGCAGTGGGCGCTGATAGGAAGAGAAAAGCCACGAGTCTCTTCTAGCCATGGTTCTCTGATTTATTTGGTTTCACTTGGCCATGAAGCCTCCCTGCTCTGGCTGCCTCACAACCTAAGCATATTGAAGCCATTTCTAGCCCACACAAAGGAAAATACTTTGTGAGTATAATAAATGCAAGAGGCTGAGCTTACAAAGGTGAATGCATTCTGGCGTTTACTCTTGAGCAGCTCAATATTCACTGGGCCAGAGAGGCATAAATATAAATAGTCTGTGAAGTATCACGGTTATTATGGTTAGGTTTCTGAAGGGCCTCCCTCAAATACACATAATTCTTTATTCACACTTTCCTTCCTTCTCTTTCCTACACCCTCCAGTGCCCCTCACCTCTCTGACTGCTTCGTGACCCTTGGCAGACGTGTCTTTTTGCCCTTTCCTAGTTCCAGTACGCTAGCTAGGTTTCGTTTCTCTGACAACCTAGAGAGTCTCATTAAAATCCACAGTTCATGGTTATACAAATGATGTCTGGATCTAAACTTTCATCTCCTCTACCACCTCTTTTTCAACTCCTCTTTATCTAACATCAGAAATGCTGGGAGTTTCGGAACCAGTCTCTTAGCCTCCAGGTATAAACCATCCCAAACGGTCAACCACACTAACATGAGGCGTCTTTCTAAAGAAGCAGATCCCAACCTCTTTGGCACCAGGGACATACATCTATGAAGACAATTTCTACAAGGACTGGGAAGGTGGGGATGGTGTGGGGACGATTCAAGTGCACTACATTTACTGTACACATTATTTCTCATCTAATGTCACTGCTGATCTGACAGGAGGTTCAGGTCTGCAGCCTAGAGGTTGGGGACCATTGTTCTAAAGTGCAACCTAATTATATCACTCTCTTAAATTCTTCTAGTGGCTCTTCTAACTTCAAAAGACATGTAAGACCCTTTATCTCTGAACCCTGCTTATCTAATGAGTTCACTACCTGTCGTCCTCCACCCACTGGATGCTGGAATCCAACCACATTCAGCTACCCTATTCTCTCACAATCTGTTGGATACTATTCACCTTATCAATTGTTTGCTCATTGGAGACTTAATCCAGTCTCTTACTGGACCCTTTAATCATCACCACTTAAACCAAGTCATGGCCACATTGGTTTTATTAAACATAAATAAAAACCATTTATGCTCATAAATCACAGTCCTGAGTCAATAAATCCATCACCAATCCACCAGTTGCCCAGTTCAAGGAATGCATTTTGCCAAATATTAATCCATTTGCAAATTGACCTTTTTGGTGAATTTATCAAATTTAGTTATGTACCAAAAACACAGTTCTATGGATTAGCAGGGACCAAAAAGGCTTCAGGGAATCCAGATTTGGGGCCTTCAGACCCTCTGTCTCTCAGTCTCTGCAGTGATTGTCCCTCGGTCTCTCTGTCTCTCTGCCCTTCCCTCTGTGTTGCAGACACCCTCTGCCTCCAGGCTCCCCTGTTCTCTGGCCTTCCTCCCCTTTCCCCACTCCAGCCATGCCCTACTGCTCTCTGTGTTCTTTGTTTCCTGTCCTCTCTGCCCCTGGGTTTCCCTCTCTCTAGGATCAGCAAGTTTGACTGCATTATGCTGATTCTGCTCTTCATTTTACTTCCAGCAGAGGGTCCCACCTGCTTTATCCAGATAAGGACAAAACTGTTGTTGCTCTGTTGCTACGTTGTGTCCAACCCTTTGCAACCCCATGAACTGCAGCACACCAGGCTTCCCAGTCCTTCACTGTCTCCTGGAGTTTGCTCAAATTTATGTCCATTGAGTCAGTGATACCATCCAATCATCTCATCCTCTGTCTCCCCCTTCTCCTCTTACCCTCAGTCTTTCCTGGCATCAGGGTCTTTTCCAAAGGACAAAATAAAACTGTACAAATAAAACAACAGAAACTTCAAAAAGATATTAACAATTCCCACCAAAATCAATGACTGGATTCTTATGAAGTTAAAAGAAACAAATCTTTATTAATTGATAAAGTTGCCAAATCTGTCAAAGTAGTCAATGTGAATTCAAGTCAATTCTTGCCACAAGAATTTCAGTGATGCTAAAATTTTAGCAAAACAGCAAATGACTCTAAAAAGGACTTAAAAAAAAAATCATTATAAATGGAAAGGTTCCCAAGTGAAATGCTAAATTTTCTCTCTATCTATTAGAAGAATATATTCATACACAGATTCAAAAAGATACATCTATGAATATATTCATAAGAATATGTTTATAAAGAGACTAAACCTCCCTAGGAAACTTACTTAGCTTTAAAAAAAATCAAACAGATCTTAAAATACTGTTGAAAAGAACATATTCATAAGAAGAATATAGTTGAATGTACTTTTAAAATATCATTTAAAAAATTCATAATAAAATATATTCATATTAATTTACTATACTCAAAACAATGCTCATTAAAATAAGTCTTTTTCAAATCTGTGATTAAGTGGGCAAATTATTCATTTAGCAAAGTAATCCTTCAATAAACTGGCAAATGGGCTAAACTTGGTACCTCAGCCATTCAGTAACCAAAAGTTCATCAAACCGGCCCGTAGCATATTGACTTGCTTCCTTTCTGTACTCACTGTAATGTCTCCTTGTGATGCATTATAATGATTGTGTCTCACCCAACTCCCTCAGGACATCTAATTCACTTCGTATTCCCAGAACTTGGCAGAGTATGTTTCATCTTATGAAGACTAAAATGTTGACAAATAAGTAAACAAATGAATTAATAAATGACCTTTACCCTGCCTTAACCTGAAGTTTTCTTCCTGCAGGCTAAATACCAAGGTAATCTGAATTTAAATGGGTAAGCCCAGTGAGAAAAAACATTTTTTCACATTTCACATTTTATGTCTGTGTTTGTAGATGCACAGCCTCATAAATAATTTGCTTATGAATCATAGGAATAATATCAAACTTTAAGCTTCTAGTCAAATATGGAACTTGAAATAAAATCGTACTGTGTTGACTATTGCCTGGGGTACAAATATAGCTTTATTGGACAATCAAAATTTATATGTAAAATATTTTGTTATACTTGAATTTGCCTTGTAGTTTTATGAATAACTCACATTCTCCAGAAGGATTTGGGCAGGATGCTCCATATATATGTAGAAAAGACTGCTGCTGCTGCTGCTGCTAAGTCACTTCAGTCATGTCCGACTCTGTGTGACCCCATAGACGGAAGCCCACCAGGCTCCCCCGTCCCTGGGATTCTCCAGGCAAGAACACTGGAGTGGGTTGCCATTTCCTTCTCCAATGTGTGAAAGTAGAAAGTGAAAAGTGAAAGTTAAGTCGCTCAGTCGTGTCCGACCCTTAGCGACCCCACGGACTGCAGCCTACCAGGCTCCTCCATCCATGTGATTTTCTAGGCAATAGTACTGGAGTGGCTTGCCATTAGAAAAGACTGCACATATGTACTATTCATTGTTGCAAACATGTTTAAGTGTTGCTTTGTATCCACCATATTGATTCATGGTTCATGATGAACAGTGAAGCCACAACTGCTCCAACAGAGCTTAAACATACTGCCTTTCCAGGACATAACAAGGCTAGATTTCCTTCAGACTAACAAATTCAAATTCCTGCTCTGTACCTACTGTTGCATATCCCTCATATTTGAAACTGATTTTGTAGTTGTGAACCATACTCATCATTCCTCCTTAGAGGTCTACTTCAGTGAACTATACTAACCTTCTCTTATTTCTCCCCCCACCCCCTTATAAGTAGATTCACAGAGAATAGACACAAAGGGTCACAGAGAGATGAATTATCCACTCTGCTAGTAGTGGCAGTGTGTGCATGTATGCTAAGTCACTTCAATCATGTCCAACGCTGTGCAACCCCGTGGACTGTAGCCCACCAGGCTCCTCTGTCCATGGCATTCTCCAGGCAAGAGTAGTGGACCGGGTTGCCATTCCCTTCTCCAGGGTATCTTCCTGACCCAGGGATCAAACCCATGTCTCCTGCAGCTCCTGCATTGCAGGCGGATTCTTTACTGCTGAGCTTCCTGGGAAGCCCCCATAGTGGCAGAGTAACCCCCAATGTACAAGGCTTCCTTGTATGAAGCGTGATGTTTAGGCCTGATACCCAAAATATAACATCATGTTCCTTCCTCCAGCTTTGAAGACAACTTAGCATGGGAGGGGCACCTCACTAACCCACTTAGTCTCAGACAGTGGACACTCCCTCCTCAACCTGGGGCTTATAGAAGGCCTCTTATACCAGGCCTGAACAAAGGCACGTGCAAAAGGATAGGGAAAAGATTGTGCCACACATAAACAGTGATCTTCAAACCAACAAAAGGTAGACAGGGCCTCTGACAGTCAGGATCTGATCTATCTCACCAATCAGATCAGTCACTCCTCACCTGAACTCAGGACACTATGTCTGTCAGGGAGAAAATCTATAAATGAACAATCAGCCTCTCCCTTCTTAGCCAGGCAACAAAAGTCCCGTCTTCGGAAGCCTGAAGAACAGGGAAATAAGGACCCCTGCTGTAACACCCTCTACCATTTCCCCAGTCATTTAAGCCAAGTTCTTGAGCATAAATCTAAACTATACCCTTCTTTTCACTTCCTCGCCATCCCCTATATTTTATCAGTCACCGAGCCCTAAAGTTTTATCTCCTAGATATTTCTTCACACATACTTTTCTCTCCATCTCTCCCACCTGATTCCTACATCGTGCCTTCATCATCCTTTGCCAGCACTACAGTCAGTCAGTTCAGTTCAGTCGCTCAGTCGTGTCCGACTCTCCGCGACCCCATGAATCACAGCACGCCAGGCCTCCCTGTCCATCACCAACCCCCGGAGTACACTCAAATTCATGTCCACAGAGTCAGTGATGCCATCCAGCCATCTCATTCTCCGTCGTCCCCTTCTCCTCCCGCCCCCAACCTTTCCCAGCATCAGAGTCTTTTCCAGTGAGTCAACTCGTCGCATGAGGTGGCCAAAGTATTGCAGTTTCAGCTTTAGCATCAGTCCTTCCAATGAACATCCAGGGTTGATCTCCTTTAGAATGGACTGGTTGGATCTCCTTGCAGTATAAGGGACTCTCAAGAGTCTTCTCCAACACCACAGTTCAAAAGCATCGATTCTTCGGCGATCAGCCTTCTTCACAGTCCAACTCTCACATGCATACATGACCACGGGATAAACCATTGCCTTGACTAGACAGACCTTGGTTGGCAAAGTAATGTCTCTGCTTTTTAATATACTATCAAGGTTGGTCATAACTTTCCTTCCAAGGAGCAAGCGTCTTTTAATTTCATGGCTGCAATCAGCATCTGCAGTGATTTTGGAGCCCAAAAAAATAAAGTCTGACACTGTTTCCACTGTTTTTCCATCTATTTCCCATGAAGTGATGGGACCAGATGCCATGATCTTTGTTTTCTGAATGTTGAGCTTCAAGCCAACCTTTTCACTCTCCTCTTTCACTTTCATCAAGAGGTTTTTGAGTTCCTCTTCACTTTCTGCCATAAGGGTAGTGTCATCTGCATATCTGAGGTTATTGATATTTCTCCCAGCAATCTTGATTCCAGATTGTGCCTCTTCCAGCCCAGCGTTCCTCATGATGTACTCTGCATATAAGTTAAATAAGCAGGGTGACGATATACAACCTTGACGTACACCTTTAACAATCCCCTAATTCTTCTTCTGATTTAAGTCTGGTTCTGTCTTTAATCTAATCTCCACTCTTCAGCCAGAGTAATCATTCTGAAACTCAGTTCTGTCATGTCACCCTCTGCCAGCTTCCCATTAACTAAAGCGTAAAAGCCAAGCTCATTAAATGAGCTACAAAAGCTCTTCATAACCTACTACCTTTCCAAAATTACTTGCCCCATTTTCACTGTCCCACACTCATCCTACTAATAGTGAAACTGGTATGGTTTCTGACAGTTAGCATGTAGTTGTAAATCTCCACCCTTTGTTCATGTGACTTCTTCTGTCTGAAATGCCCTTGACTTAGTGTCTCATTGGGTTAACTCTGATTCAATCTTGCATATTCTGTTTAAGGCATTTCTCCTCCAGCAAGGCTTCCCTGACCTCAATCCTTGCTCCCTGTCCTCATCCCTCAGGCTGGGAAAATTATTCCTCTTCTACACTCACTCTGTGAACGGCTCTGGCACTGAGTTTACTACCCTGTGTTGATTTTTTTTCATGTCGGTCTTCCTATTGGGTAGGGGCCACATGCCCAGTAACTAGAGATTATTAGCACTCAAAATAAGTATGGGGACTATGTACTTTCTATTCCTTCAAATAATTCATTCATCCTTTAACTTACCCATTAATTCAATTATCACTTAATGATGAATATCATGAGTATGTCCCATCTCACTCACCCACTTTCATTTCGCTGAGTAATATCCTGATTTCCCAGATGTGTTTAGCCTGCGTGGAAACCAATAATTTTCCCTCTTCTCTACACATTCCAAAGCATGTGAAGAACATTTGTTAACTATTTCCAAATTGTGATTTGTTTTTAAATTACCCATTTGAATCATTTTTATATGCTTCTTGTTCTAGTGACAGAACTGACTGATTACTCTGCGTCTTTTTATGGATATAGACCGCCATAAGTGATGCAGTGTAACGGCCTACTATTCTGTATCTGAGACTGTGCTCCCTCCTTTCTGGCTTCCACCTGCAGGAAATTCATCTCAGTATAGTCATTAGAATTAAATACATGTTGATAAATAACAGCAGGGAAGTAACATCAGTTTACTATCTTACAGCAGGTCTTTGAAGCCACTAAGACTGCCTTTTCTTGTTTCAAAGTCTGGCTTTAGATGAATGGGCACTGATTTTTTTTTTTAATTCAGGTTCATAGAGGATACAGTTTAAGAGCTTTCATATATATTTTATATTTTCCAAATAAAATCTCAAAAGAATGGGGAAACTTAGGGAATGGGTGGTGGCCAGTCTGTGGCAGTCAAAGGCAGGGCCAACCAGCTTGTCCAGAAGCACTAGGCTTGGGAGCTGGAAGGTAATGAAAATGACAGGCTCTCAGAACTTCTTCCTCATCCTCTTGATGAGAAGAAAGAATGGCCAAGAGTGACTGAGAGTAGGGAGGAGCCAGGAAGGCATGGCCATGAAAAGAGGAGGAACAAAGGCCTCTATTCAGCTATGATTCTTCTACTACAAAGGACCCACTCCTCAAGGAAAAACTTTGTATAAACTATATCATGAAGAAAACTTTTAAATAATAATGACAATAAGCTAATTGGTTAATTTTTTACTCCAGTAACCAGATTAATGTGTGTGTGTGTGTTAGTCACTCAATCGTATCTGCCTCTTTGCCACCCCATGCATTGCAGCAAACCAGGCTGCTTTGGTCATGGAATTCTCCAGGCAAGAATACTTGGGTGGGTTGCCATTTCCTTCTCCAGGGGATCTTCCTGACCCAGGAATCAAACCCAGGTGTCCTGCATTGCTTAGATTGTTTACTATCTAAGGCACCAAAGAAGATTAATATATACTCTTCCTTAAAAACTTTTAGAAATATGCTATGTGTGTGCTCTCACCCTTCTGTAGGGAATCAAAATATCTTAACAACCAGCCCAGAATGAACATGCCCCCCAGAATGTATGCCTGCTGTTAACACCAATAAGGCCATCCTGCAGCATGAAGCTGAATAGAAGCCCCAAATATACATACAATTATACAAATAACAGATATCTCTTTCCTCCTCTACAAAGTTCCACATTGGATTCTAGTTCTTTTTCAAGCAATGAGAGTGACTTGTCATGAAAATTTGAAAGGAAAATCTGAAGTCTGTCTCATGCATGAGACTTGACTTTTTGTCTGAAGATTAAAATAAAAATGGCATAAGAGTTTTTTTCCTTCATTTTCATCATTCTTTCTGTCCTCCTCTCTGTTCCCTGGCCCTGAAAACTTGCCACTTCCCCACCAAACTCAGTCCTGCACCCTAAAATCCAAAGCTTTCTTCTCAAAACAGAAACTGGAGAAGATCCCCGTGGCTCCTTGGTCTCCTGCCTTCCCAGAATCCCTGCCTTCCTACCCATACTTTTCACATCTCTCTCCCACCAGCCAGCACCTCCAGCAATTTTTCACTTCTTTTCTGCCTTCTCCTTCAGACCTAGTTTCAAATTCAACCCTCCACTAAGAAGCTTTTTACATTATTCACTCCTGTGCCATTCTGTCTTTTAGGAATTCTTTGGCGAAGAACAGCAATTTTGGATGTTCTAATGCCCATGCCATAAAGCAAATGGAAACATTTGTTAAATACTTCAAGTCAGTCATTCTCCGCCTACTTTTGTCATCTCATTTAACCATAACAGTGTTCAGTTCAGTTCAGTCGCTCAGTCGTGTCCGACTCTCCTTGACCCCATGAATCACAGCACGCCAGGCCTCCCTGTCCATCACCAACTCCCGGAGTTCACTCAAACTCATGTCCATAGTTACACATTATATCCACTTTTCAAGGAACTAGAAATTAGAATAGGGAAGTTGTAGAGCTCACACGTAAGCCATGAAATCAGGTTTTGAACTAGAAGACAGTGACTCTAATCTGTTTTGTTTTGTTTCTTTAATCATTGAAAAATTTTACAGATAGTAATAAAACTATCCAAACTTTCGGAGTCTGGCCTTGATCTGACTGACATTTTTGTAAACTTGCTTAAGTGTTTACCAAACAAAAAAAGAAGGCTGGGTCACCACTGGACATCTCCACATTTCTTACGAATCTCAAATCAACAGAGCTCTAAGCAAACCTATGCTTAAGAATGTTAACCAGAATAAATTCTGTCTATTACTACTGAGAGAAAGTAAAACATTAAGTTTATACTTTCCTGATATATGTTGCCATTTATTTGAATTAATGCTCCATTAGGTATTAGGGGCTATAGAAAGATCAGTGATGATCAACTGGGGGTTGGCAAAAGAAACAAACCCAAAGCATTATCTAAACAACTGATGTCATTGCTTTCTTTCTTCAGACTTAGAAAAAAAAAGAAAAAGTATTGACAGCTAGACATACACCCCAAGTAAAGATTGGAGACTTGTTTCTTCTCAGGGTTGGGTGTGTGAATGTGTTGGGATGCAGTGGTCATGTGCTGGGGTCCAACTGCACTCAGGCAGGTTTGGAGGGCCCCTCTCGATCTCTCTGCCTTGGGAAGGCCTGTGCAGAGACTTATTCTTTAGGGCTGTACTGAGCAACTGTGAACTTCATGTAAAACTGTATTATTTTCAACCTCAGAAATATTTACCAAAAAATCAGGGACCACGACCTCCTGGACAAAAGGAAAACTGTCACAGCACTGAAAGCAGGAGAGGACCGGGCCATTCTTCTGGGACTGGCCATGATGGTGTGCTCCATCATGATGTACTTTCTGCTGGGAATCACACTCCTGCGTTCATACATGCAGAGGTAACACCCCTGGGTGCTTGGGATGCTGTCTTTTGTCTTCCTTCTCCGTCCTCCCACACAGCTTAGCAATTCGGAGGTCCTCTTTCTTACCTTCTTTGCTATGAAGCACTTACAGCAGTGCCTGGCACATACTACTGTCAATGATGTTATCTAATAATAACGATAAAAATAGCTCTAAGTGCAAACCACCTACTATGTGCCAGGGACTTGCCTTACATTACTGTTTTAATTTTCACAACTGTTCTGTAAGGTAAGTATATATATACTCATTAAATTAGCAAAATTGAGGTTCAAGAAAGATCTAATATGCAGTGTCATTATTGTTGTTCAGTCACTAAGTCATGTCCAGTTCTTGCAACCCCATGGACTGGAGCCCGCCAGGTTCCTCTGTCCATGGGATTTCTAAGGCTAGAATACTGGATTGGATGGTCATTTCCTTCTCCAGAGGATATTCCTGACCCAGGGGTCAAACCCGTGTCTCTAGCATTAGCGGGTGGATTCTTTACTAGTGAGCCAGCTTTAGTATTTGGCAGGAAGAGCCAAGATTCAAACCTACATCCTGTTAATTTCAGAATCCCTCTTCTTGGCTCTTAACACCTCTGTCCATTCTCCACGCATGTTCCTTTTCCTCCACAGCCCTCTCTTCCGTCAGCCCACACACTAGCAGTTCTCAGCTGCACATTTCAACTTCCTGAGAATCTTTCAAAAATATTGACACCCAGGCCCCACCACCATCATTCCATAATGTCAGATTTAATTGGTCTGGAGTGGGACCCAGTCACCAGTAACTTTTGAAGTTCCCCAGGTGATTCTAAAAGGCTGACAAACACTGCTATGCACTTTTTAAAAATTAATTATCTGGTTTTAATTGGAGGATAATTGCTTTACAATATTGTGTTGGTTTCTGCCATATATCAATATGGATCAGCTGTAGGTATACATATGTCCCCTCTCTCTAAAATCTCTCTCCCACCTCCTACCCCATCCCACCCCTCTACATTATTGCAAGGAGCTCAAATCTGGTGTTCTTTGCACTTTCTAAAATAACAGATTTTGAACTTTTCTTATTTAAGTATTTGCCCTGGGTTTACCAAATAGATACAGAGACAAACACTAAGTTGGCAAGTGTGTTCCCCCTTAGTAAGCCACGAAACTCCCCAGTGTTTCTAGCTGTTGTCCGTATTGGACACTCTGAGCGTGGGAAAGCCCAGCATTACTTTAACTAATCAAGAAAGTCTCATGACGCTTCAGTTTAAAGAAATGAGGCCCTTTCAAATGAAAAACTGAGGTTTCAATCCAAAAGAGAATCAAGCCATTTTGTGGCATTCATTTCCCCACTTAAATTAATACTTTCATTTTAGAAGCAAAATCTAGTTGAAACACAGTAATTTGCTAAAATTAAGGCCATCATCTTTCCCATTTATGGCTGCTCTACCCTGTTTGATGCTTTCAGCTCTACTCCTTCTCAGGGAAAGCACAGACGCCTCAGGCCGCAGAGTTCACTGATTCCAAAACTGTTTTCCAATACTCACAAATACTTAGCATCATCTAAGACTTTTTTTCTTCCTTGTATAAGCAAAATCTGACCACTCGAGTCCCCAGAAAATTTGCCACACCAGAGGAGTCAGGGCTTGAATCCTGGCTCTGTACAAAATTGGACCTGAAAAGGGGGGCCCTATTAATACACGTCCAGCAAAAGGAAGAGCTATTAATCTGCAAAGAAACATGCTATTTTCTAATCACTCTGGGAATCAGTTTACGTCCAGAAGTGAAACATCGATTCTGGGTACATTACTTCCTAATCACAAATATTACTCTTGATCATAAAATTATAAATATTTTAGAATGAAAAGCTGACCAATGGGTCATTCGAGGGCTTTTCTTTGTTTGTTTGTTTAACCTTTCTAACTGAGAGGTCTCAGGACATGGATAGGAATCTGTTAATTTCATATAATAGCCTCTTTTCCACTGTGGGGAAGCAGTGCAGTACCACACAATGAGCCTGGGCTTTAGAGAAATACAGGACTGGGTGGAGTCACAATTTCCACCACCTACTAGCTACAAGTCTTTGCGTGCATTTGACTTCTCTGACCGTCAATTCACTCACCTTTAAAAGAATTTCATATTCAACATATAAGACAAAAAAGACAATGTATGTAAAGCATCAATTAGGATGAAAGGGGTACAATAACTGATGGCTCTTGGTATAATCAAAAGATGAAGTTATCTTTTCTCCATTTTTAGGAAGACCTTAAAGAAACGCATCATTGTCCTTTCACCTATCACACCAGACCTTAAGCCCCTCCACTCTTTCATCATCTCTCCTCCCCTTCTCCCTTACATCTTCTCTGCCTGCAAAGTAGCAGACATTGTGAGGCGAGGACCAAGGCATGACAGGAAGCAGGTTACAATGTAGAAATGCAGGGTGGGTACAGGCTCTCATGTAAAAAGATGCTGCCTTACCCTTACTCGTGAATTTTATAAGGAAAAAAATCTAATTTAAATCAAGCATTTGAAAAGATGATACTATATTTGGTAGAAATCATTGGGAAAGTTCTCAGATGTGAAGCAAAGTTTATCTATGTTTATATTGCAGTTAGCTTGTGGCTCAGCTGGTAAAGAATCCGCCTGCAATGTGGGAGACCTGGGTTCGATCCCTGGGTTGGGAAGATCCTCTGGAGAAGGGAAAGGCTACCCACTCCAGATTCTGTCCTGGACAATACTATGGACTGTATAGTCCAACGGGTCGCAAAGATTGGGACATGACTGAGCAACTTTCACGTTGACAAAGCTGCTCTATGCAAAGTCATACACGTACAAGTAAGTTGTATTATAGACTTGGAAGATTCTTCAGGTCAAGGAACTGACAAATGATTTCCTCTGCTTCCGGTTTCTGTGCCCTTGGCATCTGTGCTTACTCTTCTCCTCTCTGTGTAGCGTGTGGACCGAGGAGGCGCAGTGCACCTTGCTGAATGCGTCCATCACAGAGACATTTAACTGCTCCTTCAGTTGTGGTCCGGACTGCTGGAAACTCTCTCAGTACCCCTGCCTACAGGTGTATGTTAACCTGACTTCCTCCGGTGAAAAGCTCCTTCTCTACCACACAGAAGAGACAATAAAAATCAATCAGAAGGTAGGAGCCTGGCACACACTGCATCTCGTTCGCCCTCATGTAGCTCCACACCAATTCATCTCTGTCTGCAGTTTCTCTGTGCCAGCATTTCAAAGCAAACATGCCACTACAAAGTACACCCTGCCTCACCTAGTCACAGAGTTCATTGCACTACTTGATTCTTGCTTGAGAAACATTTATTTTCTGTGCAAGTCGTGGTCAAATCAGTCCCCATTTTGTAGCAGTGGAGATTTAGCCTTTACTTCCATTTAGAAGGGTAAACATCATATCCTTATTTATACACAAATAGATTAAATTTTTCAAAGCAAATGTGCAGCTTAATCAGAATTATATAAGCCAAAAAAAAACCCAACAGGTATTTGTCATATGCCTGGGAACCATGGGGTTAAACTGTATTTTGCTTTTCTAAGGTCTTTGTCACTTAGTTGTATGGTCTTGGAGGTGTAACTTAACCTTTCTGAGCCCCAATATCTTCTTCTCTAAAAAGGTAATAACAATGACCACCTTGAAAGCTCACTGTGAGAATGAGAACAGAGTACAGAGAGTGTCCAGCAAAGCACAGGCAAGACCTTCAACCCACGGTCACAGTACGTGTGCCTGTGCCTGTTTCTTCATATATGTTAGGTTCACCGAGGCTGAATTTTCCAGCACTAATATATTCAAGTGCACCTGTTAAACGTTTAGTATCTCTGTATTAAAGCTGCAAATACAATTTGCATTTAAAAGGTCTGGGATAACCAGTAAAGTGTCAGCAGAATCAACCTGCCATTATCAATTTTAAGTTAAATACATTGTGTTTTCGATTGATGGCAGCAATTTAGATGGCCAGAGGACTTTCATAGGCCAAGACAACCTGATGCCATTCTCTAATAGGACAATTGGCCCTCATCACCAGGATACAACTGTCACAATTCTAGTATTTCTTGTAAAAACTCTACAATCATCAGCAGTTAAATGATACAGATTATATATATTGAAAAAGCCCAAAGCTGTGGAGCTTGATACTAGAACATAGGATTTGCTTTCTGATATATTAACACAAATAAGGAAACCCTTGCCTTTTGGTTACATTAACTTAAAAGAATTCTTGCAAATATCTATGAAGACACAAGGTCTGCTCTGATTTCCTTTCATTTGTGGAAAAGAACACAAACAATACCAGTCTTAATCCTATTCTACAAATATACATAGCTAGTTCTCCCACAAAATGTGTGTTTTTCAAGATCCCTCAAATCAAGTTTTTAAATCAAAACTGACCTGTAATTATGGATACTTATAAAACTCTCAAATCTCTAAGAAATTGAAAATTGGCCAAAATTGAATAGACATGAAAAACTGAGACATATTTCCATTTTCTTGTCTTGATGTTTTATTAGTACAGCCCTGTGAATGCAATATGTAAGCTATAAACTGGGAGTAAAACTCATAGAAAGTCTCCGTTAAAATTTTAGAACCAGTATTTTGTCTGCTGTCAGCATGATACTAGGTCATTGTTTACTTTATTACCTTGTTTTTAACTGTGAGACATGCAAGAAATGAAAAAGTGCAGCTTAAGCACCTATAGAGATCCTCTACGTAATTACTATGAAAGCAAAGAAATAAAACATGTCCTGCACTGCAGGAAATCAGAACTTTGCAGTTCTGATGACTAATGCCATCAAGTACCTTTTCATTCATTTATTGGCATTTTGAATATCTTTTTTCGTATAATGTCTGTTCAAGTCCCTTGTTTTCTATTGAATTGATTCCATTGGATTGTTTCCTCTTAGTATTCATTATAGGAATTCTTTAAATCTAGATGCAAACCTTCCTGGATTGTTGTGTTGCAAATATCTTCTCTGGATGTGAAATGTCATCTTTTCACTCTTTTAATGATGTATTTGAATGAAAGAAGTTTCTAATTTTAGTGCAACCAAATCTTGTCCTTGTCAATATTTATTTTTCTTTTTTCCTTTCTTCTTTCTCTTCCTTTTCTTTTTTTCAGTCGTTTGACTGTCCTGCTGTCTGTTTAAAAAGTCTTTACCTATCCAGAAGTCATGAAGCCATTCTCCCAAATTATCTTCTAGAAATGTTATTTTTTTTCTTTCACATTTTGAGTACAATCTGCCTGGAATTGATTTTCATGCAAGAGTCAAGTTTCTAGATTTTCTTTTTATTCATATGGACAATCATTTGCCCAAGTCCATTTATGAAAAGACCACCCTTTTCTCACTGGATTATTTTTATGATTCCATTTCCCCTCTATTTTTTGGAAGTTATCTGTTCTGTTACCATTCTTTTAGTGTTTAACTACTCATTACAACTTGAAATCTTGACTAATCTAGGATATCAAAACATTTTACCTTCATTTATTCTCTTCTCAAGTTACATATTATTTTTATTCTACATGTACCTTAAGCCCATGTAGACATTATATTGCTTTTGCATACAGTAGTTATCTATTTAGATGTGTCCCCTTCATTTTCCATTTCCTTATTCTTCATTCCTTCTTTTATCTTCGGTCTTCTATCTGGATCATTTTTTTCTACTTCCTGAAGAACATTCTTTAATATTTAGTACAATAGCTTCTCTAAAGAAATCTCTGAAAGTATTCATTTGTCTGAAAATATTTTCTTTTCATTCTCAAAGTATCTATTCATTGAGTATATAATTCTAAGTTGGCTGTTTTCTTGTTTCTGTACATTGAAAACAATCCATTGTCTTCTGGTAAGAATTAGAACTATTTGGAAATCAGCTCTCAGTCTAATTGCTACTTCTTTGAAGGTAATCTTGGTCTGCTTTAAAGATTATTTTCTTTAATTCTTCACAGTTGAACTACTATTATGTGCCAAAGTGAATATTTATTTTATCTTGCCTGCTTAGTGTTCCAAGGGCCTCTCCCGCTGCTCCTTGATGTTCTTTGACAATTTTAGGGGGTCTTCAGTCATTATCTCATCAAATATTTTCTCTGCTCTCATTCTTTCCTGCTTCTCCTTTCTAGACTCCAATGGACCATATTAGGCATTCTCATTGTATCCCCCGTATGTCTCCCTGTCTCTTTAGTATTTTCCCTCCTTTTGTCTCTCTGTGCTTCTTTCTAGATATTGACCTATGTTCTGATTTGCAATTCTTTCCTCAGCTCTGACAAATCTATCATTAAACCCACAATCCATTGAGCTCTTAATTTCTCTTACTGTATTTTTCATTTCTAGAATACCCATTTCAATCTTATTTGATACTTTCTAGTTTTCTGCAATATTCTAATTTTTGTTTTTTAAATTCTTCAACATAAAAAGTAAAATTGTAGTTATTTTAAAGTTTATTTTGATGACTTCAAGAAATCTGAAGACCCAGTGGGCCTCTTCTATTTTCTGTTGTTTGTTTTCATGCTGCATTGTAATGTCTGGCTATTTTTTATTAGATGTCAGACATCACATCTGAAAAAATAGTTATAAAAACAATTTTAAGCCTAGTTTGATGTCATGATGTCATCTTTTCCAAAACTTATTTCCATTTGCTTCTGCAAGGCCCCTAGGTACAAATCATGATCACCTCATTCTGACTACATAAACTGAAATATTCAAGTTTGAGCTGAAGTCCCTGTGAGGACATATCTTCTTCAGGTTGACCATCACTCCTAGGATGCAGCCTTGAAGTGTCCCAACCCAAAGTCAATATGGGCCCTGATAGGTTGTAATGATAATTCCTGCCCCTAGCTCTACAAGGCTATCAAAAATTCCATCCAGCCTTCTGGGATCTCAGCCCCTTTTAGAATCAACAGACACTCCAAGGGGAAAGGTAACACCAAACAGTAGGCTCACCTTCTTGGCCCAGTGATTCTTCACTCTCTGGTTAGCTGTCCTCTGCTTTTAATCAGAAGTATAATACATACATTGAAAATACAGTTATTACCATGTCAAAAGGTCACAAAACCACGATCTTAAGGTAGCATGAGAAACATACAAAATATTCCTGGGAAGAAAATTAAAATATGCTCCATCTTCACCTCTCCTTCCTATTACTATTCCCCAAGCTCACCAAAAATAGTAAGCTTTCCTATAGTTACCAAGGAATGGGCATGGTTTTACTGATACATAAGGCCGTCTATGGGGTCGCACAGAG
The DNA here is from genome assembly GCF_049115385.1 of Moschus berezovskii. NCBI lineage: Eukaryota > Metazoa > Chordata > Mammalia > Artiodactyla > Moschidae > Moschus > Moschus berezovskii. The sequence continues at coordinate 110,503,735 of NC_142460.1, read as the reverse complement.
TGGGACACGACTGAAGTGACTTAGCAGCAGCAGCAGCAGCAAGGCCCACTACTGAAAATGTTTGATTTGAGACAATAGGAGGCACAGAGATATCAGTCAAACTTTCTGCTTCTTTATAGAATGAGATTCAAAAGGATTTTATTTTTAAATTTTCACACTCTCTCATATATTCTTTTTCTTTAGCTTTTAAACCCAGTGACCAACCTCTTGGCACTAGTACCACTGAAGCTGCTTAAGCTGATAAGCTGGCATGCTCTGATGGAGCAACTGACTGACTAACAATCTCTAGGAGCTGCAAGTAGGTTCAAGGGTCCCTGCCTCTCCTGGCAACAAGGCTGTCACTGGGATCATAAACAGTGGCTGAGTACTGACTCACTGTGGTTGTTAAACTTCTCAATGCTGATCTCCTTTGAGAGGTTAAAACTTTGTTTTCCTACCAGTTCAGTTCAGTTCAGTCGCTCAGTCGTGTCTGACTCTCCACGACCCCATGAATCACAGCATGCCAGGCCTCCCTGTCCATCACCAAATCCCAGAGTTCACTCAAACTCATGTCCATCGAGTCGGTGATGCCATCCAGCCATCTCATTCTCTGTCGTCCCCGTCCCCTCCGACCCCCAATCCCTCCTAGCATCATACTCTTTTTCAGTGAGTCAACTCGTCGCATGAGGTGGCCAAAGTATTGGAGTTTCAGCTTTAGCATCAGTCCTTCCAATGAACACCCAGGATTGATCTCCTTTAGAATGGACTGGTTGGATCTTGCAGTCCAAGGGACTCTCAAGAGTCTTCTCCAGCACCACAGTTCAAAAGCATTAATTCTTCACCTCAACATGATAAAAAGCAAAACAGCACATTCTCTTGAGAGAGTAAAGATAAGAGCTTTAAAAATTATAAATTCTATGAAATATTTACCCTTCTGATGGTATATTTTAGTGAATAGGTGAGAATCCATGCCATCCTATCATAAGTCAAGAGGTGCTTAGGATCAAGTAAAAGGCCATGAGCAAGGAATAGAACTATCTGTGTTCCATAGGGACGAAATTGTATATTCAACACCAGTTTACACAGAATGGATATTAGACAGAAGTGCACCCTGCAAAGAGAGGAGGGAAATGTGCCTGAAAATTTGACATACGACATCCCCATAATTAGGACCTCAAACTTAGGAATATTTATTGGATATTTGCTGAAGCTGCCTGTGTACCACAGATTCAGAAATGATTCTGTGATTGACAAAGTTTAGTCACTACTCACCAAAAGTGAATTGTTGCACAGCTAAGGGCATCTTTATGCAGAAATGGAGGGAAGAATATTCCCCCAAACAGCTTGCACGGAGCATCAAGAAGAAAAACCTGGAAAATGAACCTAATTCTTTCCATTGCTGAGAAAGAGGACCAGGTGAAGGGCAAGATCAGATTTGATATCTGACTTTCTCAAGGCCTAATTGGACACATCATGGACCTGAATGCTCCCCAGTTCAATCTACTGTGGTTACTGACTAATCCTGAGGCTCTACACGGCTCCTATTTCATTAGTGGATTTCCTGGGTCTTTTAAGCTTCCCCTCTACTCCACATCAAGCAGAAATGCCATAACAAATGTGAAAGCTCTGAGAAACACAGAAAAGGAAAACTTTTATTGAGAGACCTGTGTCTCAGTACTGCAGAAAACCATATCACATAGCAGACTGTGAATATTGTTTTCCTCTCCTCTACAAAACATTTCAAACAGTCCCACCTGCCAAAATCAAGCAGATACTACAAGTACAAACTTAAACTCTAAACTAGATTTTGTGAGATTCACTTTTTTAAAAGTCTCAAATGGGAATGAAAATAACATCCTAGTTTACTCTCTCATCTCCTCTGTCCATCACGAGGGTTCAAAGAACTCAAAAGTTCAGAATATCCCCGTGGGCCAGAGTGCTCCAAGACAGAGAGTTGGGTATATCTCTACATCCTTTTAACGTAGGGATTATGTCCCCTTCTCCAGCACAGAACACAAAGCCTGGCACACCATGTATGCTTAATAAACAGGTATACAACACTCATTGTCTGAGGACATTGAAGAAGTTCTATCTGACTTCGGAACCAAGAATATTTATGTTTCACATGAGCAATGCTTTTCTTTATATCTCATAGGCATTGTGAACTAGTATGCCCTAGATACCACAGAGTTCTGAGAGCAAATTTGTGGCCCACCTCTGTGAAGTGTAGCGTCTCCCTTAGTGGCTCAGAGGGTAAAGAATCTACCTGTAATACAGGAGACCCAGGTTCAATCCCTGGGTCATGAAGATCCCTTGGAGAAAGGAATGGCTACCCACTCCAGTATTCTTGCCTGGAGAATTTGATGGACAGAGGAGCTTGGTGGGCTACAGTCCATGGGGTCAAAAAGAGTCAGACACAACTGAATGACTTTCACTTTCACGTCTCTTTCTGTGAAGTGTAGAGTTTTTACTGAGAGCCTTTTAAGCCTCATTGCTGTCCCATTTCATTCCTCCCACCTTTGTCCTATTTCTCTCTAATGATCCATTTCAAATTGTTTATGTTTTTCGTGCCTATGCCCAGCACGCAACCTGGTACTTTAGAGGTACTCAAAAACTATTCATTAGATTTCATTAAACTTAACTCCTCTCCGAAATAAGACACTGCCTTTTTAATAAAAGAACAAGTGGAGAACGAAACCCTTTCCCTTAGGTGATCTTGAGAATTGACAGCTCCCTTCCTACTGTCATAAGGAAAAGGAGATTATCCTGACCAGTGAGGTTATCCAGCCAAACATCCCCCTCCTACTGCCCACACTCATCCCCATGGCTTTTATTTTTGGGTTGAAGGTCTGTCACTTTTTGCTTCACAATTTCCTAGTGAAGCATGTCTAAACAAACACCCAACAGGTACTCTCTCAAAACTTCTGTCCATCATAAGAATAAAAATAACTCTATTCTTGTGAAAGATTCTGGAAGGGAGGCTAAGAAACAAAAAATTTCAGTTCTTTTCCAAAGAACTAGAGAGGAGATGCGGTTGCTGGATCTTTGTTGGAAGGAAAAGGACGGTCAGAAGAAGGTGACAGGACCCAGGTTTCCTCAGCTGGAAGATGAAAGGTCATGCCGTGGGGCCATCGCTGTATTTTCAGTACTAAAGAGAATTTAAGAAATTGGGGAAAGCACAAAAGAATTCAGGATTGAGAAGAAAGATGTGAGTCTAAATGTTCCCCTGAATGGCTGCCGCAGAGCTTTGCTAGGTTTCTATAGTCATAGTGTTAGTTGCTCAGTTGTCTCCAACTGTTTGCAATCCATGGACTGTAGCCCAACAGGCTCCTCTTTCCATCGAATTCTCCAGGCAAGAATACTGGAGTGGGTATCTGTTCCCTTCTCCAGGGGACCTTTCCATCCCAGGTATCAAACCCAGGGCTCCTGGCATTGCATGAAGCTTCTTTGCCATGTGAGCCACCAGGGAAGTCCCTCTATAGTCATATGTTAGGCACAAAAGAAGGGCCTATAGCCATGTTAAAGGAAAAAAGGAAAAAAAAAGAAAGAAAGAAATATATATATATATAAACAAATTTTAAATGGTATGCAAGTGTCTTCAGTTCAGTTCAGTCACTCAGTCATGTCCGACTCTATGCGACCCCATGGATTGAAGCATGCTAGGCCTCCCTGTCCATCACAACTCCCAGAGTTTACTCAACTTGTGCCCATTGAGTCGGTGATGCCATCCACCATCTCATCCTCTGTCATTCCCTTTTCCTCCCACCTTCAATCTTTCCTAGCATCAGGGTCTTTTCAAATGAGTCAGTTCTTTACATCAGGTGGCCAAAGTGTTGGAGTTTCAGCTTCAGCAGCAGTACTTCCAATGAATATTCAGGACTGATTTCCTTTAGAATGGACTGGTTGGACCTCCTTGCAGTTCAAAAGACTCTCAAGAGTCTTCTCCAACACCACAGTTCAAAAGCATCAATTCTTCGGTGCTCAGCTTTCTTTATAGTCCAATTCTCACATCCATACATGACTACTGGAAAAACCATAATTTTGACTAGACGGACCTTTGTTGGCAAAGAAATGTCTTTGCTTTTTAATATGCTGTCTAGGTTGGTCATAACTTTTCTTCCAAGGAGCAAGCATCTTTTAGTTTCATGGCTGCAGTCATTCATACATCTGCAGTGATTTTGGAGCCCAAAAAATTAATTTCTGTCACTATTTCCACTGTTTCCCCATCTATTTGCCATGAAGTGATGGGACCAGATACCATGATCTTAGTTTTCTGAATGTTGAATTTTAAGGCAACATTTTCACTCTCCTCTTTCACTTTCATCAAGAGGCTCTTTAGTTCTTCTTCGCTTTCTGCCATAAGGGTGCTGTCATCTGCATATCTGAGGTTATTGATATTTCTCCAGAAATCTTGACTCCAGCTTGTTCTTCTTCCAGCCCAGCGTTCCTCATGATGTACTCTGCATATAAGTTAAATAAGCAGAGTGACAATATACAGCCTTGATGTACTCCTTTCCCTATTTGGAACCAGTCTGCTGTTCCATGTCCAGTTCTAACTGTTGCTTCCTGACCTGCATACAGATTTCACTAGAGGCAGGTCAGGTGGTCTGGTATTCCCATCTCTTGAAGAATTTTCCAGTTTGCTGTGATCCACACAGTCAAAGGCTTTGGCATAGTCAGTAAAGCAGAAATAGATGTTTTACTGGAACTCTTTTGCTTTTTCAATGATCCAACGATAACAGCAATTTGATCTCTGGCTCCTCTGCCTTTTCTAAATCCAGCTTGAACATCGGGAAGTTCACAGTTCATGTACTGTTGAAGCCTGGCTTGGAGAATTTTGAGTATTACTTTACCAGCATGTGAGATGAGTGCAATTGTGCAATAGTTTGAGCATTCTTTGCCATTGTCTTTCTTTGGGATTGGAATGAAAACTGACCTTTTCCAGTCCTGTGGCCAATGCTGAGTTTTCCAAATTTGCTGGCATATTGAGTGTAGCACTTTCACAGCATCATCTTTTAGGATTTGAAATAGCTCAACTGGAATTCCATCACCTCCACTAGCTTTGTTCGTAGTGATGCTTCCTAAGGCCCACTTGACTTCACATTCCAAGATGTGTGGCTCTAGGTGAGTGATCACACCATCGTGATTATCTGGGTCATGAAGATTTTTTTTTTTTTATAATTCTGTGTATTCTGCAAGTGTCTTATATATAAAATTATTATTCCTATGTTCCTTTGTGTTATATATCATGCACTCTAAAATAAAATTTTTCCTAGACCATACTTTCCATCAGAAAAGAATGATTTAAGAACTCCAGGATTTTATCTTTTCAATCTACATTACATGTTTCCAACTAAGCGTAGATCACTTACTCAAATTTTCATTTGTTGAAATGCATTCTACATACTCTAATCACATAAATGATGAAATCATAAGATCACTAAATCCTTACCCCAAATTCATACCAGTCTTAGAAACAAACATATGGCTATACTTTGAAGCAGAAATCTAGAATCCTAATGTAGGGTTTAGCATAATGTCAGATCTCTTTGGACACAAAAACAAGGAACACATGACAAGAGTTATCAAACAAGTCTGTTCCTGTAAAAACCATATCAGTTCAGTTTAGTTCAGTCGCTCAGTCGTGTCCAACTCTTTGCAATCCAATGAATCACAGCACATCCATCACCAACTCCCGGAGTTCACTCAAACTCATGTCCATCGAGTCGGTGATGCCATCCAACCATCTCATTCTCTGTCGTCCCCTTCTCCTCCTGCCTCCAATCCCTCCCAGCATCAGAGTCTTTTCCAGCGAGTCAACTCTTCGCATGAGGTGGCCATCCTTAAAGTTTTTGTACTTTAGTATGGAGCATGTAATTAAAGATTTTATAGATCATACAGACAAATGGGACATTTCAATAAAAAATTTATTAGTAAAAACTTATTAAGGCTTTACGCATATTCATAATTTAACCCTCACACACCCCTGCCAGGAAGACTCTTGGCATCAATATATACAGTAATTATATATAACATTAATTAATTATATATAGCATTAATTAATAGCTTAATATATATATTATATATATTATATAACCACATTATATAGATAAAGAAGTTAATTCAGGAGAATCAACAAGCCAAGTAACTTGGTTATAGAAAAACAGTAACACAGTAACCAGATCTCCTGATGACATGTCAGGGGCTTATTATACTACCTCATACATTCACAAGCACAAAAGTTCTCACCAATAATAAAAGCAACTGAATGATTGACATATGGTAGAATTTTCAGGGATAATATTAGTCTAGTGGGAGACAGTTTATGTGTGTTGAAAGGTGGAGGGTGGGTGGCATGGTTAGAAAAAGCTAAAAGCACAAGAGCAGAGGAATCTTTTCTCCACTAGTAATGTGGAGCTGCATTTCTAAGTGCCACTGGCCATGAGGACCCACATCCAACCACATGGGACACGCCTCATCTGGCTAGTTCAAACACGTGCATTTGAGACCTTGATAGCTTCAAACTTTAATAAAGCAACTTCTGTATTACAGCCTTGCTAAATGGTCTCAAAAGTAATTTATATCTCATTGTATCTGGAAGAATCTTTTGTAGTGACAAAATTATTGTCATTAACTGATAAACATTTATCCAAAAATTTTTTAAGTCAAATCAATTCACAAGAGCATAAGAAATGAAAAAACTTTATTTTTAATGAAATGCCATTTTTATTGAGATCATTTCAATAACTTAGTACTGTTAGCCACTAAAACTACTACTATAAACTCTCTTGGTGCCAAAATATAAAGAAGCCTGATGCATTTATATTCTAAAGTGGCTCATTTTTAATTCAACCACAAAAATCTTTAAATTTTTTTAATGCTTTCCGAATCAAAGCATTAAAAAAAATTATAGACATGATCTGGGCAGCTCTGAAAAAGGAAAAATATAAAGGTATCCCCTTATTATTTTAAACCCTTTTGATCCAGAAAGCATCCAACTGGTAGAAAATTTGTTTCATAGCAGTCATAGGCCAATTTTCATACTAAGTTATAACTTGCTGAGAAATTCTGCTTTCTCAGGGACACTTTCAGACCCTTAATGTTGTGCTAGTACCAGGTATCTGCAGTACTCACATTTATGAGTGTACTCACATTTATTCTTAGCTGATTAAATCTGAAAGTATCAACCAGCCCTTGTATGAGAACATTAAGCCTTGTTTACAATAAATATCAGTATGCGCATCCTCCTTTCTAAACTAATTTCTTAATTAACATCAGAATCTTCCTGATGTTTATAGACAAATAATCCAATCATTATTGCACAGAAAAAAAAAAAAATTTGAGGTGCCAGAATACCCACTAAATCAGGGGAAAGAGTCATTCAAACATACTCCATTAGCAAAACGCATTCCATTTCTTTTATATTTCCTTTCTGTGAAATATACAAGTCTAAATTGGTATCTGGAATTCTGGAATCCTGCCCCAAAACTTCCATCAGTGTCCCTCGAAGTTCACCAACAGCTCACCTCATCTGTGTCTCTTTATACAGTCCTATGAGTTGTGTACAGGACTGTACAATCCTAGGAGTGCCACACTGTAAAAGTCATGGTTGTCAACATTTAAATCACATCTTATAAACTGGTAATATCAGTAAGATATATGGGTTTTTTTCATGAAGTCAGTGTAGTATGACAATTTTTCAACAGAGAATAACAGTGTTTTAATGACGCAGCATAGTTTTCTAATTCACATTAAAATACCAGATTATCAGCAATCTTGTCACTAACCATCTTAATTCAGATAAATCAATCAAATTTCTGGGAAGGATTGGGGGCAGGAGAAGAAGGGGATGACAGAGAATGAGATGGTTGGATGGCATCACCAACTCAATGGACATGAGTTTGAGTGAACTCCGGGAGTTGGTGATGGACAGGGAGGCCTGGCGTGCTGTGATTCATGGGGTCTTGAAGAGTCGGACACGACTGAGCGACTGAACTGAACTGAATCATTTGATAATGTATATAACAAGGAATAGGAATTTTTTTCCTATTGGGAGGCAATAAAAACCCTTTTTTAACATAAAGAGGGTAAAGACTTAACCAAGGCCCATGTATCTCCCAGAAAAGTGACTTAAATCACTTTTTTCCTAACTTTTAAAAAAAATAGATTCATTGTTATATCAGTTTTTTCACTGCTTATTTACAGACCAAGGAAGAGGGTCACAGAGATCTCATCTCCTCAGAGACTGCTTTTTTTTAAATTGGAGTATAGTTGATTTACACTGTTGTATTGCTTTATGTTGTACGGTAAAGTGAATGAGTTATACATGTATCTACTCTTTTTTAAGGTTCTTTCCCCATATACATCCTTATAGAGTATTGAGTAGAGTTCCTGCGCTATATAGTAGGTCCTTATAAGTTATCTGTTTTCTATATAGTAGTGTATATATTTCAGTCCCAGTCTCCCAATTTATTTCCCTCATTCTTCCTCCCTGGTAATCATAAGATGGTTTCCTACATCTGTAACTCTACTTCTGTTTTATAAATCAGTTCATTTATACCATCTTTTAGATTCCACATATAAGCAATATCATACAATATTTGTTCTTCTCTGTCTGACTTATTTCACTCAGTATGCTTTTTTAATTTAGGAAAATATATGCAAAAACATATCTATAAAAAAGAGAGGCATATAGAAGAGAGACAGCAAGAATGATAATAGGTGAAAAGATCAAAGAAAAGATATTTTAAATTCTCAGATGAGTGCTAGTTTAAGAGTAAATTGAACTAATTCTGTTTTATTTTCCCTTGCTTTATGGAAAAAGTTACTTTGTCAGTGCTAACTAGGCATGAACTATTTATCACAGCTCTTCAACTATTCAATATCCCTACACTTTCCAAGATTCATTTTTAGCAACTTATCAGGGGTATAGTTGTCTTCTTGGCCAAGGTAATTTGACTGAAAATAATCAAGCCAAGCCAAAAAAGACAAGAGTAAACTACCTTCCCTGAGAGAACTGACAGCTTTTGATATTACATGTAAGTTGTGGACAGATATGACGAAAGGTTGACACTCTATTCTGTGGAAAAGTATATTCAACGGAGAATAACACCATGCTTAGCTGTGGCAAAATGAATCCACTTGAGTTATCTGATTTTAATCAATATTTAAATTATATGAATGAGCTATCAAAGTACATCTTGGTCAAATACCTAAAAGCATTGTTTTAATCAATGTGTGAGTTCTTAGAGTTTCTGGAGGCACTAGTTTGAATATATATATTTTTTAAAATCATGCTTATTTCACAGATCATTAAGTTGGCCTCTACACTCCTCCTTGTACCAGATACACTCTCTCACACACACACACACAGACAAGGAGTATTTTCTGGTGACAGTTTATCTCATTTTCCACAGTGCTCCTATATACCTAAGTGTGGAAAAAATTTTGAAGAATCCATGTCCCTGGTGAATGTTGTCATGGAAAACTTCAGGAAGTACCAACACTTCTCCTGCTACTCTGACCCAGAAGGAAACCAGAAGAGTGTCATCCTAACCAAACTCTACAGTTCCAACGTGCTGTTCCATTCACTCTTTTGGCCAACGTGTATGATGGCTGGGGGTGTGGCAATTGTTGCCATGGTGAAACTCACACAGTATCTTTCCCTGCTCTGTGAAAGGATCCAACGGATCAACAGATAAAATCAAAGTGGATGAGATCATTTTCTTTAAAGCTCAAATACTGTTTTCTTTCATTCTTCACCAAAGAACCTTAAGTTTGTAATGTGTAGTCTGTTATGAGTTCTTTAATATATTCTTATACGTAGAGCAATAATGCAAAAGCTGTTCTATATGCAAACATGATGTCTTTATTATTCAGGAAAAGAAATAACTGTTTTTTGTTGGTTGGGTTTTTTCTTAATCTTGGTTCAATGCTGGAACTAGTACTTCCTTCTCTCCTTCTGCCAAAATCGGGCTCAGTTATTTATTTGCCAAGCTTCATGGAGGAATATAGGCAATATCAATGTGACAAGATCTGTATTCAGAATTGTCAGATCTCTTGATATTTCTGCAATATTTTTTGTCATTCATTGTTTACTAAAGCTGCAGCCAAAAATATTTTTTCTTTCCTTACTCTAAGCTGAGCCCTGTAGCAAGTGAAGGGACCAGATTTCCTAACTAAAGGATGTTGTGTGTTTTCCTTGTATTTCTACCATATCACTGTAAAGAAGAGGGGAATCCCAGCAGCTATTTTTCTTTTATTACTTTATACTCATAACTTTAGATTTTTTAACTGATTTCCAAAAAATAAGCTGTTTTCATTAACCAATCTATAATCTCTTCCTGTGATTTAAGAGAAAATGAACAGATCCCTTTTCCATGTAAGACCCTGCTACTGTGTGAGAAGCTAACATGTACCAGGAGTTTCATTACCTGTGAACTGACAATGTTGAATACAATCCAGGAAAGTCTATGTTACTTAGATATTTGTGTGAAAAATCTTTATTTCATTTCAATTGAACTGTTAAAATTAAGATCTTACTTGCTGGTCGAGACTGGTGGACTGATTTCAATGGATAAATCTATCATAGCAAATTAACATGTTGGAATATTGCTTTTCAGAATTCATATTTAAATGAATGAGTATGTAGTCTCTCTTTCTGACAAGTATACCCCATTGGGATTTTAAAATTATAGCAGAGAATATTTGTCTCATCTACATGCTTTACTTTTCTATTTACAATTCTCTTTTTTTGTTGTTAGGTTTTATACACAATTTTTTCCCTAACACACACTTGGACTGAATAACAGATTTAAAGGAAGCTTTTGTTCACATTGCCATTCACATTGTGTTTGGAATGGGGAGGGGGAAGGAAAATGAGGAACTGGTTTTAGACAAAAACATTCCATCTTTTATTTAACATCTCTATCAGAAGAACAAACACCTATCTTTCTCATCTATATTTAAGTACCTTTATATATATAAATACCTTTTATAATCAAGTTTTTCTAGGTATTGCAGAATTTTACAAATCATATGTGTGTAATGAATAGTGAAACTAACTTGATGAAATAGAAAGGATTCTGCAATATTGTAATTCTTAGTTTGATTTTCAAAAACAAATCCATAGGGTATAATCAGGACTTCAAATGTGTAACTAAAACTTTAAAAAAAAAAATCCATTACATTGGAAAGATTTCACTACCTCTTGCATTCTAAGTTGATAAGCCCAAGGTAGTCCAAAAACCTATGATTCACTATTCACTATTTTTAAAGTTATTTTGGCTTCCCTAATGACTCAGCAGTAAAGAATCTACCTGCAATGCAGAAGACCTGGGTTCAAACCCTGGGTTCGGAAGATCCCCTGGAGAAGGAATGGCAACCCACTCCAATATTCTTGCCTGGGAAATCCCATGGTCAGAGAAGTCTGGTGGGCTACATGTGATCCATGGGACCACAAAGAGTCAGACACGACTGAGCAATTGAGCAGAGATTATAAAGAACATTCCCTTTTTAACTCTCAAACACATACACATGATATTATAAATACTTGGAAAAAATGATGGAAAACTCAATTCTGAGTTCATCTTAAACTTAATTCTGAAGATAATAGAGAAATCTTTGTGACTACAGAGCTAAAGATTCATAACCTTTAATGTACCTTGGTCTCCCTTCAATTGATCCAAGAGTGAAACACGTGCAAGTAAAACTATTAGGTGAGTTAATTTTTCTTTCCCTCTGGGTTTTTTATTAAAAATTCCCAACTGATGTATCAGATAAGATTGTAGAAATCTCAAAATAATGACACCCAGAAGAAGTTAACTAGTGCCTTCCTGAATTCCAATAAAGAAACAACCTCTTGCTGCTAAGTCACTTCAGTCGTGTCCGACTCTGTGCGACCCCATAGATGGCAGCCGACCAGGCTCCGCCGTCCCTGGGATTCTCCAGGCAAGAACACTGGAGTGGGTTGCCATTTCCTTCTCCAATGTGTGAAAGTGAAGTCGCTCAGTCGTGTCCGACTAGTAGCGACCCCATGGACTGCAGCCTACCAGGCTCCTCTGTCCATGCGATTTTCTAGGCAAGAGTACTGGAGTGGCTTGCCATTTGCCTTCTCCGAAACAACCTCTTAGAGTAACTTAAATATATACAAAACTAAATACTCATTATTAAATGAGAAAGAACTGAGGCTAATAATGTTTTAAATGCTTTGCATGTGTTAAATAACTTAATCTTTATAACAATCCAACTAAGGGAACACTATTATTATCCCATCCTACAGATGAGAAGGTTGAAGCACAGAGATGTTTTAAGTAACTTCCCCAACAGATACTAGGATGAGAAATGAGAAAATACCGAGCTTGTAGCTTTCGCATTGTGGCAATCATTCCCGTGGCTTTGGAGGATAACACTCACGAGGTTTGGAAGGGAAGCAGGACTAAGCAGACAATTTTTAAGGTGAAACTATTCTGTCCTTTCACATTTGCAGCAACTGTAAGGAATTCTACAAAGTATACCATTGACTTCTCTCTTAAGAATGAATTTATAATCTACTGGAAGGGTCAAGATAATATATACAAAATAAAACAGAAAACAGGTCTTTAATCCACATCAGTGTGGATAATATTAATATCTTCAGAGGGCTGGTATGAAGCTTAACCAAGGAAGGTATAAATAAAATGCTTAGCACTGTATATAATATATAATAGATGCCTACCAAATGGCAATTATTACTATTAATAGTAAAATGAAGAAGTCATTTAATAGTGTAACCTGTAGTATATGGTCTCTTGAAGTTGTTGTTGTTGTTGTTCAGTTGCTAAGTCGTATCCAACTCTTTGCGACCCCATGAACTGCAGCACACCAGGCTTCTCTGTCCTTAACTACCTCCCTGAGTTTGCTCAAACTCATGTCCATTGAGTCAGTGATACCATTCAACCATCTCATCCTCTGTCGTCCCCTTCTCCTCTTGCCCTCAATCTTTCCCAGCATCAGAGTCTTTTCCAATGAATTGGCTCTTCGTATCAGATGACCAAAGTATTGGAGCTTCAGCTTCAGCACCAGTCCTTCCAATGAATATTCAGGATTGATTTCCTTTAGGATTGACTGGCGTTAGACTCGCTTAAAATGTCATTATGCCCAAAACTCACACTAATACATAATCCTTAGCAGGGATTCTCACCCTTAGCACGGATCATCCAGCAATAGGGACAGTTACTACTTGAATCCGACCAGAAATGAGATAGGTTATCAGCTAATAAGACAATGCCAAATGTTCTTCTGATAACTTTTTGAAATCCGCCTCCCTGTATCTACTCACTAAATCCACCAAAACCAGATCAACACTGCTATAACTAACTTATTATACTAGCATTATTTTATTTAAAAATGGAGGGAGGGTAGGAAAGAGCAACTTCCATTTGCTTAGAATATAAGATCATGGAAAATAATTCAGCCAGAATTATGACATAAATAAAAATTTATAAACATAGCATGCTGCTGCTGCTGCTGCTAAGTCACTTCAGTCGTGTCCGACTCTGTGTGACCCCATAGAAGGAAGCCCACCAGGCTCCCCCATCCCTGGGATTCTCCAGGCAAGAACACTGGAGTGGGTTGCCATTTCCTTCTCCTAAACATAGCATAAATGACATCAATTTTAAAAGGTTAATAATATAATCATTAGAATCTAAACAATCACAAATGACTTAAATTTATAAGCTAGCTAAACCCTTTAATATCCATGTGAATATTATTCTTACAGTACCTCTCAAGTATGATTCAGTTCAGTTCAGTTCAGTCACTCAGTCGTGTCCGACTCTTTGAGACCCCATGAATCACAGCATGCCAGGCCTCCCTGTCCATCACCAACTCCCGGAGTTCACTCAAACTCATGTCCATCGAGTTGGTGATGCCATCAAGCCATCTCATTCTCTGTTGTCCCTTTCTCCTCCCGCCCCCAATCCTTCCCAGCATCAGAGTCTTTTCCAATTAGTCAACTCATCGCATGAGGTGGCCAAAGTATTGGCGTTTCAGCTTTAGCATCAGTCCTTCCAATGAACACCCAGGATTGATCTCCTTTAGAATGGACTGGTTGGATCTCCTTGCAGTACAAGGGACTCTCAAGAGTCTTCTCCAGCAACACAGTTCAAAAGCATCAATTCTTTGGCAATCAACCTTCTTCACAGTCCAACTCTCACATCCATACATGACCACTGGAAAAACCATAGCCTTGACTAGACAGACCTTGGTTGGCAAAGTAATGTCTCTGTTTTTTAATATACTATCTAGGTTGGTCAGAACTTTCCTTAAGCCTTCTGAAAATTAGCACTATCTGAAATTTTACATTATGTCCTTATTCATCTGTGTAACAACCAAAATGTTGCTACAATTGCACCATGGGTTCATCTTGCTAGGGTGTCATTCTCCAGTGCAATGCCAAGGAATTGAAAGGAAATGTCAATCTCTGCATTTTTGATAATGACTTTATGAGCAAGTGTTTCATTTAGGTAGGAAGAGAAGTTGTTCTCTCAAACAATACAATCACTTAATTAGGGCTTCCAGACCTATCCTTTAGCCACGTTCTAAAACAAATTTAATCCCCAAACTCTTGCAAATTGTAATATGACATGTTTCCAACATAGTATGAGATAAGACCATAGAGGAAGTTTCAAGGTCCTCTGCACAATCCCACCAGCTATTAGCACAATTAGTAGTACCAGAAATTTTTGTAGGTAGAAGTCACAATGTCTCTTCATAAAAATCTCTCCCTCACACTACCTCTGTCTTTCACTATTTGGCTCCCTCTCTTTCTCTCTCCCCACTTCCCTCATTCTCTTAGCTCTATTTCTTCTCTTGTTTAATCTCTGTACACAGCAAAGATGACCCCCTGCAATTACATGTTCACACAATCCCTTGTGGTTATAATCAAAAGAGGAGAACCATGCTCAAATTTTGCTTCACAATTTTTCTATGAATCTTCCAGTTATCATAAATTATTTTTAATTGTAATTTTCACTCAATGAGAGATACGGGGATATTTTGGCTTCTATCTGAGAAGTTCTCTTAAAGGCAACTGAAATCATCCTAGGAGGAAAGAATTAACAGGAAACAGAAACTAGTTTAAAAGAAAGGATATGGGGAAAGGATATTTGGAATTAGAAAATCTAATGTAAGCAACTATCACTATTCATCAGTTACTAAAGAATTTCTCTGTGTTTTTCTTAAGGGCCTTATGCTTCGGGGCTGATGAATACCCATTTAAACTAGCACAGATTCTGTCGCCCCATTTATTGCTTGTTTTGGAATAAATTCATTCAAGGAGCATATGAAGAGACACAGAGACAGGTTCTCCCTACCGCTTGGGTTTCTCACAAGTCATAACATTTAAGCAAACAGTTCCTTTTCAGACCGTGCAGTGAGAGAGCTGGTCACAGAGACATCAACAGGAAGCTTCACTCACCATCTGCAATACTACAGTGAATTCAACATCTAGACATTCATATAATACCCTCAGCTTAGGTCTGCCCCAATTCATCTACCTCCTCCATTAGAGTGTCATCAAAGCTCAGCTGTTTTATTTGCTGTGCTAAAAACCCAGCAGTTTGTGAGGCAGCTGCAAGCCCTGACACTTAGCTCCTTCCCATGGTGAGCAAACAAACAGACTGTCATGGTGCCATCCTTGAGCATGACAGAGGCATCATTTCAAAACAATTAACAGTGTCTGTCTCCAGCCAAAAGCATTCAGCTGCTGTGGCCGACATCTAACAATGCTGAGAAGAAAGCCACATTCAGATTAGGGACTCAGACTTACATGTAAAATATACTCTTTCCTTCCCAACAGTTGTGACAGACACAGAATTTGGTGCAATTGCTACACTTAGGTCCATCTCTAGAAAGTCATAATCAGCTGGGAAATTTCAACTTCCTAGAAAAAGAGAGCACCCTAAATACAGATTGGGCAACTGTTGATGGAAATCTCAGGAGCCAGGTCCAGCTCAGCCAGTCAAGGCCATTCAAAGCAAACCAGTTTTGTGTTGTGTGCATGCTCAGTCACTTCAGTCATGTCCGACTCTTTGCGACCCTATGGACTATAGCCCACCAGACTCCTTTGTCCATGGGATTTCCCAGGCAAGAATACTGGAGTGGATTGCCATGCCCTTCTCCAAGGAATCTTCCCAATCCAGGGGTTAAAATCACATCTCTTACATCTCCTGCACTGGCAGGTGAGTTCTTTACCATTAGCACTACCTGGGAAGCTGCCTGGGTTTTGTGCTAACACCAACAAAAAAAGCCTTCCAATTCTCAATTTCTTTGAAAATGTCACAATATCTGACTGAATAAATAACACTTTGAATACTAACAACCCTCAAGTTATCCTGGCAAACATCCAAAACTGTTTAGAAGATTCTACTTGGTATTTGTGAGAAGTCCCATGTCCAAATCATCCAACAGTGGAAATCAGCAACTCTCTCCGCTTTTAAGAATGAAGTATTTTAATAGTTGAGTAGCCTCAGAAACTGCCAGCATTTACCACTAAACTCAATTTTTTAAAAACCAATGGAGATTGGAACAAAGGGGCCCTTTGAAAGATCAGGTAGAGCCAGCAATTTACTTTACCTCTGATATCAGTGTAGTTTGTGATCCCTGAAGAGCAGCCACTGGGCAAACTACAACCTACCTTTACATGGGCATTCCTCCCATTTCCACTTCCATTTTGTGGAAAGTAGGAAATCAAACCCAGACCAGCCCTGACACTGACAAGCATCAAGGCCTGCTAAAAGGAAGGGGTTTTCATTCAACAATAGCATATAGACCAGAGTGATGTTCTGCCTTTACTTAGGAAAATTTACATCCCAAGACATGGGGATGTTACAGACAAGTTTGCTGCTGTAAATGACTGGGATCATGGAGTGAAATGACCTTTTAAGTCTGTTTCCCACTGTCATCCCCACACCTCTTATGCTTCAGCCATCTAATCAGTGTTCATCCCTAAGTTTCCAAATTGTTTCACACCTCTGGGCTTTTGCATTTACTGCCTCCTCTGTCTGAGACTCCCCTCTCTGATCTCTCTTCTTTCTATCCATCTGGCTAACTAATAAACACCGTTCAAGATTTATCTCAAACTTCGTCTGTACCAGGTGATTCAAGCCCAGGGTAGGTGCTTATATTCTATGCTTTAATAACATCCCACTGCACCCCTCTATAAAAACAATTATCACATCACATGATAGTCGTAGTTCATTTTTCTATTACCCCTTCAAAATTCTTAAAGACATGGATTTATTTTACTCATCTTCATTTTATTTTGAGTGTATATTCTCAGCCTCTAGTCTAATAAAATTCCTGGCATATAGGAGGGCACAATAAATGTCACTTAAATGAATAAACAAGTAATTGAATTATTATTGAATAATAAAGAGTAGGCAAATTAAACAGATTTCTCTGTATTGTGATTTGAAAATCTTCCCATCAAAAAAAACCCTGAAGAGCCACTACTAGAAATCAGTATGTTTAACTGCAGATTCTTGTGACCTGGCAATAAAATTGCAGATGGCCCTGAACAATGCTGTCTTTCTCAAAAATTCCTCATCACACCAAAGTACCCTAGGATCATCCATCACCCCAGAAACCTAAGAGCAGGGCTATGGAAGAACATAAAAGGTAAGTTCTGATAAGAGATAATTAGTCTTAAATTTACAGAATGGAATAATACCCAAGAGGGGGAAGGTCTAAATAAATGATTAGCACTCAGGCTTTGGGAACATTCAGACCTGAGTCTGAATCCTGGTTCTATGATATTTGGGGAAATGTATTTACCTTACTCGTGCATCAGTTTCTTTATCTGGAAAATAGCAATAGTAACATAAGATAGTAGTGTAATCAAAACATAAGATTAGAGATATATATAAAATGCTTATCAAAATGTCTAGCACATAACAAACATTCATAAAATGACAGCAATTGTTTTATGGTGATTACTAATAAAAGGTATAGACTATTATCATTTTTATGACCGGGCACTGGAAATTTTGAGGCAGAGGATCAAAAAATGGATGCAAGTTAAGTAATGAAGATTAAGACAAGCTTCATCTCTCTTACAATTCTCCCAGGACTACAATTTTTCCTCACCACTCCCAAGTAAAACCTCCTAACTAAGGTCAGTTCCTGGGACATTTGAAAGCTTTCCTGTCAACAGAGGAATATGGATGGGGAGTCAGAGATTGATTTGAGATGTTATATCACACGCTCCTCATCTTCTTTGGAGGATAAATCTCCGTAGAAGATTCCTGTTCACTCTCCTAAGTGGTAAGAAAAGGAATTCAGTCCTCACATTGAACCTCATCTATATAGTGTGTGAAATTCCAGAAAACTTCTTTGAAATACGAGCATAAGTGGCTGAGCAAACAAGCATGAGTTTAAGGGCTCCAGAGAACTACCCATAAAGAAAACGAGGGGTTCAGGGCAAGATGCAGAGGAGGAGGAGACTTTGAACGTATATACCAGAGGCACTAGTAACAAGACCATATTCAAGGAGCTGAATCCCAGTTCCTGTCTCTTCCTAGAAAAGAATGGAGAATTTGGCTCTAATTAACCACACACTTATATTGATATTTTTGCACAAAAGATTACCAGGCACTTACTCTGAGACTAAAGACAAAAACATGAAGCATCAACTCAGAAAATGAAAATGCTTATTCCTTATTTTCTGTCTCCAATTTCCAGCAAAATGGAAAGAGTGAGAAGAAAATGACATAACATGTGGCTAATAGCATCACACTGGAAACATTTTTATCCTTCCCCCCAACCCCACACAAAAAAAAGGATGTTTATAAGCAAAACACTTCCTGCCCTCATAAAAAATAATTTATGGATATCCCTGGTGATCCAGCAATTGAAATTCCATGTTTCCACTGCAGGGGATGCAGGTTTGATCCCCGGTCCAGGAACTAAGATTCCTCATGCATCAGAGCCAAAAAGTATATAAATTAATTAAATTATTTTTTTTAAGTTTTATTTAATAAATGGTACAAAGCACAATGCCAAAAACATTAACAGTTAAAATTTCACCAAATGAAAAAATACTATAGAATACACAGTTGTAAAAAGTTACATTATTTTACAACTGCCTCAAGCTGCAAAAAGAAAAAAAAACCCAATGCCATACCTAAGTTATCCCATACCTAAGTTATCCCTCTCTCAAAATTAAATTATTTTCAAATTGTATATTGTATATTCAGGAGGTCTGGTGTGGCAGGAAAGAACCATAGTGCTTAAGATGTCTATATACAGATACACACTTCACCCTTCTGAAAGAAATAGCTTATTCAAGTTTTACCAGTTAGGGTTCGTCTGCTTCCTAATAAGTCATTATCATGTAGTGACTCTAATCTAGACATTTTATTTATTTATTTATTGGCCACATGGCATGTGGGATCTTAGTTCCTGCCCAGGGATCAAACCCATGCCCCCTGCAGTGGAAGCGTAGAGTCTTAACCACTGAACCATCAGGGAAGACACCTGTTCTAGGCATTTTAAAGGGAGAAAATCAAGGAGAAGGTAGAGGACAGAAGTTCCAGAAACTGTTTCTTCTCACAAATAAGTCATCATCTGATTCTATCACAATTAAACCAGAATAGCAAACTCTGGTATTCAAAGAAAAGGTGATGGTTTCTCTGCCTAAAATAAAACCACTAATATACTCAGATATCAGCAAAACTGACTGAAAATTAGTTAAAATAGCAGAAAACTGAAAAAACACAACACAGAGGGTGTCCTGCCGTCGTCTGGGATCATTTTTCCCCCATCCCTTACCATATGTTTAAAAAGCTGGGAAAACAAATTGCCAGGCACAGCAAAACACGACAAGCCCCCTTATGCTCACTGTCCGTGAGCTGCTCTTTCAGTCTGTTCAGCGAAGTTCTGGCTGCAGCGGCCCCAGGGATTTTACAAGGGCTTGACTCATTTATCCGTGTGTCACACTGTCAGGGTTTTCCCCCACATAGGTAAAATATACTACAAATCATGTAATAAAATATGCCACAGTCTGTGACATTTGCAACATTTCCAAATGTCAGTGTAGAGAGGGAAGGATGTTTTATCAAATCTAGCCAAGGATGCTTGTGTTCTCTGGGACTTCCCCGGTGGTCCAGTGGTTAAGACTCCATGCTTCTACTGCAGGGCATGTGGGTTCAATCCCTGGTCAAGGAACTAAGATCCTACATACTGTGCAGCATGGCCAAAAAAAATGGAATGGTTGTGCTCTCTGTATTCAAAGGCTGTTCTGTGGCAGGATCCTTTCCTGGCATGACTTATAGTACTATTCGGGGAGCGCTCTCCCCAGAGCATAAAAGCAGGAAGAGAAACCTCAGGAAGATTTGCTGTGGGCATTGAAGATGTCCAGTGAATAAATGTGAATTATGACTGCCTAAAACTTAATTTTACAGAGGTTGGATGCTTAGCACATGGTCAAAATTAATGAAAAAGGAGACAACCATCATGACAGGTGACGCAGGAATGAATGGACCAAGAAAAATGACCATGTGGTAGCCGAGCCTAAGAATCCACCTTCAAAGCAAGCACTGTTTTGACAAAAGGGATTTGATGTCATCTATGCCTGTGTCCAGTCACTATGTTAAATATTTGTCCAATTATCAGTAAAGCAGTACAAAATACAGAAAACAACATTATACATCATGATTTGACATATGTCAGATTTCCACAATGTAACTGAGATATATATATAACAGGAAGAAGATACGAGAAGATATGATGCCCTCTTTTTAAAAAATGATTTGTGGAGAGGGAAAAAAGAAGGCAGAAATGTTTCCAGAAATCTGTATCACTTGATGTAGACATACAAATACGTTTGGGAGGGACAGTGTGGTGTGATAAGAGAAGTGCTGGACGTGGAGCCAAAGGACCTGCTCCTTGCCTCAGTTCTTCCCCTTTCCAGCTAAGAGACAAGCCACCTAGCCTCTCTCTGTGTCTTGATTTGCTTCCTTACAAGGTGTTAGTGAAAAAAAATACCTTTCCTCTTCACCTCAGATGGTTATTACGAAGATTGAATGAGATAATGTGTGTGAAAACATTTCATATACTTGACACGGCCTTTTCCCCCCCTTTTCCCAAGGAATTCCATCCACGCAGATGGCTTTACAATCTTCAAACATGAATTAATGTTTCAAAATGTGCATACTTAGTTGTGGGCAAATCTTTCCTAAGTCTCAAAGCTCTGTCTTTATTTGGCTCTGGATATCTCCACCTGGGGAGTATGTGGAGTACACTGTTCAATATGTCCAGTGGAAATGGCCCTCTTTCTAAACCCCCACAAACACTCCTGCTCAGTGTGCCCCAGTCCTCCCTGCCATTCATGCGGTACCTCCTGGTCTTTCTGGCACATGAGCTCACCACACTGTTACCATGCTGTGCTGATCCTACGTGCTCAGCATCTGTCTGGCCAGCCCCTTCTTTCCTGTCCACACTGGCACCCTCCTGGTAGTTGCAGCCTCAGAATCAGTCTTCCTACCACCAGTCTCTCCACTGTCCCCACCTCACCTTCTTTACACCAGAAGGAACTTTTACAAGATTATATCCCAGCCTGAGTAGAACTGTGTGATGACTTCCCGCCACCTTTGTGATAAAGGTCAGATACCATAACTTGACCTGCAAGTGGTTCATGAATTCATCCCAGTTTGCATTTCCAGCCTCATTTTCCCTTACGCACATCTCACTCCCCAAGCCATCCTGTTCTAGCCATATTGAGCTATTTCTTCAAACCCACCAAACTTTCTCAAGCCTCTGTGCCTTTTTCCTTGCTCTCTGCCTAGCCTTCCTCCTAGTGTCAGCAGAGGGATTGGTAAGAGCATGGACTCTAGAAACTGAATGCCTGAATTCATTCCCTGTCTTCATACCCTATATTCAAACCCCTGGGCATGATACTTGTCTTACTTGGGGTTCAGCCAGAAGCAGACTCAGAGACAAAGAGCCAGCAGTTTATTTGGAGGTTCAGAAAATACCAGTAGGGGAGTGAGGAAGTGAGAAAAGGAAAACAGATCTCCTTAATAAAGGGAATGCTATCAAACCAGCTACCTCGGTGCATGGTTTATATCTTATCCTACAGGGACACTCTTGAGAAATAGTAAAGAACTCTTACCAGTCCCATCACTGAACAAATTCCCTCAACTTTCCTCTCTGTGCCTTCTCTTTGCCAGTGTTGGTCTCTGCATGGTTAGGCTGATATGAGACAGAGACAGAGATTAGAGTGTCATGACAAATCAAGAACTGCCAGCAG
The DNA here is from genome assembly GCF_049115385.1 of Moschus berezovskii. Taxonomy (NCBI): domain Eukaryota; kingdom Metazoa; phylum Chordata; class Mammalia; order Artiodactyla; family Moschidae; genus Moschus; species Moschus berezovskii. The sequence goes on along the minus strand of NC_142460.1, from coordinate 110,481,468 downwards.
CCACTAGAAAAAAAAGAGGCAAAAAAAAAACAAACCAGATTCTCCCTGAGTCTCCAGAGGAGTACAGCCCTACCAACACTTTGATTTCATTCCAGTGATACTGATTTTGAACTTCTGGCCTCTAGAATTGTAAGGGAATGCATTTTTGTTGTTTTGAGTCATTAAGCTTTTGGTAATTTGTTATAGTGGCCAAGGCCTCTAACATGCATGCACATATTCATACAGCACTTGTATTTGTTGTTTTTCAGTTGCTAAGCTGTGTCTGACTCTTTGCAACCCCATGGACTACACCACACCAGGCTTCCCTCTCCTCTGCTATCTCCCAGAGTTTGCTCAGATTTGTGTCCATTGAGTCGGTGATGCTACCTATCCATCTCATCCTCTGCTGCCCCCTCTCCTTTTGCCTTCAATCTTTCCCAGCATCACAGTCTTTTCCAGTGAGTCAGCTCTTCATATCAGGTGTATAAAAAATATAAAACTCAAAGAAATTATTTTAGGACTAGAGAATTGGTCATGGGATCATAGAAAGAGTGGGATCTTTGAATTCAGGCCAACTTGAGCTCTAATTCATGCTCATCACATGACTTCAGAAAAATCACTTAAATGCTGAGTCTCAGTTTCCTTATCCATGAAATGGAGTAATAATTCCTACTGTGGTAGGCAAAGCAATGGCTCCCAAGATGTCTATTCTTAAACCTGTAACCTGTGAGTATGCTATAGTACATGCAATGGGGACTTTGCAAATGAGATTAAGTAAAGGATTATGAAATGGAAAGATGTTCCTAGACTTTCCTGGTGGGCCCAGGATAATCACAAGTTTCCTTAAAAGAGAGAGGCAGAAGGGTCAGAGTCAGAGAATTGTGACAATGGAAATAGGTCAGAGAGACTGAGATTTGAAGTTGCTGTATTACCGACTTTCAAATTAGAGGGACAGGCCCCCAGACAAGGAATGCTGGCAGTCTTTGGAAGCAGGAAAAGGCAAGGAAGTGGGGTTCTGCCCTGGAGTGTCCAGAAGAAATTAGGCTCTGGCGATGACTTGATTTTTAGCCTGGTGAAACCCTGTTCAGACTTCTGACCACCAAAGCTGTAAGCTATCCATGTTGTTTTAAACTGCAAATGTGTGTGTGGTATTTGTTACAGAAGATATGGGGAAATAATAGACCTCTCTATCAGAGTTATGAGGATTAAAAATGTTCTTTTAATTATGCTAATATTTATTAATAGAAGTGACTATTTTTAAAAAATAATTTTGGGAAGTAACTTATCTATACATAAACTGTCTCTGTAAACCAAAAATACTTCTATTCAGCTGTTCAGATTTTCAAAAACTTAAAAGCACAGAGTTCATTTTTGTGTATTCAATTCTCCATATGTAGAGTAGATTTCCTTTCCATGTGTCTCCAGAGGGTTAGATATAGTACTGAAAAAAATATTTTAATTTCCTGGCTTCCTGACCTTGAAGTCCATATTCAAGGAAGGCCTTTGGCCAAGAAAATTGAATGACCTCTGTGCATATTTTAGTTTTTATCAAAAGGAGACAGACCCAAAGCATTTTTTTTTCTGAAGGTTTGCCAAGTTTTCTTTGAATGTAAAAATTATCTTCATTTTGTTCAAGAAGCCATTATCGCTCAAGTTTCATGCAAATAAACGTACATTCTAGAAAGATGCAGTAAAATATCCATCTGACTTCTACCTACACTTAACCTTCTATTCCCTAGTCTCTTTGGCCATCAGTATATTTATAACATTCTGTGGCTTATTTTGCACCTGTATCCTATGTATCAGTCATCAACTGAGCTCTGATTTCCCCTCCAGAACCCCTCTTCTCTAGACCCTCTGACAACTTTATTGCCAGTCCAAACTCTGGATAAATTCCCCCACCTTCCCTCTCTGTTCCTTCTCTTTGCCCAGGAGCTTTGCCAGTTTTATTCTCTGCAGGTTCAGGCCCTTCAGGCTGGCTGTCCTCTTGCTCTCTCTTCATCCCCTGCTTGACCAGCCCCTGTTTCACTCACATGACTATCCAATCCTCTTAGGTATAAGTCTGGGGTGTCACTCCAGGACCTTCAGAGTAAGATTCCTCCCATCCAATAAACTGCTGACGTCTCTGTTACTGTCTCTAGGCTTTTTTTTTTTTTAATCTGCAGACTGGGCAACTATAATGCTTGCAGGACAGAGGGGTGCAACCCAACTGTCTCCTAACTGGCCATTTAGATGCTTGGTCCACCATAAAATCACCCTGTCATCAGCCTGGTCTGTGGGGCTCAGCTATTTATCTTGTCTTATGCGCATCTTCCATAGCATGTGTCATGGCAACTGTTCCAAGTCTATTTTCCTCTACTAAATCCCATGGACAGAGGAGCCTGGTAGGCTGAAGTCCATGGGGTCGCTAAGAGTCGGACACGACTGAGCGATTTCACTTTCACTTTTCATTCTCATGCATTGGAGAAGGAAATGGCAACCCACTCCAGTGTTCTTGCCTGAAGAATCCCAGGGACGGGGGAGCCTGGTGGGCTGCTGTCCATGGGGTCGCACAGAGTCGGACACGACTGAAGCGACTTAGCAGCAGCAGCAGCAAGCGGTTGAACACTCAACATTTCATTCTCTCAGAAGATAAATTTACCTCTGAGTCTTACTCTGCAGATTACAGTAATCTAGTTGCTAGAGTTTTCATGCCTGAAAAAGGCATGCTTGATCAAGGGCCTTTTTTTTTCATCATTTTGTCTTCACTCTCCTCTAACATCTCCATTAATCATCCTTTATTCCAGCACCAATATTTTCATTTTCAGTTACTGTTTTATTTGCAAATAAATATTCTCAAGTGTTTCCTATTCTTCAATCACCTTTCCTTTCTTTCTCAAAAATATCTAAATTTACTATTTCTTTCCAGAGTTCAAGCGAACATCCAGTTCTCTTTATAGGGATGCAAGGAGATCCAACCAGTCCATCCTAAAGGAAACCAGTCCTGAATATTCATTGGAAGGACTGACGCTGAAGCTGAAACTCCAATACTTTGGCCACCTGATGCGAAAAACTGACTCATTGGAAAAGACCCTGATGCTAGGAAATATTGAAGACGGGAGAAGAAGGGGATGACAGGGGATGAGATGGTTGGATGGCATCACTGACTCAATGGACATGAGTTTGAGTGAGCTCTGGGAGTTGGTGATGGATAGGGAAGCCTGGTGTGCTACAGTCCATGGGGTCGCAAAGAATCTGACATGACTGAGCATCTGAACTGAACTGAAATAAATCATGTAGCACTACAAAAATACATCATCTGAGAGATTTAAAGAGGTCCCCCATACTGTAGGAGGGTATTAAATAAAACAACTTTCAATAATTAAAAATGAATTAGTTCAATCAAGTTACAGTATCATCCTTCAGCTTAAGGTGCTCTGATATTAACTAATGTGGCAGCAAACATGATCCTGAAAAGGAATCCTGCCGCCAATCATCTTGCCTCTTCAATACAACGAGAATGAACACAGAAGAGAGTTGCATTTAACAACAGCTCTCACCTCAAGCCCTATCCACCCCCATGGCCTGTGACATTCTCCCCCCAGGAGAGATGTTGGGATTTGATGAGATTCTGTCTCAACTAGGACAAAAAATGAGTAACATGGAAAACATTTTAATATCAGGTTATTAACAAAGAAATTACCTGAAGAATCTCAGTTGTTTAGTTTTGCAGTCTTATCTGACTCTTTGCAAGCCCATAGACTATAGCCTGCCAGGCTCCTCTGTCCATGGGATTTCCCAAGCAAGAATACTGGAGTGGGTTGCCATTTCCTCCTCCAAAAACTTACTATTTTTAACAGCTAATATTTGTGAATGCTTCTTGTGGGCCCAGTACTACGCTAAGGATTAATATGCATTTTCACATTTATTCATTCTGAGGTTGGTACTGCTTTTAGTTCATCTGTACAAACAGGAAAACTGTCTTGGAAAGTTTAGTTCATCAGAAACACAAAACTAGTAAACAGGGAATGTGGATTTGAACAAGAAATAGCTAACTGAAAGTGGCTATGCTGAACCACGCAGAGCCTCTTCCTCTGACTGCCCTTTCTCTTTTCAGCCCACTTCAGCAGCATGTGAGAAGTCCAGAGTATGACCTATGCATAACAAATATGTAAAACATAAAAGAAACAAATGTTCAAACAGCCAGCACCAAGGATAATGCACCTATTCAAACTAATTAGCCCTTTTTACTGACAAAATTACTTGTACAATGTAAATTTCTGTCTGGTTCTTCTCTGAGTTTATATTTATGTTGAATGTGGCAAATATTTTCTTTGCTTTCACATTAAGCAAGCCTAGTTAAAACTCTTTTCCTGCCTAATGTCTCAGATAACACCCAATGGACTGACCCCAACAAATTGTTGTTTTTGTTCAGTCACTAAGTTGTATCTGACTCTTTACAGTCCCATGGACTGGAGCACACCAGGCTCCTCTGTCTTCCACTATCTCCTGGAATTTGCTCAAATTCATGCCCATCGAGTCAGTGATGCTCTCTAATCATCTCACCCTTTGCCTCCCCCTTCTCCTTTTGCCTTCAATCTTTCCCAGCATCAGGGCCTTTTCTAATGAGTTGGCTCTTTGCATCTGGTGGCCAAAGTACAGGAGCTTTAGCTTCAGCATCAGTCCTTCCAATGAATATTCAGGGTTGGTTTCCTTTAGAATTGACTGGTTTGATCCCCATGCATTCCAAGGAACTCTCAAGAGTCTTTTCCAGCACGACAATTAGAAAGCATCAATTCTTCAGCACTCAGCTTTCTATACAGTCTAACTCTCACATCCATATATGACTACTGGAAAAACCATAGCTTTGACTGGCAAAGCATCTTTGTTGGCAAAGTGATGTCTCTGTTTAGGTTTCTCATAGCTTTTCTTCCAAGGAGCAAGCATCTTTTAATTTCATGGCTGTAGTCACTGTCCACAGTGATTTTGGAGCGCAAGAAAAGAAAATCCGTCACTGTTTCCACTTTTTCTCCTCCTATTTTTCATGAAGTGACGGGACTGAATGCCATGATCTTAGTTTTTTGAATGTTGAGTTTCAAGTCAGCTTTTTCACTCTGCTCTCTCACATTCATCGAGAGGTTCTTCAGTTCCTCTTCACTTTCTGCTATTAGAGTGATATCATCTGCATATCTGAGGTTGTTGTAACTTTTCCCGGCAATCTTGATTCCAGCTTGTGATTCATCCAGCCCAGCATTTCGCATGATGTACTCTGCATATAAGTTAAATAAGCAACGTGACAATATACAGCCTTGACATACCCCTTTCCCAATTTTATATTAAGCCAAACTAATAATCCAGGAGATAGTGAAGGACAAGGAAGCCTGGCATGCTGCAGTCCATGGGGTTGTAGAGTAGGACACAGCTAGTGTGACGTTTATCCATCCATGGGGGTATTTGTGAAGTCCATTCTATATATCACTGTTAAGACAGGTTCACAGCCTAAGAGACCTCCAAGGTGGTTGGCCAGTTAGCTGCCACCCTGCCTGGCTCCCAGGCTACCTGTTTTCCTCTTTAAAATCCAGCAATGGGCTCACATACAAGAAACAACAATCAAGTTTGGTAGGTGGCCATTACCAAATAATGTAAAAAAGCCATGGTTCTTATTTATACCAACAATATCTAGTGATAAAACATATAAAAAACTATCCTTTTCCCAGTGACAAAAAAGCATATAGTATAAAGAAAATGATAAAATTTAACAGACATAAAACAATTTATTAAAGAGAGACTATATTCTTTTGTGTGTGTGTGTGTGTGTGTGTGTGTTTCTGGTTTTTCTTTTAATTTATTTTATTGGAGGCAAATTACCTTACATTAATATATTGGTTGGTTTTGCCATACACTGACATGAATCCGCCCCGGGTATACATGTGTTCCCTTTCTTGAACCCCCCTCCCACCTCTCTCTTCCCCATATCCTCCCTCCATGTCATCCCCGTGCACCAGTCCCAAGCATCCTGTATCATGCGTCGAACCTGGACTGGTCACTTATGATAATATACATGCTACAATGCCGTTCTCCCCAAACATCTCACCTTCACCCTCTCCCACAGAGTCCCAAAGACTGTTCTATATGCCTATGTCTTTTTTGCAGTCTCGTATACAGGGTTCAGGTTACCATCTTTCTAAATTCCATATATATGCGTTAGTATACTGTATTGGTGTTTTTCTTTCTGGCTTACTTCACTCTGTATAATTGGCTCCAATTTCATCCACCTCATTAAAACTGATTCAAATGCATTCTTTTTGATGGCTGAAAAATACTCCATTGTGTATATGTACCAAAGCTTTCTTATCCATTCATCTGCAGATGCACATCTAGGTTGCTTCCATGTCCTCGCTATTATAAACAGTGCTGCAATAAACATTGGAGTACATGTGTCTCTTTCAATTCTGGTTTCCTCGGTGTGTATGCCCAGGAGTGCGAGTGCTGGATCATATGGCAGTTCTATTTCCAGTTTTTTGAGGAATCTCCACACTGTTCTCCATAGTGGCTGTACTAGTTTACATTCCTACCAACAGTGTAAGAGGGTTCCCTTCTCTCCACACCCTCTCCAGCATTTATTACATGTAGACTTTTGGATAGCAGCCATTCTGACTGGTGTGAAATGGTATCTCATTGTGGTTTTGATTTGTATTTCCCTGATTATGAGGGATGTTGAGCATTTTTTCATGTGTTTGTTAGCCATCTTTATGTCCTCTTTGGAGAAATGTCTGTTTAGTTCTTTGGCCCATTTTTTGATTGGGTCACTTAGTTTTCTGGAATTGAGCTGCAGGAGCTGCTTGTATATTTTGGAGATTAATCCTTTATCAGTTGCTTCATTTGCTATTATTTTCTCCCATTCTGAAGGCTGTCTTTTCACCTTGCTGATAGTTTCCTTTGCTGTGCAGAAGCTTTTAATTTTAATTAGGTCCCATTTGTTTATTTTTGCTTTTATTTCCAATATTCTGGGAGGTGGGTCTTGGAGGATCCTGCTGTGATTTATGTCAGAGAGTGTTTTGCCTACGTTCCTCTCTAGGAGTTTTATAGTATCTGGTCTTACATTTAGCTCTCTAATCCATTTTGAGTTTATTTTGGTGTATGGTGTTAGGAAGTGTTCTAGTTTCATTCTTTTACAAGTGGCTGACCAGTTTTCCCAGCACCACTTGCTAAAGAGACTGTCTTTTCTCCATTTTATATTCTTGCCTCCTTTGTCGAAGATAAGGTGTCCACAGGTGCGTGGATTTATCTCTGGGCTTTCTATTTTGTTCCATTGATCTATATTTCTGTCTTTATGCCAGTACCATACTGTCTTGATGACTGTGGCTTTGTAGTAGAGCCTGAAGTCTGGCAGGTTAATTCCTCCAGTTCCATTCTTCTTCTTTAAGATTGCTTTGGCTATTCGAGGTTTTTAGTATTTCCATACAAATTGTGAGATTATTTGTTCTCATTCTGTGAAAAATATTGTTGGTAGCTTGATAGGGATTGCATTGAATGTATAAATTACTTTGGGTAGTATACTCATTTTCACAATATTTATTCTTCCAATCCACGAACATGGTATATTTCTCCGTCTATTAGTGTCCTCTTTGATTACTTTCACTAGTGTTTTATAGTTTTCTATGTACAAGTCTTTTGTTTCCTTAGGTAGATATATTCCTAAGTATTTAATTCTTTTGAAACAGTGAATGGAATAGTTTCCTTAATTTATCTTTCTATTTTCTCATTATTAGTATAGAGGAATGCAAGGGATTTCTGTGTGTTGATTTTATATCCTGCAACTTTACTGTAATCATTGATTAGCTCTAGTAGTTTTCTGGTAGAGTCTTTAGGGTTTTCTGTGTAGAGGATCATGTCATCAGCAAACAGTGAAAGCTTTACTTCTTCTTTTCCAATTTGGATTCCTTTTATGTCTTTTTCTGCTCTGATTGCTGTGGCCAAAACTTCCAGAACTATGCTGAATAGTAGTGGTGAGAGTGGGCACCCTTGTCTTGTTCCTGACTTTAGGGGAAATGCTTTCAGTTTTTCACCATTGAGGATAATGTTTGCTGTGGGTTTGTCATATATAGCTTTTATTATGTTGAGATATGTCCATTCTATTCCCACTTTCTGGAGAGTTTTTATCATAAATGGATGTTGTATTTTGTCAAAGGCTTTCTCTGCATCTATTGAGATAATCATATGATTTTTATTTTTCAGTTTGTTAATGTGGTGTATTATGTTGATTGATTTGCGGATATTGAAGAATCCTTGCATTCCTGGGATAAAGCCCACTTGGTCATGATGTATGATCTTCTTAATGTGTTGTTGGATCCTGATTGCTAGAATTTTGTTAAGGATTTTTGCATCTATGTTCATCAGTGATATTGGCCTGTAGTTTTCTTTTTTTGTGGGATCTTTACCAGGTTTTGGGATTAGGGTGATGGTGGCCTCATAGAATGAGTTTGGAAGTTTTCCTTCCTCAGCAATTTTCTGGAAGAGTTTGAGTAGAATAGGTGTTAGCTCTTCACTAAATTTTTGGTAGAATTCAGCTGTGAAGCCGTCTGGACCTGGGCTTTTGTTTGCTGGAAGCTTTCCGATTACTTCCTCTATTTCCGTGCTTGTGATGGGTTTGTTCAGATTTTCTATTTCTTCCTGGTTCAGTTTTGGAAAGTTGTACTTTTCTAGGAATTTGTCCATTTCTTCCACGTTATTCATTTTATTGCCATATAATTGCTGATAGTATTCTCTAATAATCCTTTGTATTTCTGTGTTGTCAATTGTGATCTCTCCATTTTCATTTCTAATTTTATTGATTTGGTTCTTCTCCCTTTGTTTCTTGATGAGTCTGGATAGTGGTTTGTCAATTTTATTTCCCTTCTCAAAGAACCAGCTTTTGGCTTTGTTGATTTTTGCTATGGTCTCTTTTGTTTCTTTTGCATTTATCTCTGCCCTAATTTTTATGATTTTTTTCCTTCTGCTAACCCTGGGGTTCTTCATTTCTTCCTTTTCTAGTTTCTTTAGATGTAGAGTTAGGTTATTTAGTTGACGTTTTTCTTGTTTCTTGAGGTGTGCCTGTATTGCTATGAACTTCCCCCTTAGCACTGCTTTTACAGTGTCCCAGAGGTTTTGGGTTGTTGTGTTTTCATTTTCATTCATTTCTATGCATATTTTGATTTCTCTTTTGATTTCTTCTATGATTTGTTCATTATTCAGCAGCGTGTTGTTCAGCCTCCATATGTTGGCATTTTTAACAGTTTTTCTCCTGTAATTGAGATCTAATCTTACTGCATTGTGGTCAGAAAAGATGCTTGGAATGATTTCAAATTTTTTGAATTTACCAGGCTAGATTTATGGCCCAGGATGTGATCTATCCTGGAAAAGTTTCCGTGTGCGCTTGAGAAAAAGGTGAAATTCATTGTTTGGGGGTGAAATGTCCTATAGATATCTATTAGGTCTAACTGGTCTATTGTATCATTTAAAGTTTGTGTTTCCTTGTTAATTTTCTGTTTAGTTGATCTATCCATAGATGTAAGTGGGGTATTAAAGTCTCCCACTATTATTGTATTATTGTTAATTTCCCCTTTCATACTTGTTAGTAATTGTCTTACATATTGCGGTGCTCCTATGTTGGGTGCATAAATATTTAGAATTGTTATATCTTCTTCTTGGACTGATCCTTTGATCATTATGTAGTTTCCTTCTTTGTCTCTTTTCATAGCCTTTGTTTAAAAATCTATTTTATCTGATATGAGTATTGCTACTCCTGCTTTCTTTTGGTCTCTATTTGTGTGGAATATCTTTTTCCAGCCCTTCACTTTCAGTCTGTATGTGTCCCTCGATTTGAGGTGGGTCTCTTGTAGACAACATATGTGGGGGTCTTGTTTTTGTATCCATTCAACCAGCCTTTGTCTTTTGGTTGGGGCATTTAACCCATTTACATTTAAGGTGATTATTGATAAGTATGATCCCGTTGCCATTTTCTTTATTGTTTTGGGTTCGAGTATATATACCCTTTCTGTGTTTCCAGTCTAGAGAAGATCCTTTAGTATTTGTTGGAGAGCTGGTTTGGTGATGCTGAATTCTCTCAGCTTTTGCTTGTCTGTAAAGCTTTAGATTTCTCCTTCATATCTGAATGAGATCCTTGCTGGGTACAGTAATCTGGGCTGGAGGTTATTTTCTTTCATCACTTTAAGTATGTCTTGCCATTCCCTCCTGGCCTGTAGAGTTTCTGCTGAAAGATCAGCTGTTATCCTTATGGGGATCCCCTTGTGTGTTATTTGTTGTTTTTCCCTTGCTGCTTTTAATATTTGTTCTTTGTGTTTGATCTTTGTTAATTTGATTAATATGTGCCTTGGGGTATTTCGCCTTGGTTTTATCCTGTTAGAGACTCTCTGTGTTTCTTGGACTTGGGTGATTATTTCCTTCCCCATTAAGGAAATTTTAAACTATTATCTCCTCAAGTATTCTCTCATGGTCTTTCTTTTTGTCTTTTTCTTCTGGGACTCCTATGATTCCAATGTTGGGGCGTTTAATATTGTCCCATATGTCTCTAATATTGTCCTCATTTCTTTTAATTCTTTTTTCTTTTTCCATCTCTGTTTCATTTATTTCTACAATTCTACCTTCTAGCTCACTTATCCTGTCTTCTGCCTCCGTTATTCTACTGTTTGTGCCCTTGAGAGTGTTTCTGATCTCATCTATTGTATTATTTGTTATATATTGACTCTTTTTTATTTCCTCTAATTCCTTATTGAACATTTCTTCCATCTTCTCAATCCTTTTCTCCAGTTTATTTATCTGTAACTCCATTTTGCTTTCCAGATTTTGAATCTTTTCACAATTAAAATTAGAAATTCTTTATCGGGTAGGTTCCCTATATCTTCCTTTTTTGTTTGTGTTGGTGGGCATTTATCCTGTTCCTTTACTTGCTGGGTATTTCTCTGCCTCTTCATCTTGCTTATATTGCTGTGTTCGGGATGGCCTTTCCATCTTCTGACAGTTTGTGGAGTTCTAAAGAGAGACTATATTCTTGAATGAAAAGATTTATTAGAAAGAAGTCTCAATAAATTAATCTATAGATGTAATCCAATTCCCATCAAACTCAAAATAATTTGGGGGAACTTGACAATATAATTCTGAACTTCTTATGAAAGAATAAACTAAAAAACTATTCAAGAGAAATTTGAAAGGAAAAATAAAGCCAGAAGGCTGACCCTACCAGATGGTAAAGATGAAGCAATTAACCAGCATAGTACCAGAGTAGAGAGAAAAATAAGTGAAACAATACAAAGTCCAGGAACACATCAAATATTCAACAGAGATGGGAATACAAATTAATAAAGAATAATGATTTTAATGAATGGCATTGGGATAACTAGCTATCAATTTTAGGAAATGTTATACAGTTAAATCACCATTTCAAGACTTTAAATAAGTTCTAAATGGATCCATAATTTAAATAAAACTATAAAAGTATCTAAATAAAAATGCTTTTTAAATTTTATTTTATTGCCATAAGAACACTTAACATGAAGCCTACCCTCTTTACAACTTTTTAGGGGTATAATTCACTGTATGTTAACTAAAAGTACAATGTTGTGCAGCTGATCTCTAGAATTAATCCATCTTACTTAACTTGGAATGTGAAGTCAAGTGGGCCTTAGAAAGCATCACTACGAACAAAGCTAGTGGATGTGATGGAATTCCAGTTGAGCTATTTCAAATCTTGAAAGATGATGCTGTGAAAGTGCTGCACTCAGTATGCCAGCAAATTTGGAAAACTCAGCAATGGCCACAGGACTGGAAAAGGTCAATCTTCATTCCAATCCCAAAGAAAGGCAATGCCAAAGAATGCTCAAACTACCGCACAATTGCACTCATCTCACACGCTAGTAAAGTCATGCTCAAAATTCTGCAAGCCAGTCTTCAGCAATATGTGAACTGTGAACTCCCAGATGTTCAAGCAGGTTTTAGAAAAGGCAGAGACACCAGAGATCAAATTGCCAACATCTGCTGGATCATGGAGAAAGCAAGAGAGTTCCAGAAAAACATCTATTTCTGCTTCATTGACTATGCCAAAGCCTTTGACTGTGTCGATCACAATAAACTGTAGAACATTCTGAAAGAGATGGGAATCCCAGACCACCTGACCTGCCTCTTGAGAAACCTGTATGCAGGTCAGGAAGCAACAGTCAGAACTGTACATGGAACAACAGACTGGTTCCAAATAGGAAAAGGAGTACGTCAAGGCTGTATATTGTCACCCTGCTTATTTAACTTATATGCAGAGTACATCATGAGGAACGCTGGGCTGGAAGAAGCACAAGCTGGAATCAAGATTGCTGGGAGAAATATCAATAACCTCAGATATGCAGATGACACTACCCTTATGGCAGAAAGTGAAGAGGAACTCAAAAGCCTCTTGATGAAAGTGAAAGAGGAGAGTGAAAAGGTTGGCTTGAAGCTCAACATTCAGAAAACAAAGATCATCGCATCTGGTCCCATCACTTCATGGGAAATAGATGGGGAAACAGTGGAAACAGTGTCAGACTTTATTTTTTGGGGCTCCAAAATCACTGCAGATGCTGATTGCAGCCATGAAATTAAAAGATGCTTGCTCCTTGGAAGGAAAGTTATGACCAACCTTGATAGTATATTAAAAAGCAGAGACATTACTTTGCCAACAAAGGTCCGTCTAGTCAAGGCTATGGTTTTTCCCGTGGTCATGTATGGATGTGAGAGTTGGACTGTGAAGAAAGCTGATCACCGAAGAATTGATGCTTTTGAACTGTGGTGTTGGAGAAGACTCTTGAGAGTCCCTTGGACTGCAAAGGAGATCCAACCAGTCCATTCTAAAGGAGATCAGTCCTGGGTGTTCATTGGAAGGACTGATGCTAAAGCTGAAACTGCAATACTTTGGCCACCTCATGCGACGAGTTGACTCACTGGAAAAGATTCTGATGCTGGGAAAGGTTGGGGGCGGGAGGAGAAGGGGACGACCGAGAATGAGATGGCTGGATGGCATCACCAACTCTGTGGACATGAGTTTGAGTGAACTCCGGGAGCTGGTGATGGACAGGGAGGCCTGGCGTGCTGTGATTCATGGGGTCGCAGAGAGTCGTTCACGACTGAGCGACTGAACTGAACTGAACTGAACTGAAACCTTATGCATATTGATTAGTAACTCTTCATTTCCTCCTTCTCTTAGCTCCTGATAACCACCATTCCACTCTTTGATTCTATGAATTTGTCTGTTTTAGGTGCCTCATATAAGTAGACTCGGGCAGTGTTTGTTTTTCTGTGACTACTCGTTTCACTTAGAAGAATGTCCTCATCATTCATCTAGTTGTCACATATTACAGTTTCCTTTTTCAAGGTTAAAGAGTATTCTATTTTATATACATACCACATTTTCTTTATCCATTCACCTGTCAATGGACATGTGGGTTGTTTCCATTTCTTGGCATTTAAAAATTTACACTTCAATGTACATGGGAGTGTTAGCTCTTCAAGATCCTGATTACAATTCATTTTGGATAAACATCCAGAGTTTTATTTGCATTTCCCTCAAGCAGTTAGTGACACTGAGCATTTTGTCATATAGCTGTTAGCCATTTGTATGTCTTCTTAGGAGAAATGCCCATTTAAGTCTCTACCTCCATTTTCTAATTGGGTTTTTAGGGGTTTTGCTATTGAATTGTATGAGTTTCCTATATATTTTTAGATCTTAGCCCTTTATCATATATATGGTTTGCAAATATTTTCCCTCAACCCACAGGTTGTCTTTTCACCTTGTTGTTTCTTTTCCTTGCTGTGCAAATATGTTTAGTTTGATATCAAGCTCAGTTGCTCAGTTATGTCTGACTCTTTGTGACCCCATGGACTGTAGCCCGCCAGGCTCCTCTGTCCATGGGACTATCCCAGCAAGAATACTGGGTCAGGTTGTCATTTCCTCCTCCAAGGGATCTTCCATACCCAAGGATCAAACCTGTTGACTTAGATCTCCTGCAGCTCCTACATTGGCAGGCGGATTCTTTATCACTGAGCCACCTGGGAAGCCCCTTAGTTTGATGTGGTCCCATTTATTTTGTCTTTTTGCCTGTGCTTTTGATGTCATACTGTCATTGGCATAACCAATGTCTTTAAGCTTTTCTCCTCTTTTTTCTTCTAGGAGTTTTACAGTTTCACATCTTAATTTTAAGTCTTCAATTTTGAGTTGATTTTGTGTATGGTATAATGTTAGGATCCAATTTCATTTTCACATGCTCTGACCTTTATTATTTCCTTTTTTCCACTAACTGTTGCCTTTGTTTTTCTCTTTCTAGCCCTTTGAGGCGTTATTTGAGATCTTTCTCCTTTTTTTTGTAGTTGTTTGTCTCTATGAGCTTCCTTTTAGTCCGATACTTTTTGCATCCCATGGTGTTTTTGTGTTTGACTATTTGCAACCCCATGTACTATAACCCACAAGGTTCTTCTGTCCATGAAACTCTCCAGGCAAAAATACTAGAGTGGGTTGCCATTCCCTTCTTCAGGGGATCTTCCTGACCTAGGGATCAAACCAGGGTCTCCTTCATTGCAGGCAGATTCTTTACACATTTTCATCTTTTCCAATATATTTTCTAATTTCCTTTTTGATTTCTTCTTTGACACAATGGTTGTTCAAGAGTATGTCATTTAATAGCTGCATGTTTGTGAATTTTCCAGTTTTCCCTCTGCTATTGAGCTTTAGTTTCATTCCATTATTGTTAGAAAAGATATTTAGTATGACTTCAATCTTTAATTTGTAAGACTTTGTTTTTGATCTAATGTGATCTATCCTACAGAAAGATCCATGTAGATTTAAATAGAATGTGTACTGCACTGCTGTTGGATGGAATGTTCAATATATGTCTATTAGATCACTTTAGTCCACAGTGTTGTTCAAGTCTTCTGTTTCCTTATTGATTTTCTGACTGTTTTATCCATTATTGAAAGAGGGGTATTGAAATACCCTATTATTATTGTATTACTATCTGTTTATGCAAATTCAGTTCTATCAATGTTTATTTCATATATTAAGTACTCTGATTTGGGGTGCATATATATTTATGGTTATATCTTCCTGTTTGTATCTTCCTTGTTGACTGACCTTTTTATCACTATATAATGATGATCTTCTTTGTCTCTGGTAACAGTTTTTTACTTTAAGTGAAATTTTTTGATTAAGCAGTCATCCTTGCTTTCTTTCAGTCACCGTTTGCATGGAATATCTTTTACTACTCTTCTCTGTCAGCCTATGTGTGTCATTAAGTCTAAAGTGAGTTTCTCATAGAGAGTATATAGTTGGATCTTATTTATTTTATCTATTCAGCAATTTTATGTCTTTATATTGGGGAGTTTAATCCATTTAGTATGATTTTTGGTAGATAAGAATTTACTACTACCATTTTTTGCTTCCTGTGGTACTTTTACATTGTGTTTTGTTGATTGCTTTTATTGATATGCTTTAACTTCTCTCTCTTTTTCTATCGTGCAACTTCTATAGGCATTTTTTGTGTGCATGTATGTTTACATAAATTATTGGGGCTTACATAAATTATTTCATAGTTATAACTGATGACAATAGGAGTTCTTCATTAACAATATGTAGAAATTAAATCAGTTTAATATTTACTGCACAACTACAATACATGATTAGGACACTATGCTCCTGATTTTAGAGGTCTATCCAGAGTTTATGAAATACTTTCATGACTAAAGTGTGTGTCAAAAATAGGCATTAAATGGTACCTATTAATTATTAACATGATTTGAATTATTTCCCAAGAATATTACCTTGAACAGTGTTTTATACATACTAAGAATTAATTAAATATTTGAAGATTAAAGTTAGGGAAGGGTGGAAAATAAGAAAAAAATAAAACAAAGGCAATTTTTGCCTTAGACATGACCTTCCCATAAAACAAATATAACCAAACACCTCCCATGCTGAAACCTTGTTTTTTTATTAAAAAAAAAAAAAAAGGGTATATGATCATCAAATTTGAATTCCCTGAACCACCTCTAAGAATATGTCTCATTGAGCAACAAGTCGGTCTTTAGGATTATGTACTCAGGAAAAATCATTAAATAGGATATCAGAAATCAAGTTTATGTAATTAAAAGAATTATTTGTCTCACTTTATTACAGAAAGAAAAATTAAGTATTAAAAATGAAAATGATCATGCACACAAGTTGACCCCTCTCCTGGTATCATTTTAATGTATTCTTAGTAAAGTTTATTCACAGTCTGAATTGTAAGGTTCAGCAAACTACAGAAAATGATACACTGGAGAAAATTCAAAAAGAGGTGGGAAAATAGTAATCACTTCAACCAAATTGTCTTAAACTTGCTGAGCTTTGTCCCAGTCATAAAAGCTGCTGCTGCTGCTGCTAAGTCACTTCAGTTGTGTCCGACTGTGTGTGACCCCATAGATGGAAGCCCACCAGGCTCCCCCGTCCCTGGGATTCTCCAGGCAAGAACACTGGAGTGGGTTGCCATTTCCTTCTCCAATGTGTGAAAGTGGAAAGTGAAAAGTGAAAGTGAAGTCGCTCAGTCGTGTCCGACCCTTAGCGACCCCACGAACTGCAGCCTACCAGGCTCCTCCATCCATGGGATTTTCTAGGCAATAGTTCTGGAGTGGCTTGCCATTGCCTTCTCCGGTCATAAAAGCTAGATTTATGTAAAATGGATCTCACTGAGAGCTCTTTCTTTCACTGGCATTTTGTGTCCTGCCACCTAATTTGTTAACATATGGTCTGAGTGTTGGACAGTTCGTGCCTAGGAACTCAAAAATATGTTATGTATAAGAAAAATAGAATGGCTGTGATACTGATGCAGAACATGTTGCCATCTATTGTTTGTCAGAGGGAAAGGGATGCAAAATTCAGAATCTAAATGAATAAGATGAATTAGTATCCGGGTGGCATTTGCCTCATAAACACTCTAGTAGAAATGGGGAAACAAGACAATCCATCAAGATTTTTTTAAAAGAAAAAGAAATGTAGTTAAACAAAAAATATTTATAACCATAGAAGTTTCTGGATAGGTTTCATTTGAAATGAGAGATTTAAGGATAGAGATGATTAAGGCTTCTGGCTTTTTTAGTGATTGGTAGAAATTGTTTTTTAGCAAGTGCTGAAAACCAGAGAAATTAAATTGTACTTTACAGTTTATGACAAACCCTCCAAAACACTTCAAGAGAACCCCCAGCAAAGACAGATAACATAAGCTCCATGGGGACAGAGGGTCATATACCTTTTTCATCCACTGTATCCCCAGTGCCTAGAGCCATGACTAGAAGAGAGGAGGTATTCAACAAATTCTGTTTAATTTTTATAGGATTTAATATACATAGCAGGGGTAAATTTGAGGTTCCTTAGTCCAAAAGCAAAAAAAAAGGGATGAGTGAAGAGGGGAAAAAGGGAGAGAGGAAAAGAAGGAAGAAGAGGGATGGAAAGAAGGACCATTTCTCTCACTGAACAAAAGAAATAAGTTAAATACTGTGCAGTTCATAAAAATACCCTATCGACTCAGTCAACTCTTCAGGAATTAATTCTGCCTCAGTCATCATGGCTACTACAGTGTCTGACAGTTCTAAAATGGCTTGAATTATGTAATAAACTGCAACACAGTAAGAAAAATAAGACAGTGGCATATAAATCTTTTCCAGTTGTAATACTTTCAAACTGAAATATGTTTTGAAGTATTTATTTCATTCTTTCATCTTAACTATAGTGCATAAGCTAATTTTCCATGAATTCTAAGTTGGTAATATGTATATCTAATACACCATGGAGAGAAGTCAATAAATTACATCTTTTTTAAAAAAATGTAACACTTTCAAATATGTTTTCCAAATTTAAAAAGCATCATGGAAAAACACAAACTAATTTATCTGGTAGACTCAGTTACATTTAGTTCAAGGAGAAAGTTAAAGATTTTTGTGTCAGTATATGAAGAACTTCTGTTTTCAGCATTATTTGTCTTAGATCTGTAACCCCTGGTTAACACATTCTTCTTGTTGTCAGTGATGGCCATCAAAAAAAAAGGTGACCCTCTCAAAAAAATTTTTTTTTTCTTGTACAAGTGGAATATTCACCTTAAAAGACTTCCTTTAAGTGCTAACATCCTGAAATCAACTTCTTTATCCTAAAATCGGAAGTCCACATTCATTCTATCCTCATTGTAGAGTTACTCTCTGGCTATTGATAATTACAAGAATTGATTAAAAGCATAATTGAAAAAGTATGCTTGTTTCTAGTATAAGTTCTTCATTAGACACTGGTAGTCACTCATCAACAGGCTTCCCAGCTGGGGCTAGTATTAAAGAACCAGCCTGTCAATGCAAGAGACGTAAGAGACTCGGGTTTGATCCCAAGGTCGTGACGATTCCCTGGCGGAGGGCATGGCAACCTGCTCCAGCATTCTTACCTGGAGAATCCCATGGACAGAGGAGCCTGGCAGGCTACAGTCCACTGAGTTGAAAAGAGTCAGACACAACTGAAGCGACTTAGCACACACACAGTCATTCATTACCTCATCCTGTTATCCCAAGTCCCCACAGTGTAGGTGGCTTGCTGACATGGAAACAGGGATGAAGAGTTGATAGATTCTCCCAGAGGCAAAGGTGCATACTGCCCCTGCGAATGCAATCTGTAGGTAGACTGAATCCACCTCTTGTTTTCAATTTGGCTACCAAAAATAATGAACTGCCACACTGAGCCTTTCTTTTAAACTTTCAGAAGTCACCTTTTCTTCACAATATGAGGCTTCTCTCCATGATAAAGAGCCTCGGGATATTGCAAGAGGAATTACATCAGAACCATGCCACCTGGGAAGGGGAAATCTGAGAGGTCAAACAATGCTTCACCTTTTGGGCCTCCCCCCAGGCTTACCCAGATCCACAGGAAAAATAGAAGTCTGGCCCTGGGGATATTTTTAGGGAGCCCTTTGAAAGGGCTATACCTCTCCCACAATGCAACCCACACCCCCAAAAATCTTCTTCTCATGAAATGCCAATAACTAAATTTCTCTGATGGAGAAAAAAATAGGAAAGAAAGCTAATATTTAGTATGTGTTCCATGGCAGGTATTGTATACCCTCCCACATCAATCCTTATAACAACATGAAGTAGACATTCATTGTCTTCATTTTACAGCACAGGAGATGAACACTCCAAAAGAACTGAATACCTTCCCAGGTTCACATGGCTGATAGGGGTAGAGTCAAATTTCTTCATCTAGATTTACTGTGTAATTCCACCCTATCCCATAGGTCAAGGTAACATGATATGTCCATGTTAAGAAAGACATGACTGGAAAAAATGACTAATACATCACTATCCTTAAGAGCAGGTCTTAATAAGATAAAAAAAAAAAAAGAAATAATACTTGGTGACCATATTTTAGCTAAAACTTAGACATCAAAGGACTCTTGGAGCCCTAGGACAACCTTCACCTGTTTTCCATAAATACATCTGTAGTCTTGGATATAGATACAAACAGAATTGTGTTGAAAGAACATATTCTGTTGCCAAGTGGCACTAGAGTATAAGGAAAAGCATGAATCATACTCAAGTAAGACAGGTAAATTCTCGGGTCAAGGTTTTATTTGCTTCAGAAAAGACCAAAAATTTGGTCAGTTCAATATACCTGGGATTGTCCTAGGCCTAAATTAAAGGGTTAGGGTGAGGCAGAGGAAGTGAACACAGATTGTTCTGGCCCTTTGGGTCCTCACAGAGCTATCCAATGGAACTTTATGATGGGAATGAACTATATCTGTGTTATCCAATAAAATAGCCACTAGTCACATGTGGCTACTGAGTACTTGAAACATAACTAACACAGTTGAGAAAATGAATTTTTAATTTTATTTAACTTGAAACTATTGAAATTGGAGTAGCCCTATATGGATAGTAGGCTGCAGTCCGTGGGGTCGCTAAGGGTCGGACACGACTGAGCGACTTCACTTTCACTTTTCCGTTTCACACATTGGAGAAGGAAATGGCAACCCACTCCAGTGTTCTTGCCTGGAGAATCCCAGGGACGGGGTGCCTGGTGGGCTTCCGTCTATGGGGTCACACAGAGTCAGACACAACTGAAGTGACTTAGCAGCAGCAGCAGCAGCAACGTTTATACAATAACCTCAGATTTGCAGATGACAACACCCTTATGGCAGAAAGTGAAGAGGAACTAAAAAGCCTCTTGATGAAAGTGAGAGAGGAGAGTGAAAAGGTTGGCTTAAAGCTCAACATTCAGAAAACGAAGATCATGGCATCCGGTCCCATCACTTCATGGGAAATAGATGGGGAAACAGTGGAAACAGTGTCAGACTTTATTTTTTTGGGCTCCCAAATCACTGCAGATGCTGATTGCAGCCATGAAATTAAAAGACGCTTACTCCTTGAAAGGAAAGTTATGACCAACCTAGAAAGCATATTAAAAAGCAGAGACATTACTTTGTCAACAAAGGTCCGTCCAGTCAAGGCTATGATTTTTCCAGTGGTCATGTATGGATGTGAGAGTTGGACTGTGAAGAAAGCTGATCACCGAAGAATTGATGCTTTCGAACTGTGGTGTTGGAGAAGATTCTTGAGAGTCCCTTGGACAGTAAGGAGATCCAACCAGTCCATTCTAAAGGAGATCAGTCCTGGGTGTTCATTGGAAGGACTGATGCTGAGGCTAAAACTCCAATACTTTGGCCACCTCATGTGAAGAGCTGACTCATTGGAAAAGACCCTGATGCTGGGAGGGATTGGGGGCAGGAGGAGAAGGGGATGACAGAGAATGAAATGGCTGGATGGCATCACCGACTTGATGGACATGAGTTTGAGTGAACTCTGGGAGTTGGTGATGGACAGGAAGGCCTGGCGTGCTGTGATTCATGGGGTCGCAAAGAGTCGGACACGACTAAGTGATTGAACTGAAAGTTTATACATTGACATTTTCACCCCCAGTACCTCAGAATGTGACTGTATTTGGAGACAGCACCTTTAAAGAGGAAATTAGGTTGAAATGTAATTGGTAATGGCCCTAATTTGATAAGACAGGTGAGGAATCTGGACACAGAGGGAACACCATGGGAAGACATCTCCAACTACAAGCCAAGGAGAGAGGCCTCAGAAGAAACCATCACAGCTGGACACCTCATTCCTGGGCTCCTGGCCTTCAAAACTGAGAGAACGTAAGTTTCTGTTGTGGCGGCCCCCCAGTCTGTGGGATTTTGTGATGGAAGCCCTAGCACACTAGCATGGGCATTTGCACAGGGAATAAGCCTAAGAAGTCAGTCTGGGACCACTTCATGACTTTACGTCATGCTGAAAAACCGAAGATTTATCCTGAAGCCACTGAAGGCTTTCTTAAACAGGCAAGTGACCTGATCTGGCTTCCACTTTTTAAGTTTATTGTGTGTGTTGAGCTTAAACCTGCTTTGACCCTAATCATCTGCTGATATTTGGCTTGCTAGCTTCCAGCCTCAATTCTGATTTGACGTGAAACATTCTACAACAACAGGTACAGATGCGATAAAACAGTTATTCTTTTACTCTCTAATATTTGTCACAGGTCAGGAGACAGCCCTATCTTAATATGTTTTAAAAGCCTGTACTTGCTGCACCTGGGTCAGACAAGATTATTTCATATCCACTGAATAAAATTCCCTAAGTGCCTAAGTGACTCTGAGGTAAAAGGAGTTCAGCAAAAGGGGAGGCACATTAACTCTTTCAGGTCACTAGGCTACCATTTAATGCATTATTGTAAATGTGCTTTCAAATAAATAACAGGTTGTAAGAGGCATTGAGACAATTAGCCTCCTTAAGCTGACTTAAAAAAAAAGGATGACAGGCAGTTCTGAGCCATATGCTGGATGACTATGACGTAAGGAGGCTTTAAAATAAAAATAGACCGGAAAATTTATATGCAAATGAGTACTGTCATCTTGGGAGTCAATTTGCTTATTCCAAAAACCCTTCTGGTTACTTAAAATACTTTAGAAACCCTCCTTCTGGTCATGCCTTCAGAGCTGGCTGGAGAAACCTCCAGTTCTCAGGTCTCTCTTGAGATCCATCAAGAGTCAAGGGGAAATTTGCTCCATCTGGGAAGCAAAAGATTCACCCTGGGCTTCCTGGGAGCAGAGTCATCCTGAGCTAGCACAGCCATGCTTTTAAGAAGATGGCTGCACCTGTATGTGGAAACTGGGCAGAGAGCCCTTAAAGAATAACAAGTGCCAGTGTTTACTTGGCATCTTCCACTATGTGTTGCTTTTTTAATTTTCACAATAACTGTGCCTTTGGGAAGGCCAGGTGCTGAGAAAGAGATAGGAGGATATAAAGAGGTTTCCTGAACAACAGGATCATGGCTATACTATGGCACAGCTGTGCCTGATGGGAGAGTAAATACTACTCCTGAATCCCTAACTGCCAGCCAATGAACAGAACCCTCTGTTCCCAACTCATGCTTTTCCTGTTCCTTGACTTTCCCCCTTACAGGTTCCTCCAAATATGGTTGTCTTCCTTTCTGTGCATGCTTACAACCTGTTTCTTCTCTCAGATCAAGCCAAGTGCTACTTCCTTTATTAAGTCATCTCTGAACTCCTGATCAGGAAATAACCCAGCCTTTCTCTAAATTCCCCTAGCCTCTCTTTTGTCCTTACAGTATGGTCTTTCATAGTCTTCTACCAAAGAATGAGCTTCCTAAAGTCAGGATCTCTGTGCCATTAATTTTGGTACCCCCAGCTCCTAAAGCAATGCCTAGAACAGAATACAAAAGCTTCTCAATCAATGAAGAAAAAAATTCATAGTAGTGTCAGTGTCTTAGTTCAGTCTATCATTAAAAAAAAAAAAATACCATGGATTGGGTGGATTAAGCAATAGAAATCTATTTCTCACAGCTCTGGAGCCTGGAGAGTTTGAGATCAGGGTGCCAATATTGCCAGATTCCGGTGCAAGCCTCTTCCTCATCTGCAGGAGGCCATCTTCCTGCTGAGTCCCCGCAGGGCAGAGAGAGATTCTCTTCTTTTGACTGTTGGATTAGTTGCTCAGTCATGTCTGGCTCTTTGCAACCCCATGGACTGTATCCCTCCAGGCTCCTCTGTCCACGGAATTCTCCAGGCAAGAATACTGGAGTGGATAGCCATTCCCTTCTCCAGGCAATCTTTCCAACACAGGGATCAAAGCCAGGTCTGCTGCCTAGCAGGCAGATTCTTTACCATCTGACCCAAAAGGGAATCTCTTCTTATCAGGGCACTAATCCTATTCTTATGGGTTCAACCCTCATGACCTAATTACCTGCCAAAGACTCCATATCATAACATTAACACAATGGGATTATGTTCCATTATACAAATTTTTTTTGAGGGGGTGGGGACACAAATATTCAGTCAAGGTAATACTCTCCAATTATTAGCATGAAGGATATGAACAAACTATGATAATATAAGATCAAGACCCAGAAGGACAGAAGCAAAGGGGCAGATCAAGCAAAAATGCCTTGAAGCCAAAATAGTATGACACAGATTCTGAATCAAAGCAGCAGGCATACGCCAAGACATGCCCAAACCAGGACTGACCAGCCACAGAGTGCAGAACACAGAAATCAAAGAAACTTAAAGGATAAAGTGAATTTCTATTTCAGGATCCAAGCCCCTCTGTCAGCTGAAAGACATGATGGGAGTTAGCTGTGCCCCAAATGTCACCTTCATATGATGGTTATTTAGAACTTAGAATATCATTTTCCCATAGAAATAATGCTAAAATGGAAAAAATTTACCCAGATAGCCTGAAACTCTATTTAATTCATAACACACCTGAAGGACACAACAAATAGAACTATTTCAACTACAATGGCCACCAACTAAAGAATAATAAATACTTTGAAAAATAAGGGGAAGTTTCCAGTTTGGGCTAACATGGGAAAAGTCCATTGTTTCTTCCATGAGTTACAACTAAAAACTCTGGAAAGAAATCATAAAGAAATTATCTAAACACTGAAACATTAATAGCATATTACATGAGCAGGGAAATCAAAATTTGAAGAATGATTAATATGGTCATGAGTTTCCTAGAGTTTTCTTTTCCTTTGCTTTATATCCTTATTTGAACACTAAGAGAGCCTGAATCAAAGGACTTCATGCTGCTGCTGCTGCTGCTAAGTCACTTCAGTCGTGTCCGACTCTGTGTGACCCCATAGACGGAAGCCCACCAGGCTCCCCCGTCCCTGGGATTCTCCAGGCAAGAACACTGGAGTGGGTTGCCATTTCCTTCTCCAATGTGTGAAAGTGAAAAGTGAAAGTAAAGTTGCTCAGTCGTGTCCGACCCTTAGCGACCC
Source organism: Moschus berezovskii (assembly GCF_049115385.1). Taxonomy (NCBI): domain Eukaryota; kingdom Metazoa; phylum Chordata; class Mammalia; order Artiodactyla; family Moschidae; genus Moschus; species Moschus berezovskii. The sequence continues at coordinate 110,457,146 of NC_142460.1, read as the reverse complement.
CATGGACTGCAGCCTACCAGGCTGCTCCATCTACGGGATTTTCTAGGCAAGAGTACTGGAGTGGCTTGCCATTGCCTTCTCCGAAAGGACTTCATAGCAAGTTTAAATAGAAAAATCTCCAAGAGAAACCTCTTTCTGGCTAGAGGACAGTGGATGAAGCTGTTGTTTCTGTTTAGTCGCCAGTTCAGTTCAGTCACTCAGTCGTGTCCGACTCTCCACGACCCCATGAATCACAGCACGCCAGGCCTCCCTGTCTATCACCAACTCCCGGAGGTCACTCAAACTCATGTCCACAGAGTCAGTGATGCCATCCAGCCATCTCATTCTCTGTCGTCCCCTTCTCCTCCCGCCCCCAACCTTTCCCAACATCAGAGTCTTTTCCAGTGAGTCATCTCGTCGCATGAGGTGGCCAAAGTATTGCAGTTTCAGCTTTAGCATCAGTCCTTCCAATGAACACCCAGGACTGATCTCCTTTAGAATGGACTGGTTGGATCTCCTTACTGTCCAAGGGACTCTCAAGAATCTTCTCCAACACCACAGTTCAAAAGCATCAATTCTTTGGCGATCAGCTTTCTTCACAGTCCAGCTCTCACATCCATACATGACCACGGGAAAAACCATAGCCTTGACTAGACGGACCTTTGTTGGCAAAGTAATGTCTCTGCTTTTTAATATACCATCAAGGTTGGTCATAACTTTCCTTTCAAGGAGTAAGCGTCTTCTAATTTCAAGGCTGCAGTCAGCATCTGCAGTGATTTTGGAGCCCAAAAAAATAAAATCTGACACTGTTTAGTCGCCAAGTCATGTCCAAATCTTTGCAACTCCATGGACTGTGGACTGCAGCATGCCAGGCTTCCCCGTCCTTCACTAACTCCTGGGGTTTGCTCAAACTCATGTCCATTGAGTCAATGATGCCATCTAACCATCTCATCCTCTGCCACCCCCTTCTCCTCTTGCCCTCTATCTTTCCCAGCATCAGGGTCTTTCCCAATGAGTTGGCTCTTTGCATCAGGTGGCCAAAGTATTGGAGCTTCAGCTTCAGCATCAGTTCTTCCAATGAATATTCAGGGTTGATTTCTTTTAGGATTGGAGGTGGGAGCCTATATGACATAGAGTGCAGTCCAAGTAGTTTTAGTGATATCCAACTCTTTGTGACCCTACGAACTGTAACCTGTCAGGCTCCTCCATCTATGGACTTCTCCAGGCTAAAATACTAGAGTGAGTTGTCATGCCCTCTTCCAGGGGATCTTCCTCACCCAGGGATCAAACCCACATCTCTTATGTCTCCTCCATTGACAAGCAGGTTCTTCACCACTAGCACCACCTGGGAAGCCATATGACAAAAAGTGTAGGGAAAATCCCCATTTTTTTCTCTCTCTCTCTCAACTCCTGGCCCTTCTGTAAAGCAAATCCAGAAACAGGCAGCACCCTCATGGCAAGTGCAGTGTACAGGCACCTACAACTCTAAGAGAAAAATCTTCACTTTGACTGGAGAAACTTGGAAATAAGGTTGATGTGCTCTGAATAGTATAGGGAGAATCCATGTCATTTTTCTGGTTTTTTTCTCTTGCTATTTCACCTCTCAGGCAGATTTGGTTGAGGGAAATGTGTGATAGTGCAGGGAAGAAAAAGTCCCAGCTTTGGCCAGGAAATTTTGATACAGGGTATCTTAGTACTGGAGGATTTGGGAGCTAGAGAAAGGAGAGAGGACTGCCCCCCATGCCACCCCCAGCCCATGCACAATGTTCTGGGCTCATGCATAAACTCACGTGTAGAACTGATCCAAAGCAGAATAGCAAACGCTTTGAGAATGCACCTATACTGGCTAGGTACCACACTGGCCCCTTGAAGGAACTCAAGCAGAACTTGCTCAGGGCTCCTTCTCCTATATCTGCCAAGGTTGGGAACATTGGAAAGGCTCTGAAAACTAAGCTGACATCAGATTCACAGCCCACAGAAGATGGATTGGGACATTCTGTCTAAACTAAACTGAACCAGGTTGACAACTCCAGGGAATTTTAATATAACCCAAAGACCCAGAGTCTCATAATACAATATTCAAAATGTCCAGGACACAATACAACATTATTCAAAAGCTCAACAACTCTCAAGGCAAAAGACAATCAACAGATGGCAAGCCATGATGATGATATTGGAATTACCAAACAGAGGCTTTAAAGCAGCTATTCTATGTTCCATGAAGAAAGGGCAAGCTCTCTCAAATGAATGGAAAGACAGAAGTACTCACCAAAGAAATAGAAACTATAACAAGAGAAATAAATGCAAATTTTGAATTAAAGAATACATTAACTAAAATCAAATATTAAATTAGATGGACTCAATAGCAAAACAGAAAAATAAAGAGTGAGGAAACTTGAATATAAACTGATAGAAATTATCCAATCTAAACAACCAACAGTAAAGAAAAAGAAAGAATGTAGGAAAATGAACAGAGCGTCAGAAATTTGTCAAACCATCTCAGATTTCTAGTATTCAGGACACTGGAGTAACAAAAGGAAGAAAAAAAGAATGAAGAAAAATATTTTCAGAGACAATGGCTAAATTTTTCCTAAACTTGGTAAAAGAAACTATATAATCAAGAAGCTCAGTGAACCCCAACAGGATAAACTCAAAGAATAACAATCCTTGATACATCATAATCAAATTGTTGAAGACTAATTTTTTTCAAGAAAAAAAACATTTGAAAAAGCCAAAGTAAAAAGAGTTAAATACAGGGAAACAATGAGCCAAATGACTAAAAATTTTTCATCAGAAACCAAGGAGGACAAAATACAATGGAACATTTTTAAAGTAAGAGAACTACCAACCAAAGAAAATATCCTTCACAAATGAAGCGAGGATGAGAGACATTCTCAGATGAAGGAAAACAAAGAGAATTCATCAGCAGCACATCTGCTCTAAAAAGAAGCACTAAAAGAAGATTTTCGGGCAACAGGGAAATCATAATAGAAAGAAACTTGGAATTTAAGAAATAAAGAAAAAATTACATAAGTGGTAGATATCTAGGCAAAAAAACAAACTACACTTCTTCTATGTTCTTTAATATATCTATGAGCATTGAAAGCAAAAATGACAACATTTGCCTGGTGGGGTTTAGAATTATGTAGCTGTCATACACATATCATCTACAACATAAAGAATTATAATCCAAAAGAAGTCAGGAAAGGAAAAATAAAAAAATAAAAAATAGAAGGGACACGCACAAGTTAAAACCTGGCAGATCTAAATCCAACCATATCAATAATTACATTGAAAGCACATGGTTTAAATATACTCAGAGATTATCAGAGTAGTTAAAATATAAGACCTATAGGGTAAAAGTAAAATGATGGGGAAAGATCTATCACAGAAACACTATTTAAAGGAAAGCCAGATAGGCTATATTAATATCAGACAAAAACAAAATTTTAGAACATGGAACATTATCAGGGACAAAGAAGGTCATTGCTGCTGCTGCTAAGTCATTACATAATGAGAAAAGAGTCAATTCATACAAATAAGACATAGCAACCCTAAATTTCTATGCAACTGAATACTTTGAAAATAGCCAAAACAAGCTGACAGAATTGAATGGAGAAATAGTTAAATCCACATATCATTTAAAGTCTTCAACATCTCTCTCCCAACAATCAACAGAACTAAAAGAAAAACCAGGAAAAAGTATGGAAGAACTGAACACATTACTTGACTGATTTAACTGACATTTATCAAACATTACACTCAACAGAACATGAAAGATTCACCAATAGAGACCATTTTCTACCTTGTGACACAAAACATAAGAAATGTAAAAGAACTGAAATTATACAAAATATGTTCCCTTATAAAATGGAATTAAACTATAAATCATAACATAGATGTATGATAAAAATCCCCAAGTATTTGGAAGTTAAACAGTATACTTTTAAATAACACATAGTCAAATAAGAATTCTCCAAGAAAATTAGAATATATTTTCAATTAAATGAAAATACAACTCATTCTATGAGGCCACCATCACCCTAATCCCAAAACCTGGTAAAGATCCTACAAAAAAAGAAAACTACAGGCCAATATCACTGATGAACATAGATGCAAAAATCCTAACAAAATATTAGCAATCAGAATCCAACAACACATTAAGAAGATCATACACCATGACCAAGTGGGCTTTATCCCAGGAATACAAGGATTCTTCAATATCCTCAAATCAATCAATGTAATACACCACATTAACAAACTGAAAACTAAAAATCATTTGATTATCTCAATAGATGCAGAGATAGCCTTCGACAAAATTCAACATCCATTTATGATAAAAACCCTGCAGAAGGTGGGAATAGAAGGAACATACCTCAACATAATAAAAGCTATATATGACAAACCCACAGCAAACATTATCCTCAATGGTGAAAAACTGAAAGCATTTCCCCTAAAGTCAGGAACAAGACAAGGGTGCCCACTCTCACCACTACTATTCAACATAGTTCTGGAAGTTTTGGCCACAGCAATCAGAGCAGAAAAAGACATAAAAGGAATACAAATTGGAAAAGAAGAAGTAAAGCTTTCACTGTTCGCTGATGACATGATCCTCTACACAGAAAACCCTAAAGACTCTACCAGAAAACTACTAGAGCTAATCAATGAATACAGTAAAGTGGCAGGATATAAAATCAACACACAGAAATCCCTTGCATTCCTCTATACTAATAATGAGAAAATAGAAAGATAAATTAAGGAAACTATTCCATTCACTGTTGCAACAAAAAGAATAAAATACTTAGGAATATATCTACCTAAAGAAACAAAAGACCTGTACATAGAAAACTATAAAACACTGCTGAAAGTAATCAAAGAGGACACCAATAGATAGAGAAATATACCGTGTTCGTGGATTGGAAGAATAAATATTGTCAAAATGAGTATACTACCCAAAGTAATTTATACATTCAGTGCAATCCCTATCAAGCTACCAACGATATTTTTCACAGAGCTAGAACAAATAATCTCACAATTTGTATGGAAATACAAAAAACCTCGTATAGCCAAAGCAATCTTGAGAAAGAAGAATGGAACTGGGGGAATCAACCTGCCGGACTTCAGGCTCTACTACAAAGCCACAGGATCAAGACAGTATGGTACTGGCATAAAGACAGAAATATAGATCAATGGAACAAAATAGAAAGCCCAGAGATAAATCCACGCACCTATGGACACGTTATCTTTGACAAAGGAGGCAAGAATATAAAATGGAGAAAAGACAGTCTCTTTAACAAGTGGTGCTGGGAAAACTGGTCAGCCACTTGTAAAAGAATGAAACTAGAACACTTCCTAACACCATACACCAAAATAAACTGAAAATGGATTAAAGATCTAAATGTAAGACCAGAAACTATAAAACTCCTAGAGGAGAACACAGGCAAAACACCCTCCAACATAAATCACAGAAGGATCCTCCATGACCCACCTCCCAAATTATTGGAAATAAAAGCAAAAATAAACAAATGGGACCTAATTAAAATCAAAAGCTTCTGCACAGCAAAGGAAACTATCAGCAAGGTGAAAATACAGCCTTCAGAATGGGAGAAAATAATAGCAAATGAAACAACTGACAAAGAATTAATCTCCAAAATATACAAGCAGCTCCTGCAGCTCAATTCCAGAAAAATAAACGACCCAATAAAAAAATGGGCCAAAGAACTAAACAGACATTTCTCCAAAGAGGACATACAGATGGCTAACAAACACATGAAAAAATGCTCAATATCCCTCATAATCAGAGAAATGCAAATCAAAACCACAATGAGTACCATTTCACACCAGTCAGAATGGCTGCTATCCAAAAGTCTACATGCAATAAATGCTGGAGAGGGTGTGGAGAAAAGGGAACCCTCTTACACTGTTGGTGGGAATGCAAACTAGTACAGCCACTATGGAGAACAGTGTGGAGATTCCTCAAAAAACTGGAAATAGAACTGCCATATGATCCAGCAATCGCACTTCTGGGCATACACACCGAGGAAACCAGAATTGAAAGAGACACATGTACTCCAATGTTCATTGCATCACTGTTTATAATAGCGAGGACATGGAAGCAACCTAGATGTCCATCTACAGATGAATGGATAAGAAAGCTTTGGTACATATACACAATGGAGTATTACTCAGCCATTAAAAAGAATTCATTTGAATCAGTTCTAATGAGGTGGATGAAACTGGAGCCTATTATACACAGTGAAGTAAGTCAGAAAGAAAAACACCATACAGTATACTAACTCATATATATGGAATTTAGAAAGATGGTAATGATAACCCTGTATACGAGACAGCAAAAGAGACACAGGTGTATAGAACAGTCTTTTGGACTCTGTGGGAGAGGGCGAGGGTGGCATGATTTGGGAGAATGGCATTGAAACATGTATATTATCATATGTGAAACGAATCACCAGTCCAGGTTCAACACATGATACAGGATGCTCAGGGCTGGTGCACGTGGATGACCCAGAGGGAAGATAAGGGGAGGAGGGAGGTGGGAGGGGGTTTCAGGAAGGGGAACTCATGTACACCCAGGGCGGATTCATGTCAATGTATGGCAAAACCAACTAATATAATATTGTAAAATAAATCCGTTCCGTTCAGTCGCTCAGTCGTGTCCGACTCTGTGCGACCCCATGGATTGTAGCCTACCAGGCTCCTCTGTCCATGGGATTCTCCAGGCAAGAATACTGGAGTGGGTTACCATTTCCTTCTCCTAATTAGCCTCCAATAAAAAAAAATTAATAAATTTTGATGACTTAAAAAAAAAACAAAATTTGAGGCATTCAGCTAAAACAGTACTTAGAAAGGAAATGTATAGTATTAATTAAATTTAATACAGTATTAAGTAGAATTAAATATTAAAAAATAAATTAATATTAGAAAAGGACAAAGATCTCCACTCAATAAAGTATACTTCCACTTAAAAATTAGAAAATAAGAACAAACCAAAACCAAAGCAAGCAGAAGAAAACATTACAATACCAGAAACCAATGAAAGTGAAAAAAAAAATTAATGAAACCAAAAGTTGGGTCTATAAAGAAATCAATACAATTGATAAGTATCTAACTAGATATTAATAGATCAATTTAAAAATAATTTTAAATTTAAAAAAAATTTTAAAAAAGGTACTAATTATTTATATCATGAATATAAAAGGATGTTTCACTGTAAACCTGAGAGACATTAAAAGAAAAATAAATACTAAAAACAACTACATAGCTGTAAATTCAATATCAACTCAATTCCTTGAAAGATTCAAATGACCCAAAACCTACTCAAAAAGAAATAAATAACCTGAATATCCTTACATCTACTAAAGAAACTGAACTGGTATTTAAAATCCTCCTTACAAAGAAAACTCCAGATCCAAATACTTTTACTAGTGAATTCTACCAATTGATTTTTCAGAAGATACAAAAGAAAATTCAATGGAGAAAGAATAATCTTCACCACAAATTGTGCTTTAACAATAGACATATATATTTTAAAAAAACAGGAAACTTGACCTATATCTCACACTTTAATGCAAAAATTAATTCAATGTGCATCATAGATCTAAATGTAAAACAGAAAACTGTAACACTTTTGAAGAAAACACAGGGAAAAAAATCTTTATGACCTTGGGTTACACAAAGAGTTTTTAGATACATCACCAAAATAATGAACCGTTTTTTAAAAAGTGATAAACTAGTCTTCATCAAAACCAACAACTTTTTCTTGGTAAAAGACACTATCAGGAGAATGAAAATATAAGATTCACACTTGGAGAAAATATTTCCCTACCACATACATAACAATGGACTTGTTTTAAAGCAACTGGGAACTTTCATATACTGCTGATGGGAATGTAAAATGGTATAGCTACTTGGGAAAACAATTTGGCAGTTTCTCATAAAGTTAAACATCCATTTACCAAATGACTCAAGTCAGAAATTCTACTCTTACTTTCAAAACAGAAAAAAAAAAAGAAAAAAACCACCTTTAATACATGGTTTTGATACATGATGCAGCAGGAGGGAATTTGGTAAGACAAGAGAACTTTTCTATATCCTGCTTGTGATGGGGTATGTGTGTGTGCACTCAGTCATGTCCATTCCTTGTGACTCTATGGACTGTAGCCCACCAGGTTCCTGTGTCCATGGAATTTTCCAGGTAAGAATACTTGAGTGGGTTGCCATTTCCTATTCCAAGGGATCTTCTCAACCCAGGGATCGAACCCATGTCTCTTGCATCTCCTGCATTGGCAGGCAGAATTCTTTACCGCTGTGCCATCCAGGAAGCCTAGGTATGTGATTTTTCTAAATTCTTTAATTAAAAAATAAAATACTATGCAATAAAAACAAAGGAAATAAACTTCAAATTGAACAGATCCTCTACTTCTCTCACCCTCACTCACTTCAGCATTAACAATTCCCAGAAACAGATTTGAACATCATTTTAGAAAGAGGGTCAGAATAGGGAAGAACTTATATGGCCTTTCTGAACTCTACATCTCTATATTGTTATAATAAAAGATCTCTCCAGCTCGTTTACTCTTTTTCCTAATAGTCCTTAAATGAGAACCGGAGGGCCACTGTCTCTAAAAAGGAATGAAGAAAAGCTGACCTTGTTTGCATGGGTAAATCCTTCCTAAATTGGCTATTTTTAAATCAAGTATATATGACAAACTGTATTTCTTTCACTGTACCTGGAAAAGCTTGACACCATCTAAATAATAACAAAAAAGATCTATTCCTTCTTAAACAACTTCACAAAATTCTCTCCTCTCATGTTGGTCCCAAATTGAATAGAAATGCTTCCGTTTATTTTTCAACCTATTGTATTTTGTGTATTTCTGGAAGTTACCAAATTTTTTCTTTGAATGAGAAGGATAATTGTTTTTTGGCTTTAATTACTTGCTCTTTGTGTTAAAAAGTCATTTGTGTGCCTGCCTGTCCTATTGTATATCTGGCTACCTCAATTTTACTTGCTTATAACCATAACTGTCTATTATACAGAAAAAGAAATTGTTTTCTTTTTATTGTCTTAAATAGATTTTGTAGTAAAATCAGATTTCCTTGGTCTAAAATATTTTACTGTACTGTTATAGCATTGAATATTCACTGGGTACAACTTTTTAGAAGGGATTAAAAAACACTGCCACAATAGTTGTTTTAGCTAGCCTGAGTGCTCTAAAAATTGACATTCTTAACATCTCTCCAATATGAAACTTCAATCTACAAATCAATCAGAAGCAGCTTGGGTCAGATTATATCATTTTTACCTTAGATCTTGCAAAAGCACAGAGCTGATACACTGTGAAACAGACTTTTAAAAAATACAGTAGAAGTTATCTCACCTGACATTAACTAAGCAGCAAAACCTAGAGGGAAAAATTAAATCTCTCTCTAAACCTCACACACATATGAAAGATAATGCTTCAAATTTATAAGACAGGAAGACATTGGCTCAAAAATAAATATTGATTTAGAATGTAGAAAGCCATTACTAGCACTGAAAAACAATGGGATATACTGGGAAACAGTTGGAGAAAAAAGTATATAACTGAAATTGCCACTAAATCTTTCTTTGTTTATTAAAAGACTGTGAAGAAAGCTGATCGCCGAAGAATTGATGCTTTTGAACTGTGGTGTTGGAGAAGACTCTTGAGAGTCCCTTGGACTGCAAGGAGATCCAACCAGTCCATTCTAAAGGAGATCAATCCTGGGTGTTCATTGGAAGGACTGATGCTAAAGCTGAAACTGCAATACTATGGCCACCTCATGCGACGAGTTGACTCACTGGAAAAGACTCTGATGCTGGGAAAGGTTGGGGGCGGGAGGAGAAGGGGACGACAGAGAATGAGATGGCTGGATGGCATCACTGACTCTGTGGACATGAGTTTGACTGAACTCCGGGAGTTGGTGATGGACAGGGAGGCCTGGCGTGCTGTGATTCATGGGGTCACGGAGAGTCGGACACGACTGAGCGACTGAACTGGACTGGAAGCTTAGTTCAGTTCAGTTCAGTCACTCAGTCATGTCCAACTCTTTGCGACCCCATGAACTGCAGCATGCAGGCCTCCCTGTCCATCACCAACTCCCGGAGCCTACCCAAACTCATGTCCATTGAGTCGGTGATGCCATCCAACCATCTCTTCCTCTGTTGTCCCCTTCTCCTCCTGCCCTCAGTCTTTCCCAGCATCAGGGTCTTTTCAAATGAGTCAACTCTTCGCTTGACGTGGACAAAGTATTGGAGTTTCAGCTTCAGCATCAGTCCTTCCAATGAACACTCAGGACTGATCTCCTTTAGGATGGACTGGTTGGATATCCTTGCAGTCAAAGGGACTCTCAAGAGTCTTCTTCAACACCACAGTTCAAAAGCATGAATTCTGCTGCACTCAGCTTTCTTTATAGTCCAACTCTCACATCCATACATAACTACTGGAAAAACCATAGCCTTAACTAGATGGACCATTGTTGGCCAAGTAATGTCTCTACTTTTTAATATGCTATCTAGATTGGTCATAACTTTCCTTCCAAGGAGCAAACATCTTTTAATTTCATGGCTGCAATTACCATCTGCAGTGATTTTGGAGCCCAAAAAAATAAAGTCTGTGACTGTTTCCACTGTTTCCCCATCTATTTGCCATGAAGTGATGGGACCGGATGCCATCATCTTAGTTTTCTGAATGCTGAGCTTTAAGCCAAGTTTTTCACTCTCCTCTTTCATTTTCATCAACAGGCTATTTAGTTCTTCACTTTCTGCTATAAGGGTGGTGTCATCTGCATATCTGAGGTTATTGATATTTCTCCTGGCAATCTTGATTCCAGCTTGTGCTTCATCCAGCCCTACATTTCTCATGATGTACTCTGCATGTATGTTAAATAAGCAGGGTGACAATATATAGCCTTCATGTACTCCTTTTCCTGTTTGGAACCAGTCTGTTGTTCCAATGTCTGGTTCTAACTGTTGCTTCCTGACCTGCATACAGATTTCTCAGCAGGAAGGTCAGATGATCTGGTATTCCCATCTCTTTCAGAATTTTCCACAGTTTATTGTGATCCACACAGTCAAAGGCTTTGGCATAGTCAATAAAGCAGAAATAGATGCTTTTCTGGAACTCTTGTTTTTTCAATGATCCAACGACATTGGCAATTTGATCTCTGGCTCCTCTGCATTTTCTAAATCCAGCTTGAACATCAGGAAGTTCACAGTTCACGTATTGCCGAAGCCTGGCTTGGAGAATTTTGAGCATGACTTTACTAGTGTGTGAGATGAGTGCAATTGTGCGGTAGTTTGAGCATTCTTTGGCATTGCCTTTCTTTGGGATTGGAATGAAAACTGACCTTTTCCAGTCCTGTGACTACTGCTGAGTTTTCCAAATTTGCTGGCATATTGAGTGCAGCATTTTCACAGCATCATCTTTTAGGATTTGAAATAGCTCAACTGGAATTCCATCACCTCCACTAGCTTTTTTCGTAGTGATGCTTCCTAAGGCCCACTTGACTTCACATTCCAGGATGTCTGGTTCTAGGTGAGTGATCACACCACCGTGATTATCTGGGTCATGAAGATCCTTTTTTGTACAGTTCTTCTATGTATTCTTGTCACCTCTTAATATCTTCTGCTTCTGTTAGGTCCATACCATTTCTGTCCTTTATTGAGCCCATCTTTGCATGAAATGTTCCCTTGGTATCTCTAATTTTCTTGAAGAGATCTCTAGTCTTTTCCATTCTATTGTTTTCCTCTATTTCTTTGCACTGACCACTGAGGAAGACTTTCTTATCTCTCCTTGCTATTCTTTGGAACTCTGCATTCAAATGGGTATATCTTTCCTTTCCTCCTTTGTTTTTCACTTCTCTTCTTTCACAGCTATTTGTAAGGCCTTCTCAGACAGCCATTTTGCTTTTTGCATTTCTTTTTCTTGAGGATGGTCTTGATCCCTGTCTTCTGTACAATGTCACAAACCTCTGTACTAAGCTTAGAGATGAATTGATTCTTTCCCTAAATCAAAGCAATAGATTGAAAGGCTATTCTTTTCAGAAGTCTTTGAAAACTGACAGGCAGGAAGGCCAAAGGCAAAGCACTTGCTAACTTTCTATCCCCTCACTGCCCTCCTGATTCCACTTTGGACATGTCATCCTTCTTTGTGTCATCACCCCAACCTCAGGATGTGCTCAGAAATCAGTTCTTTTGTTGCCCTGTTACTCTGACAGGTTCTTCAGTTACCTCACTGCATATCCATATAAAGCATGATGTTCAATTATCAAAAATAATATAACACAACTACCACTCAGAGACAGCTATTTATTCATTCACTAATTTAACAAACAAGTTTTGAGCTGGTTTTATGTATGTCACCTCTGCCAAGAGCTAGAGATATGAAGATGAAGAAGACAGAGGTAATTCACGTTCTCATAAACTGTAAAGTGTGGTATGTAAAAGGTGCTTTCAAAAACTGCACAAATAGTTGTTAGTTGTGATATACATTCTGAAAGAAAAGTGCAGGGTGAACTGAGTCTATAACAAAGGGACTCCTCTGTCCGGGAAAGCTAAGAATTCCCTAAAGAAATAACATTCAACAAAGTGTTAACTATACAGTGACCTCAAGAAGGAGACAGGTGGAAGGAGGAGCTGAGCACAGATCAGGGGAGGAAGAAGCAGAGGGAACTAAGTATCAAGAAGTTGACCTCTGTTATCTTACTGAATATGCAAAATGAGAGCTTGACCCTATAGTCATAAGAAATAGGTTTCTGACCCACTTAGCTGACATATGACTCTGGGTAATTCACTTAATCTTTCTTATCTTCAGTATATTCATCTATAAAATGTGGATAATAGCTGTCCTATAAATTTCACAATGTTGAAAATACCTTCACTTAGCATATCAACTGGCACAGAAAATAAATTCCACAATTTTTTAATGAGTTCAGTTATAATTCCTGCCAACTTTTGTATAGGCAGGAGGGCATAAAGCATAAAAAAACCAGGCATATAGCTTTTTCTTATTGCATTCAATTGGTTCCAGGCTTCCATAAAGCGCAGGAGTTCCCAATCTTCTTGGCACCAGGGACTGGTTTCATGGAAGACAATTTTTTTTCACAGACCAGGGGTTGGGGGGCGGGTGATTTCAGGATGATTCAAGAGCATTACATTTATTGTGAATTTTAGTTCTGTTATTATTGCATCAGATCCACCTTATATCATCAGGCACTAGATCCCAGAGGTTGGGGACCCCTGATATAGGGTATCCTTCAGTTGGGATAATTCATCTTCCAACTTTTCTCCTTTCTTCTTAGGTGGTGATTATTAGTTTTAGAATGAAGACAGGACCAAAGAACTGTCATAAAAGAGAGGTATTTAAAAAAAGTAGACTTCTTTCTAAAAAATATGTATAGTATAATTTTAGATTGTCCCATGGCCAGGACACTATAAGTTTAGATTGTCCCAGGGCTTCCCAGGTGTTGCTAGTGGTAAAGAACCCACTTGCCAATGCAAGAGACATAAGAGATGTGGGTCAATCCCTGGGTCGGGAAGATCCCCTGGAGGAGGGCATGGCAACCCACTCCAGTATTCTTGCCTGGAGAATCCCATGGACAGAGGAGCCTGGTGGACTATGGTCCACAGGGCCACAAAGAGTCAAACATGACTGAAGTGACTTAGGATGTACGCATGCAAGGCCAGGAAGCCTTATGTGTCCAAGCTATTCTGAATCTTGAGTATTAGAGACTATCTCCAAAGAAAAGATAGTAAGAGTCACGCATTCTGTAATTCACATGTTTTCTAGATTTAGATTGATGATGCTAATCAAGGAATGCTAGTTAAGTACCAAACAGCAGATCTGGGGTCGTGATAAACTTAAGAAACTTCAGCTGTGGCCTTGACACAAGAAGATACACTTAGTGGATTGATGTTCTTCCATCAAAATATTGATTGAAAAAGCTCACAATAATTATGAGAAGTCTAAATAACACATTTACCTGTCCAAGGGCTAAGCTTCCAAAAGACCAGAGGACACAGCCAATAACTCAGAGTAATCGCCATTATAAGAATGATATGATAGAAAAGCTGCTATTTTGTAAGGCAGATGTATCCTTTTTACCTCACCTCAGTAACAGCATTAATCTTTTTGCTTTGAATAAAAGATTCAAAATTGCTTTCTGAGTGACTATTTCACAAAAATTCCAGAGAGATAAGCATTTCATCTCTAGTTGCCCAGTCTGAATCAGTATGTCTGAAATTTACTATCATTTAAAAGCCAAGCGTTGACCTGTGTGAAATGAAAGGTTACAGAATATAATGCCACACAGGCAGGTCTCAACATCTCAGGGTGACATCTGAATCAATGATGCAATAGAAGAACTGGAAGGAATGCAGAGGGTTAAATTGCTCTGACTGGATATTTATTTTTAAAACAAATACAGAAAGAAATTTAACGGGCCATAATTACACACTAGATGAATAGAGAAGGATTATTTGATGTTTCAGAGACCACATGACTCACTGTCCAGGTACCAGCTGTGCCGAGCTTTGTAAAATGTTTAATGCATGAGACCCCCTATGCACACACATGCTCATGTGTGCTCACTCTTAAACACACACACCAACCCAGAGAACCCAGTTGCTCTTTTCTTCCTGCTGCTGCTGCTGCTACGTTGCTTCAGTTGTGTCTGACTCTGTGTGACCCCATTTTAAGATCCTCTCTCACTTGTAACATTCTGACTCTTCTGAACTATAAGACTGACCTTTCAGCTATTGTATTACAAAGAAGAATTAACCAGGATAAACAAGAAAACTCAAGACCCATCTTGATCATTCCATTTTCCTCTTAAAAAGGGGGCTTCTACCTCCACATTGTTCCTCTGCATCAAAGGACCCTGACGCTTATCTTAATAGGTGGGAGCCACTAGAGAGAAAGGCTGATAGAATCTTGTCACAGCAAAGCCCATTAACAATTCCCAGGAAATAAAAAGAGAATCTGGGTAATAAAGTCTAACCTTTTCCCTTTCTTCTGTGCTTCCTCTATTTCCACTTGCTCAGAGGGAGGTGCCTGCAGAAGCCTCACATAGGGCACTGCAGACCAGAATTCCTCGTCAGAGAGCTCTGAGCCCAACTTCTCAGCTGAGGGAGCCATGTGCACAAGTGCTGCACACGACACCATGAAGACCACAGCTGCAAGCATTGTGCAGAGAGGCTGTACGGGACACCTCAGGCCCGAGCTTCTGGGTCACATGCAGGAGTGCTGGGCACAGCACTGGGGTTCAAGATGGCGGCCACATGCGCTGAGGCTGCGCCCAGCACTGCGGTCAGAGCCCTGAGCAGCACACCTGCACTCAGCCTCTCAGACTCTATAAAGCAACCCCATCCCACCGCCGGTGGCGGAGAGTCTGTGATCTGCAGCAGGAGCCTCCACCTCTCCATTCTCTGATCAAAGGCTTTCCTTTGCTTCAGACAGAACCAAAGTCAGGCTTATTCTACTGGCATGAGCAACACCAGGCAGGAGGATCCTTGTTGGCACGGGACTCAAAAATGTCAGTAACTTCTTAGCTGATGGGAAAGCATTGAACTAGCAATATGTCAGGCTCACCCCTGTTTCACTGAAACAGCTTTTTGAATGAAATACTCCACTAGATGATAAATACTCCACCAGATGATATCCTTGGGCCTGATACTGTCACTGCTTAAACTGGCTGAAGAGTGAGTTATTTTTCCTCCCCCTGCCGCCCCGACCTCATCCCCATTCTATATTGTAAGACCTCTGAAATCTCCACCTTCCTCAGAGCTTATCCAGCTCCAGGAAGCCGGCCTTGGGTACCCAGCCCTCTGCATTACAATTCGAGCTCTCCACTTTTCATTCATTGCATCACTCCCATGCTCAAAGAAGTTCGATAGTCCCTATCGATTTTTACTAGATCAAGTTTAATTTTACTGACTTTCAAGGTCTTTCATAAATGATGTCATCCCACCTGGTCAGCCTGCTTTATCACAATTTGAAAGGCTCCAGTCCAGCTCATCCAGAGAAGGCAATGGCACCCCACTCCAGCACTCCTGCCCGGAAAATCCCATGGATGGAAGAGCCTGGTGGGCTGCAGTCCATGGGATCGCTAAGAATCGGACAGGGCTGAAGTGACTTAGCAGCAGCAGCAGCAGTCCAGCCCACCACTTCACAGTCGAGACAGCTACCCTGGTTCCTAAGATTTTTCAAATCTGTATCCAGAGCAATCCTGAAAATGTTTCTCATGGACTGGTATATTCCGGGTGGAAAAATCTGTAGTGATGTTTCAGTGATGGAGATAATAATTATAAGTCATTTTAGAGTTATTGTTTGACGTGTGAATCAAGGATAATAATTTGACTATTTAAAAGTAATTAGTTTAATTAGTTGTAACAGGATGTTTCTTTTTAGATAATGGAGAAGACTCTTGAGAGTCCCTTGGACTGCAAGGAAATCCAACCAGTCCATTCTAAAGGAGATCAATCCTGGGTGTTCATTGGAAGGACTGATGCTAAAGCTGAAACGCCAATACTTTGGCCACCTCATGCGACGAGTTGACTCACTGGAAAAGAGTCTGATTCTGGGAGGGATTGGGGGCAGGGGGAGAAGGTGACGACAGAGGATGAGATGGCTGGATGGCATCACCGACTCAATGGACATGAGTTTGAGTGAACTCCGGGAGTTGGTGATGGACAGGGAGGCCTGGCGTACTGTGATTCATGGGGTCGTGGAGAGTCGGACATGACTGAGTGACTGAACTGAACTGAACTGAATAACCACCAGAATGAATTTATTATTTGAAATATATGCTGATGGGAGTTAAATAACCACAAGTAATCTTTAACACAACAGCTTTCAAACTTTAGTCAATATCAGAATCTCTTGGATGGCTTGTTAAAAACACAAATTGCCAGGCCCCCATCCCCACAGAGTTTGTGAATCAGTAACTCTATAGTGGGAACAGAGAATTTCCATATTTAACAAGTCCCCAGATGACACTGATGCTTCTAGTCAAGGGCCCACACTTTGAGAACCACTATGTGTGTGTATGTGTTAAGTCACTTCAGTCGTGTCCCACTCTCTGCGGCCCCAAGGACTGTAGTCTGCCAGGCTTCTCTGTCTGTAGGGATTCTCCAGGCAAGAATACTGGAGTGGGTTGCCATGCCCTCCTCCAGGGGATCTTCCCAACTCAAGGATCAGACTCAGGTCTCCAAAATTGCAGACGGATTCTTTACCATCTGATCAACCAGGGAATCACAAGTAAACATCTTCTATATTGTTTACTTATATGATTTCATAGTTACAGTGAAAACCTAAGAGGTTGGCATTACTAATGTATGTATTCTACAGATTAAAAGCGTAAGTAACTTTCCCAGAGACATGGCTAGTACGCAGTGGAGAAAGTATTCTAAACTGGGCAATCAATTTCAGTCCTACGTGTTTCATCACAAGCATTTTATATGTATTGAATCTGAAAGTGTCATTTCAAATAAGTAAACAGATGAGTTCCTTCTATGGACACAGTATCTGTCTCTGGGATAAATCAGGGACAACATTGAAGCCAGCATTAAAGGTGACACATTATTCAAACAAAAATAGAACAGTTACCTAGAGCAGATACATGAGGATTAGTCACCAGCATCTTTCTAAAGGAAAAAAAAAAAGTCCAGCTTCCCTACACTCTGAAGCTCTTTGGAAGGCAACCCTACATCCTCAGAGGCTAGCGATGACTTGGACATTTTTGCTACAAAGAAATAAACCCTCTCCACACACCCGTTCCCCCCACCCAAAAAAAAAACCTGACCTCTGCACACTTTTCCAAGCTTCAGTAGTTTTTAAAGCTTCCCAGGTGATTCTAATGCACAGTCAAGTTTGATATCAGCACTACAAAGCACCTGCTGTATCTCTCCAGCCCAACTTGTTGATCTCTCTGGAAATACAGCTTTGATCAGTTCATTCCATCGTACTCTCTGGACCACTGACTCTACTGAACCCTCTGAGCCAGCCTCTGTTTAGTTGACACAGACATCAGCTCTCTGTCATAGTCCATATGCCCCTCTCCAACATTTCCAGCCTTGTATAGGAGGCAGTGGGTCTCTGATTTTGAGGACCTATGTCAGCTCAGTTCAGTTCAGTCGCTCAGTCATGTCCGACTCTTTGTGACCCCATGGACAGCAGCATGCCTGGCCTCCCTGCCCATCACCAACTCCCGGAGTTTACCCAAACTCAAGTATATTTAGTCCATGATGCCATCCAACCATCTCATCCTCTGCCGTCCCCTTCTCCTCCCACCTTCAATCTTTCCCAGCATCAGGGCCTTTTTCAGTGAGTCAGTTCTCATCCACTGGCCAAAATATTGGAGTTTCAGCTTCAGTATCAGTCCTTCCAATGAACACTCAGGACTGATCTCCTTTACGATGGACTGGTTGGATCTCCTTGCAGTCAAAGGGACTCTCAAGAGTCTTCTCCAACACCACAGTTCAAAAGCATCAATTCTTTGACACTCAGCTTTCTTTGTAGTCCAACTCTCACATCCATACATGACTACTGGAAAAACCATACCCTTGGCTAGACGGACCTTTGTTGGCAAAGTGATGTCTCTGCTTTTTAATATGCTGTCTAGGTTGGTCATAGCTTTTCTTCCAAGGAGCAAGGATCTTTTAATTTCATGGCTGCAATCACCATCTGCAGTGATTTTCGAGCCCCCAAAAATAAAGTCTGTGACTGTTTCCACTCTTTCCCCATCTATTTGCCATGAAGTGATGAGACCGGATGCCATGATCTTTGTTTTCTGAATGCTGAGCTTTAAGCCAACTCTTTCACTCTCCTCTTTCACTTTCATCAAGAGGCTCTTTAGTTCTTCTTCACTTTCTGCCATAAGGGTGATATCATCTGCATATCTGAGGTTATTGATATTTCTCCTGGCAATCTCGATTCCAGCTTGTGCTTCATCCAGCCCAGCATTTCTCATGATGTACTCTGCATGTAAGTTAAATAAGCAGGGTGACAATATACAGCCTTGACGTACTCCTTTTCCTGTTTGGAACCAGTCTGTTGTTCCATGTCCAGTTCTAACTGTTGCTTTCTGACCTGCATACAGATTTCTCAGGAGGAAGGTCAGATGATCTGGTATTCCCATCTCTTTCAGAATTTTCCACAGTTTATTGTGATCCACACAGTCAAAGGCTTTGGCATAGTCAATAAAGCAGAAATAGATGTTTTTCTGGAACTCTCTTGCTTTTTCGATGATCCAGTGGATGTTGGCAATTTGATCTCTGGTTCCTCTGCCTTTTCTAAATGCAGCTTGAACAGCTGGAATTTCACAGTTCACATATTGCTGAAGCCTGGCTTGGAGAATTTTGAGCATGACTTTACTAGTGTGTGAGATGAGTGCAATTGTGCAGTAGTTTGAGAATTCTTTTGCATTGCCTTTCTTTGGGATTGGAATGAAAACTGACCTTTTCCTGTCCTGTGGCCACTGCTGAGTTTTCCAAATTTGCTGGCATACTGAATGCAGCACTTTCACAGCATCATCTTTTAGGATTTGAAATAGCTCAGCTGGAATTCCATCACTTCCACTAGCTTTGTTCATAGTGATGCTTCCTAAGGCCCACTTGACTTCACATTCCAGGATATCTGGCTCTAGGAGAGTGATCACACCATCGTGGTTATCTTGGTCGTGAAGATCTTTTTGTATAGTTCTTATGTTTATTCTTGCCACCTCTTCTTAGTATCTTCTGCTTCTGTTAGGTCCCTGCCATATCTGTCCTTTATTGAGCCCATCTTTGCATGAAATGTTCCCTTGGTATCTCTAATTTTCTTGAAAAGATCTCTAGTCTTTTCCATTCTATTGTTTTCCTCTATATCTTTGCACTGATCACTGAGGAAGGCTTTCTTATCTCTCCTTGCTATTCTTTGGAACTCTGCATTCAAATGGGTGTATCTTTCCTTTTTCTCCTTTGTTTTTTGCTTCTCTTCTTTTCACAGCTATTTGTAAGTCCTCCTCAGAGAGCCATTTTGCTTATTTGCATTTCTTTTTCTTGAGGAAAAAGACAAGTCTTGATCCCTGTCTCCTGTACAATGTCATGAACCTCCGTCCATAGTTCATCAGGCAACTCTCTATCAGATCTAGTCCCTTATTTCCCACTTCCACTGTATAATCATAAGGGATTTGATTTAGGTCATATCTGAATGGTCTAATGTTTTTCCCTGCTTTCTTCAATTAAGTCTGAATTTGGCAATAAGGAGTTCATGATCTGAACCACACTCAGTTCCTGGTTCTGTTTTTGCTGGCTGTATAGAACTTCTGCATCTTTGTATGATTATACAATTATTTCCATTTATCATGGCAACTGGGAAGACTAGCAAAGAGAGTCAGAATGTTTATTCTGAAAAAACTATCCCAGTAGAGGAGAACTCTACTTAATATGAAAATACTAAGTTTATGGCACCCAGCCTTGTTTTAAGCCACATTTACTATTTTTATATTAAATGTCTCTTTATGATAGATCCTGATTCTCTAGTGTGGAGCTTAAAACATTCAAAAATACCTAGAGTTTCATCTATTAATGGCACCTAGTCTTCATTTTTATATACCAAGTATATAACATGTAGACTCTGACCTTTTCTAAAAATAATTTGAAGAAATATAGAAAGATGTATATGAAGCCAAATAGCTGAAATTGACATAAAGTAATGATCATTAATCATGTTAAAAAGATGAGAGAAAAGTCAGCTAGGAATTATGAATAAGTGACTTAATTTCTGTAACTGGGTATTAAATTTAGTTCTGAGCTTTATGGCAAACAATAAAAAATTAGAGAAATATTTGCTGATACTAATTTTACTATATAGAAGAAGAGAGGGAGGAAGGGAAAGAAGAAGGGAGAAAGCACATTTGAAAAGACAGTATCTTGGAATTGAATTCTGGAAAAATTAATAAATTAAATTTATCATCTGGCTGTGATCCTCACTCAGGAGACACTTTGTCCCGTAACAATCGACATGTTTTTCAACTTTAGCTCCAACCTCTTTGGACTGTCACTCATGGCGTGTGATGAATATGCAAACCATCCTTATCTAAAACATAGAGAATGATTAATTAGCTAATCATCCTTCCACACTGCCAAACATCAGCAAATATTATGGTTTTCAGTACATTATTATTTATTATATATGACTTTAAATTAATGCAGCCAATTCAATAAAAATTAGTCATATCTCAATGTTCCCAACTAAGAACTAGGAGTATGTTTTCCTGGTCTCTCCCTCTCACAATTATTTACAAAAGAGACATATTTAAAGTACATCAGGGCTCTATGGAATTCCTCAGTTGAAGGAAAAAAATCCTTAGTTCTAGAATAGTCAGTGAATGAAAATCTTTGACATACTGAATTGAAAGTCAGTTCCAAAGAAATAACAAGTGAAAATTGTTCTATGTTGCAATATGAAACTTGATGACTTCAATGTAATGTCTACCTGGCACATAACAGATACTTAATATGTCAGTTCATTTCATTCGCTCAGTCGTGTCTGACTCTTTGTGACCCTATGGACTGCAGCATGCCAGGCCTCCCTGTCCATCACCAACTCCTGGAGTTTATCCAACCTCATGTCTATTGAGTCGGTGATGCCATCCAACCATCTCATCCTCTGTCATCCCCTTCTCCTCCCACCTTCAAACTTTCCCAGCCTCAAGGTCTTTTCAAATGAGTCAGTTCTTCTCATCAGGTGGCCAAAATATTGGAGTTTCAGCTTCAACATCAGTCCTTCCAATGAATATTCAGGAATGATTTCTTTTAGGATGGACTAGTTGGATCTTCCTGCAGTCCAAGGGACTCTCAAGGGTCTTCTCCAACATGACAGTTCAAAAGCATCAATTCTTCAGTGCTCAGCTTTCTTTATAGTCCAACTCTCACATCATACGTGACTACTGGAAAAACCATAGCCTTGACTAGACGGACCTTTGTTGTACTCACTTTAAAAAATTTTTTAAGTCTGATTAAGTTATTCCAGGCTAGTCCTAACCCTAATATCTTATGCAGAAGAGACAAGGATGCCAATACTTGTGGCTGGACAGCAGAGCAGCAGCATCACCACAATAGCCAAATTCTAACAAAATAGTATATGTATTATATATTTAAACCAATCTTCTATCACTTAGTTAATAGAGTAAACCCCAAACACCTAGCAGTGAAATCAGCATGATTATTAACTTCATTGTGCAGTTAATGTAATAGTAATATTGGCAATGCCTCATCTGAAAGATAATGTTTTGGTAAAGTTCTGGAAGGAATATGCTGTTTAAAACCAGCATGAATGCCCTGTGCTAGGACTCACAGCTAAGGCTTCTAACTTATAATAGTAAAATGTATTCTCATGTTAGGCAGCAGGTGTCTCCATCCTTTAACCTGCTCTGTGAAAAACTTTTCATGGTCAAATAGGCATACACTACATGCTCTTCGTAGATATTTACAATGCTCATTAGCTTTGATGTTTAATAGCATTAATACAGCATTTCCTAATTTCATTTACCCTGAAACCTTCCACACACCAACACCAACCCATCAGCATTCCACAGACTTGCAGAACCTACACTGGGGAAAATGTTTGCCTCCTGATATTTTTTTTAACCTACTTATCCTGGCACTATCATTCAGAGCTGCATATGAAATATGTGACAGCTTCCTCCACTTGATGGACTTTCAAGTAACTGAAGATGGCTCCACACTCCTCCAGAACCCTCCAGAGGCTGGCTGCATGTAAGCTGAGCATTCTTTTCTCAAGGAAGGTGGCAACGTGGCTGTAAAGGAAAGAAAAATTAAGTGGAACCCCCAGTGATTTTAGAGGCACAAGTGATGTTTAACTCCTTGGATCTCTCTGGCACACCCAGAGAGATTCGCAAAAGATGACACCACAAAGAGAAGTCTTCAGAGTCAGTTGGAGGTCCTGTAAGAAGCCCGCTGAAAAATCCAACAGTCCTCTGAAAGAAGGAGGGATAAGGACACTCCTAACAGTGGTTTTGCAGATTAATTTATTGCCTCTGGAAAAACCAGTTTGGGAGGCAGCACCTGTTACCTTCTATACTCTGAAGACCCAAGGCAAAAGAGAAAGGAAAGGAGAACCTGATTGATATTCAAGTTGGGTTGAACATTTCCAATGGTTGTTTAATGAAGAGGAATGTTTCAAAGAAGAAGGGTGAACCGGTCAACTCTAAAAAGTTTATTCAGTATTAATGAAAAGGAACATTGAATTGCATGGCATGAGCTAAACAGAAATGTGTTTGGGAGAAAAAAAATCTGCCAGGGTTTTCTTTGTAGATTTTTGCCCTAGATGCTCTGAGAAATTTCTAAAACCATGTGAAGCTTTGCTACTTTTCAAGGAGGTGCAAAGCAAGAAGGAAAAAAAAAAGTTTTATAAATGAAGGGAAGGTTTAGATAGGAAATATAGCTTAGAATTCTAATTGGAGACACTCTCCAGACCTGTGCAGGGCTTTTACAAAGCTCTTGATGGATTAGTTCTATAGGTCGCGTAATTTAAAACACATAAGGTAGAGCATATGATAGTAAAATTTCTTGAAATAACTGTGTCTGAAGGCAGGATTCTTTCATTTGAGAATAACAAGAAGTGCAGGTGAACTGTAAAAATAAAAGACCATTTGGAGTTCTTTTAGACTTTACCCTGCAGCAAACCAAATAAAATTAAATATTTAATGAAATCTAAGTCTAAGCCCAACCAAGGCAAGCAGAAAAATGCCAAGATGGTTTTTAAACTTAATCCTTAACCCTAGGTCACTTACTCAGGGATATTGCTGATGGTGTGACAAGTGAAGCAGAGGAAAAACTAAATTCTGGGGCCATCCGGCTCATGCATACTTAAGGCTACAGTACTTACTGCATCAAATATATTTTAACCCATCACAGACTAGATTGGCCAGAAAAGGCTGACTGATGCAGTGGATGGGTGGAGACAAAGCAGTGTATTGGATTTCTACCCTGAATTATTAGTATGAAAAGTTCTGACATTTTTTCACATTGTGCTTTTGAGGCAAATATTAAAATAACAGAAAAGCAAAACAACTTTTTTAAAAAACCTCATACCCATTCAAAACCCAATAGACAGAAGGGAGAGAGAGAGAAGTCATTATTAGTGGACCCCTACAGAAAGCTCTCACGTGATTTTTCCCTTTGGAGTAATGAAAGAGTCTTGTTCACCAGACTCCTTACCAACACTCCAGTCTGATATAATCCACCTTTCACACCACAGTTGGTGTGATCTTATAAACCTCAATATAATCACTTCCTTGTCTAAAGATCCTTGTTGACTTCACTGCCTAGGAGTCAAGTACCAACTTACTATTTTGGAATTAAAATCCTTCTCAGTGTTCCCTTATCCTAATTCTCCAGCCTGGACACTTGCCACATTGGCCTCTTCCACATCCTCACCATTCATCTAATGAATACTCTATTTGTATGAACTTCTTATCTCATGTCTCATACCTGAGCTTTTGTATCCATCTTTCTCTTTTCTTAGATTGCCCTCCCTCCAAGCACTCCCCTGGAAATTCATTCATTGATCCAAATTCTGTTCAAGTGTCATCATTTCTTTGGAGCTTTTCCTGGCTCTCCTGAGCCAAATTAATTGCTTCCTTCCTGTGCCCCAGGGCACCCTTGTCCTAAATAGTAATAGATGAAAATCATGAAGTACTTACTAGAGGCAAGGCACCGTTCTAATCACTTTTACTCAATTTAACCCTTTTTTAATCTTCACAGTCCTAGGAAGCCAATATTATTATTACTATCTGCATTTTCTAAATGAAAAAAACTGAGGCACAAGAGGCTGAGGGTTTTGACTAAGGTCATGCAGACATGGAGTGGCCAACACAAGATTCTGACACAGGCAGCCAAGGCATTCACTCTTGAAAGAGCCACCATGTCACCAGCAAGACTAAGGATCCTGGGATCAAGCTGGGTGCAAGTCGAGGTCTCAGGCAAGCCAAAGGGGTTCCCTGAGGCAGGAGCAAATTAAGATTGCTTCTCACCAAACCTGAGAAAATAAGCAGGACCAAGAATCAAGGAGGAAAGGCAAGCCACAGGAGAGATTTACAAGTTCTCCAAACAAAGGGCTAAGTGCAAAGGGCAGAAACTGAGCTCTAAAATCAGAACCAGGAAGCAGGCTGATTCAGAAGCAGGAAAATGTTTATTCACCCTTTGTCCCCACTGCTAAGCCCTGTGAACTTCTTTTGTTGGAAAAGGTGAAAATAAATCTAGCTACTGCTGCTGCTACTGCTAAGTCACTTCAGTCGTGTCCGACTCTGTGTGACCCCATAGATGGAAGCCCACCAGGCTCCCCCATCCCTGGGATTCTCCAGGCAAGAACACTGGAGTGGGTTGCCATTTCCTTCTCCAATGTGTGAAAGTGAAAAGTGAAAGTGAAGTCGCTCAGTCGTGTCCGACCCTTAGCGACCCCATGGACTGCAGCCCACCAGGCTCCTCCATCCATGGGATTTTCCAAGCAAGAGTACTGGAGTGGCTTGCCATTGCCTTCTCCGAATCTAGCTACTAGTGTGCTTCAGACTTTCTGTGGGAGAACCAGGCTCCTTCTTAGAGGGTTGCTTCATCACCCAGCTCATATTTTGGAAGTCAAATCTTGAGGTGGTCTTAACTTAGAGGAGTGTGGATCACCCATCCTCTTAGCAAGACCCCCAAAACAGTGTAACCAGGACTGAAGTCTTTTTGCTTTAGAAAGTACAGACTACTGACGTGTAACTAACACTAGCTTACTCATCATTTACTCATAATCCATTTTTCATTTCAGGTCAGAACACACTAAAATATCCTCAGCACTAATTTTTCTTCCCTCTATTGCCCCAGTCTCTGCAAGACTGCTTTTTTCCTCCAGGGGGCTTAAAGCAAACAGAAAAAAGTTTTTCAGAACCCAGCCCAAATACTGTTTTCACACTGAAATCTTCCTTCTTCCTTCCTTGGAAATAAGTTCTTTCTCCTCTTATCTCCTAGTATGCATTCCTTGTACAAATTCAAGTCCTGACTTGTTGTAATTATATTCATTTCCCAGGGTAGCTATCACTAATATTAGCTATCATTTTTTTTCTAAAGAACTCGATAAATGTCTTTACACGTATTATCACATTTAACGTGGTATGAAAGAGGTAGTCTGATCCCCATCATACAAATGAAGAAACTGAGGCATAGAAATGTTTATACACTAGTATGAAACAGAATGTTTCCCTGGTAGCTCAGATGGTGAAGAATTTGCCTACAATGTAGGAGATGCCAATTTGATTCCTGGGTTGGGAAGATCCCCTGGAGAGGAGCATAGCAACCCACTGCAGTATTCTTGCCTGAAGAAGCCCCATGGACAGAGGAACCTGGTGAGATACAGTCCATGGTGTTGCAAAGAGTTGGACTTGGCTGAGCAACTAAGCACAGCACAGCACAGCAAAAAACGGAACTATTTAATACTCAAACTGGCTGTACTAAGTAGTAGTATTACCCCACAATTCCCAGCCTCTATGCAGTTAGCCAGTGATCTATGAGCAGAAAGTGCTTACCAGGTGGTACTAGTTGGTAAAGAATCTGCCTGCCAAGTAAGAGAGGCGGGTTCAACCCCTGGGTCAGGAAGATCTCCTGGAGAAGGGAATGGCAACCTACTCCAGTATTTCTGCCTGAAGAATCCCATGGACAGAGGAGCCTGGCGGGCTACAGTCCATAGGGTCGCAAAGAGTCAGACACGACTGATGTGACTTAGCACGCATGCACATATGAGCAGAAAAGATTATGAGCAGATGACAACGATGTGCGTCACTTCTGAGCTGAGTGAGGCGTGTAAGAGTGGCAAGCCTGGCAGCCACGAGTTGAGGGGAGATGACAGAATTTGAAAAGAGAGAAATCCTGGATTCAGATGACACTACGTAAAAGGGAGATACTGTGAGGTGTCCTGAGACAAGCACTAAACTTTCTGAATGCAAAAAACAAACTTTAGTGTGTTAATCCCCCTAAGACTCCAGAGATTTTGTGGGTTTGTTGTTGTTACCATAACCTTGATTAATACAGAGTCCAAATCCTATATTCACAACCCTAAAACTCTATCCCTAACTTCTAAGCCCTAACTACTTCCACCTTGCCTTTTCAGAGCACTTATCAATGTGAAGCAGATGAGAGAGATGAGGAAATAAACACATCTAAAAGCACCCTTTCTTCAGGAGAGGCATGGGGATAAAATGCTTCTGAAGCAGCTAAAAGGAAACCATGAGGAACTCGTGGACAACTTCACAACACAACAACAAAACCAGTGTTACGAAGGATTTCACAGACTGATTGGAGCAAGAGAAGAAATAGATGAATTGTGAAAGAGCTGTGACATTATTCTGCTCCAATAAAATCGTTCCCCTTCTTGCCACTCACTCTAAATTTACATCTTGGATGCAACTTTAATAAATGTCATGATACGTCAAAGGTTGCCATACACTGGAATACCAGCATCCCTAACAAAGATTTTATAGGGCCACAAACAGCCTTTAGAGGAAGCATGCGTTCGCTCATCTATTTCAGGCAGTTTTGACTTATTCTTGGTAGACTAGAAAAGTGAATTTTCTTCTCTCAGTCCTTTTGAAACTAGTCATCTTCCTCTCCACATCTTTCCAATGTATTAGCCAAAAATAATCAGTATTCTCTCCTTCTAGCAATATTAAAGTTGGAAATACCAAATGTGCTTACCTTCCTCCCAGCAATTTCAACCTAGTAATTTACACTGTGGCACTAGTGGTAAAGAACCCACCTGCCAATGCAGGAGACATAAAAGATGAAGGTTTGATCCTTGGGTAGGGAAGATCCCTTGGAGGAGGGCATGGCATCCCACTCCAGTGTTCTTGCCTGGAAAATCCCATGGACAGAAGAGTCTGGTGAGCTACAGTCCATGGGGCCACAAAGAGTCAGACAAAACTGAAGCAACTTAGCACATACACACAATTTACACTACTCACACACATTCAAATATATATACATATATGCCCATGGCAATATTCTTTATAATAGTGAAAAACTGAAAACAACCTGAATGTCTATCAACAGCAGACTGGTTATATTACAATATTTTCCTGCAAAGGAATTTATACTCTTTAAAGTGATTTTGTAGCTCTAGATTTATTGACAAGCAGATATCTATGTCAGCTTTGTGAGTGAAAATTTAGATTATAAAAATACCTGTATTGTGATTCTGTTTATGCAGAACTGTCTGCCTCTGTGTGTGTATATATATTTATTTTGTTTGTGAATAGAGAAGGCTTAAGGGTTTCCCAATGACTCAGATAGTAAAGAATCTATCTACAATACAGTATCTACAATACAGGAGACAAGGAGACCTCCATGCTCAGTCCCTGGGTTGGGAAGATTCCCTGGAGGAGGGCATGGCAACCCACTCCAGTGTTCTTGCCTGTAGAATCACATGGATTGAGGAGCCTGGCCATCTACAGTCCCTTGGGTCGCAAAGAGTCAGAAACGACTGAAATGACCAAGCGTGCATACACAGAGAAGGCTTAAAGGATATACTCCAAAATGCTAATCAGTTATCTCTTCTTAGTAGGTTTTGGAGTATTCTTTTACTCTTTTATGCTTTTCTGCACTGCTTCGATTTTAAATGTTCACCTAGTATATTTATAACATTAAAAATGATAAAAACTGCTTTTATTTGGAGGAAAATGTTAAGACTCTTTATGAGCTATCACCTTCCAACTCACCTTAAAGCACAAAGTGATACTAATTCAGAGCAACAGTTTGCTTTCCAGAGATCAGGTCTGCCTACAGTTTCCATACTAAGAACGATACTCTATCATTACTCTGACACTGTTTTGATTTAAATGTGCATTGGAAGTTAATTTATTCTTTGACAAGTGTTCACATCAGAATCTCACATTCAAATGTAAAAGTGGATTTGACAGAGAAAAGACATATACATTCATTTCAATAAAAACTTTAGGTTTTTAACTTCTTGCGGCAGATCTGAAATTCCCAAAGTGATAAAGGTATTCAGGCTCTGCACAGATCTCCAGTACATATGGGTAGATGTCTTGGCATCACTAAGTCACTGACTGTCAGATAAAGAAAAAATAAAAGCCCTAAACTGTATCTGTCAATACCCTCAAAACTATTTCAGGCAAGATACTATGAGTTATGGTTTTCTTATTTTAACCCTCTCTGACCTGGTTAGTAGAAGTTTTGTCAAAAAGGAATTTCATAAAAGACAGTCAAAATATACTGTCAACTCTCCTGTTTACAAAACTGACACAAGGACCAGAATTTACTAATGAGATCCAAAGAGTGAGAAGGTGACAGTAAATGGTATAGGACTTCAAAATTTTAATAAAAATTATTTCTAGATAATAAAAATCTGTTGGATCATTGCTGTCAAGGGGATATTCCACCAGGAGATGCTATTAAGAAAATCTTAAGTCTAAGCCCACCTCTTGAACATATTATATTCTCAATGAAAGTTTGCTGAATGATTGAATAAGTGTTCTGTGTAGGTCAGCTATGCTGTTATAATAAATGCATCCTAAAATTTCAATGGTTAATACAACAGACATTCATTTCCCTCTCAAGTCATGGTTCAGAGTGGCTGAGGGACAATTCTGAAAAGTTCTTATCCCAATAATGACTCA
Organism: Moschus berezovskii; assembly: GCF_049115385.1. Classification (NCBI taxonomy): domain Eukaryota; kingdom Metazoa; phylum Chordata; class Mammalia; order Artiodactyla; family Moschidae; genus Moschus; species Moschus berezovskii. The sequence continues at coordinate 110,427,455 of NC_142460.1, read as the reverse complement.
ATGATCCAGGATTCTTCCATACTGTGGCTCTTCATTTGGGCTACACAGCCTCCAAGATTGCCACAGAAGAAGAGAGGGTGGGAAAACAAAGGCAGGGTTTATGGATAGACGAGAAGTGGTATATTCCATTTATATTCATATTTGTTAGACTAGAACTCAGTGGCTTGTTTTCCCCTTGCTGCAAGGAAGACTGGGAAATGTAGTCTTTCTGTTTGCCCAGGAAGATAAAGCAAATTTGTGAGCAGGCCATATGCTGACATTTTTTACATTAATTATTTAGATGATAGTCTTTTTAGAATATATTTTGGTAGCTTGTTATCTTAAAGACAATAAACATTACACTTTCATTTTATGCCAAGTTTATAATTGCAAGCATTACTCCCTGTTGTAAGCTAACACACACACCTGGAAGTTGCAGTCTTTCTTTTCCCTTCTCAGTGCTCCCAGTTAGTCACATGTAAACTTGATAATGCCTCACTCACTCAGCCTTTGCTTGGATTCCCTACATCATCAATCACCCAGGCTGAGTCCTCACCCACAGTCTCCCAGGAGATCTCTCTGATTGCACCCTGATCTGACCTGACCAACAACTAAACCATTCCATACACTGCCACCAAATGAATGGTCCTAGAACATGCTTCAGCCACCACTGAAACAACAAGCCTTCATTATCCTAAGGCATAGCACTTTCTCCCTTTACCTTTCCAGTTGCCCCCTCGGCAATAAAGTCAGGTCCAAACTCTTAACTTCCACAAGCAGAGGTGGCTAACTAACGCTCTGATCACCTTCTTTAACATTCTATTTCAGCCAATTGTTTTACATTTACTTCCTCATGACTTTGTTCATTCCATCCTTCCCATCAGAGGTACCCTCAGCATCTTATATAATTACCTATGTTCTACAAATCTATTAACATTCTGTTTTAGTCTCACATTCTGTATTCATTAGGTAATAAGCAGCCGTGACAGAAAAACACCAGTCTCAATGGTTTAACACAACGAATGTTTATTTCTTGCTCTCATTAAGTCCAAATTGGGTGTTGTCAGGTTGCTCCCCTCCAAGCAAGGATTCAGAAACCTAGCAACTCAGGCTCCTTACATCTGATTTCTCTGCCATCTTTGACACTTGGCTTCCAGGGTTTAGTGCTACAGAAAGAAAAAGCACATGGAGTATCATATTTAGAGGTTCAGTGGACTAGTACTGACAATGGCACCCTTCATGGCTGTTAATTTCCCACTGGCTAAAACTCATTTAAGGGGCTTCCCAGGTGGCTCAGTGGTAACGAATCCACTTGCCGGTGCAGAAGGTGCAGGTTCCATCCTGACTCAGGAAGATCCCCTGGAGAAGGAAATGGTATCCCATTCCAGTATTTTTGCCTGGAAAAATCCTATGGACAGAGGAGCCTAGCAGGGTGCAGTCCAAGGGGTCACAAAGAGTAGGACACAATTGAGCAACTGAGCACACATGCAAAAACTCATTTACATGGCCACATCTAAAACTGCAAGAGTTTGTGGGCCCAGGAATAAGAGAAGATGGACTTGACAAATAGCCATTACTATCTGTTTTATTTGCTTAGACTTCTCTCCTGGAAAATCCAATTCTCTCCGTAATTCCTCCTTCCTCTGAACCTTTCTATTACTTTCTGGTACCATATGCTGCTGCATAGACTGTGATAAATTGGGCAGGCTTCTTTCACTTTTGACACATTTCCTTTCCACATCAACTAAACTTTAGGGCAGAATCTCTGCTAAGTATTTTTTAGTATCCTGGCTATTAGAACAGAGCCCAGCACACTATCTTAAGACTTCAACAGTGTTGAATGATGACAACGACAATAGTGCCCTTAGGAGCTACTAAGATAAGCAAGTCATTTCCCTGTACACTAAATGGCCCAGACTGCTATGCATAGGAAGTCCTGGCCCACTTTTTTGTTTTGTCTTTCCTTTTCCCTATAGAACCTGTCAGCCAATGCAGGAGACTTAAGAGACGTGGATGTGATCCCTGGGTCAGGAAGATCCCCTGGAGGAGGGCAGGGCAACCCACTCCAGTATTCTTGCCTGGAGAATCCCTTGGACAGAGGAGCCTGGTGGGCTATAGTCCATAAGATCAGAAAGAGTCAGACACAACTGAAGCGACTTAGCATGCACACATAGTCAATTTTCAGACCCTGGTTTTCATGGCCTCAAGCATATTTGCTTCTCCTTACTCTACTTCCAACTTCCTGTCTCCAATCTGCTATTCAGCATGCTTTAAATCTTAGCAATGGGAAACTTTCTACAAATAAAATTTATCCATGAAACCACACAAAGGGAAAAATAATAGCCAAATGGTTCAGGTTGTGACAGGCGGGGCACTGGCTCACTTAGCAGCTGCCTGGTTCCAAGGAGATGCTCAGGAAACATAAGCTCCCCTTCTTCTCCTCTTTTTGTCTTAACATGACTATTTGCTCACTGAAAAGCACTCCAATGGACAAACTTCACTAAGATTTCTTATTAATGGCACAAAAATTATTAATTTTCTCAGCAATTCACCTTTACCACATCCCAACCCCTCCCTAAAAAAAGTGAAGAAGACGAATAGGAAAAGAATTTTGAAAGCTCTGTGAATAATAAAACTCATAGTTGTCATAGACTGAGCAGACTTTTCAATAACACCCCTGTTTTCCCCATGGAAATTCTCCATCCCAAGTAGCTCACAAAGCCTCTTCTGTATTAAATGCCACATGAAGACAAAGGCATAAAACTTTTTCAAAGTGTCATCTTAGAGAAATACGACTAGTCCTAAATGTTCATTCAAACAGCCTTCAATGTAAGTGCAAACATCTCATTCAAAAAGGAATTTAAAATAGTTGAGTCATATATCTTTAAGCAAAAATGAAACTATTTTACATGTTAAAAAAAAAAGTACAGTGTATGTGTGTTAGTCGCTCAGTCCTGTCTGACTCTTTGCAACCCTATGGACTGTAGCCCACCAAGCTTCTCAGTTCATGGAATTCTCCAGGCAAGAATACTGGAATGGGTTGCCATGCCCTCCTCCAGGGGCTCTTCCTGACCCAGGGATCAAACTCATGTCTCCTGTGTCTCCTGCATTACAAGTCAATTCTTTACTGATGAGCCAACCGAGGAAGCCCACTAAGGTCTATAGGTTTACTGATAAGTTTCATGTGTCAAAATTGATATGACTATATATATTAATGTTTATAGTATATGTAATTCTGAGTTAAATTCTGTTCCCTGGGCCATCATTTTATTGTCACCTTTGTTTAAAATGCCTTGAATTAAATGTTAACTGAATATAGTTTAAAACAAAGTTTCTTTAAGCCACACTGACCTCTAGAGACATAAAGGGATTTCAAAGATGCTCAAGTGAAACCAAAATCCACCTTCACAAGATCAGTGTGAATATAATAAAAGGATTTATTTTGGGACATAAGGATGGACTATCCTCTGAGCTCTGTGCTACACTCCATTGACTAAGCATACTGCATTGCATGTTATTAAATTTTACTGCAAAGAGGAAAAGAAAGAGACAAAGAGAAAGACTAGAGCTAAAAGGAACTTGAAAATAATTGAAATTGTTCAAATGTATGTAATGGAAAAGGCAGTGAACTATGTATCCTGCGTTCTAGTTCTGTTTCATTTTCATAACACCTATGTGACCTTGGGCAAACCACTTTTCTTCCTGAGGCTTCATTTTCCCACCAGTTAAATGAGGGTTTGAGCCAAATTCTATGATACTCTGTGCTAAATGCAAGCTAAGAAATGCTAACAGTTTATTTTCTCATCTTTAAAAATTACCAATCCACCTTAAAAAAAAACACTTTCTATTAATGACTCAATAATTAAATTGATCAGAGTAGTACATTACTGGTGAAGAGTAGTTTCCAAGGGCTGCTATAACAAAGTACCACAAACTGGGCGGCTTAAAAAACAACAGACATTTGTTTTCTCTCACAGTTCTGGAGGCTAAAAAATCCAAAATCAGCATCTTAGCTGGGCTATGCTCTCTCCGAAACTCTGAGAAGAATCCTCCCTTTCCTCTTCCTAACTTCAGGCGTTGGCCACAACTATTGGCATTCTTTGGCTTGTAGCTGCCTCTCTGTTATCTCTTCCCCTCTGGTCGTAAGGCATTCTCTCTTCATCTCTCTTCACATCATCTGTCTTCACATCATCTTCTCTTACCTCAATAAGATGCTGGTTGTACTGGATTAAGGGTTAATCCACACTAATCTGGTATGATCTCATTTAACTTAACTAATTACACCTGTAATGATTCTAGTTCCAAATAAGATCATGTTCTTATTTGGTATTGAGGTCAGTCCTTCAACATATCTTTTGAGGCCATAATTCTTTACTAGTAGTGATAAGGAAAATATATAGTCAGAGAAATGACAGCTTTAAAAAAGAAGCAATGTCACTTGCAATTCAGGTCACTTAAAGGACAGGATATGTGTAATGAATTGCTTCCTCCTGAATGATGGCATCTTTACAGAAAAATCCCATGCAAGAAAATATGCATTCTGTGGAGAAACAAGACAACCTAAGTCTAGCAGAATGGCTCAGACAAGATCCTGACATGGTATCAGTGAATGTAAGAGTAACACAAGGTGGCTACGCTTCTGTGTAACAGCTCAAACTATAACCAAGGCATCTGAAGAGTTGTCCTGCAAAGGTTAATACCATGAAGAACCACTGAAATCAAACTTTGCCATTCTGAGTCAAGAAAATTGTTAAGAAAAGTCTGTACTTTCCTCTTAAATTTTGATAAATGAACAGGAAATATAGAAGATAATCCTAGAAAACCTTGTCATGCCAGATAGCAAGCTTGCTATCAAATACTACTGAGGTCATGTCAACAGAACTCAAGAGCCAACATGAAGGAATTTGCCCTGGCCAAAAATGGAAATTGGTGCATCAGTAAGAAAATAGTACAATGGGTTGCTGCTGCTGCTGCTGCTAAGTCACTTCAGTCGTGTCCGACTCTTGTGACCCCATAGACGGAAGCCCACCAGGCTCCCCCATCCCTGGGATTCTCCCAGCAAGAACACTGGAGTGGGTTGCCATTTCCTTCTCCAGTACAATGGGTTAAAACACATCAAATTCACTTAAATCCTATAAGTCCCAATAATTCTTAACGGAATAAACCTTTATTGGTCCCCTTGGCCAATGATAGAAAGCCAACTCATTATTTTTAAAACTTGTAAATAAAGGGAAAGAATCAAATATTGATTCTGCCTTTATTACTCACTGTTTTAACCAGAGTACACAAGAGTGTATTTCTCTTTAGAGAAGTAGTCTAGCCAGTAAATGAAAAGGAATGATATAATATCACCACTATGTAACTCCTGATGAACTAAAGAATACTGATAAGTACAATAAGGACACTGCTTAAAAGTATTTCTAAATATCAATAAATTGTATATGTTCAACATGCCCCACTACCAAAAGGTAAGAAAACACCACAATATTAAGAATGTGAACAGGATGTAAACACTTCAATGCAGTTAAGTGATTGAACATGTTATTTATCTCAGCAGATTGTTCTGAATGAGAAAAAAAAATGACAGCCTGTGAGCCACAAACTACTAGCTACACAATATAATTGTGAAAATGGGTTCCTTATACCCAAATGAAAATAAAAATTCACCGGCACTAGCAATTTAAGAAGGGATTCACACACACATACAATTGCTTTCTGTACTTTCTGAAACTCCACTAAAGAAAATACTGCAAAAGTAGCCTCCAAATGGGTAGGATGAAGAGGGAAATTAAACAACAGGAAACTATACAAATTACACAAACCTCTGGGAGACATTAAGCAGAGGAAAAAAGGGATTTTGAAGGATATAGTCAGAGCCTAGGATATACCAGAACCCAGAGGGTACAAAATCATCAAACCAGCAAGAAATATTGATGAAGAACAGCCAGCCACCACTCCATGCATTCCCCTGAAGTGAAGCCTGTCAAAGCCAGTCCTCCTACCTGTTCTCACAGAGATGCCAGTCAGGATCCCCACTCCAGGATGACTCATATCCCAGCAGAGAAACCTGCTGTAGCTACACGGTGGTCAGTCACTGGTGGAATAAGAAACCTAAGTTTAAGAATATTATTTACAGAGACAAAGGTAGCCAATAAGGAACTAAGTAGATCACTGAGGGAGAAGGGAGAAGTGGTAACAGAGAAGAAAAGAGAATATACTAAGTAGAGGGACAAGTGGAAAACAAGAGCGAAGATGGTTTATATTTAGGAACTGCAAGGTGTTCAGCAATGTTAGGGTTTATAATGTAAAGAAGGGATTGATGAGAGATAGTGAGTCTAGAGAAGAAAGTAGAGGCCAGAGCATTACCTCATACTAAGGAAAGTTTGAGCTTTATTCTGAAAGTTCCAGCTTTCCTGTTGGCTGTGGTTTAAAAAAAAAAAAAAAAGACAAAAAACAAACAAACAAAAAAAACCCTGCCTACCAATGTAGGAGACATAAGAGACGCAGGTTCGATCCCTGGGTCAGGAAGATCCCCTGAGGAGGAAATGGCAACCCACTCCAGTATTCTTGTCTGGAGAATTCCATGGACAGAGGACCCTGGCAGACTACAGTCCATAGGGTCACAAAGAGTCATACATGATTTAGGGACTAAACAACAACAACTGAAAGTTCCAAGCACTTTTAAACACAACATAACATGGTTCACTTTGTGTTTCAGGAACATGATTCTGGCTTCTGTAGATTTCTGGGGAACAAACCTGGAGAGAGGGAAACCACTTAGGCAGCTGCTGAAATCATTAAGGAACTAAAGATACTCAATTGCTAAACTGAGAAAGTGGCAGTGGGCCTGGAGGAATATTTTTCAACTTCAGAATGCATCCATATCACCAGGAGGGCTCGTTAAAACAGTGGGTCCCATGGGGCCTCGGAGTTTCTCAGTGTGTATAAGGTCTGTCTCAATAATTTGCATTTTTAATAAGTTACCAGGTGATGCCAATGCTGCTGGTCCAGGGACCACACTGAAAACAGTATTTGAGAGTAAGCAGGAATCCCAGACCAGACCCCAACGTGTGTGTGTGTGTGTGTGTGTGGTGTGTGTGTGTGTGTGTGTGTGTGTGTGTTTCCCCACATCAACAAGCAATTCTCAGGTGCCAGCAGAGTGTCTGAGAATTCAACTCAGTTCTGACCCAGAACTGGGTCTGACCCAGTTCTGACTCAGTATCTCTACCCAGAGATAGAATCAGATTGCACAGGTAAAGGGCTCAGTCCCACAAGACTGCTGTCCCCTTCAGATGCCAGTCACAAGTTTATGTTGTTACCTGTACTTCTTACCAACAGGCTATCAATCAGAGGTTCCCATGACCTCAGGTTTGATTAACTTGCTAGAATAACTCACAGAACTCAGGAAATCTGTTTGCTTACTAGATTACCTATTTCATGTTAAAAGGATAGTAAAGAGCAGGAATCAATGGCCAGATGAAGAGATCAATAGGGCAAGGTCTCAAACAAAGGAACATCTGTACTCATGGAGCTTGGGATTGGGCAGAGTGGAATGCAGAGGCATCCTGGTCCCCTGATGTGGAAGCTCTCCTAAAAAGGGACCAAGACACTCCTCTGCAGTTTTTATGGTGGTTTCATTACATAGTCATGATTGACTAAATCCTTGGCCAATGGTGACTGATTAACCTCCAGCCCCTCTTTCTTCCCTGTAAATTAAGGGTAGGACTGAAAATCGCAACCCTCTCATTTCTGCTGGTTCTTCCAGCAACCTACCTCACTCCTTAAGGGCTTCTAAAAGTCATGGCATTCACATAACAAAAGACATCTTGTCACTGTTAACACTGAGGAAATTCCAAGGGTTTGGGGAGCTGTGAGCCAGAAACTGTGAACAAAGTCCAAACATATATGAGAAACAAACTTTGGTCATCTAAAATGACCAAGCAAATATTTCTTACAAATCACAACATTACAGAGAGCTGGTAAGAAGTAGACTCAACAATACTTGGTGACTGACTGGATGAAGACATTGAAGACAGTAGTCAGGGTTCTTCCCAACTTTCTAACTTGGGTAACTGGGAGATTGTGGTGTCAGCCATCAAGGCAAGAGGAATACTAATGAAGAATATATATTTGGTGAGAGCATGGGGTTATAAATACAAAGAGATCCATTTGAGCACATATCAAACTTCACATTCACATTGGACATCCCAACGAATTTTAGAACAGGCAATTCATATACAAAAGGACATGAAAAGGAAGATGTGAGTTAGAAATACAGATGTAAGAAGCATCAGCATATAAATGACAATTAAAGCCATGAGAATGAGTATGATTTGCCATGGTCAATAAATACTGTCAGAAAAGAAAAGGATAAAATCTTGAGGAACCTAAAATTTAAGAAAAATCGAACTGGCTCTACTAAGCCAAATGAGACAAAGAGGTAGAAGATCTGCCATGGCTACATTGTCTGTGATATCAAAAGACCAAAATAATCAAACGCTCATCAGTGTGGGGCTGGATAAATAAATCATGACACTCTCTACAGTAGAATTCTTTTCATCTATAAAAAAATGGAACCAGTAAGTGCTTTTGCTAACAATAGAAAATATGTCTTAAATACACATATGTTTTTGTTTTGTGAAGAAAGTAAATTGTAGAATAGTGCAAGTAATGTTGCTATCATTTAGCTGAAATGGGGGGAAATGCATACACATGATTATATAGTTGCTGGCATATTTGCAGAATACCTCTGGAAAGATGTGCAAGAAACTTGTAACCTAGAGGAAACTTAGTGGGGAACCTAGTAATTAGGAGATTGAAGATCCAGGGCAGAATTTCAACCCAAAGGCCCAAATATCCTGTAAACTACCAACTATAGGCCAGTTGTAAAGATGGAAGCATCAGAACCTGATGCTATTAAATATTTAAACTATTAATACAAAAATAATTCTCTTTATTTAGATCTCATGATCGTCTAACAACATTCTGAAACTTTTCCCAGAGAAAGAGAATTCATTCTGTATATTGATGAAATTGAATTGACAATCATATATTTTTATACAAGTTAATCATAGGCTTTCAACACCTATCTCTTGTGCGTTTTGTGAACTTGAGACAATACCCATGGGTTCAATCAGTTGATCACAGAGAGATTCTGAGTCTACAGAGCTAAGAACTAAATCCTCAACTTGGGTAAATTAACCAAGTTGTATTCTACCTTAATAAGTTTCTTGACAGCGATTTGTCTTTCCTGGCCACACTCCAACAGGACTATGATGTAAAATTAAATTTTCAGAGGAAACAAATCTGTTTGCAATACTCCTCAACTTACCTTTATAGTATATATTCCATTGACTGATACCAAATTTACCAATCTACCCCTGAATTCCATATGACTGCAGCCTCCAACCTCTCCCAGCAGCATCCATGCCCCTCCCCAATCAAAGTTCACAGGTATCATTCATCAAAATGTTTCTTCCTACCATAAACAAAAATCACATCATTTCAGTAGGTTACACTTGCCAGAATCCACTACCAAACCATAAACTTCTGAGGGAAAGATGCTTTATTCCTCTTTGTATTCCTAAAAGATAATGAAATACCTTGTACATCATAGACATTCAACACATTCATGCTGAATTAGATTGAATTCCCTGCTAATATATTACCTGCCCAGATAAGGTAATTACTTAACCACTTAAATCAAGAGTCCTTACAGAATTCTCTTTCAAGTGTGACCTCTAATTTGTAAGGGAGATATTTTTGCCTGGGGGCCTTTTGACACCCTTCAAATGTAATCATAGGTGAAGCTATTTAACCTACTTATGAAATCTGTTCAGATAATATACTGCTATCTAGCAAGGTCAGAAAGTGGGTTTTCTCTTCCAGTTAATAGAGAATCTCAATATACATGAAATATAGAATGATATTTTCTAAATTAGAATTTGATTTTTAAAATATGTTACTGTAAGATGATGCCAAGTAAGATGTAAATTTTCTCTGAAACTGTAAGAAGGTGTTTGCAAACACTACATAGGGAAACCAGGCATGGGGAAAGCAGACCCAGGTAGCTAAGTAAGCCAGGTTCAGCCCCTCAACCACAACAATCCACACAAGTAGCAAAGAGCTCTACTTCTTTTGCCTAAAATGGTGGTTTCATATATGTATTCATTTTTAAAAGGCTTCCACCTAGATGTTCATTGGAGGGACTGATGCTAAAGCTGAAACTCCAATACTTTGGCCACCTCATGAGACGAGTTGACTCACTGGAAAAGACTCTGATGCTGGGAAAGGTTGGGGGCGGGAGGAGAAGGGGACGACGGAGAATGAGATGGCTGGATGGCATCACCGACTCTGTGGACATGAGTTTGAGTGTACTCCGGGAGTTGGTGATGGACAGGGAGGCCTGGCGTGCTGTGATTCATGGGGTCGCGGAGAGTCGGACACGACTGAGCGACTGAACTGAACTGAACTGACAAATTATTTTTAGTTTGAAAAGTCACTTGCTTAAAATAAGACAGTACTTTCATGCTTCCTCGGATCATAATCATCAATGTTTCTCCACTGTATCTGCACCAAAGTAATGGAGCAATGGAGTGACTAGCATGTTTGCTGAAAACTCGTTACATACAATGTGATTCTTTTATGGTAGTTAGTAATCCCACTTTCTTTTACCTCCTTTCATAGTGGTGACTATGATGGAGAGAAAATGGAAACACTGACAGGCTTTATTTTCTTGGGCTTCCATGTCACTGCAGATGGTGACTGTAGCCATGAAATTAAAAGATGCCTGCTGCTTGGAAGAAAGGTTATGATAAACCTAGACAGCATATTAAAAGGCAAAGTCATCACTCTGCCTACAAAGTTCCATCTAGTCAAAGCTATGGTTTTTCCAGTAGTCATGTATGGACATGAGTGCTGGACCATGAAGAAGGCTGAACACTGAAGAATTCATACCTTTGAACCATGGTGTTGAAGAAGACTCTTGAGAGTCCCTTGGACAGCAAGGAGATCAAACCAGTCAATTCTAAAGGAAATCAACCCTGAATATTCATTGAAAGGACTGATGCTGAAGCTGAAGCTCCAATAATTTGGCCACCTGATGGGAAGAGCCAACTTATTGGAAAAGACCCTGATGCTGGGGAAGATTGAGGGCAGGAAGAGAAGGGGGTAATGGAGGATGAGACAGTTGGATGGCATCATTGACTCAATGGACATGAGTTTGCGCAAATTCTGGAAGATAGTGAAGGACAGAGAAGTCTGGCATGCTGTAGTCCATGGGATCGCAGAGAGTAGGACATGACTGAGCAACTGAACAACAACAGCAATAGCAATAACAGTTACTATGTATTCTGGATCATTTATGTTACTCTTCTGTCTTCTAACTGACATCAAAATATAAATAACGTTCACAGTATTCTGTAGAACACAGAACCTGGAAAGATCCCCTCTATAGTCTAAACTTATGAAAGGGTAATCCTCCAGCAAAAAATCTCAGAGCAGAGTAATTTCTAAGTATTCAAAGCCACTTCTCTTTTGCCAGAAAAATGGAAACTCCAGGTCTATAAGTATTGAATAATATACATTTTTTATCTTATTCAATTAGATCTAACTCTAGAGAGCTAACTGCAAACCTTAAGATGTAAAAGGTTACCTTTCTTTTATTGTTCACTGCACCATGTGGGATCCTTGTTCCCTGACCAGGGATCAAACCTGGACTCCCTGCATTGGAAGTGCAGAATCTTACCCGCTGGACTGCTAGGGATGTCTGAAGTCTACATTTTTATGTATGAAAAGAAATCCAATCACCTCTCACTGGAGATGAAAAAAATATCAGCATACTAAAGCAGAGAATGAAAGAGAAGCCATCACTTGGGAAAAGACGACAGTGACCTGTGGAAGGAGGCAGAGAAGATTTAACAAATCAGATCAGTTCTATCTTAACTACCAAGATTCCAAAATTAATCTAGACACATATTTCTGAACTCATCCTCAGTGGGATTTCATCTCTGCTCCCCTTTATTTTCACTTGATTGGGACTTTATTGTCAGAACATAATAGTTTCATCTGATAAACTGTGTTTTAATTATGTCATCATACACTGTTGGAAAATATTTGCTACTCTGCTTTAGTCACATTCAAATAACTGCCAGTAATATTTAATACACTGTAAATATTTCAGATCATAACCTTACCCAAATAATCCTTATGCAGCCAGGGAGAGAGGACCATCACCGAACCATGCTGTGCATATATCAAATACCTTGATAGAGTAATAATGGCCTATTAATCAGAGCACAGGTTAAATGGGCCCACCACCTGCTCTCCATCAACATTAGTATTCTGATAAACTCTTTAAAGAGGAATGTCACTACCATCCCACACGAGCTCAAGCTTTCAGAATGAAAGACACTAGGTCTGCTGCTGCTGCTGCTAAGTCGCTTCAGTCATGTCCGACTCTGTGCGACCACATAGACGTTAGCCCAACAGGCTTCCCAGTCCCTGGGATTTTCCAGGCAAGAACACAGGAGTGGGTTGCCATTTCCTTCTCCAATGCATGAAAGTGAAAAGTGAAAGTGAAGTCACTCAGTCGTGTCCGACTCTGTGCAACCCCATAGATGTTAGCCCGACTGGCTCCTCCGTCCATGGGGTTTTCCAGGCAAGAGTACTGGAGTGGGTTGCCATTGCCTTCTCCGGACACTAGGTCAGTTTTCATCTATTTCCATATAATAATAACAGTCACAGATTTAAACAACTTGAATCTAAACCTAAGAACTAAAATAAATCATGGGCTCCCAGCATTAAAATATTCAGTCTTGTTTTTTAAAAATTGAATCTTTGAATGTTTACATCAGCTGGACAGTGTACAGTATACTGACTTGTGCCTTACTATGAATGTACAGTCAACTATGACCAGTTTTAATCTTTAAAATTTCTCCTGAGAGAATATTTTTGGGTCCTTGAATGCTGATGGGAAAGACATTATACTTAACACAGTTCAGTTCAGTTCAGTTCAGTCGCTCACAGTATTAAAAACATTGAAGAATTTTCTTTATAGCTATAATAAAGAAACTAATAATTTATCATTGTAAAAGACTAATTCATGTCTTCAGCTGTGAACATGAACACATAGCATCCCTTCCATATAAATGATTCTATCTGGATATCTGTGCGGCAACTAATTCATCAAAAGGTTCAGTTCAGTTCAGTCGCTCAGTCGTGTCCGACTCTCCGCGACCCCATGAATCACAGCACGCCAGGCCTCCCTGTCCATCACCAACTCCCGGAGTTCACTCAAACTCATGTCCACAGAGTCGGTGATGCCATCCAGCCATCTCATTCTCCGTCGTCCCCTTCTCCTCCAACCCCCAATCCCTCCTAGCATCAGACTCTTTTCCAGTGAGTTAACACGTCGCATGAGGCGGCCAAAGTATTGGAGTTTCAGCTTTAGCATAAGTCCTTCCAATGAACACCCAGGACTGATCTCCTTTAGAATGGACTGATTGGATCTCCTTGCAGTCCAAGGGACTCTCAAGAGTCTTCTCCAACACCACAGTTCAGAAGCATCAATTCTTCAGCGATCAGCTTTCTTCACAGTCCAACTCTCACATCCAAACATGACCATGGGAAAAACCATAGCCTTGACTAGATGGACCTTGGTTGGCAAAGTAATGTCTCTGCTTTTTAATATGCTATCTAGGCTGGTCATAACTTTCCTTCCAAGGAGTAAGCATCTTTTCATTTCCTGGCTGCAATCAGCATCCGCAGTGATTTTGGAGCCCAAAAAAATAAAGTCTGACACGGGTTCCACTGTTTCCCCATCTATTTCCCATGAAGTGATGGGACCAAATGCCATGATCTTTGTTTTCTGAATGTTGAGCTTCAAGCCAATCTTTTCACTCTCCTGTTTCACTTTCATCAAGAGGCCTTTGAGTTCCTCTTCACTTTCTGCCATAAGGGTGGTGTCATCTGCATACCTGAGGTTATCGATATTTCTCCCGGCAATCTTGATTCCAACTTCTGCTTCTTCCAGCCCAGCGTTCCTCATGATGTACTCTGCATAGAAGTTGAATAAGCAGGGTGACAGTATACAGCCTTGACGTACTCCTTTTCCTATTTGGACCCAGTCTGTTGTTCCATGTCCAGTTCTAACTGTTGCTTCCTGACCTGCATACAGGTTTCTCAAGAGGCAGGTCAGGTGGTCTGGGATTCCCATCTCTTTCAGAATTTTCCACAGTTTATTGTGATCCACACAGTCAAAGGCTTTGGCATAGTCAATGAAGCAGAAATAGATGTTTTTCTGGAACTCTCTTGCTCTCTCCGTGATCCAGCGGATGTTGGCAATTTGATCTCTGGTGCCTCTGCCTTTTCTAAAACCTGCTTGAACATCTGGGAGTTCACGGTTCACATATTGCTGAAGCCTGGCTTGGAGAATTTTGAGCATCACTTTACTAGCGTGTGAGATGAGTGCAACTGTGCGGTAGTTTGAGCATTCTTTGGCATTGCCTTTCTTTGGGATTGGAATGAAGACTGATCATTTCTAGTCCTGTGGCCACTGCTGAATTTTCCAAATTTGCTGGCATATTGAGTGCAGCATTTTCACAGCATCATCTTTCAGGATTTGAAATAGCTCAATTGGAATTCCATCACCCCCACTAGCTTTGTTCGTAGTGATGCTCTCTAAGGCCCACTTGACTTCACATTCCAAGATGTCTGGTTCCAGGTGAATGATCACACCATCGTGATTATCTTCGTCATGAAGATATTTTTTGTACAGTTCTTCTGTGTATTCTTGCCACCTCTTCTTAATATCTTCTGCTTCTGTTAGGTCCATACCATTTCTGTCCTTTATCAAGCCCATCTTTGCATGAAATGTTCCCTTGATATCTCTAATTTTCTTGAAAAGATCTCTTGTTTTTCCTATTCTGTTGTTTTGCTATATTTCTTTGCATTGATCGCTGAGGAAGGCTTTCTTATCTCTCCTTGCTATTCTTTGGAACTATAATTGATCATATGGACCACAGCCCTGTCTAACTCAATGAAACTAAGCCATGCCGTGTGGGGCCACCCAAGACAGACGGGTCATGGTGGAGAGGTCTGACAGAATGTGGTCCACTGGAGAAGGGAATGGCAAACCACTTCAGTATACTTGCCTTGAGAACCCCATGAACAGTAACAAAGGGCAAAATGATAGGATACTGAATGAGGAATTCCCCAGGTCGGTAGGTGCCCAGTATGCTACTGGAAATCAGTGGAGAAATAACTCCAGAAAGAATGAAGGGATGGAGCCAAAGTGAAACAAATACCCAGTTATGGATGTGACTTGTGTTAGAAGCAAGGTCCGATGCTGTAAAGAGCAATATTGCATAGGAACCTGGAATGTCAGGTCCATGAATCAAGGCAAACTGGAAGTGGTCAAACAGGAGATGGCAAGAGTGAACGTCGACATTCTCAGAATCAGTGAACTAAAATGGACTGGAATGGGTGAATTTAACTCAGATGACCATTATATCTACTACTGTGGGCAGGAATCCCGTAGAAGAAATGGAGTAGCCATCATGGTCAACAAAAGAGTCCAAAATGCAGTACTTGGATGCAATCTTAAAAACGACAGAATGATTTCTGTTTGTTTCCAGGGCAAACCATTCAATATTACAGTAATCCAAGTCTATGCCCCAACCAGTAATGCTGAAGAAGTCGAAGTTGAATGGTTCTATGAAGACCTACAAGACCTTTTAGAACTAACACCCAAAAAAGATGTCCTTTTCATTATAGGGGACTGGAATGCAAAAGTAGGAAGTCAAGAAACACCTGGAGTAACAGGCAAATTTGGCCTTGGAGCACGGAATGAAGCAGGGCAAAGACTAATAGAATTTTGCCAGGAGAACGCACTGGTCATAGCAAACACCCTCTTCCAACAACACAAGAGAAGACTCTACACATGGACATCACCAGATGGTCAACACCAAAATCAGATTGATTATATTCTTTGCAGCCAAAGGCGGAGAAGCTCTATATAGTTAGCAAAAACAAGACCAGGAGCTGACTGTGGCTCAGATCATGAACTCCTTATTGCCAAATTCAGACTTAAATTGAAGAAAGTAGGGAAAACCACTAGACCATTCAGATATGACCTAAATCAAATCTCTTATGATTATACAGTGGAAGTGAGAAATAGATTTAAGGGACTAGATTTGATAGATAGAATGCCTGATGAACTATGGATGGAGGTTTGTGACATTGTACAGGAGACAGGGACCAAAACCATCAAAAGGTTAAATGGGTTTAAACTTTCAAAAGGATATAGATTTACTCCCTGCACACCTCCTTGATGTTTTAATTATTATTTATACTTATTCAGCAGTATGTATTTAGTGGGACTGAGAATTCAGAATTAGGAGCTATGATCTGAAATCTAAAGTTTCTGGATCTGCTTAAAAGTCACATAATTCTAAATTTGGAGAAAATTCAAGTCTAACTACCTCACGTTAAAGTTACACACACACACACACACACACACACACACACACGTGTGTGTGTATGCTCAGTCAGTCATGTCTGACTCTTCGAAACCCCATTGGCTGTAGCCCTCCAGGCTCCTCTATCCTTGGCATTTCCCAAGCAAGAATACTGGAGTGGGTCATCATTTCCTTCTCCAGGGGATCTTCCAAATCCAGGGATCGAACTTACATCTCTTGCATCTCCGGAATTGCCACCTGGGACGCCTAAATCAGGGAATTAACTGATTTTCCCAATAACCTACAGCTAGCAAGTTCAGTGAGGAACTGAACGCAGGCCTTCTAGCTTTTTCCACTAAGAGAAATAAATTACTGAGGAGGGAACAAGATGGCAGAGGAATAGGATGGCGAGACCACTTTCTCCCCCACAAATTCATCAAAAGAACATTTGAACTCTGAGTAAATTCCACAAAACAACTTCTGAATGCCGGCAGAGGACATCAGGCACCCAGAAAAGCAGCCCATTGTCTTCAAAATGAGGTAGGAAAAAATATAAAAGATAAAAAGAGCGACAAAAGAGGTAGGGACGGAGCTCCATTCCAGGAAGGGAGCTTAAAAAAGAGCTTAAAAAAGAGAGAAGTTTCCAAACACCAGGAAACACTCTCACTGGCGAGTCTGTGGCGGGCCTTGGAACCTCAGAGGGCCACATCACCGGGAGGAAAAAGAAAGAAATAATTAAAACCCACAGGTTACCCGCCAAACGGTAACTCCCAGCGGAGAAGCAGTGCAGACGGCCACATCCGCCATTAGCAAGCAGGGGCTGGGCAGGGAGGAGCCGGCTGAACTGCTGAGAGAGAGGACTGGGCCTGAATGCCGCGAGGGCAATCTGAGAGAACTAACTGGGGATAGCAACGCAGACTCTGGGGTAACTACCCCGCTAAAAGGCTAAAAGCCCTAACCTAAGACTCCGCCAGTCCTGCTCACAGAACAAAGGACTGAGCAGAGCGACCCGGCTGTGGACAGCCCATCCCCCACTGAGACAGGCAGGGGAGGGCAGCCAGAGCCAGAAGGGGGCAACTGCAGCCCCAGAGAGGCATCAGATACCAAACTGCAGGCAGGCTTCATTGCTAACCAAGACTTCATAGGTTTCTGACCAGTCAACATCTGCCTGAGAAGGTGCACCAGCTGTACACCCAGAAAACCGAGCGAGAGGCACCGGAGAGGCAATAAGTCGCAGCAACTGTGCTCGCCAAACACCTTGTACCTGAGCTGCTCGGACCAGGGAAGGCACAAAACACAGGCCCAACCAAGTCTGCACCTTTGTGGAGTACCCAAGTACCTGAACCTGAGCAGCTCAGACCTGGGAAGTGCATACAATCCAGCGCTGGCCTCGGACAATTCCCGGCAGAGAAACCTAGAGCCTGTGCAGTGTAGACTGGGACAGCACACGGGCCATGAGCGGGGGCAAACCCAGTGTGGCCGAGCGGCGGTGAGAACTTCCCACAGATGCCAGAGATGTTTGTCTGCAGCGTTCCTCCCTTCCCAGAACAGGACTGAACAAATGAGCCTTAAAAAGTGTCCACCACCGCCCCCTAGTGTCAGGGCTGAAATTAGACACTGAAGAGACCAGCAAACAGAAGCTAAAACAGAGGGAACCACCTTGGAAATGACAGACAGAGAAGTCTGGAGGCTACTCCAAGAATAAGACTGAAAACCAGAGGCAAGAGGCTTAAACCTGAATCCTGAGAACACCAGAGAACTCCTGACTCCAGGGAACATTAATTGATAGGAGCTCATCAAATGCCTCCATATCTACACTGAAACCAAGCACCACCAAGGGTCAACAAGTTCCAGAGCAAGACATACCACGCAATTCTTCAGCAATACAGGAAAATAGCCCTGAGCTTCAATATACAGGCTGCCCAAAGTCACTCCAAACCCACTGACATCTCATAACTCATTACTGGACACTTCATTGCACTCCAGAGAAAAGAAATCCAGCTCCACCCACCAGAACACCGACACAAGCTTCCCTAACCAGGGAACCTTGACAAGTCACCCGTCCAACCCCATACACAGCGAGGAAACTCCACAATAAACAGAACTCCACAAACTGCCAGAAGACAGAAAGGCCACCCCAAGCACAGCAATATAAGCAAGATGAAGAGGCAGAGAAATACCCAGCAAGTAAAGGGACAGGATAAATGCCCACCAACACAAACAAAAGAGGAAGATATAGGGAATCTACCTGAAAAAGAATTTTGAATTTTGATGGTGAAAATGATTCAAAATCTTGAAAGCAAACTGGAGTTACAGATAAATAACCTGGAGAAAAGGATTGAGAAGAGGCAAGAAAGGTTTAATAAGGATTTAGAGGAAATAAAAAAGAGTCAACATACAATGAATAATGCAATAGATGAGATCAGAAACACTCTAGAGGGAACAAACAGTAGAATAACGGAGGCAGAAGACAGGATAAGCGAGCTAGAAGACAGAATTGTAGAAATAAATGAAACAGAGAGGAAAAAAGAAAAACAAATTAAAAGAAATGAGGACAATATTAGAGACCTCTGGGGCAAAGTTAAACTCCCCAACATTCGAATCATAGGAGTCCCAGAAGAAGAAGACAAAAAGAAAGACCATGTGAGAATACTTGAGGAGATAAATAATTGAAAACTTCCCTAAAATGGGGAAGGAAATAATCACCCAAGTCCAAGAAACCCAGAGAGTCCCAAACAGGATAAACCCAAAGCGAAATACTCCAAGACACATATTAATCAAATTAACAAAGATCAAACACAAAGAAAAAATATTAAAAGTAGCAAGGGAAAAGCAACAAATAACACACAAGGGGATTCCCATAAGGATAACAGCTGATCTTTCAATAGAAACTCTTCAGGCCAGGAGGGAATGGCAAGACATACTTAAAGTGATGAAAGAAAGTAACCTACAGCCCAGATTACTGTACCCAGCAAGGATCTCATTCAAATATGAAGGAGAAATCAAAAGCTTTACAGACAAACAAAAGCTGAAAGAATTCAGCATCACCAAACCAGCTCTCCAACAAATGCTAAAGGATCTTCTCTAGACAGGAAACATGAAAAGGGTGTATAAACTTGATCCCAAAACAATAAAGAAAATGGCAACAGGATCATACTTATCAATAATTACCTTAAATGTAAATGGGTTGAATGCCCCAACCAAAAGACAAAGGCTGGTTGAATGGATACAAAAACAAGACCCCCATATATGTTGTCTACAAGAGACTCACCTCAAAACAAGGGATACATACAGACTGAAAGTGAAGGGCTGGAAAAAGATATTCCATGCAAATAGAGACCAAAAGAAAGCAGGAGTAGCAATACTCATATCAGATAAAATAGACTTTAAAACAAAGGCTGTGAAAAGGGACAAAGAAGGAAACTACATAATGATCAAAAGATCAATCCAAGAAGAAGATATAACAATTATAAATATTTATGCACCCAACATAGGAGCACCGCAATATGTAAGACAATTACTAACAAGTATTGAAAGGGGAAATTAACAACAACACAATAATAGTGGGAGACTTTAATACGCCACTCACACCTATGGATAGATCAACTAAACAGAAAATTAACAAGGAAATACAAATGCTAAATGATACAATAGACCAGTTAGACCTCATAGATCTCTATAGGACATTTCACCCCAAAACAATGAATTTCACCTTTTTCTCAAGCACACACAGAACATTTTCCAGGATAGATCACATCCTGGGCCATAAATCTAGCCTTGGTAAATTCAAAAAAATTGAAATCATTCCAAGCATCTTTTCTGACCACAATGAGTAAGATTAGATCTCAATTACAGGAGAAAAACTATTAAAAATGCCAACATATGGAGGCTGAACAACACACTGCTGAATAACGAACAAATCATAGCAGAAATCAAAAGAGAAATCAAAATATGCATAGAAATGAATGAAAATGGGGGGCCGGGTTCGCGGTGCTCCCTGAGGTGGCGGCGGCAGCTACGGCTGGAAGAGCTGGGCCGGGGCCGCGGCGGAGGCCGTGGCTTGTACTGGGAAGGTGGCGGGGAGGGACGGGGGAGGAAGATGGCGACGTCGGGAGCGAACGGGCCCAGTTCGGCCACGGCCTCAGCTTCCAATCCACATAAGTTTAGTGAGAAGATCGCGCTGCAGAAGCAGCGTCCGGCCGAGGAGACGGCGGCCTTCTAGGAGGTGATGATGGACATCCGCTCCACCTGGTTACAGGCCCAAAAACTGTGGCTGGCATACACAAGGAGCTCCCACTATGGTGGCTCTCTGCCCAACGTGAACCAGATTGGCTGTGGCCTAGCTGAGTTCCAGAGCCCCCTTCATTCCCCTCTGGATTCATCTCGGAGTACTCGACATCACGGGCTGGTGGAACGGGTGCAGCGAGATCCCCGAAGAATGGTGTCCCCGCTTCGCCGCTACCCCCGCCACATTGACAGCTCTCCCTATAGTCCTGCCTATTTATCTCCTCCCCCGGAATCCAACTGGCAGAGGACAATGCCCTGGGGCAATTTCCCTGCAGAGAAGGGGCAGTTGTTTCGACTACCATCTGCACTTAACAGGACAAGCTCTGACTGCCCTTCACACAAGCGTGATGAACCCCAGCCCTCAGGACACTTATCCAGGCCCTGCACCCCCCAGCGTCCTGCCGAGCCACCGTGGAGGTTGTCTGGATGGCGAGATGGACTCCAAAGTCCCTGCTATTGAGGAGAACTTGCTAGATGATAAGCACTTGTTGAAACCATGGGATGCTAAGAAGCTGTCCTCGTCCTCCTCCCGACCTCGGTCCTGTGAAGTCCCTGGAATCAACATCTTCCCGTCTCCTGACCAGCCCGCCACTGTGCCTGTCCTCCCACCTGCCATGAACACGGGAGGCTCCCTACCTGATCTCACCAACCTGCACTTTCCCCCACCGCTGCCCACCCCCCTGGACCCCGAGGAGACAGCCTATCCCAGCCTGAGTGGGGGCAGCAGTACCTCCAATCTGACCCACACCATGACCCACCTGGGCATCAGCGGGGGCCTTGCCCTGGGCCCAGGCTATGATGTGCCAGGACTTCATTCACCTCTCAGCCACCCATCCTTGCAGTCCTCCCTAAGCAACCCTAACCTCCAGGCTTCCCTGAGCAGTCCTCAGCCCCAGCTCCGGGGCTCCCACAGCCACCCCTCACTGCCTGCCTCTTCCTTGGCCCACCACGCACTGCCCACCGCCTCCCTGGGTCACCCCTCGCTCAGTGCCCCGGCCCTCTCCTCCTCCTCTTCCGCTTCATCGCCGGTGCTGGGGGCCCCCCCTTACCCAGCTTCTGCCCCTGGGGCCTCCCCCCGCCACCGCCGTGTGCCCCTCAGTCCCCTGAGTTTGCCCGCCGGCCCAGCCGACGCCAGAAGGTCCCAACAGCAACTGCCCAAACAGTTTTCGCCAACAATGTCACCCACCTTGTCTTCCATCACTCAGGGCGTCCCCCTGGATACCAGTAAGCTGCCCACCGACCAGCGACTGCCTCCATACCCATACAGCCCCCCAAGTTTGGTTCTGCCCACCCAGCAACCCGCCCCAAAGCCTCTGCAGCAGCCAGGGCTGCCCTCTCAGGCCTGCTCACTGCAGCCCTCAGGGGGTCAGCCCCCAGGCAGGCAGCTGCAGTATGGGACACTGTACCCACCCAGCCCCAGTGGGCATGGGCAACAGTCTTACCACCGGTCGATGAGTGACTTCAGCCTGGGGAACCTGGAACAGTTCAACATGGAGAACCCATCGACCAGCCTGGCGCTGGATCCCCCTGGCTTTTCTGAAGGGCCCGGCTTCTTAGGGGGTGAGGGACCACTGAGTGGCCCCCAGGACCCTCACGCCCTCAACCACCAGAACGTAACCCACTGTTCCCGCCATGGCTCAGGGCCTAACATCATCCTCACAGGAGACGCCTCCCCAGGCTTCTCCAAGGAGATTGCAGCGGCCCTGGCCGGAGTGCCGGGCTTCGAGGTGTCAGCAGCTGGGCTGGGGCTGGGGCTGGGGCTGGGGCTGGAGGAGGAGCTGCGCATGGAGCCACTGGGCCTGGAGGGGCTCAGCATGCTGAGTGACCTCTGCGCCCTGCTGCCTGACCCGGCTGTGGAGGACTCGTTCCGCAGTGACCGGCTGCAGTGAGGCCACCTCATCGCCACCCCTCTTCTCGGCCCTGTCCCTCATCCTGTCCCTTTCCTCCCTTCCCCCTGGCCAGTAGAGATGCCACTCTCTGCCCCCAGATCCTCTTTCTGACATGAACGAAGGATCCCAAGAATGAGAAAAGGCAAGGGGTTTTTTCCAGATGGCCCCTGAATTCCACACAAGGGGGGGGGCCTGGGGGAGCTCAAGGGAGGGCCTAAAGCACTTGTAACTTTGAATCGTATGTCTGGAGGTCAGAGCCTGTTGGAAAGTGGGGGGTAGAGGGGAGCCCCGGAGGCAGGGCTTGTCCGGATGCCTAGGGGTGGGCAGTGCCAGCCCCTCCTCACCACTCTTCCCCTTGCAGTGGAGGAGAGAGCCAGAGTGGATATTATTTTTTATTAAATATATTATATGTTAATAAAAAAATCCTATTAAAAAAAAAAGAAATGAATGAAAATGAAAACACAACAACCCAAAACCTCTGGGACACTGTAAAAGCAGTGCTAAGGGGAAGGTTCATAGCAATACAGGCACACCTCAAGAAACAAGAAAAACGTCAACTAAAAAACCTAACTCTACATCTAAAGAAACTAGAAAAGGAAGAAATGAAGAACCCCAGGGTTAGTAGAAGGAAAGAAATCTTAAAAATTAAGGCAGAAATAAATGCAAAAGAAACAAAAGAGACCATAGCAAAAATCAACAAAGCCAAAAGCTGGTTCTTTGAGAAGGTAAATAAAATTGACAAACCACTAGCCAGACTCATCAAGAAACAAAAGGAGAAGAACCAACTCAATAAAATTAGAAATGAAAATGGAGAGATCACAACTGACAACACAGAAATACAAAGGATTATTAGAGAATACTATCAGCAATTATGTGGCAATAAAATGGACAACTTGGAAGAAATGGATAAACTCTTAGAAGTACAACTTTCCAAAACTGAACCAGGAAGAAATAGAAAATCTGAACAGACCCATCACAAGCACGGAAATTGAAACTGTAATCAAAAATCTCCCAGCAAACAAAAGCCCAGGTCCAGACGGCTTCACAGCTGAATTCTACCAAAAATTTAGAGAAGAGCTAACACCTATTCTACTCAAACTCTTCCAGAAAATTGCTGAGAAAGGAAAACTTCCAAACTCATTCTATGAGGCCACCATCACCCTAATCCCAAAACCTGGTAAAGATCCCACAAAAAAAGAAAACTACAGGCCAATATGATGAACATAGATGCAAAAATCCTTAACAAAATTCTAGCAATCAGAATCCAACAACACATTAAGAAGATCATACATCATGATCAAGTGGGCTTTATCCCAGGAATGCAAGGATTCTTCAATATCCGCAAATCAATCAACGTAATACACCACATTAACAAACTGAAAAATAAAAATCATATGATTATCTCAATAGATGCAGAGAAAGCCTTCGACAAAATTCAACATCCATTTATGATAAAAACCCTGCAGAAGGTGGGAATAGAAGGAACATACCTCAACATAATAAAAGCTATATATGACAAACCCACAGCAAACATTATCCTCAATGGTGAAAAACTGAAAGCATTTCCCCCAAAGTCAGGAACAAGACAAGGGTGCCCACTCTCACCACTACTATTCAACATAGTTCTGGAAGTTTTGGCCACAGCAATCAGAGCAGAAAAAGACATAAAAGGAATCCAAATTGGAAAAGAAGAAGTAAAGCTTTCACTGTTCGCTGATGACATGATCCTCTACACAGAAAACCCTAGAGACTCTACCAGAAAACTACTAGAGCTAATCAATGAATACAGTAAAGTTGCAGGATATAAAATCAACACACAGAAATCCCTTGCATTCCTATACATTAATAATGAGAAAATAGAAAGAGAAATTAAGGAAACTATTCCATTCACTGTTGCAATGAAAAGAATAAAATATTTAGGAATATATCTACCTAAAGAAACAAAAGACCTGTACATAGAAAACTATAAAACACTGGTGAAAGTAATCAAAGAGGACATTCATAGATGGAGAAATATAGCATGTTCGTGGATTGGAAGAATAAATATTGTGAAAATGAGTATACTACCCAAAGTAATTTATACATTCAATGCAATCCCTATCAAGCTACCAACAATATTTTTCACAGTTAGAACAAATAATCTCATAATTTGTATGGAAATACAAAAAACCTCGAATAGCCAAAGCAATCTTGAGGAAGAAAAATGGAACTGGAGAAATCAACCTGCCGGACTTCAGGCTCTACTACAAAGCCACAGGATCAAGACAGTATGGTACTGGCATAAAGACAGAAATACAGATCAATGGAACAAAATAGAAAGCGCAGAAATAAATCCACGCACTTATGGACACCTTATCTTTGACAAAGGAGGCAAGAATATAAAATGGAGAAAAGACAGTCTCTTTAACAAGTGGTGCTGGGAAACCTGGTCAGCCACTTGTAAAAGAATGAAACTAGAACACTTACTAACACCATACACCAAAATAAACTCAAAATGGATTAAAGATCTAAATGTAAGACCAGAAACTATAAAACTCCTAGAGGAGAACATAGGCAAAACACTCTCTGACATAAACCACAGCAGGATCTTCCATGACCCACCTCCCAGAATATTGGAAATAAAAGCAAAAATAAACAAATGGGACCTAATTAAAATCAAAAGCTTCTGCACAGCAAAGGAAACTATCAGCAAGGTGAAAATACAGCCTTCAGAATGGGAGAAAATAATAGCAAATGAAACAACTGACAAAGAATTAATCTCCAAAATATACAAGCAGCTCCTGCAGCTCAATTCCAGAAAAATAAATGACCCAGTCAAAAAAATGGGCCAAAGAACTAAACAGACATTTCTCCAAAGAAGACATACAGATGGCTAACAAACACATGAAAAGATGCTCAACATTCCTCATAATCAGAGAAATGCAAATCAAAACCACAATGAGTACCATTTCACACCAGTCAGAATGGCTGCTATCCAAAAGTCTACATGCAATAAATGCTGGAGAGGGTGTGGAGAGAAGGGAACCCTCTTACACTGTTGGTGGGAATGCAAACTAGTACAGCCACTATGGAGAAAAGTGTGGAGATTCCTTAAAAAACTGGAAATAGAACTGCCATACGATCCAGCAATCCCACTTCTGGGCATACACACCGAGGAAACCAGAATTGAAAGAGACACATGTACTCCAATGTTCATCGCAGCACTATTTATAATAGCCAGGACATGGAAGCAACCTAGATGTCCATCTACAGATGAATGGATAAGAAACCTTTGGTACATATACACAATGGAGTATTACTCAGCCATTAAAAAGAATGCATTTGAATCAGTCCTAATGAGGTGGATGAAACTGGAGCCTATTATACAGAGTGAAATAAGCCAGAAAGAAAAACACCAATACAGTATACTAACGCATATATATGGAATTTAGAAAGATGGCAATGATAACCCTGTATACGAGACAGCAACAGAGACACAGGTGTATAGAACAGTCTTTGGGACTCTGTGGGAGAGGGTGAGAGTGGGATGATTTGGGAGAATGGCATTGAAACATGTATATTATCATATGTGAAACAAATCACCAGTTCAGGTTCAATGCATGATACAGGATGATCGGGGCTGGTACACGGGGATGACCCAGAGGGAGGATAAGGGGAGGAGGGAAGTGGGAGGGGGGTTCAGGAAGGGAAACGTACGTACACCCAGGCAGATTCATGTCAATGTATGGCAAAACCAACCAATAGAATATTGTAAAATAATTAGCGTCCAATAAAAAAGAAATAAATATTTTAAAAAAGAGAGAGAAATAAATTCCTCAATATATGCAGATAACAAAACTATCTCCAAAATTCTTTCTAGTCTAACTTCCTAGGCTCTCTGGATAGGTTAAAATCTAGATGGTTCACTACCCTACTATACACAATTAGGCCCTCCACTTTCTGAGTGGAACTGAGAGCAACACTCTATCAATCTGAGTTCTTGGCTGAAAGTAACAAAAGACTTTATCTGATTTAAGAAGGAAAACAATTTTTTAAGAATTTCTGGGTAGTTTCTAGAATCACCAGTAAAATGTGGAAAAACAGGCTAGGAAAATGGAAACAAGGGAAGTCTGGTAGCAGCCAAGACCAAAACAAAAATGAGGTTCTATACCAGACTGGTGGGGACAATACCACAGCAACGCCTACACTCTGGACTTGTGCGTTTCTGCCCCTGCTGCCATCACCCTAGACTGGATTCTCTACTGGCTTTGGTTATTTGCTTCAAGAACCCAAGAATAGTGAAAGTGAGGCCCTAGCTATGTGACTGGTTGAAGAACACACATCTGGTTTTTTCAGTTTCTACCATGGA
The DNA here is from genome assembly GCF_049115385.1 of Moschus berezovskii. Lineage (NCBI taxonomy): Eukaryota > Metazoa > Chordata > Mammalia > Artiodactyla > Moschidae > Moschus > Moschus berezovskii. Next base: position 110,400,495 of record NC_142460.1, on the reverse strand, counting down.
GCTTTGCCACAGGAATTCCCTATATATTGTAAGGGGTCAGGCTTCCCAGGTGGCGCTAATGGTAAAGAACCTGCCTGCCAATACAGGAGACCTAAGACATGCAGGTTCGATTCCTGGGTCAGGAAGATCTCCTGGAGGAGGGCATGGCAACCCATTCCAGTATTCTTGCCTGGGAAATCCCATATACAGAGAAACCTGATGGGCAACAGTCCATAGGGTTACACAGAGTCAGACATGACTGAATCGACATAGCACACACAGCACGCACAGGAAGGGGTCAGATCCGGGGAAGCTAGCCAGCTAGCTAGACAGATTGATAAACACAAACTCTTGTTCACAAGTGATGTATTTGAGAAATTTTGAGAAACACATCTAAGTCTACAAAAATTAAGGCCCTCTCGGATGAAAACTACTACATCAGTTTGCACATTCTAATCACTTTCCAGTATCACAGAGAGATTTTTACTTATATAATAGTCCTAGAGTATGCAGCTGGTAAAACCAGAGGCTACAATCCAGTATTACTGCTAAGAGATATTTTTCATCCACCAATGTTGTACATGTATGAAAATGGTGTACTGTATACTTTAACACACCCCATACTTTGTATTGGAGAGTACAATAATGTAAATCCTAAAAGCACCACTATTTTAGCATAATAAAAGAAAGTCCAAAGAGCTCCTATAAAAAAAAAAAAAATTAAGGCCCTCAAAAAGTGACTGAAAATGAACACTATACAATATTCTAACCAATCTCAAGAATTTAATAATAGTGTAGAGCCAACTTTAGCTTTCATATCCTTCTCTTTATGACCCCATGGACTGCAGCACACTTCACTGTCTCCTGGAGATTGCTCAAACTCATGTCCATTGAGTCAGTAATGCTATCCAACCATCTCATCCTCTGTTGTCCCCTTCTTCTCTTGCCCCAAATCTTTCCCAGCATCAGGGTCTTCCCCATGAGTCAGCTCTTTCCATCAGGTAGACGAAGTATTGGAGCTTCAGCTTCAGCATCAGTCCTTCCAATGAATATTCAGGGTTGACTTCCCATAGGATTGACTGGTTTGATCTTTCTGTAGTCCAAGGGACTCTCAAGAATCTTCTCCAGCACTTTAGCATGGTACATATAATATATCTAGGAGGATCCAAATTATAACATTTATGCTGTTATCTTTGGTGAGAAATGAGTAATTTTGACAAATTTACTCTTAACTAGAACTTTTAAATTTTTCCGCCACTTGTATGCACTTATATACATTATGTGTATAACAATTTCTTACCAAAATAATAATTCTAATTCTACTGGTAATTTTAAATGAGTCCAGAGACTTAAACAACATATGACACTTTCTAAGAAAACACATATAGCTTTTTATGACATAAACCAAAAAAAAAAAACCCTTTTAAATGCTAATTTTATTTTTGCAGTAGATTTAGAAAAAAGATTCACATTTTTCCACAAACAATTTCTTTAAAGAGTGGAATCTTTTAAATTACTTTTAAAGCAAGGGGACACGGTTCTGGTTAAGAGGGGATTTTGCCTGTCAAAACACCCTGTATTCTTCTCTTTAGTTCATATGTTTCCTTTCCTGGCAAGTTTTATGGCCCTCAGTTGCAGCTGTTTATAACTTTCTGCTGCTCTTACTCCTGGAGGGTTATATAGCATTTGGATTTTCTGGTATTCTTTCTTTCCCTTCCCCAAATACCCAAGCCCTCTACCCCTTAATTTTGGTAGTCAATTTTGTGCCCAGTCACTATTTATAGCTGAAAATAATCCCAGATCTGGGCAGCTGGTCTGGTTTGGAGATCTATAATGTCATTTAGTTTTACATATGACTCTAGGCCATAAACACATTAAGGGAATGTATGTGAACTAAGATGTTTAATAAGCATGAAGCATACATGTACAAGGGGCTTTCCTGCAGCTCAGACAATAAAGAATCTGCCTGCAATGCAGGAGACCTGGGTTTGATCCCTGGGTTGGAAAGATCCCCTGGAGAAGGGAACGGAAACCCACTCCAGTATTCTTGCCTGGAGAATCCCATGGACGGAGAAGCCTGGCAGGCTACAGTCCATGGGGTTGCAAAGAGTTGGACACGACTGAGCGACTGACACCTTTACTTTCACTTTTCATACATGCACAAACAGGGGTCCTCTACTGTAAAGTTTGTGCATCATACTTCAAGGGAAAAAGGACTTGAAGTACAGCTAAGGATATCTCCAGCATTTTTTTCTGCAGAGGTAAAGCTTCCCTTCTAGGCAGGTAGGCTCCTAGCATCCAATGAGCAGTCCATGCTGTTTCCTATTGTTTCTTTCACTTGGATCATTTTCTTCCTGAACCTCTCCACCAGCTGAAGGCTTACACATTGTTCAACGATCAGTTCAAATTCTGCCTTTTCCCTGAGGGATATACAGATGTGTAGCTAAAAATGAAAAGGAGCAATACAAACCTTAAAGACAGAAATAAATAATAATCATAAGTACCACTGTTACCAAGTACAAGATCTACTCTTCATATCACACCAGTCTTATAAGCATGGACTAATCACAGCTGCTATGTTACAGACACTGTGACCATTTTCTGCCCTTAGAGAATTTTTAGCCTGATGAAATCAACTTTGTGCAAAATATAATTCAACACAAGGGGCTAAGAAAGAATTTGCCTAGAGAATAAGAGTTTATTATAGACTGGGTTTGTTATAGTTTATTATAAACTTAGAAGCAAGATGGTGGAGTAGAAGGACATGTGCTCATCTTCTCCTGCGAGAACTCCAAAATTACAACTCACTGCTGAACAACCATCAACAGGAGAATGTTGGATCCCACCAAAAAAATATTCCCCAAGAGCAAAGGAGAAGCAAGATGGTAGGAGGGGTGAAATCATGTTTAGAATCAAACCCCATACCCGCCAGAGATGCTCAGAGGACTCAAACTAAACCTTGTGTGCACCAGGAGACTCCACAGAGACTGAGAAAGACCTGCCTTTGAGTGTACGAATGTCTCCCGTGGAAGTACAGGTCAACAGTGGCCAGCCGCAGGGGCCCTGGGTGCAGCAGACCTGGGTAAGGCATAAGCCCTCTTGGAGAAGGTCACCATTAACCCCACTACAGAGCCACCAGAACTTACACAGGACTGGGAAAACAGACTCTTGGAAGGCACAAACAAAACCCTGTGCACACCAGGACCCAGGAAAAAGGAGCAGTGACCCCACAAGAGACTGACCCAGACTTGCCCATGAGTGTCCAGGAGTCCCCAGTGGAGGCGAACTAAGATGGACTGGAATGGGTGAATTTAACTCAGATGACCATTATATCTACTACTGTGGGCAAGAATCCCTTAGAAGAAAGGGAGTAGCCCTCATAGTTAACAAGAGTCCAAACTGCAGGAGTTGGATACAATCTCAAAAATGACAGAATGACCTCTGTAATCAAAGTTGATGCCCCAACCAATAATGCTGAAGAAGTTGAAGTTGAATGGTTCTATAATGACTTACAAGGCCTTCTAGAACTAACACCAAAAAAAGATGCCCTTTCGTTATAGGGGACTGGAATGCAAAAGTAGGAAGTCAAAAGATACCTGAAGTAACAGGCAAACTTGGCTTTGAAGCAGGGCAAACTTAGCCTTTGAAGCCGGGCAAAGGCTAACAGAGTTTTGCAAAGAGAATGCACCGGTCATAGCAAACATCCTTTTCCAAAAACACAAGAGAAGACTCTACACATGGACATCACCAGATGGCCAATACTGAAATCAGATTGATTATATTCTTTGCAGCCAAAGATGGAGAAGCTCTATACAGTCATCAAAAACACCAGGAGCTGACTGTGGCTCAGATCATGACTCCTTATTGCCAAATTCAGATTTACATTGAAGAAAGTAGGGAAAACCACTAGACAATTCAGGTATGACCTAAATCAAATCCCTTATGATTATACAGTAGAAGTGACAAATAGATTCAAGGGATTAGATCTGATAGACAGAGTGCCTGAAGTACTATGGATAGAGGTTTGTGACACTGTACAGGAGGCAGTGATCAAGACAATCCCCAAGAAAAAGAAATGCAAAAAGGCAAAATGGTTGTTTGAGGAGGCCTTTCAAATAGCTATGAAAAGAAGAGAAGCAAAAGTCAAAGAAGAAAAGGAAAGACACACCCATTTGAATGCAGAGTTCCAAAGAATAGCAAGGAGAGATAAGAAAGCCTTCCTCAGTGATCAGTGCAAAGAAATAGAGGAAAATATAGAATGGGAAAGACTAGAGATCTCGTCAAGAAAATTAGAGATACGAAGGGAACATTTCATTCGAAGAAGGGCATAATAAAGGACAGAAATGGTACGGACATAACAGAAGCAGAAGATATTAAGAGGAGGTGGCAAGGATACACGGAAGAACTATACATAAAAGGTCTTCATGACCCAGATAACCACGATGGTGTGATCACTCACCTAGAGCCAGATATCCTGAAATGTGAAATCAAGTGGACCTTAGGAAGCATCACTACAAAGCTAGTGGAGGTGATGGAATTCCAGTTGAGCTATTTCAAATCCTAAAAGATGATACTGTGAAAATGCTGCACTCAGCAAATTTGGAAAACTCAGCAGTGGCCACAGGACAGGAAAAAGTCAGTTTTCATTCCAATCCCAAAGAAAGGCAATGCCAAAGAATGCTCAAACTACCGCACAATTGCACTCATTTCACACGCTAGCAAAGTAGCTCAAAACTCTCCAAGTCAGGCTTCAACAGTATGTGAACCGAGAACTTCCAGATGTTCAAGGTGGATTTACAAAAGACAGAGGAGCCAGAGATCAAATTGCCAACATCCATTGGATCATCGAAAAAGCGAGAAAGTTCCAGAAAATCATCAGCTGCTGCTGCTGCTGCTAAGTCGCTTCAGTCATGTCCAACTCTGTGCAATCCCTTAGATGGCAGCCCACCAGGCTCTCCCATCCCTGGGATTCTCCAGGTCAGAACACTGGAGTGGGTTGCCATTTCCTTCTCCAATGCATGAAAGTGAAAAGTGAAAGTGAGGTCACTCAGTCGTGCCCGACTCTTCGCGACCCCATGGACTGCAGCCTACCAGGCTCCTCCGCCCATGGGATTTTCCAGGCAAGAGTACTGGAGTGGGTTGCCATTGCCTTCTAAGAGAAAAACATCTACTTCTGCTTTATTGACCATGCCAAAGTCTTTGTGTGGATCACCACAAACTGTGGAAGATTCTTCAAGAGTTGAGAATACCAGACCACCTTACCTGTCTCCTGAGAAATCTGTATGCAGGTCAAGAAGCAACAGCTAGAACTGGACACAGAACAAATCGGGTTGGAAAAAAGACTGGTTCCAAGTTGGGAAAGGAGTACATCAAGGCTATATATTGTCACCCTGCTTATTTAACTTTTATGTAGAGTACATCACGAGAAATGCCAGGCTGGGTGAAGTACAAGTTGGAATCATGATTGCAGGGAGAAATATCAGTAACCTCAGATAAGCAGATGACACCACCCTTACGGTAGAAAGCAAAGAGGAACTAAAGAGCCTCTTGATGAAAGCAAAAGAGGAGAGTGAAAAAATTGGTTTAAAGCTCAACATTCAGAAAACAGATCATGGCATCTGGTCCCATCTCTTCATGGCAAAGAGATGGGGAAACAATGGAAACAGTGAGAGACTTTATTTTCTTGGACTCCAAAATCACTGCAGATGGTGAAATTAAAAGACCCTTGCTCCTTGGAAGAAAAGCTATGAACAACCTAGACAGCATATTAAAAAGCAGAGACATTACTTTGCCAACAAAGGTCTGTCTAGTCAAGGCTATTGTTTTACCAGTAGTCATGTATGGATGTGAGAGCTTGACTATAAAGAAAGCTGAGTACCAAAAAATTGATGCTTTTGAACTTTGGTATTGAAGACTTTTGAGAGTCCCTTGAACTGCAAAGACATCCAGCGTGCCCATCCTAAAGGAAATCAGTCCTGAATTGGAAGGACTGATGCTGAAACTGAAGCTCCAATATTTGGCCACCTGTTGGGAAGAACTGACTCATTGGAAAAGACCCTGATGCTGGGAAAGACTGAAGGCAGGAGAAGGGAATGACGAGGATGCGACGGTTGGATGGCATCACTGACTCAATGGACATTAGTTTGAGTAACCTCCGGGAGTTGCTGATGGACTGGGAAGCCTTGTGTGCTGCAGTTCATGGGGTCACAAAGAGTCAGACATGACTGAGTGACTGAACTAATGGATAAACTGGATTGGGGGGAAAACTCCTGCAAGGAAGCCCATTTTACAAATTAGAAAACTGAGGTCCTCAGAGGTCAAATATCACAGCCACAAATTAATAACTGGTGGAGCCAGAAATCAGACACAACAGTCTCTCTGAACCCAACATTTCCCTTCTTTGCATGGTTGGAAGTTAAGTGAAGTCGCTCAGTCATGTCCGACTCTTTGTGACCCCATGGACTGTAGATTGCCAGGCTCCTCCGTCCATGGGATTTTCCAGACAAGAATACTGGAGTGGGTTGCCATTTCCTTCTCCAGGAGATCTCCCCAATCCAGGGATTGAAGCCGGGTCTCCAGCTTTGTAGGCAGATGCTTTACCATCTGAGCTACCAGGGAAGCCAATATATTGGAAGTTAACATATATTCATTGTACAGTTCCAACACCAAGTGTGTTAGTTACCTAGGGTTGCTGTAACAAAGTACCACAAACTTGGTGGCTTATAACCTGGAAATTTATTCTCTCATAGTTCTGAAAAACAGGTATCTAAATGTCAGAAGTATTGATTCCTTACAGGGAGAATTTATTCCATGCTTCTCTCCTAGGTAGTGGGAGGTACAGGAAATTCTTGGTGCTCCTTGATTTGTAGGGGCATCATTCCTATTTCTGCTTCCATATTCACATGTCCTTCATGTTTCTCCTTTGTGTCTGTGTATCTTAAATTCCCCTTCCCTTCTTTTATAAGAAAACTAGTCATCGATTTAGAACCCACTCTATCTATCTAGGGCTTCCCTGATAGCTCAGTTGGCAAAGAATCCGCCCGCTATGCAGGGGACCCCAGTTCGATTCCTGGGTGGGGAAGATCAGCTGGAGAAGGGAAAGGCTACCCACTCCAGTATTTTGGGGCTTCCCTTGTGGCTCAGTTGGTAAAGAATCTGCCTGCCTGCGGGAGATGTGGGTTCAATCCCTGGAGAAGGGAAAAGCTACCCACTCCAGTATTTTGGCCTAGAGAATTCCATGGACTATATAGTCTATGGGGTCACAAAGAATCAGACACAACTCATCGACTTTCACTTTACTTCTATCAATCCAGGATTATCTCATCTCAAGAACCTTAACTTGGACTTCCCTGGTGGTCCAGTGGTTAAGAATCTGCCTACCAATGCAGGGGACATGGGTTCACCCAGCCTGGGAAGATTCCACATGCCACAGAGCAACTAAACCCGTATGCCACAGCTACTGAGCCTGTGCTATAGAGCCTGTGAGCCACAAGGACTGAAACCTGCAAGGACGAGAGCCTGTGCTGTGCAACAAGAGAAGCCACCACGGCAAGAAGCCCACACAACACAACTAGAGAGTAGCCCCACCTCACCACAACTAGAGAAGATCCATGTGCAGCACATAAGACCCCATGCAGCCAAAAATAAATATATTTTAAAAGCACGTTTTAAAAAAGAACCTTAATTACGTCTGAAGAGATCCTATTTGAAATAAGGTTACATTGACAGGTACCTGAGGTTACAACTTGGACTTATCCTTTGTGGGGACATTATTCAGCTCATTATACAAAGCACATTGTTTACAAGCCTGTTCTAGCTTTTGCTTGTAAGCTGGAGGTCTCAAGTTATTCCAGGGGTTTGTGAAGAATTTTTGAGCGTATGCACAGCCTTTGGCATGCAAGCCATCTTCCAGACCACCAGGAATAAGTGGAAGTTTACCAAGACCCATTGTGACTGTCTCATTCCCTTTATCTCCCTCGTATATTTCTCACCAGCCTGTTGGTTTCTTTTCTATTCCAACTTGGAGTTCAAGATCAGGCTAGCTGCACTGTTAGCCTTCCCTGTTTGTTTGCCATTTCTTACAATAATTGAGGGCACGTGGTTTCCCACTCTCCTCTCCAAATCAAGTTGGCCTCCTGTAGTAGCTAAGCTTCTTTTTCTTGACTTGTTCCACCCTGGCCAAACTAGCACATGATAGAACTGAGGGAGATAGAGTGGAAGTGCATGCATGTCCCTACTAAGTCGCTTCAGTCCCCTGTGGATTAAAGTCAGCCAGGCTCATCTGTCCATGGGATTTTCCAGGTAAGAATACTAGAATGGGTTGACATGCCCTCCTCCAAGGGATCTTCCTGATGTAGGGCTCGAACCCACATCTCTTATGTCTCCTGGATTAGCAGGTGGGTTCTTTACCATTAGCACCACCTGGGAAGCCCAGAACGGAAGTAGCCCAAGTTAATACAGCATGGACTCATTGCTTGTACCTGAGGTTCTCAGTTCTCATAAAATAAACACTTTTCAATTTGTTCTATGCCCTAAGTCAATTTCCAGACCTCTGAAATTGCTGTTTTGGGTACTGTTATCCAGTTTATCATTTCTTTCTTGGAAGAAGATTTGCTATGCTCCTCACTGTCATTCAATCTCTCTCTTTTTTCACTCCAACCTCTTGCTATTAACTCTAAAAAAAGAACAATTGCCACATTGTTACTAAACCCTCAGTAGTAAAAGGAGAGAAGCAGAGAAGTCTTCTCCTTGATCCAGCGGATGTTGGCAATATGATCTCTGGTGCCTCTGCCTTTTCTAAAACCTGCTTGAACATCTGGGAGTTCACGGCTCACATATTGCTGAAGCCTGGCTTGGAGAATTTTGAGCATGACTTTACTAGCATGTGAGATGAGTGCAATTGTGCGGTAGTTTGAGCATTCTTTGGCATTGCCTTTCTTTGGGATTGGAATGAAGACTGACCATTTCCAGTCCTGTGGCCACTGCTGGGTTTTCCAAATTTGCTGGCATATTGAGTGCAGCACTTTCACAGCATCATCTTTCAAGATCTGAAATAGCTCAACTGGAATTCTATCACCTCCACTAGCTTTGTTCGTCGTGATGCTTTCTAAGGCCCACTTGACTTCACATTCCAAGATGTCTGGTTCTAGGTGAGTGATCACACCATCGTGATTATCTTGGTTGTGAAGATCTTTTTTGTATATTTCTTCTGTGTATTCTTGCCACCTCTTCTTAATATCTTCTGCTTCTGTTGGGTCCATACCATTTCTGTCCTTTATCAAGCCCATTTTTGCATGAAATGTTCCCTTGGAATCTCTAATTTTCTTGAAGAGATCTCTTGTTTTTCCTATTCTGTTGTTTTCCTCTATTTCTTTGCATTGATCACTGAGGAAGGCTTTCTTATCTCTCCTTGCTATTCTTTGGAACTCTGCATTCAGATGCTTATATCTTTCCTTTTCTCCTTTGCTTTTGCTTCTCTTCTTTTCACAGCTATTTGTAAGGCCTCCTCAGACATGGAGAAAGGAAGAGAGTTCCAGAAAACCGTCTATTTCTGCTTCATTGACTATGCCAAAGCCTTTGACTGTGTGGATCACAATAAACTGTGGAACATTCTGAAAGAGATGGGAATCCCAGACCACCTGACCTGCCTCTTGAGAAACCTGTATGCAGGTCAGGAAGCAACAGTCAGAACTGTACATGGAACAATAGACTGGTTCCAAATAGGAAAAGGAGTACGTCAAGGTTGTATATTGTCACCCTGCTTATTTAACTTATATGCAGAGTACATCATGAGGAACGCTGGGCTGGAAGAAGCACAAGCTGGAATCAAGATTGCCGGGAGAAATATCAATAACCTCAGATATGCAGATGACACCACCCTTATGGCAGAAAGTGAAGAGGAACTCAAAAGCCTCTTGATGAAAGTGAAAGAGGAGAGTGAAAAGACTGGCTTGAAGCTCAACATTCAGAAAACAAAGATCATGGCATCTGGTCCCATCACTTCATGGGAAATAAATGGGGAAACAGTGGAAACTGTGTCAGACTTTATTTTTTTGGGCTCCAAAATCACTGCAGATGCTGATTGCAGCCATGAAATTAAAAGACGCTTACTCCTTGGAAGGAAAGTTATGACCAACCTAGATAGTATGTTAAAAAGCAGAGACATTACTTTGCCAACCAAGGTCCGTCTAGTCAAGGCTATGGTTTATCCAGTGGTCAGGTATGGATGTGAGAGTTGGACTGTGAAGAAAGCTGATCGCCGAAGAATTGATGCTTTTGAACTGTGGTGCTGGAGAAGACTCTTGAGAGTCCCTTGGACTGCAAGGAGATCCAATCAGTCCATTCTAAAGGAGATCAGTCCTGGGTGTTCATTGGAAGGACTGATGCTGAAGCTGAAACTCCAATACTTTGGCCACCTCATGCGACGAGTTGACTCACTGGAAAAGACTCTGATGCTGGGAGGGATTGGGGGCGGGAGGAGAAGGGGACGACAGAGAATGAGATGGCTGGATGGCATCACCGACTCGATGGACGTGAGTTTGAGTGAACTCCGGGAGTTGGTGATGGACAGGGAGGCCTGGCATGCTGTGATTCATGGGGTCGCAAAGAGTCGGACACGACTGGGCAACTGAACTGAACTGAACTGAAGAGCAGTCTTCAGAAATACACTTTCTGCAGGTAGGGATGGGCTTGGATGGAGTGGAAATTGAAAATGATTTAATTTCTTTTTCCCTGCAAGCATATTAATTGTTTACATTTCTCAATATCTCAATAGTAAAAGAAAGGGTACTATTACCTAAGTTTACATTTTACAGAATAAAAGGAAGAGTTCAAGATCTAGATAAAATCATCCATCAAGATGTAAATTGCTACAGCAATTACAGATTACTCTGTATACACACTCAAAATATTCTCATCTATTATCATTGTCCAGGGAACATATCAAGTCATTTTAAATATTTATGGAGGTTTTTTACTTTATAAATCTATAAACCTATTATTATGAAGTTTCCATGGCTCTTCTTTCTCTGACTAGGAACCAAATCATTGAAAACCACTCCTTTTTGTAATACAGTTCATTTAAAAGGTGCTATTTGTAATCATTCATTATTGACTATGGAGCTATTAAGATACAAAGTAATTCTATTGTTCCAAAGTGTCTATTCTATTCTTTCACCTGTGCATGCCCATAAACACAACTGCAAGATAGAGTTTATTTCAGAAGCCACAAACTGGTAGTTTCTGGCTGAGGTTTTATTTAGCTCTTATTATATGTTTTTAAATATTGAGCTGATCATTTAAAACATCATATTTCACATAAGAATATGAATATGAGTACCTGCTTTAAAAATAAGGTCTACTTAGCAAACCTAATAATGTCTGCCCTTTTTATAAAGGGCAAGAAATCTCCAATATGTTGCTGTCCCACTTGTCTCTGTAGTTTTCAAACACTGAGAACCAGTCAGCTACAATCAGTCATTTCAGTTGCATTATTTTTCTTGTTGTGGTACAGAAATATTTTTGTAAATGTCTTTATTTAAAATGGGAAGAAAAAATAGAAACTGAAGAAAGCTGATCACTGCTGTGATTCATGGCGTTGCAAAGAGTCGGACACGACTGAGCAACTCAACTGAACTGAACTGAAGAAGGCTAAAAGATATTTTACCCAGTTCTCATCTCTTAATGCCTTCTGTCTAGCCCCCATAAGCATTTGAGTTTGTGATCTTCCCTTTTTGTTCCTAGATTAAAACCAAATAATCTCTTATAAAAAAAATAATTCAAGATTGTGGGGTTTTTGCTTATCAGGTTGGCCTACGCCAGAAGGTAATACAGAAGCTGTCCAAAAATCAAAATTGATTGCATAATATAGTGGTTACATGCCTAGATCCTAGAATCAGATTACTTGAGTTCAAATCCTGGCTTTGCCACTACAGATTTTGCGATCTCAGGCAAATTATTTAATGTCTCTGAGATTCAGTTGCCTATAAAATGGAGACAATAAAAACATCCACCTTGTAAGGTCATCTGAGGGTGAAATTAAGTGCTGAGACCTGTGCCTGGTAAGTAGTAAATACTACATACATGTTTGCTATTATTATTATAGAAAAATAACCACCCCTATAAACACTCCTACACTGTTCAGTGTCAATGTGAACAATCATGTTCTATAAAACTAAACCATCTCTAGGATACGTGTAAACATTTTTATGAAATTATATCTACACAATTAAAATTAAATAGAGAACAAAGCAATTATCTAATAAATTGAACTAATGGAGACAGTTCATTTGCTTCGATAATTAAGGTCCTAATTTTTTTTAATCTTCCAAAGCAACTAGTAGAGCTTGGGTCCTGAAATGTCTAAATAGCTATATAAACTCTCCAAATTACCCACTTTTCCTATGTATTCCTAGTTTTTTTTAAGTAGTTTGTTTAAAAAATAACAGTTGTGTCTTCAACAAAGTTCCCCTTATGGTTCTATGAATATTGATGCCCCATCTAACTACAAGTTCCCTGAGCTCTCTACTCTACCCCCGACTTCTTCCTTTCTGAAAGGAGATATTTACACCTCAACTTCCTTCCCACTGTCTCCAAAAACCTTTGCTTGGATGGCTGGAAATGAATAGTAATTCAAGACAAGGAAAGGAAAGAAAATTAAAATGTACCTAATTCAAAGGAATGTACAAAGCATCATTTATAAATTTTACAAAAACAGACCAAAGACAGCTGTTAGATTCAATGCATAATGAAATATACATTCCATTAAGGTGGTAAGAAGGAAATACATGGCATGAATACCATTGATCAAAACTCAGTGAGTCTTAGTTATCTATCCTGGAAGCAACCTATTCACTGAAACACTGCCCAGCAAGACAGGGAGATCCCTGAACTTCAGCCCTACCTGGAACGTGAAAACTATAGTCCCAGGGAGGACTCATCCTAGGCCATTCTGTTGTCCAAAGGCTCTACTTTCAACTCCAGGGTAGTTTATGATGTCTGCTGGAGATTCCCAGGGCAAAATTAGACATTATGTTGGTGGATTTGATCAACCTAGTTAAAATAACTACATCAAAATGTAAAGTTTTGGTTTTTTTAAATTACCAAGTAATGTGTGCTACAAAGATTCCTCATCTTTATTTCAATCCTGGAGCTCAGGGATAGAGGGTCAGCCTCAAGAATGATACATCTCACATGACAAGGAATTATTTTCCTGGCAAGTTTAATAGTTCTTAGAAAATGCCCAGTTTGAATATCAAGCTTTCATAGAAACAGAGAGGATGCTACAAAAAGCCAGTTTCAAATGGGGCCACTGAAGAAGATATTAATAAAACAGTGACCATCAGGTTCTGGCTACACAGTAAGTATTTTAAAAGTCCAGGAGTCAAATCTGGAGCTAACTTTTCCTACCCCATCTTGTCTAGCAGCTCCTCCCTGCTTTCAAACTCACTTTGTCTTCATTAAATTTATTTCATAAAACTGAATTAAAGCACTGACAGGTGAAGCAGTTTGGACACCTAGAAAAGAGACACAATATATTTGTTTGCAAAGTGTTCACTTAGAGAATCAAACTACTCAAAACACTATAAACACAAACAAACAAACAAACTGTATATATATATACACAAACACATGAGCAGAGCAACTTAAGAGCCCTTTGTATTTTTGGACTAATGTAAGCTTTGGACCAAGCAAGACTGAGGTCAAAGAATAGTGGACTACAATTTTGAAGATTGGGTTATACATTTACACAACAGACACTGCCTGTGTAACACTGCACAGAACTCTGCTCCTCTCTGGCATCAGTAAGTGAAGTGACCAGATTAGACTGAAAAGTTCTCTTACAGCTTTGACTAGAACTGAATAAAAAGAATACCAAAGACTTTTAAAATGCTTATTACCTTGTATTCCATAATGGTATGGTTTAAATTACCAGGAAATTCCTGAGCTTTTCAGTTCAGTGGAGTTTGTTAAAACAGGCTTTGTCCAGGGTATCATAAACTGAGCCTTTTAGTATACACAGAATGTTCAATAAAGAATCAGTATAAAGTAAAATTAAACATGAAAACTTCCTGGGGCATAATCTGAGAAAGAAAGCAGATGGTATGTTTAAAACTACAAATCTCCCCCAGAAAAATAATACACAAATCTGCATTTTGCACACAATTTTAGAAGACTCACTGACCCTTAGAAAGTTCTGGGGAAAACTGGAATCTGAATATGAGAACTTCGAGGGGTGTGGAGGAAGGTGACCTACCTGCCATCCCTGGGTGGGAAGATGCCCTGTAGAAGGGAAAAGCTACCCAGACAGTATTCTGGCCTGAAGAATTCCATGGACTGTATAGTCCTTGGGGTTGCAAAGAGTCAGACATGACTGAGCAACTTTCACTTTCACAACCAATGTGGGAGAAGGGTATTTATGTGATACTTTGCTTAAAATCTAAATGCATTATAATTGCAGCTACTTCAGTGGCTCAGACGGTAAAGAATTTGCCTGCAATGAGAGAGACCCTGGTTCAATCCAGTTTCCATCCTGGGTCAGGAATATCCCTCGAGAAGGGAATAGCTACCCCCTCCAGAATTCTTGCCTGGAGAACTTAATAGACAGAGGAGCCTAGCGGGCTATAGTCCGGGGTGGGGGTCGCAAAGAGATACAATTGAGTGACTAACACTTTCACATTTTCACTATAATATAAAAAGCTTATTATTACTAGTCTTCAGCTAGAAGGCAAATGCAGCATTTTTAGTCACATTAAAGCTTTTGAAAACATTAACAGAATATTTTCATTCATCCATCCTGAAGAGGAAATACTGTTCATTTTCATTCAAAGACAGGTTTTCTTCTCATTCTGAAGAAAAAATAAATTCGACAAAAGGCATGATGAGATGCCCTCTTCTGTTTCTAAGCAGTTAGTGCAGGGTTATTGAATCCTAGCAACATGGAGGATTTCATATTAAACTGTGAACACAGCAGGATTTTAAAATCCTAAAGTACTCTATTGACCTCCAGCCATTGGAATATCTCCTTATGCAGCAGAAGTTCCTCTCTGCCAATTAAAAAGTCCTCATTCCTCTCTGTGTGTCATAGCACACCCTGTTCCTGGCTGAGAAGAAAATAAAATTAACCTTGGGCGGGCAGTCTTGTGCCTGATTTCCCTGGGTGAGTGAATGAGCTCACCAAATGTATAAATAATGTGCCCAGGTCCCGTAGTTGCTCGTTTTTTTGATATTTATTGCCTAGAGCCTCGAGCACAATTCTAAACTGTTAATGTGTTAAATATCTTCACCAGGGCTTGATTCCGGTTGCTGAAAAACCAATAAGATAACAGTAAACCCAGGAGGACGGCCCAAATTTCCTGTTCTTTCTTGGCAGAGCTTTGCTGTGCAACTTGCAAAGTTTGACAAATCATGCAAAGAACCAAATGTAAAAGATCCACATCGAGGTGCTTGGAGCACAGTTGTTCTGGTGCAACTACTTCTGGGCCGCTGCCAGTAGCATCTGGGCAGGAAGGAAATGCAAATTAAAAGGAAAAATTAGGGCATTTTAGAGCAAAGCCATTTTTCAGTAAAAGTTCAGTGCTAACACTAAAGAATGAAGGTATTACGTAGTTTTAAATTGAAGTGATTGATTCTTTTCCTGGGTTCTTCTAAACTGCTTCTTTCCCTCTTCGCTGGAGGCCCTGAGGGGTTTTGATAAGCGTGGCTGTTCTCATCCTTGGTACTTCATACAACTTCTTTTCATCTCCTTCAACTACAGAAAAGGAGTTTGTCCTTATAAAAGAGGTGTAACCTTTGCTGAAATCAAAGTTATCTGCCTTTTTTGTTGTTTTTTAATCATTTTCAAAACTGAACAAATAACTCTAATCTAGAAAATTAGACTTTGGAATCAGAAGTGAACCTTAGACCCATCTTTACTACTATTGGCCCTTTGAGCTTGAGATTCCTCCACCATAAGATTCAGAAATAGATCTGTTTCCTGTTACGCTATCAAGTGTCTGTTAAGATGAAATGAGATTATATATGGAAATGCACTTAACACTATTCTTTGCCCTTTATATTTATTACCTCATTTAACCCTCACAGCAGCTTTACAAAGTAAAGACTATTTTATCCCTCTATTACAGATAAGAAAGCTAACAAAGAGAAATTAAGTGATTTGTCTAAGACCTCCCAGCTACTAATATCAGAATTTCAGACCCTCAGACCCAGGTAGTCTGAGTCCAGAGCTCAGACTTCTTACAACCATGCATCCTGCCCTCCAGGATGGATGTCACGTTTGTCATTCATTCATCTGTTCATCAGGTATTTACTGATTATCTACTATGTGCCACACACTTTGTTTATAACTAAAAAAAAAAGATCAAATCAATGAGTTTTCGTTTGTTTGTTTAGGAACTGATTTTTTTTTTTTCCCTGATGGATCAGACAGTAAAGAGTCTGCAGGAGACCCAAGTTTGATCCCTGAGTCAGGAAGATTCCTGGAGAAGGAAATGCAACCCATTCCAGTATTCTCACCTGGAGAATCCCATGGACAGAGGAGCCTTGTGGGCTATGTCCATGGGGTCAGAAACAACTGAGCAACTAACACACACTCACACACACTTGAACACACAATGAGATTTTTATTGCTTTTCATTTTTACTTTCTTCACCCTACAGGAAATGAATAAAACACAGTATAAGAAGAAGAAAGGACCTTTTCACTGAGACCTTTATTCAAAATAGCCTCATAGAACTTTAAGATGCTACAGTTCAGAGGCAAGGACCCCTCTGTGATGCAGACTCAGTGACTGCAATAAGAGGAGCTGGGGCCAGGGAGGCGACGAGGCATGGCAGACGTTGTCCCACCCACAGCAGGTGCAGGGGGAAAAGGCCACAAAAGAACAGGCAAGCTAAATCAGAATCAGGATTTTCTGCTCACTGAACAGCAGAATCACTAAACAGCAAACCCCAAAGCCTGAAACATCTGATCTTGAGCCTACTTCACCTGGCTGCTGTAAGATCTGGGGAGACAATTCGAGCTGTGAACACACTAGCTGGACGCAAAGTGCTCTACAGTGTTAGATGTAATAACCCGGCAACTTGTAATGAGTGACCTCCACCTCAGCAAGAACTCCAAAATTTGTAGCTCTATACAGGAGACATATAGTATTTAATTTTTAAAATTAGGGAAAGGCAATTCAAATCCCAGAATTCATTGATACTTAACAATCATCTAGAAAAAAAATATCATTAGGAAAAGCATAACTAATAGTTTCAACTCCCATAAGTCTTTCTCTTCCAGCATAATTAAGAACTTCAAAAAAGTTTAACTTCATTAGTCAATCACCTGCCCCTGTAGTAAGTTATTCCTATTATTTACTCTGCTTTTAAGAAAGTGAAAATTTTAATGAAACAAGATTATATAGGATTTTGATATTCTGTGCTTGCTAAGTAGCATCAGTCATGTCAGTCTTTTTGCAACCTTATGGACTGTAGCAGCCCACCAGCCTCTTCTGTCCAAGGGATTCTCCAGGCAAGAATACTCGAGTGGGTTGCCATTTTCTTCTCCAGGGGATCTTCATGACCCAGGAATCGAACCCAAATCTCTTTATGTCTCCTGCATTGGCAGGAGATAAGCACAGAGCTCCTAAAACCCTGTATTATAATTTCCTAAGTAGTTGGAGTGAGA
This sequence comes from Moschus berezovskii, assembly GCF_049115385.1. Lineage (NCBI taxonomy): Eukaryota > Metazoa > Chordata > Mammalia > Artiodactyla > Moschidae > Moschus > Moschus berezovskii. The sequence goes on along the minus strand of NC_142460.1, from coordinate 110,382,849 downwards.
GGAGTCTTTTGCTATACATCGTAAGTCACTTTCAACCCCACCTGAATTTATGAGATGACTCTCAGTGGTCTCTTAGATAGTTTCAGGATGGAGTGGTTGTCAGAGTAACCAGTCTGGTTACTGGTTAGAAGGTTGGAACTTTCAGCTACACCCTGACCTCCAAGACAAAGAGAGGGGCTGGAAATTGAGTTAATCACCAAATGGCCAATGATTTAATCAATCATGCCCACATAATGGAACCTCCATAGAAACCCTAAACCACAGCATTTAGAGAGCTTTTGGTTTGGTGCATGCATTTCTGTGCCAGAAAAGTGGCATACCCTAATTCCTTGGGGACAGAAGCTCCTGCATCCTTTCCAGACTCATGCTATGGTACCTCTTCATCCAACTGTTCATTTGCATCCTTTATAATATCCTTTACAAAAAAACAGTAATAGTAGTAAAGTGTTTTCCTTAGTCCTGTGAGCTATTACAGCAAATGATAAAACCTGAGGAGGGGTTCAGGGGAGCCTCAGATTTGTAGCCAAGTCATAGAGAAGAGTGGTTTACCCGGGGACCCACTACCTGCTTTTGAAGTGAAGGGCAGTTTTATAGGACTGAGTCCTTAACCTCAGGAGTCTCTAACTCTGGGTAGTTATTGTCAAATTGAATTAAACTGTAGGACAGCCCCATTGGAGTCCATAGAGAATTGGAGAACTGCTTGATGTGGAAAACCTAAATATTTGTTACCAGAACCGTTGGCAGTAAAAACATAATAATCAAGGCATTTAGGCATTTCTATAAGGCTTCCCTGGTAGCTCAGAGGTTAAAGTGTCTGCCTGCAATGCGAGAGACCTGGGTTCGATCCCTGGGTCAGGAAGATCCCCTGGAGAAGGAAATGGCAACCCACTCCAGTACTCTTGCCTGGAGAATCCCATGGATGGAGGAGCCTGGTGGGCTACAGTCCACGGGGTCGCAAAGAGTCGGACACGACTGAGCGACTTCACTTCACTTCCTAGGAAGCCACAAGTCACCTGCCAGGAAAAAGACTTCTCTACCAAGGTACATGTACACTTCCTTCACTTAGAAATGCCAATTCCTTTTTGAAAATGCTGGCTAAGTATGGGCTCTGTTCTCTCCCATAATCTGCCCTTCTGATAAATATTAAAAGTATTCACTTGGAAAGTGCAACTTCGCTCTCTCACTGTACTCTTTGCCCCATCTTCTAGGACACCTGGAAAGAGGAGGATCCTAAAGCCCATTGTTGTCAGTCAGTTCTCTATCACAATACACACAGAGAGACTGTGGGTACGCATACACCATCCTGAAAGAGCTGGTAATCTTCAAAGACACAAGTGGAATGGATAAGTGAAATGTGAAGTGAAGTGAAAGTCGCTCAGTTGTGTCCAACTCTTTGCAACCCCATGGATTATACAGTTCATGGAGTCCTCCAGGCCAGAATACTGGAGTGGGTAACCTTTCCCTTCTCCAGGGAATCTTCCCAACCCAGGGATTGAACCCAGGTCTCCTGCATTGTGGGTGGATTCTTTACCAGCTGAGCCCACAGAATGGATAAGAGGTTCACTAAGTTCACAGAAGCCAGTCAAGTAGCATAAGGGTAATCCTGAGCCCCCAAGTTCAGACATTTACTCAAAACAACACATTCAAAATCACCTCAGAAAAGTGGAAGAGTAGGCAGAAATAACTACAGCTATTTTTCAAAAGTATGATGAGAAGTGAAAGGTGTGGGTGATTATAAAATAGAGAAGAGTGAGGCTTCGTGTCAGTGTGCTCTTCTGCTGAGTGGGGCTGTCATTTAAGAAGTAGAAGAATTACAAAAAGAACATCCACGACACTGTGATCCCTGGAAACTTTTCAAATTCAGCTTTGGATATATCTTAGGGGTCCAGGAGGATCAGCATACCAAGAGGGATTTAGGTCTCATCGGGAAAAGCACCTCAAAAGAGAAAGCAGAAACTCCCCTGGTGGTCCCATGGTTGAGACTCCATGCTTTCAATGAAGGGAGTTCTGTCCCTGATCAGGGAACTAGGATCACATATGCACAAAGCATGGCCAACAGATTTTTTTTTTTTTAAGAGAGAGAGAAAGCAGTTAACACACTAGTGACCAAGGGCTAACAAGGGAAGATGTGAATTCTGTAGATTTTTGGAACATACATTCTTCTGAAGGCAGAAGAACAAATTAAATGACATAGGATCACAGATTCTTGGAAATATTTTAGAGATGTAGACCCTTGATCCATTCCCCATGATTCTAGAGCCTTTGACTGAAATTTTTCTTTGTCCACTGGGATGAAAAGTGAAAGTCACTCAGTCATGTTTGACTCTTTGCAACCTCATGGACTATACAGTCCATGGAATTCTCCAGGCCAGAATATTGGAGTGGGTAACCTTTCCCTTCTCCAAGGGATCTTCCCAAGCCAGGGATCGAACCCAGGTCTCCCACATTGCAGGCGGATTCTTTACCAGCTGGAACCACAAGGGAAGCCCATTGAGATGAAACTTGTCTTCATATAACTCACATTTACTGGGCTTTCCAGGTGGCGCTAGTGATTTTAAAAAAAAAAAAAAAAAACCTGCCTGCCAATGTAGGAGACATAAGAGACACAGGTTCAATTCCTGGGTCGGGAAGATCCCTTGAAGGAGGGCATGGCAACTCATTCCAGTATTCTTGCCTGGAGAGTCCCATGGACAGTCCATAGGGTCGCAAAGAGTTGGAAACAACTGAAGCAACTTAGCATGCAAGCAACTCACATTTACCGGTCCTAGGAGTGGTGAGAATGTCTCTGTGACAGTTCTTGAAAAATGAAGGCAGTTACCAATCCCTCCCCAAGCCTACTCTTGTCCAAACTAAATAGCTACAATTCCCTTTGAAATTCTGATTACATGGTTTCTAGGGTATCTTAAAACCCTAAGAGCTGTGTTTTGACATCAAACTTCAGCTATGCCTCAGAATCACCTGGAATGCTTGTTAAGATACGAAGAAGGCTGCCAGGCCCACTCTGATCCTATGTTCTGATGTAGCCAGAATATCTAGGATGGGACCTGAATCAGAATGTTTATGTCTCCCTTCCTGATACAGGTGGCCTGAGACCCAAACTAGAGAAACTATGCTATTATATTCTTGCCACATTAAACTGTGATGTCACAAACTGGACATGGCATTCCAAACTCCCACCTACTAATTCAAGGTCCAATGAAACCATTACCTTTTCTGATCTGTTAACACCAGCCTATTGCTAAAGCCCGATCTCTTTTGGATAAAATATTTTGTCAATTCTCTCCTTTGGGAATATAACTACAAGGCACATTAATTTTGATGTCCAAGTGAGTAGGTTTTATATGACCCAAATCATAACTGTGAAAGTTGTATTTGGATTTTTATTATGATGGTAGCAGATATAATTCAAAAACAATCTTTTAAGTCTTGACCCTGGTCCCGCCTAACAGGGAAAATCCTGACAGCCTAGGAATACTCTCACACACTGACCTCTTTTTAGTAGAAACTCCTTTTACCATTATTATAGTCTTTGGAGAATTATTTACTATTTTAAAACATTCATCTTATGTACCTATTCTTACTTTTGATTGGAGACCACCCTGTAAATATTCTTCATAAGTCCCCAAAGTCATAGGGTCTGTGGATAAAGAAGATCCCCTTCTGGGAAAAACAAGGGACAGAACAGATTTAATTTTCAGCTAGAGTTTAATGACTGGAGACACACTGTCCTACCCAGTAGAAGAGTGAAGTGGAAACTAGCAACTCCCGGTTTCAGGTATGAGTCATGAAGCAATGCCCTGGCCAGACATCTGATATGCCCAATAGGGATGAGGCCTCCTCCTGACCAAGGACAAGTCTCCAAATTAGATTCAGGTGTGATGACAAGAATAGAGGCTTCTTTTGTCCCTGATCTAAACAGAGAAACTTTGAAAGAAACTAGTTTGAGACAGACTGATTCAGACACTCCAAAAGAATGTTTATGAAAATAAAACACAAGATACTGATTATTAATACTTACAAATAGTTCAGAGAGGTCCCAAGCACCCATCAACCAGTTTTCTCCAGTGGTAACAATTTATAGAACCACAGTACAGTATCAAAATCAAGAAATTAACATTGGTACAAACCACAGACTTTATTCAGATTTTACCTATTTTACATGTGCTCATTTGTATCTGTTTCTATGTGAGTATACAGTTCTATGTAATTTTATCACATATGTAGATTCACGTAATATCTTATTATGATACATTAGCAAGATATTAGGAGAAGGAAATGGCAACCCACTCCAGTGATCTTGCCTGGAGAATCCCAGAGACAGAGGAGCCTGGTGGGCTGCCGTCTATGGGGTCGCACAGAGTCGGACACGACTGAAGCGACTTAGCAGCAGCAGCAGTGGCATGATATTATGATACTATATCATACCATAATATATTATCAAGCTTTAAATCTTCTGAATATGGTGATTTTTAAAATTTTTACTTATTTTTGGAAACACTGGATCTTCGTTGCTGCATGCAGAACAGCAGCTGTTGAGGCAAGAAGGGGCTACTCTAATGGCAGTGCACGGGTTTCTCATTTCAGTAGCTTCTCTTGTTGCAGAGCATGGGTTCTAGGGCACTTGGGTTTCACTAGTTGCAGCGCATGGGCTCAGTAGCTGTGTTGCATGGGCTTAGTTGCCCTGTGGCATGTGGGGTCTTCCAGCAAGTCCATTGGCAGGACTCTTAACCACTGAACCACCAGGGAAGTCCCCATGATGATTTATTTTTTAAGCTTCCTTTTTGGTGGTGAAGTTATTGAATTAGTATTGTAACCAAGTTCAACCTCACTATTAATTAAAGAAATCTTGTTTAAAATTTCTAAATACTTTTTTTCCTTTTAAATCAGCACATTTTCTAACCGATAAAACTCAACCTTAGAGTACAGTAAGTCTAGCATTCTCATACTCTGCCTCTAGGAGTTAAAATCAGTACAACTGTTCTGCCAACAGATGCGTATCAAGGGCCTTTTAATGTTGTGTTTTTTTTCCTTCTGATCTAGCAAATTCCTTTCTAGAAATAATATACTAAGAAAATAATCAAAGAATTGAACGATTATCATGAAAAAGTATGTTTACTTAGTGTTATCTACACTGATTAAAATTGAAAAGAGTCCAAATGGCCAAAAAAGGGATTAGTTGAACAAATTAAAGCCCACTGAAGCAATGCTATATTATATGACAGTTAAAAGTGGTGCTTTTCAGGGGCTTATAGCCTAAAGAGAATCCTTATAATAAAATATGAAAGAAAGTGAAAATGAAAGATGAAAATGAAAGTCGGAGACGACTGCTACTGCTCTCCCTCCTAGCCAGGTGTCACTGGAGGCGAAATGGGAGTCAGAATTCCCATCCCTGAATAGCAGTATATAAAGAGCCTCCTCTTGAATGTCAGTTGATACCAAGTGAGAAATCTGAACTTCCAGTGTCATTTAGCAGTCACAAGGCCCTGCCCCTCCTTTTCCTTCATTAAGTCAGTTAATACAGACTGCTTAATTAAGATCCAAGGTCTCATAACAGAATACAATCTAAATAATCAGATTTTGATAGAATATCATCTGTCATACTAAAACAGAAAAATCTCAAATGAAATAAAGACAATTAATAGATGCCATCATTGAGATGACAGAATTTTCTGACAAATATTTTAAATCATCTATCACAAAATAGCTCAATGGGCAATAATTTGTGGCTGCTGTTCAGCTGCTTACTCATGTCCAACTCTTTGCAACCCCATGGACTGCAGCACACCAGGTTTCCCTGTCCTTCAGCATCTCCCAGAGTTTCCTCAAACTCATGTCCAAGGAGTCAGTGATGCCATCCCATCCTCTATGGTCCCCTTCTTTCCCTGTCTTCAATCTTTCCCAGCATCCAGGTCTTTTCCAATGAGTCAGCTCTTTGCACCAGGTGGTCAAAGTATTAGAGTTTCAGCTTCAGCATCAGTCCTTCCAATGAATATTCAGGACTCATTTCCTTTAGGATTGACTGGTTTGATCTTCTTGAACTCCAAGGGACACTCAAGAGTCTTCTTCAACACTACAATTCAAAAGCATCAATTGCTTTGGCATTCAGACTTCTTTATGGTCCAACTCTCACATCCACACATTCAGTTCAGTTCAGTTCAGGCGCTCAGTCGTGTCCGACTCTTTGCGACCCCGTGAATCACAGCACGCCAGGCCTCCCTGTCCATCACCAACTCCCAGAGTTCACTCAAACACATGTCCATCGAGTCGGTGATGCCATCCAGCCATCTCATTCTCTGTCGTCAGCTTCTCCTCTCGCCCCCCAATCCCTCCCAGCATCAGAGTCTTTTCCAGTGAGTCAACTCTTCACATGAGGTGGCCAGAGTATTGGAGTTTCATCTTCAACATCAGTTCCTCCAATGAACACCCAGGACTGATCTTTAGAATGGACTGGTTGGATCTCCTTGCAGTCCAAGGGACTCTCGAGTCTTCAACACCACAGTTCAAAAGCATCCATTCTTCGGCGATCAGCTTGCTTCACAGTCCAACTCTCACATCCATACATGACCACTGGAAAAACCATAGCCTTGACTAGACGGACATTTGTTGGCAAAGTAATGTCTCTGCTTTTTAATATACTATCTAGGTTGGTCATAACTTTCCTTCCAAGGAGCAAGTGTCTTTTAATTTCATGGCTGCAGTCACCATCCGCAGTGACTTTGGAGCCCAAGAAAATAAATTCTGTCACTGTTTCCACTGTTTCCCCATCTATTTGCCATGAATTGATGGGACCAGATGCCATGATCTTAGCTTTTTGAATGTTGACTTTTAAGCCAGCTTTTTCACTCTCTTCTTTCACTTTCATCAAGAGGCTCTTTAGTTCCTCTTCACTTTCTGCCACAAGGGTGGTGTCATCTGCATATCTGAGGTTATTGATATTTTTCCCCGCAATCTTGATTCCAGCTTGTGATTCACCAAGCCTGGTATTTCACATGATGTACTCTGCACAGAAGTTAAATAAGCCGGGTGACAATATACAGCCTTGACATAATCCTTTCCCAATTTGGAACCAGTCCATTGTTCCATGTCTGGTTCTAACTGTTGCTTCCTGACCTGCATACAGATTTCTCAAGAGGCAGGTAAGGTGGTCTGGTATTCCCATCTCTTGAAGAATTTTCCACAGTTTGTTGTGATTCACACAATCAAAAACTTTAGCATAGTCAATGAAGCAGAAGTAGATGCTTATCTGGAATTCTCTTGCATTTTCTATGAACCAACGGACATTGGCAATAATTAACAGACTTGAAACAAATGAAAAAAAAATTGAGAGCCTCAACAAAGCAATAGAAGATATAAAGAGGAGTGAAATGAAAATTTTAGAAATGAAAAATACAATAACCAAAATAAAAAACTTAATGAATGGGCTCAAGAGCAGAATGAAAGGGACAGGGAAAAGAAACAGTGAAATAGAAGATAGAACAATAGAAACTATGCAGCCTGAACAACCAGAAAGAAACAAATATTTTTAAGAAATGAACATAGCCTCAGGGATATTGTGGGATGATAACAATAGATAACAACAAATTGAACATTTATGTCATCAGAATTCTAAAAAGAGAGGAGAGACAGGGAGGGACTGAAAAATGACTCAAAGAATTAATGGTGAAAACTTTTCAAATTTGGCAGAAAACATAAACCCACAGATTCAGTTTGGGAGAAAATTCCAGATAAGTTTATCCAAAGAAATCTATGTCAAAACATATTATAGTTAAACTTCTAAAAATGAAAGCAGTAAGAGAGAAATGACATCATATCTATAGGAACAAACTATTCAAAGGAAAGTGTATTGCTCATTAGAAACCACAGATGCCAGAAGGAAGTGGCACTTAATTTTTCAAGTGCTGAAGAAAGAACTGTCAACTCAGAATCCTACATCAAGCAAAAATAACCTTTAGAAAGAAAGAGAAAACCAATATATTCCCAGATGAAAAAAAACTATGAGAATCTGTCACCAACATACCTACTCTAAAAGAATAGCTAAAGAAACTTCTCTAAACAAAAAGGAAATGATAAAAGTAAGAACCTTGGAAATACAGGAACCAAAATATGATAAATATAACAGACTTTCCTTCTGCTCTTTAGTACTCTAAATTATGTTAGTGAGTTGAAGCAAAAACTATTAGACTGTCTGACATGATTCTAAATGTATGTGAAGGAAATAGTTAAGACAAGAGTTCATGCTAAGTCGCCTCAGTTGTATCCAACTCTGCCTCTCCATGGACTGTAGCCCACCAGGCTCCTCTGTCCATAAGATTCTCCAGCAAGAATACTGGAGCGGGCTGCCATGCTCTCCTCCAGGTAATCTTCCTGACTCAGGGATTGAACTCAAGTCTCCTGTGTCTCCTGCATTGCAGGTGGATCCTTTACCACTGAGCCACTGGGGAAGCCCCTGGAGTAGTAAAAACAACATTAGTAAACTGTGGTTAGATATGCATAACATTTAAAATGTTAAACAAAGAGATACCACCAAAACTATAGATATATCAAAATGAAGTCTAAATAATGTTCAAGTAACCCACAGGAGGGCAGGAAAAAGAAAACAGAAACAAAAAGCAGAGAGAAAAGAAAATAAAAGATAAAATAAAACGGCAGATTTAAATCCTAACATTTCAATAATTAAATGGAAATGGTTTAAATACAATGATTAAAAGGCACAGGTTGGCAGAGTGGATTAAAAATCATAACCTAACTAATGTACTGTCTACAAGAAATTCATATAGCAAAAGGTAAACATGTTGAAAGTAAAAGGTCAGAAAAAAATATGCTATGAAAACATTAAAAACGATAGCGCCTATATGAGTATCAGATAAAGAAGTTTTTAGAGCAAAGAAAATAACTAGACAGACACATTATATAATAATAAAAGGGTCAATCCACCAAGCAGATACAGCAGTCCTAAATATAGATATTCAAAATATGTGATGCAAAAACTGATGAAACTGAAAGGAGAAATAGACAAATTGACAGTTACAGTTGGAGACTTCAACACTCTTTTCTCAACAATTACTAGAAAAGCTAGATAGAAAATCAGCAAGGATATAGGACTCAAAAACTCAAAAACTTATCAATTGAACTTCCCTGGTAGTCCAGTAACTGACAGTCCGCCTGCCATAGCAGGGGACACTGGTTTGATCCCTAGTCTGGGAAGATTCCACATGCCACTGGGCAACTAAGCCTGTGTGCCTCAACTATTAAGACCTTGCTCCACAACAAGAGAAGCCAAAGCAATGAGAAGCCCACACACTGCCATGAAGAGTAACCACGGCTTGCTACAACTAAAGAAAATCCTGCACACAGCAACAAGGACTCAGCACAGCCAAAAATAAAATAAACAAACAAACAAAAAATCTGCCTAACAAAAAATAAAACTTATCGATCAACATGATCTACCCATTCATAGAATTTTCCATGCAATAGTAGAATACATATTTTTTTTCAAGTTCCCCCAAAATATATTCCAAAACAGACCATTTTCAGGACTATAAAAAAACCTCACCAAGTTTAAAAGAATTTAAATCAGGCAGCATTCTTTGACCACAGTGGAATCAACTAGAAATCAAAAAATAGAAGTATAGGAAAATTTCCAAATACTTTGAAGCTAAGCAACACACTCCTCTTAAATAATCCATGAGTCAAAAAGGAAGTCTCAGGAGAAATTTTTTAAAATATATTAAACTGAACAAAAGTGGAAACACAACATATCAGCACTAGAGCTGTGCTGAGATTGAAATTTAAAGCACTAAAAGCATACATTAGATACAAGAAAAAAATCTCAAATTGATAGTCCAAGCTCCAGCCTCAGCCATCTAAGAAAAGAAAAATAAAACCAAAGTTTACTTTGGGTTCAGGAAGGAAATAATAAAGAGAAGAGAAGAAATCAATGAAGCTGAAAACAAAAAAACGATAGAGAAAAATCAAACACAGAACTAGTTCTCTGAAAAGATCAATAAGATCACTGAGCCTCTAGCAAGACTGACAAAGATTAAAAAAGAGAGAAGACACAATTACAGGTAAAATGGACCTAGAACTACAGATTCTTCAGCCAACAAAAGGATAATAAAGGGACACTATCTATTAGGAATGATGCTGGGAAAGATTGAAGGGAAAAGGAGAAGAGGGAGACAGAGAATGAGACAGTTGTCTGGCATCACTGATTCAAAGGAACTTGGACAAACTCCAGGAGAGAGTGAGGGACAGGGAGGCCTGATGTGCTTGCAGTCCATGGTGTCACAGAGTCAGACACGACTTAGCGACTGAACAACATGTATTAGGAATAGTACACATAAGAAACCTTGATAATTTAGACAAACTCATCCAAAGTATCGAGATTTTGCCAGGTTACTCATCTTAATAAGCCCAGCAATAAGTTAACTAAAGCTTTTAAATGGTATCTTCTGTTCATTTTCTTATGTTTTAAAACAAAAACCTTCCCTCTAAAACACTGTGGGCATCACGAACATCCCCGTCAGCTTTATCTTAGGTACATGTTTAAAAATGCAGATTTCTGGACTCAAGCCCAGGTTAACCTTCTCTAGACCCCTGAAGGGAGTCCACTGGACACTGAAGCTTGAGAATTCCAGCCTCATCTCAAGAAGCTTTAAAGCTAAAAGAGCCTGTTTTCAGAATGTTACTTTTTATTCTTCATTCTTGTTCTAACTTTCATTGCCACCCCATGAGTGAAAGGTAATTGCCACAACAAAAGGGCTTTTAGCCTTGGTCCATAACACAAAAAGGATGATGCAAACGTGATTTTCACAAAACTAAACATGGGGAAAACCAGCCTCAGTGGAAAAAATACAAATTCTCTTTCTAACATATTTTCCCATTATCTTCCCCATATGTGCATCCACACTTTTGGTTGTTTTGTTTGTTTACTTCGATTTAGGCTCCTGACTAAATTTGTTAATGTAGTAAGTTGCGTGCTACATTCCTGAATCAGGCACACTTCCTCACTCCGTTCAGCTATATTCCTTCTCATGTTGTGATGAATTGGTTGTGTATGTCCCCACGGGGTGGTTTATGAAATAAAAGACTCCCAAAGACATCAAGCATATAACATTTCTTTAATGTCAAGGACATGAAAACTTTGGAGATAGCTATATAAAGCAGACAATAGCACAAATAGAAGCAAAACTTCCCAGGTCCCCCCACATTCCACAGGGAGATGCACAGCTGTGGATAAACCCTCTTGGGTACGAGAATTTGCTGAGCTGGAGACATCTTTTCCATTATCATGGAAACTGGTGCCCCTCTGTTCTGGAAACCACACAGACTATGCCAGACTACAAAGTACTCCCAAATCCTTCCTAGGCGTTTATAGCAATGCTGTTGAAAACAAAGATCCTTTTTCCAGAAGCATAATCCCTATGTTCTGGACAGTCTGAGGTCCATTCTTATTTCATTTTCAAAATATCTCACCGTGTCAAGTGCTGTGTTTTTTGGAAGTGCCACAAGGAAAATCAACCATTCGGCAAAAGTCGAAGCTTAGTTGCCAAGTCTAGACAATGTGCTAATAGGCAGGCATAGTGTTATTGATATTTTAGGAGCTTTTGAAAAACAAGAACAAGATCAATTTGCTCTTCCTTCTTTTTCTCACTTTCTAGTCAAGATCAAACAGGGTCACCACCTCTGATAATCACACTGGCTGTCTTTGTGTCCTGCTCCATTGAGAAGATTAAGGTCAACTAACATCACCCATCTCAGCTTTCTTTTCCATAAGTGTGCTTTTCCTACACTACCTTCCCTTAAGAAGCAATAGAGCTTCCGAGGTGGTGCTAGTGGTAAGAGACCTGAGTTCAATCACTGAGTTGGGATCCCCTGGAGAAGGGCATGGCAATCCACTCTAGTATTCTTGCCTGGAGAATTCCATAGACAAAGGAGCCTGGTGGGCTACAGTCCATAGGGTCGCAAAGAGTTGGACACAACTGAGGCAACTTAGCAAGGCAAACAGCAATAAGACATAATGGTCAAGAGCATGAACTCTGAAACTAGACTACCTGGCAACCTGACTACATACCAGCTGAGTGATCTTGGGCAGTTACTTAACCTTTCTGTGCCTCAATTTTCTAATCTGTAAAATGGGGGTCATAATAACACATACTTCACAGGATACAAGGATCAATGTGAGGAAGAAAGGCTTATGCTTGTTAAGTATTTTGGAAACACTTAGAACGTGCCTGGCACATGTTTGCTAGCATGACGCCTATCCCCAAGAATGAAGAATCCTCCTTTTGGCAGTAAGCACCTGCATCTGCACCCCCAATGCCCTTCCAATCATCTCCAACAAGAATGGGCTCCATCAGTATTTTCTTCCTCTGTCTGCAATTTCTCCCTCTCTCCTAGCTCTCTCTCCTCAGGCTTTAAAGATGCTCGAGTATGGAGGAGTTAAAGAAGGGTCCACAGAGGCATCTAAAATGAATCTGGCCTTGCAGGCCAAGTAGGAATTTGCTGATGGAAGGAGGAGGGCAGGGAATCAGCATAGGGCTGCAGGAGTGAGGTTTCAAGCAAAGCAAACAGCACGACAGAGGGCTTTACTGCTGCATGGGGTATCTGAGGACTAGCTCAGGGTGGTCATGATGTAGGACACCTGGAAAGTGTTAAGTCACTCAGTTGAGCCTGCCCCTTATATGACCTCATGAACTGTGGCCTGCCAGGTGCCTCTGTCCATGGGATTTCCAAGGCAAGAATATTGGAGCAGGTTGCCATTTCCTTCTCCAAGGGATCTTCCCAACCCAGGGATCAAACCCAGGTCTCCTGCATTGCAGGAAGATTCTTTACCATCTGAGCCACCAGGGAAGCCCAGAATATATGGAGTGAGTCCCTAAAGGTGAGTCTCTAAGGTAGCATCACAGTTGCAAAGGCCTAAAGAACCAGGAAGGGAAGCTGAATGAATCAAGATGCCTGGCTGGTTAAAAAATCAGGAATGGAGGAGGTCTTAGCCTTGGTCCCCACCTAAAAAGCAGAGCCTGTGACAGGGGTTTAAGCACAAGCAGTTTATTTTAAGAGATGTTCCCAAGGAATGAGAGTGAGGAAGTGGAAAAAAGTAAAAACAAGAGTGGGGAAAGCCAACCCAAGGTGCAGGAAGATCTGGTTCCTGTGGTGGAAAACTGCAGTTCTATTCCACTGGGGCCTCTCCGGGAGTTGTAGAGAATTATTATATGGAATTCAACTTGGAATTATCCCCTCCGAGACATAAAAACAGGGAGTATTTATCAACTGGCTCTTGATCCTCATTACTAATGGACTGCCACATAGAGTATTAACACCTTGACACTCACAGGTTTGCACCTGTAACAGAAAGGTTAGAGAATTCCTTCCTGCACCAGCAAAGGAGCTGGGAGTCAGAAAACAGACTTACAGAACCAGAACCCCAGAGGAGTGCAATATGGTGGGGTCGGCGGTGAGGACAGGTGGTTTTGCAAAGTGGAGAGCTCATGCTCCATCCAGTGGCTCAGCTGGTAAAGAATCTGCCTGCAATGTGGGAGACCTGGGTTCAATCCCTGGGTTGAGAAGATCCCCTTGGAGACAGGAAAGGCTACCCGCTCCAGTATTTTGGCATGGATAATTCCATGGACTATATAGTCCATGGGGTCGCAAAGAGTCAGACACGACTGAGTGACTTTCAGATCACATGCTCCATCCAAAAAGGATAGCCACAATTCACAAAACATCATCTGATTTCTACAGAAATGCTGACCAATATAGCCAGAAATCCCGCTTCCCAGTGGCTCAGACAGTAAAGAATCCACCTGCAATGCAGGAGATGCAGGTTCAATCCCTGGGTCGGGAAGATCCTCTGGAGAAGGTAATGGCAACCCACTCCAGTACTCTTGCCTGGAGAATTAGACGGAGAGAAGAGCCTGGTGGGCTACAGTCCATGGGGTTGCAAAAGAGTTGGACACGACCAAAAGACTAAACAACAACAAAATGGCCAGAAATCCAAATTTTTATGTTAAATCTCTTGATCTTGGTCTCCTGAGAACTAATTCTAATTTTTCTAAAATACTGTGGGACCAGACAAAACATATCTGCAAGACAAATTCAGTCATAGGCTGCTGGTTTGTGAGCTCTGCTTTAAGGCTTTGATTTAATTCTATGATAGTAGAACTTAAATTTTAGGCATTGGGGAACCAGTGAAAGTTTTAAAGGAAAAGAACATCATGGCCAGGTTTTACTCAGGCCCCATCCTCAGATGTTTCACTTTTACTCTTCAGCACATTAATCCATGATTCCAAAAGTTGCAACCATTTGTGATAGGGCAATTATAAAGTAACATAAATCTCTCTTGATATCCAGCACAGACCACAGTTTTTCCTAACTAGTAGTAACTTTGCAGAATCCTTGAGCCCAAAGATGAATTCCTGTTTTCCTCACCAGCTACCAAGGGATAAAATGATGATCACATGTGAAGAAACATGAAGCTGCTCATTCTCTTTCCTCGGTCCACTAAGATGGACTTGGCAGAGGAATGTGTGCATGAAATACGGAACAGCATCAGGCAACAGCCATTCTGAGAGCTCCCACCTTCAGGACACAATGAGCATTTTGTAAGGCCCCTGACGATGAACCCACTGGCTAGATACTGTCCTGCTAGCAATCAAAGAGAATTCCTATGAAACAAACTTCATCCTCCTCCTGCACAAGTGGAGGAAGGGAACAGAGAAGAAGGGCATCACATTGGCAAATGAAAATCCCCCAAGCTATTGACTGCGACCCACTGCACTAGACAAAAGGAAAAGGGAGACCTCATGAGAAAGTAGAGGCACATTTCTCATCCCCAGGAAAGGCTTTGCCTCATAGTTTTATCATCCTAAACAAGACACATATAACTATCACTGCTTGTCTTTTAAAATACAGTTCTGCTACAGCAGTGAACTCAACTTTGGTACTTTGTTTTCATTCTCTAAAATATATTTTTAAGCTGAAGTGAATGAATTCATATCTAGTGAAACACCTGAGAGAATCTAGCAAATCTGGGATAGAGATGAGAATACATGGTAAAATAAGAAGCACTATAATAGATACTGAAAGTAAATGACTTAAAAAACTTCTCCAGCAACACGTAAAAGCTACATATTTAGAGACACAGAGAAATCAGTTTGGAAGAATGCACAGTATGTTAATAGTACCAGTTACCTCTGGGAAGGAAAAAGTGGGGTGCGGAAATGGGGATTTTAAGGAGCATTTTCCCTTTCCAAAAGTGTTGGAATATTTGACAGTGAAAATGTATGTTATGTCTACTTGTGCGATGTCAGGTGAAAAACCACCTAACCATCCATCGACAGAATGATGAATTCAGACAGTGGGACACTACATATTATTTAAAATGAATAAATTATAGCTACATGTATTATCATTCCCTGGTACCTCAGCTGGTAAAGATTCCGCCTGCAATGCGGGAGACCTGGGTTTGATCCCTGGGTTGAGAAGATCCCCTGGAGAACGGAACAGCTACCCACTCCAATATTCTGGCCTGGAGAATTCCATGGACTGTATAGTTCATGGGATCACAAAGAATCAGACATGAGTGAGCGACTTTCTCACGTATCATCATAGATAAAGCTCAAAAACTATGATTAGAAAAAAAGAAAATGACAGAGATATCTGCCTATTATGATGCCATTTATATTGATTTTTAAATCATAAACAATACTATATATTTTTTATGAATACATATGATTCATAAAAAATATGACTAAGTACATGAAATAGTAAATTCAAGATGTGGATTTATCTGGGGAGGCATGAAATTAAAATTGTGAAAAGGTACAGTGGGTTTCAGCTGAATCTATACTTTAAAATATCAGAATGGGGATAGGTCCTAAGATGGCAGAGGAATAGGACAGGGAGACCACTTTCTCCCCACAAATTCATCAAAAGAACATTTGAATGCTGAGTAAATTCCACAAAACAACTCCTGAATGTCGGCAGACGACATCAGGCACCCAGAAAAGCAGCCAATTGTCTTCAAAAGGAGGTAGGAAAAATATATAAAAGATAAAAAGAGAGACAAAACAGGTAGGAACAGAGATCCATCCCGGGAAGGGAGTCTTAAAAAACAGAGAAATTTCCAAACACCAGGAAACACTCTCACTGGCAAGTCTGGTGAGCCTTGGCACCTCAGAGAGCAACATAACTGGGAGGAAAAATAAATAAATAATTAAACCCCACAGATTACATGCCCAATGGTAACTCCCAGCAGAGAAGCAGCATAGACGCCCACATCCACCACTAGCAAGCGGGGGCTGGGCAGGGAGGCGCGGCTGCATTGCTTAGAGTAAGGACTGGGCCTGAATGCCCTGAGGGCAATCTGAGGGTGCTAACTTGAGATAGCAGACTGTGGGATCAGTTCAGTTCAGTCGCTCAGTCATGACCGACTCTTTGCAACCCCATGAGTCACAGCACGCCAGGCCTCCCTGTCCAACACCAACTCCCAGAGTTCACTCAAACTCATGTCCATCGAGTCGGTGATGCCATCCAGTCATCTCATTCTCTGTCGTCCCCTTCTCCTCCCACCCCCAATCCTTCCCAGCATCAGAGTCTTTTCCAGTGAGTCAACTCTTCGCATGAGATGGGCAAAGTATTGGAGTTTCAGTTTCAGTGAACACCCAGGACTGATCTCCTTTAGGATGGACTGGTTAGATCGCCCTGCAGTTCAAGAGACTCTCAAGAGTCTTCTCCAACAGTTCAAAAGCATCAATTCTTCGGCGATCAGCTTGCTTCACAGTCCAACACTCACATCCATACATGACCACTGGAAAAACCATAGCCTTGACTAGATGGACCTTTGCTGGCAAAGTAATGTCTCTGCTTTTTAATATACTATCTAGGTTGCTCATAACTTTCCTTCCAAGGAGTAAGCGTCTTTTAATTTCATGGCTGCAATCACCATCCACAGAGATTTTGGAGCCCAAAAAAATAAAGGCTGACACTGTTTCCACTGTTTCCCCATCTATTTCCCATGAAGTGATGGGACCAGATGCCATAATCTTTGTTTTCTGAATGTTGAGCTTCAAGCCAACCTTTTCACTCTCCTCTTTCACTTTCACCAAGAGGCTTTTTAGTTCCTCTTCACTTTCTGCCATAAGGGTGGTTTCATCTCCATATCTGAGGTCATTGATATTTCTCCCGACAATCTTGATTCCAGCTTGTGCTTCTTCCAGCCCAGCGTTCCTCATGATGTACTCTGCATATAAGTTAAATAAGCAGGGTGACAATATACAACCTTGACGTACTCCTTTTCCTATTTGGAACCAGTCTGTTGTTCCATGTCCAGTTAGGCAAAAAGCCCACACAGCCTGACCCACTCACAGAACAAAAGACTGAGCAGAGCTAGCTGGCTGCGGACAGCCCATCCCCCATCCCCCACCGAGACAGGCAGGGGAGGGCAGCCAGAGCCGGAAGGGGGCAATTGTGGCCCCAGAGAGGCATCATCTACCGGACTGCAAGCAGGCTTCATTGCTAACCAAGACTTCTTGGGATTCTGGATGGCTGACATCCACCTGAGAAGGTGTGCCATTTGTACACCCAGAAAATCAAGCAGCAGGGACCAGGAAGGCGATAAGTCATAGCAACCATGCTCACCAAACACCTGGTCACCTGAGCTGTTCAGACCGGGGAAGGGCACAAAACGCAGGCCCAACCAAGTCTGCGCCTTTGTGGAGTACTCGAGTACCTGAACCTGAGCGGCTTAGGCCTAGGATGTGTGTGCAACCCAGCGCCGGCCTCAGACAGTTCCCAGCAAAGCAACCTAGAGCCTGTGCAGTGTAGACTGGGACAGCACACACGCCGTGAGCGGAGGCAAACCCAGTGTGGCCGAGTCACTGCGAGCACTCCCCACAGACGCTAATATTTGTTTTCAGTGTTCCTCCCTCCCCACAGCACGACTGAACAAGTAAGCCTTTAAAAAGTGAACACCACCACCCCTTTGTGTCAGGGTGGAAATTAGACACTGAAGAGACCAGCAAATAGAAGTGAAAACAGAAGGAACCACCTTGGAAGTGACAGAGAAGTCTAGAGGCTACTATAAGAATAAGACTGAAAACCAGAGGCAGGAGGCTTAAGTCCAAATCCTGAGAACACCAGAGAACTCCTGACTCCAGGGAACATTAATTGATAGGAGCTCATCAAACGCCTCCATACCTACACTGAAACCAAGCACCACCCAAGGGCCAACAAGTTCCAGAGCAAGATATACCACACAAATTCTTCAGCAATACAGGAACATAGCCCTGAGCATCAATATACAGTCTGCCCAAAGTCACTCCAAACCCATTACCATCTCATAACTCATTACTGGACACTTCATTGCACTCCAGAGAGAAGAAATCCAGCTTCACCCACCAGAACACCGACACAAGCTTCCCTAACCAGGAAACCTTGACAAGCCACCCGTCCAACCCCACCCACAGCGAGGAAACTCCACAATAAACAGAACTCCACAAACTGCCAGAAGACAGAAAGGCCACCCCAAACACAGCAATATAAGCAAGATGAAGAGGCAGAGAAATACCCAGCAAATAAAGGAACAGGATAAATGCCCACCGACCCAAACAAAAGAGGAAGAGATAGGGAATCTACCTGATAAAAATTCCAAATAATGATGGTGAAAATGATCCAAAATCTTGAAAACAAAATGGAGTTACAGATAAATAGCCTGGAGACAAGGATCGAGAAGATGCAAGAAAGGTTTAACAAGGACCTAGAAGAAATAAAAAAGAGTCTATATAAAATGAATAATGCAGAAAGGGAGATCCAAAACACTCTGGAGGGAACCAACAGTAGAATAACAGAGGCAGAAGATAGGATAAGTAAGATAGAAGATAGAATGGTAGAAATAAATAAAACAGAGAGGAAAAAAGAAAAACAAATTAAAAGAAATGAGCACAATCTCAGAGACCTCTGGGACAATGTTAAATACTCCAACATCCAAATCATAAGAGTCCCAGAAGAAAAAGACAAAAAGAAAGACCATGAGAAAATACTTGAGGAGATAATAGTTGAAAACTTCCCTAAAATGGGGAAGGAAATAATCACCCAAGTTCAAGAAATCCAGAGAGTCCCTAACAGGATAAACCCAAGGTGAAATATTCCAAGACACATATTAATCAAATTAACAAAGATCAAACACAAAGAACAAATATTTAAAGCAGCAAGGGAAAAACAACAAACAACACACAAGGGAATCCCCATAAGGATAACAGCTGATCTTTCAATAGAAACTCTTCAGGCCAGGAGGGAATGGCAAGAGATACTTAAAGTGATGAAAGAAAATAACCTACAGCCCAATCACTGTACCCAGCAAGGATCTCATTCAAATATGAAGGAGAAATCAAACGCTTTACAGACAAGCAAAAGTTGAGAGAATTCAGCATCACCAAACCAGCTCTCCAACAAATGCTAAATGACCGTCTCTAGACAGGAAACACAGAAAGGGTGTATAAACTGGAACTCAAAACAATAAAGTAAATGGCAACAGGATCATACTTATCAATAATCACCTTAAATGTAAATGGGTTGAATGCCCCAACCAAAAGACAAAGACTGACTGAATGGATACAAAAACAAGACCCCCACATATGTTGTCTACAAGAGACCCACCTCAAAACAAGGGACACATACAGACTGAAAGTGAAGGGCTGGAAAATGATACTCCACGCAAATAGAGACCAAAAGAAAGCAGGAGTAGCAATACTCATATCAGATAAAATAGACTTTAAAGCAAAGGCTGTGAAAAGAGACCAAGAAGGACACTACATAATGATCAAAGGATCAAACCAAGAAGATATAACACTTATAAATATATATGCACCCAACATAGGTGTACCACAATATGTAAGAAAAATGCTAACAAGTATGAAAGGGGAAATTAACAGTAACATAATAATAGTGGGAGACTTTAATACCCCACTCATACCTATGGATAGATCAACTAAACAGAAAATTAACAAGGAAACACAAGTTTTAAATGATACAAAAGACCAGTTAGACCTAATTGATATCTATAGACAATTCACCCCAAAACAATGAACTTCACCTTTTTCTCAAGCGCACATGGAACCTTCTCCAGGATAGATCACATCCTGGGCCATAAATCTAGCCTTGGTAAATTCAAAAAAATTGAAATCATTCCAAGCATCTTTTCTGACCACAATGCAGTAAGATTAGATCTCAATTATAGGAGAAAAACTATTAAAAATTCCAACATATGGTGGCTGAACAACACACTGCTGAATAACCAACAAATCATAGAAGAAATCAAAAAAGAAATCAAAATATGCATAGAAATGAATGAAAATGAAAACACAACAACCCAAAACCTCTGGGACACTATAAAAGCAGTGCTAGGGGAAGGTTCATAGCAATGCAGGCATACCTCAAGAAACAAGAAAAAAGTCAACTAAATAATCTAACTCTACATCTAAAGCAACTAGAAAAGGAAGAAATGAAGAACCCCAGGGTTAGTAGAAGGAAAGAAATCTTAAAAATTAAGGCAGAATAAATGCAAAAGAAACAAAAGAGACCATAGCAAAAGTCAACAAAGCCAAAGGTTGGTTCTTTGAGAGATTAAATAAAATTGACAAACCACTAGCCAGACTCATCAAGAAACAAAGGGAGAAAAATCAAATCAATAAAATTAGAAATGAAAATGGAGAGACACAGACATACAACAGACAACACAGAAATACAAAGGATCATAAGAGACTACTATCAGCAATTATATGCCAATAAAATGGACAACTTGGAAGAAATGGACAAATTCTTAGAAAAGTACAACTTTCCAAAACTGAACCAGGAAGAAATAGAAAATCTTAATAGACCCATCACAAGCACAGAAATTGAAACTGTTATCAGAAATCTTCCAGCAAACAAAAGCCCAAGTCCAGACAGCTTCACAGCTGAATTATACCAAAAATTTAGAGAAGAGTTAACACCTACTCTAACTCTTCCAGAAAATTGCAGAGGAAGGTAAACTTCCAAACTCATTCTATGAGGCCAGCATCAATAGAATACCAAAACCTGACAAAGATGCCAAAAAAAGAAAACTACAGACCAATATCACTGATGAACACAGACGCAAAAATCCTTAACAAAATTCTAGCAATCAGAATCCAAGACCACATTAAAAAGATCATACATCATGACCAAGTGGGCTTTATCCCAGGAATGCAAGGATTCTTCAATATCTGCAAATCAATCAACGTAATACACCACATTAACAAATTGAAAAATAAAAGCCATATGACTGTCTCAATAGATGCAGAGAAAGCCTTCGACAAAATTCAATATCCATTTATGATAAAAACCCTCCAGAAAGCAGGAATAGAAAGAACATACCTCAACATAATAAAAGCTACATATGACAAACCCACAGCAAACATTATCCTCAGTCGAGAAAAACTGAAAGCATTTCCCCTAAAGTCAGGAAAAAGAAAAGGGTGCCCACTCTCACCACTACTATTCAACATAGCTTTGGACGTTTTGGCCACAGCAATAAGAGCAGAAAAATAAATAAAAGGAATACAAATTGGAAAGAAGAAGTAAAACTCTCACTGTTTGCAGATGACATGATCTGCACAGAAAACCCTAAAGACTCCACCAGAAAACTACTAGAACTAATCAATGAATACAGTAAAGTTGCAGGATATAAAATCAACACACAGAAATCCATTGCATTCCTGTACACTAACAATGAGAAAATAGAGAAATTAAGGAAACAATTCCATTCACCATTGCAATGAAAAGAATAAAATACTTAGGAATAAATCTACCTAAAGAAACAAAAGATCTATATATAGAAAACTATAAAAAACTGGTGAAAGAAATCAAAGAGGACACAAATAGATGGAGAAATATACCGTGTTCATGGATCAGAAGAATCAATATAGTGAAAATGAGTATACTATCCAAAATAATCTATAGATTCAACGCAATCCCTATCAAGCTACCAACAGTATTTTTCACAGAGTGAGAACAAATAATTTCACAGTTTGTATGGAATACAAAAAACCGCGAATAGCCAAAGCAATCTTGAGAAAGAAGAATGGAACTGGAGGACTCAACATGCCGGACTTCAGGCTCTACTACAAAGCCACAGTCATCAAGACAATATGGTACAGGCACAAAGCCAGAAATATAGATCAATGGAACAAAATAGAAAGCCCAGAGATAAATCCATGCACCTATGGACACCTAATCTTTGACAAAGGAGGCAAGAATATTCAATGGAGAAAAGACAGTCTCTTTAACAAGTGGTGCTGGGAAAACTGGTCAACCACTTGTAAAAGAATGAAACTAGAACACCTTCTAACGTCATACACAAAAACAAACTCAAAATGGATTAAAGATCTAAACGTAAGACCAGAAACTATAAAACTCCTAGAGAACATAGGCAAAACACTCTCCGACATAAATCACAGCAGGATCCTCCATGACCCACCTCCCAGAATATTGAAAATAAAAGCGAAAATAAAAGCATAAATAAACAAACGGGACCTAATTAAAATCAAAAGCTTCTGCACAACAAAGGAAACTATCAGCAAGGTGAAAAGACAGCCTTCAGAATGGGAGAAAATAATAGCAAATGAAACAACTGACAAAGAATTAATCTCCAAAATATACAAGCAACTCCTGCAGCTCAATTCCAGAAAAATAAATGACCCAATCAAAAAATGGGTCAAAGAACTACAGACATTTCTCCGAAGAAGACATACAGATAGATAACAAACACACGAAAAGATGCTCAACATCACTCATTATCAGAGAAATACAAATCAAAACCACAATGAGGTACCATTTCACGCCAGTCAGAATGGCTGCTATTCAAAAGTCTACAAGCAATAAACGCTGGAGAGGGTGTGGAGAGAAGGGAACCCTCTTATATTGTTGGTGGGAATGCAAATTAGTACAGCCACTATGGAGAACAGTGTGGAGATTCTTTAAAAAACTGGAAATAGAACTGCCATGCGACACAGCAATCGCACTCCTGGGCATACACACTGAGGAAACCAGAATTGAAAGAGACACATGTACCTCAAGGTTCATCACAGCACTGTTTATAATAGCCAGGACATGGAAGCAACCTAGATGTCCATCAGCAGACGAATGGATAAGAAAGCTTTGGTACATATACACAATGGAGTATTACTCAGCCATTAAAAATAATACATTTGAATCAGTTCTAACGAGGTGGATGAAAATGGAGCCTATCATACAGAGTGAAGTAAGCCAGAAAGAAAAATATCAATACAGTATACTAACGCATATATATGGAATTTAGAAAGGTGGCAATGATAACCCTGTATACGAGACAGCAAGATACACAGATGTATAGAACAGTCTTTTGGACTCTGTGGGAGAGGGCGAGGGTGGGATGATTTGGGAGAATGGCATTGAAACATGTATATTATCATATGTGAAACGAATCTCCAGTCCAGGTTCGATGCATGATACAGGATGCTCGTGGCTGGTGCACTGGGATGAACCAGAGGGATGGTATGGGGAGGGAGGTGGGACGGGGGTTCAAGATGGGGAACACATGTACATCCGGGGCAGATTCATGTCACTGTATGGCAAAACCAATACAATATTGTAAAGTTAAAAAAAAAATCTGAATAAAATGTGGCAAAATAGTAGGATTTGATAGTGCTGGTGAACTTGTTGATGAGTAAACGTATGTCTGTTTGGTTATCTGCTATACTTTGTATATGTGAAATAATTTTTAAAGTTTTTAATTTTTGTACACTCATGTTCATAGCAGCATTATTCACGATAGCCAAGAGGTAGATACAGCTCAATGTCCATTAATAGATAAATGACAAACAAAATGTAGTATTCACATACAATGAAATACTATCCAGCCTATAAAGAAATTCTGACATACACTACAACATGGATAAACATTGAGGACATTATGCTAAATGAAATAAGACAGTCACTAGAAGACAAATACTGTACGACTTCGCTTACATGTGGAACCTAGTCAAATTCATAAAGACAAAGTAGAATGGTGGTCGTCATGCTCAGAGGGAAGAGCATATTTTTAATGAGCTAAGGAGTTTCAGTTTGGGAAGATGAAAACAGTTCTGGAGTTAGGGGATGACGGTAATTGCACAACAATATGATGCCACTGAATTGTAGACCTTGAAATGGTTAAAATGATACACTTTGTTATGTATATTTTACTACAATTTTAAAGTTCTTTTAATTTAAACAAATCACAACTATATATATATAAGTGAAAGTGAAAAGTGAAAGTGTTAGTCACTCAGTCACGTCCAACTCTTTGCAACCCCATGGGCTATAGCCTCCAGGATCCTCTGTCAATGGGATTTTCCAGGCAAGAATACTTGAGTGGGTTGCCATTCCCTTCTCCAGGGGATCTTCCCAACCCAGGAATTTAACCCAGGTCTTCTGCATTGTAGAAGTATTCTTTACCGTCTGAGCTACCAGGAATGTCCATCAATTGAAAACCAAAAAAAAGAAACTCTGGAAATTACACAAGGGAACACCACATAGTCAAAAAGAATGAAATCTACACATGCTGGTCTAGAATGACTGCCAGGGCAAATAGGTCACTGGAAAAAGTGTATGGAATGCCACCATTCATACTACAAAGCCTATCTCTAGGAAAAACTATCTAAGAAATCGGTAACTGCGATCACCTCAGGGGAAGAAACAGGGGAACATGAGTTTAGGGGTGAGATTAGTACTTACCTATCAAAAAACTTAACTGATTTTTCTTTTTTTTAAACCAGTTTTTCAATGATCAATTCTCTAAATTATCCATATGACCAAGAGGGATGGAATTAAATAACTGGAATTCACACCTAATACCCCAACTCTGAGTAGCTGAATTTTAGAGAGGTTAGGTGGCATGCCCAAGAGCACACGCAGGTGACAGAACTGGCTAGTTATCTTAGCATGCACTTATTCTAAGGATGCAAAATATTTAATAAAAGACTTTAAAGTATGTCTGTACTGCTAGTTTATTGAGGCAGAAAACAATATGTTCTTCAAAGCACATTATGTTTGGGGAAACCTTAGTACCATGTAGTTTAGTTTGCATATGATCAGCATGATTTACACATCTGGTAACATTTGCCCCTTTACCTAATTTTTAAAATTTTTCAACAATCTTCTTTAATGAGAGGTTTTTCTAGTCCTTTCCTTCTAGACTTTTGTTGCCTATCATTTTAACAGTTTCCATGCTTGTTTCTCACAAACCCAAAAACGTGTGAATGATGGATTCTTTAAAGCAAAATAGACATTTTCAAAAAACATCATAAATTCATACACATATATGCATACAGGGGCTTCCCTGGTGGCTCAGACAGTAAAGAATCTGCCTGCAATGCAGGAGACCCAGCTTCAGTCCCTGGGTTGGGAAGATTCCCTGGAGGAGGTATGGCAACTCACTCCAGCATTCTTGTCTGGAGAATCCCATGGACAGAGGACCCTGGCAGGCTCCATGAGGTCACAGTCGGACACAACTAAGCGACTAATACTTTCACTTTTCACATATGCAAATACATACAAACATATATATCCTGAATGCAGATCTGCCACCTTCCTCACTCTGCACACTTTGGCAGCTAAAGCTGTAAAAGAATATACTCATATCTCCCAAAGACACACCTGCCTTTGCTTTATTTACAGATAAAAACTCCTTCCCACCACTAGGTGGTTTTTTTTTTTTAATTTTTATTTTTATTGGAGGCTAATTATTTTACAATATTATATTGGTTGGTTTTGCCATACATTGACATGAATCCGCCCCAGGTGTACATGACTTCCCCCTCCCAAACCCCCCTCCCATCTCCCTCCTCCCCTTATCCTCCCTCTGGGTCATCCCTGCATACCAGCCCTGAGCATCCTGTAACATGCATCAACCCTGAACTGGTGATTCGTTTCACATATGATAATATACATGTTTCAATGCCATTCTCCCAAACCATCCCACCCTCACCCTCTCCCACAGAGTCCCAAAGACTGTTCTATACATCTGTCTCTTTTGCTGTCGCGTATACAGGGTTATCATTTGCATCTTTCTAAATTCCATATATATGCATTAGTATATTGTATTGGTGTTTTTCTTTCTGGCTTACTTCACTCTGTATAATAGGCTCTAGTTTCATCCACCTCATTAAAGGATCTCATTCAAATATGAAGGAGAAATCAAAAGCTTTACAGACAAGCAAAAGTTGAGAGCATTCAGCAT
The DNA here is from genome assembly GCF_049115385.1 of Moschus berezovskii. Taxonomy (NCBI): domain Eukaryota; kingdom Metazoa; phylum Chordata; class Mammalia; order Artiodactyla; family Moschidae; genus Moschus; species Moschus berezovskii. The sequence goes on along the minus strand of NC_142460.1, from coordinate 110,356,574 downwards.
CACCAAACCAGCTATCCAACAAATACTAAAGGATCTTCTCTAGACAGGAAACACAGAAAGGGTGTATAAACTCGAACCCAAAACAATAAAGAAAATGGCAACGGGATCATACTTATCAATAATTACCTTAAACGTAAATGAGTTGAATGCCCCAACCAAAAGACAAAGGCTGGCTGAATGGATACAAAAACAAGAACCCCATATATGTTGTCTACAAGAGACCCAACTCAAAATGAGGGACACATACAGACTGAAAGTGAAGGGCTGGAAAAAGATATTCCATGCAAATAGAGACCAAAAGAAAGCAGGAGTAGCAGTACTCATATCAGATAAAATAGACTTTAAAACAAAGGCTGTGAAAAGAGACCAAGAAGGAAACTACATAATGATCAAAGGATCAATCGAAGAAGAAGATATAACAATTAAAAATATTTATGCACCCAACATAGGAGCACCGCAATATGTAAGACAATTACTAACAAGTATGAAAGGGGAAATTAACAACAATGCAATAATAGTGGGAGATTTTAATACCCCACTTACATCTATGGATAGATCAACTAAACAGAGAATTAACAAGGAAACACAAACTTTAAATGATACAATAGACCAGTTAGACCTAATAGATATCTATAGGACACTTCACCCCAAAACACTAGGTGGTTTTTAAGCCAAAGATTCTTCTTCAAAGATAGTGTACCAACCACATTCAAACGGCTAACTGTAAGATTTAGAGAGTCCACAGGGTGGCACTAGATACCTTTGGTCAAAGTCCATATAACCTAGTAAGCTATTTCTAGAAAACAGGGATAGAAAAGAGCCTCCGGCATCAGCAAAGATTAAAAACTGAAGCTAATATGAAAGACATCTTGTTCCTGTCTGGAGGGATGGCTGCCAGCCAAAACACATTTGAAACTCTAATTATGTACTTAAAGACGTATCCAAAATGCCAAGCAGAAGTTATAGACTGCCCGTGGAGGAGCGTATTTCTTCCAGTGGCAAATTTCCATCTGTTCCTTTGGACATACTTCATTACAAGTATTTGATCATTTTAAAACATATTTCCATCTACTCCTCTCTCTCTCTCACACACACACACACAATAGAGTATATTTTTAGGTAAATTTTTTCCTTGTAGAGGGTAAGAACTCATAATCATATCTCTATTAAATAATATTTATACTTTGAAATAGTTACTTGCCTTTTATCTTTTTTGAAGTTCCCAATTTTCAACAGTTTATGGATATCTCAGAAGAGGAACAAAACTCAGTGAGTTCATCCTCACCTCAGATGATAAAAATCTTAAAACTTATCACAAAAAGATCTATTTCTGATCTTAACACTCATATCAATTCATAATCGACTGGGAAAGTTTAGTGTCAGTCTTTTCCATACAGGCAATTTGAAAAGATAACACCCAGTGCTTGACCTTGAATAGAATTTTAGCAAATAAATAAGCCTTAGAAATGCCTGAAGAAAGAAAATCTGACAAGCTCAAGTGGTTTAAACTATTTTTATGTTCATTATCATGACTTTAAGCTAAAAATCTCTTGGAGATGATTTAATAAAATGTGCTGATCCCTTGAGTATTTTACAACACAGATTCAATGAGATCTGTTCTCTTCATTCAGAAACATTTTTTTGTGTGTGCAGACACAAGAATTTTTCCCACGACAGTAAGTGTATGTGTCTTGCATCCTGATTAAACAAAGCACAACAGCATCTTCCAGGGCTCTAACCTTTTTAAAATGAGCATTTAAACTGAAAAGCACATTGCATCCTGTCATCCAGAGTGCTTCAAAGACCATACCCCAATAATACATTGTTTATATAAGCTGATTATATTTGCAAAAGTGTTTTATATATGAACACCCACAAGATTACTGGGTATATTTGCCTCTTAATATGTGTTTACTTTCAGAAGCAACAGTTACAGTCCTGCTAAACAACTTTTCTCAGAATCTGAAGGAAAGATTAAACTTAAATCTAAAAATTAAATCTATCAATAAAATTTAGAACTTGCTCCAATTGAGCAAGGCAAACTCCAGCAATGGGAGAATGGGGTAGTGTGGGCAGCAGGGTCAACTCTACTGCATGCCCAAGTAGGTGACAATATACTCTGTGTGAGTTCAAGAAAAAAAGCTGTGGACTGTGGCTCAGTCATGTCTGCTGACTCTTTGTGACCCCATAGACTGTAGCCCGCCAGACTCCTCTGTCCATGGGATTTCCCAGGCAAGAATACTGGAGTGGATTGACACTTTCTTCTCCAGGGAATCTTCCCAACCCAGGGATCAAACCACCGTCTCCTGCAAGTCTCTTGCATTGGAGGCATACCCTTTACCACAGAGCCACTGTGGAAGCCCCATGAGTTCTAGAAGCAGGTGGCAAATTACATGCAGATGGATAAAAGGTGAATCCTCAGCCATCAACCATCTGCATCAAAAATAACACCTCAGCACCTCAGTGCTGACAATGTACCTTCTTTCTTTGATCCCCAACTCACAACCAAATGATTTGCAGACAAGACTCAGAAACTCTTTTATTAAATTGAACACAAAATGACTGCTATAATAACGTCAAGCCTTTATCAGAAATCAGTACATAAATGAGGATACACAGCCAAAATGAGCCATCAACAGAAGCAGTGTAAATTTTAAATAACTTTCAGGATTCTCTATTCAATATGCTTAAGAAAATAAAACCAAAAGAGCAATTTCAATTTCACAGTTCACAGTTGATTGGCTTCAATCCCAAGACATTTTTGTCATTTATGTAGCCTCAGAACACAGATTTCCAAAGTGGTGACTGGCACAAAGCCCCAACAGCATACACAGATGTTAAATCCCTGTATGACATTTAGGGGAAATTGTAGGAAACAAACCCAATTTCATACAGTTCTGGCAGGCATTTTTTAGCTACATCCTTTATCAGAAACATCGTTCTAGAGAAACATTCAAAGCAATTTTAAAAGTTTGCCATGCCATTAAATGAAGGGTTGTAAAGTTTCCCTTGGCTCCATGATTTTATTCTCTAATTTAAAACAATGAGCTAAAATGCAACATTAACAGTGAAAGCAAAATCAGTTTTGCTTCTGGATCTAGAGCATACATCCAAGAGAGGCAACTTATTGTCTTAACAGACACACGGAATGCTTTAGAGCAGAGTCTGCCACATTCTAGTAAGGCATTTCAAAGCAGACACCCCATACCCAGACTAAATTATTATGGTCAGCTGAGGATACCACAAGGTGGACACCAATTAACATAGAATCAACATGAAATTCTTACAAAATGACACACATTTACAAAACCACAGAAAGATGCTCAAGTACCAAAAGAAGGTAAAACAATGACCAGCCACTCTAAAAGTTTTGTTCCTGTAAATGCCAGATTTTCAGAATAGAAACAAACCGCTTTATATATTCTTTGCACTAGGATAATATTGTTCATCCGGACACATGGGGTTTCTTTTCCTTAAAAAAATATATCATGTAGAGCATATACATATAATCAGTGGTATAGAACATTTATTTTCACTAGTGAGGGGGTCACTTAAGCACTTACACAGAAAGAGTTATGAGTGAATCATGAAGGTTATGTAAATGTGAAAGAAAATCTGATAAAACCTGTATTATTAGTATTCAACAGCAAAGTGAGAATTTTAGCAGTTGCATTAATGAGAAACTACAACCATGGAAAAATCTTTTAAGTTCAAAGAATTGTAAAATGTCCAAAAAAATGAAAGTCTAATTAATAAAAATACATAGTTTCATTTTAAGTGCCCTAAAGGGAGTGTTTATTTTGAAAGCCATGAAGTTTATCAAAGAGCACAAGAATATGAATCCAGGATATCAAAATTTCAGTTCTGACTTACCCACTGAATCTTCATAATCTGCAACAAGTCACTTAAATTCTTCCGATTTTGTCCACAAAATAATTGGCATAAAAATAAAGGCATATGTCAATAATTTTTTCCTAAACAGTACTAGAGTAAAGCTAAAGATGGTTACTAAGGCTTACAATTTCAACTCATTGTACAGTACAATCATTTTTAATCCTGCTAATTATGGCTAAGAGAAAGCATGGGCAGTTACAATTCTCAGGGAATTCAAAGGCTTTAGATAAACTAATGGTTTCAACTTTCTAAACTACTCCATCTGTTCTTCTAGAGTTGTTTTCAACAGCTAATCGTCTGTGGGGTTGACCCTTTATGCCTCTCTATTCTCTGGCAGAACAGGTGAAAGTAGTAAAGGGGGAAATGATACCACGGAGAAAAAAGCAGCAGTAGATTGAAATGAGGTATAAGCTGATTTAATAAACCCCAATCAGTAATTTACAGTTTTCTAAAGAGGCTGCATAGTTGAGCAAACATACATCATAAAAACAGGGATAAAGAAAAAATTCTTATCGTGAAGCTTTAAAATGTATGACAATTAAGCATTAAAATGACCAACACCAAAAAACTTCAGTTTGAAAAGGAGTTGTCTTCCCTCACTCTAAACACATACAAAAACAGAAACAAGAAGGCTAAAGTCCACAGGAGAAAAAGACATATGTTAACTGGCTCAGGTTATCAACTTCATACACTGCTTGTTAAAAAATGTTAATATGTAAACAGATATTAAACAATAATTAATTATGCCTATGCTGAATTGTTTAGGGAAGTATCTGAAATTTACACTAAAATGTATATTTTTTTGAAACTCCATTGTTCAATGGATAAACAGAGGGACAGACAAATATATGGTAATATAAGTACTGGAAAACGTTAATAGTAGAATCCAGTGCTAATATACTGTAAAATTCGTCAACTTTAAGGTACATTTAAAATTTCTCATAATAAACTGTCAAGAAAAATGTTAGTATTTCTGCAGTAAAATTAATTTAGTAGTGCATTTTAGAGACTCAAATAGTATAGGCAATCTAGAATTTTAAATTCATTGAAGGAAGGAAAATTTTACTTTAAAACATCTTGAACCTGATCTGTGAAGGTACCTGTTTTAAATGTAGAGGTGAACCATAACAGCACAATGAATAAGTATTATGCATGACAGTCTTCACATACTTCCTGTGCAAATACATAATTCTATCCTCTCTACAATATTAGATAAGACAGTATTTGAAAATGACACTGGAATAAAGTTTTTCCAAACATCAATATTAAGCTCTTCCCAATCCATCACACTATCGATCACTAAATATAAATGCAATGTAGATCAAAGTGGAAAAAAAAAATCAATGACTGTTGCCAGCCTTGGACAACTGGATTCATTTTCAGGATGTATGGCTCCTGATCAATTATCATATAGTTTTACTCAATATCAAACTGAGATTGCATGAATTAAAAAAAAAAAGATGTAGAACATAGAATTCACACAAAGCTTTATTATTCCAAGCTCCTATTTTATGCATTGTGACTAATGGCAATAATTCTGTCGTCTCTTCTTTCTTTGAAATTCTAAAACTTGCTAAAGGCACTCATAATCTGGGCTTAACAAAGCCAGAGTCACATGGGACCATAAGCCAGTATTTTTTTGGTAGCTACCCAGAAGGGGAGTTGATAAATGATCCTTCCATTCGTAGCGGGAAGACAAAGTCAAACAGCTATCAGTAGAAATGTCGTATGAGAAGCTATTTACCCAGCTATTTGTCCATTCAGTAAGATTGACAGTGACAGCTCACAATGACAGGGGTCCACCACCAAAAATATTAAAGCAACAAGACATTCTTTACGAGGCATGAAACTTCTAAATGGTGATTTGGCTGGTTGAAAAAAGAAAAGCCAGCAAGATGGAATCTTTTTAAAGGATCTGTTCAAAAGCCTGCATTAAACTTTTACCTATACTAACAAAACATTTCTCTACTTCTAAAGCAGCTCTGTTGTCTTTCGTATATGCCCCACCAAGTTTTTAGAAGGTCCTTCCAGCCTGTGTTCTGACACTGAGGAAACAAAACAGATTAGGTTCCAAATCCATCACTCCTAGGCCTCTCTGTAGAGGGCATTATGCAGAACAGTTACATGTCTCCCCTGACACAAGTGAGATTCATTTTACATGGGTCACTGAACAGTCCTCCAACTGTCATTGTTCATAGTCCCCGCTGATTCAGGAGTGAGGGAATCATTAAAACCACCATTAATCCTTCGAGTCTATCTACAGAGGAAGATTTAATCAGATATATAATATATATGCATATACACATACATATGTGTGTGTGTATATATATATATCTTTAATCCTAGTTCAAAGTATAGACACAAGCAAGCACACCAGTATTGTAGAACAGCTCTATAAAATAAGGTAGATCTCATGCTTTCCTTTCAGCTGTTTAAGTTAGAGGGACAAGGAGATGATCTCAGACAGCCATGATTTTTCATTCAATCTCAGGGTTTCAAAAAATTCTAAATGGTTTTCTACATTCATCAACTAAGGAAAAGGGGCAACAGTGAGGAAGAGTTGGAGGAAGTTTTTGCAAATGGTATAGGACAATTATTCACCTTGCAGATTTCAGTGCAATAAGAGACAAACAGACGCACGTCATAAACAACATGCACATATTTACAAGTTGTGATACATGACATACAAAGACAAAACCAACAAAACATTTTCTGTTCAGTGTGGAGTTGAAAGGATCATATGGCACACTCAGCTCTGTAGCTGCATATTTTTGAAAAAACACTTCGAAGACATAAGCAATCTAATCTTTTAATTGGAACGCCAAAATTTTTCTTTTACATCTTCTTGCCCTCAATATTTTAGAAGAGTTTCTAATTGTTATCTTCAACATTGATTTCTGAATGACAACTTACATGAAGATATTCACAGAGAAGAGACTTTGATGCTCTGTGTTCTTCTTGGAGATCTAGAACAAGAATCTACTTATTTGACTAAAGGTTTTCCATTAGTTAGGCCTCTGTCCATCCTTGTATACAGTACATAAAAAGTTATTAATGTGATTCCTGGGGAGCACAGGGTGCAAATTCTAAAGGAGATTACAGAGCAGGACCTGATTTTACTAAATGAAATTGACAGAGATCACATATCACTGAGTGCAATACTAACAACAGCCTTCTTTGACAGGAAAAAAACAACACTGTCCATAAGGAGTGCATGAGTATGAGAAACTGTGCCATGCAGGGTGTATTTACCTAGGCATTTCCTTTCTGACACCTCTGTCACCGTTTGTTTCACCTATGGAACACAGGAGAATATTGCAAGGTAACAAGCCCAAAACACAACCCACTGTCATAGAGATTTGTGATTCTTTTTTTGGATGTGTATGTAACCTTCATAATCATGGAAGTTATTTATCAACTGCCTAGAGTTTGGAAAGTAAGGAGCAAACCCAGCTATTGTAGGCAATATGGTTTCTAAGGTGTCATATAAAGCAAACATCAGTCTTTTTTAGTGCAAAGAAATAGAACAAGTAAGAAACAACACTATAAATCTAACTTTTTTCTTTAAAAGAAAATGCATTTATGCATTCATAACATCCATTAAGGGCACTGAGAGACTAGAAACCTGAATATGCAAGGCCAGGAAAAACACGAAGGCCTTAAGTCCACTGCTATTACATATATAAAATGAAATTGTTAAGTGGGGAGAGTACAGAAGATCCTTTCATTAATTTTATCTGCAAAGAAAAAACTGAAAGTGAATGAATGCCACTTGTATAAAATGTAAATTCTTATCCACAATCTTTTACTGTTATCTAAGGATTCAATGAAATCTTCTCTATGCTATCACATAAAACTACATATACATAGGTTTATATACGTGTGTGTATATATATAACTACATATATATATATACACACACATACATATACATGTGTATACATATATGTAGTCACACACAGAGAGGGAAAAAATGAATTTTTAAATAATCGTAGAAACATGTGGCCAGCACTGTCATATTAAAATCTACCAAAAATTTATACTTAGCAGCAAAATGAGTAACCTACTAATCAATAAGAGAAGCTCTAAACTGCCCTAAAATAATCAATTATACTTATAGCTTACTGCAAAAAGTGTTATTATACTGATTCACAGGTCTAGATAGAACTTCAACAGAACATTATTTCATTCTTCTGTTTCTGGGATAAAATAAAATTATTAAGTAATTCTACTTTTCAAAAAACCATGACTTCAACAGAAGGGTAACTTGAGAGTGTACCAGAGTGTACCAGTGTACCAGCATCACAAAACTTAATTTTAAATATGGGTCTAGATAATTCAAAAATTGTTCAGAGGTACTAAAGAAATGGAATGATGATTATAATTTTCCTTCTCCTTATCTCTTTGCCTATAGAACTTTTAAGGAAAAATAGGAGTTTTATTTTTAATTAGTAATATAAGCAATCAAAAGTGAATTTACCATAGTGCAAATATATTGCTCAATATAAACTTCTATGAACATGGCCTTTCAAAAGAAGTATGGATGAGCACCCATCTTATCCATGTAAATATAGTAAATAAGTAAAATACAGTTAGTGAAAGTTCATAGAATCCTCCACTGGTTAATCTAGACAAAACACTAGAGCGTCTCATTTTAAAAACAAAAAGCAAAAATGATAATACTGTTCTAATTATCATATATGAAACTAATCTATATTTTTATTAATCTATATCTTCAAGGAAGCTGAATTATAAAGAATAATGCCAATTTTTCTATTGGAAATGATATTAAAATTTGATTAACTGTTTTAAAAAAATTCTTTTCTTTCTTGGAAATAGTAAAGTAGTGATTTTTTCAGGACAGTCTATAAATTAGCAAGACAAAGAAGAATGTAAGTAAAATGTAAGGATCCATTTATCTAAAAAGTCTATGAAAACAAACATCAAGGGTTCTGAACTTACAGTTGAGACCATCACATAAGTGCATGTTATTATCATGAAGTAACTCTAAGTTGAAAAATCAAACAGATTTCATTTCCCAACAGCAGTTGAAAAAAATATATTTAAAAAAAAAAAATCACATCTATCCTGAACTTATTGGATATTCAAATATGGGGCTTGGAAAACCTACAACACCATTCTGGGGCATGAAAATGAGCTAACTGGATAAGCTAATTCGACCGGAGGAGAAAAAAAAGAGGAGAAAAGAAGGTGAATTTAAATGCGCCAAATTCACAACTGAAAATCAAGTTTTGCTATCTGGAAGTACACAAACACATTAGAAGTGTCTGAATCCAAGAAAACCTACATTTCAATAAGGAAGGGACATGATAAACAGAAAACACTGTTCTGGGCAAGATTCTAATGCAGTTTACATAGTATATCCTACTGACAATTCATTGAGTTGAGATGGTAATGCCAAAGAAACCTTGGGAAACTAAAATCTTTGCTTACCTGCTTTTACTGTGATCTAAAGCAAAAACTCGATAAAACTATTTAACAATACATAACACTAACATTGTAAAAGAATATGAAGTTTTTAAAGAGTTAAAGCTCTAAGTGGTCAGGCTACTAGTTGACCAGAACTTGGTCAAGATAAAAAGGTAAGTCTCATGGGGTAGGTAGGTCACAGGCTTTAAGCAGCTCAACACAACTGACCTGAAAAAGCATCATGACTTAAGCACATTCTCTTCCTTCCCCAATTCTGACACCTTATGGTACCACTGCAGGTTACGTGTATTAACATTAAGCAGAGGAATGTACTCGTATCGAAAGAACCACAAAGCAGGGCATGTTGACAGAAGGCGAGCAACAGGCAGGACAAGCTGCTCTATCTGAATATGACAATCACTATACGTAGCCCAGATTCTCCATCTCATTCCTGTACCGCTGTTCAGACACCTTGCTTTTATGTTGCTTGCTCTCTAAATGCTGCCGGAATTCCACCTCTTCACCAGCCCCAACATTACACATGGAGCAGTAAAACTGGCCACTTGGAGTAACACACATGGCCAGATCACGTGGAATTCTCTGCCGAGAACGGGGATTGAAGTAAGGACCTGCTGAAACAAAGAGACAAAAGTAATATATTCACTTCAAAATACTAAGCAAATGATGGTCTGACAAATTATCACTGTAATTTGTAATTCTAAGCTCAAAGTATAAAAGTCACAGATTCCTAGTTTGAAAAAATGGGAAGTTAATGGGTTTTTCACTACACTTGATCTTAGTCAAAAGGCCAAGAAGCGATATGGGTTTTTTTAAATTACAATTTTATACAGGTTCCGTCTAAAAGGCTAAAGTGATTCCTCCAACTATTGTCAGAAATGTTACTGTAGAGCCAAACCCAAACTCTAAATGGCAATGTCTCTAAAACGTGAATATAATTTTAGAAATACTTTCATTTCTAAGCATTATATCAAAAGTTATATCATTCCAATACTTTAATCCAAAAAGTCTACTTCTAAGAATTTCACTAAGAAAATGTTGAGAATTTTTGCATAGAGATTTATCAATGAGGACATTTATCTAACTAGAGTTTATAAAAGTTTTTTTGGGAAGGTAAGGATAAAGGAAAGATCCAACATCAACTCAAAAAAATCGTAGTAATGAATGCAATGAAAAACTAAACAGTCACTAAAAACAATGCTATAGAAAACTATGTAATTACAATATTTGATTATAATATGCTATTACATTGAATAAGAATATCACAAAATACGATCACATTTCCATTTTACAGAATATACACAAAAATGTTGGTGGAATTCTTGATAATTTTATTTTCTTTTTTTATGTAACTGACTTAAGTTGGCCCATTAGCTCAATACTTTTCTGCTTTCCTACTAAAATAATAAACATCTAAGGCTTTTCTTAAAACATTACTTTGACTACATGCTACAAATTTTGATACTTTATTACAATTTGATTCTAAGAATGTTCAATCACCAGTATGATTTTTTTCTTTGGTGAGAGAGTTATTTAGAAATGTTTAAAAACTTCCAAACACACAAAAATTTTGTGTTTTTATATTATTGACATCTCATTTACTTGTACTCTGATCCAAGAACATAAGTCTAAATGGCCTTCTGTCCTAAAGGTTTTCGTTTCTTTTTAATCTAATGCTAAAACAGCTATCTTAGCTTCCTTCATTTCAACTGAATATTTTCTATCTAATCTTACAATTTTCTTTTTCACTGGGACTTTAAGTTTACATTTATTGCAACAATGATAAATGTTTCAGACTTTCATGAGGTTTATTACATTGTGTTCTATATGTCCCTTTTTTCTATGCTTCTTTTGCCTTTCCAGTCAATTTGTTGTTGTTTGTTTCACTGTTCACATGAGTGAACTCTACTTATATATGTATGCACTGGAGGCTGCTGCTGCTGCTGCTGCTAAGGCACTTCAGTCGTGTCCGACTCTGTGTGACCCCATAGACGGCAGCCCATCAGGCTCCCCCGTCCCTGGGATTCTCCAGGCAAGAACACTGGAGTGGGTTGCCATTTCCTTCTCCAATGCATGAAAGTGAAAAGGGAAAGTGAAGTAGCTCAGTCATGTCTGACTCGTAGCAACCCCATGGACTGCAGCCCACCAGGCTCCTCCGTCCATGGGATTTTCTAAGCAAGAGTACTGGAGTGGCTTGCCATTGCCTTCTCCACTGGAGGCTGAGGCAGGGAAAAGATGAAGGACTACTCTCCCAACTGAAGATGATGAGAAAATGCAGAAAATATTCCTATCAACTAGTAATTCTCAACTAAAAGTATGTATCAATCACTGAGGAAGCATTTGCAAAACACACACATGTCTGAGTCCCACTCTAAATTTATGGATTGAAAATCTCTAAGTCATAATTCAACTATGTGTATTTTATAAAAACTCCCCAGATAATCTGAGTCACTCCCCTGGTTAAACACCACTGTTATCATTTTTATTTTCCCTAATAACTGGGGATTTAATGTGGTGCAGCTTGAAACCAAATATTTCATTTTTATACTACATTTAAATGTCTCAGCTGGCAAACATCAGAAGTAACATAAAGGCATTAAGATAAGACACTTTAAAACCTAGACTCAGTTATGTGAAATTCTTGTACATCAAGTATACTTCAACATTTTAAAAAGTTGCATTTTGGTCTTAGAACCCAAGGATGTATCACCTTTCCATTTAACTCATTTCTTATTCTTGGTTCTTTGAAATAAAGTCACATTCTTGATGTAAAAAAATTAAAATCAAAATAAATAATACACTAAATAGGAAATAAATAAATAAGACCTGAAATAAACACCAGCTTGAAAAGCCACTAGACCAATTCCACAAAACGAAAGCTAATCCCAAGTTCTCAGGGCTATCTATCACCATTAAAGGAAATAAAAATAGTGGACACCATTTGCAAAACATAGCCAAGGCATGTAAAAAGCCACAGAATACCTGAATTATTCTGTACTGCATACGTATTTCTCCTGTGAGGCATCATCTTATATTCATGCCCTTCTTTCCGGGTCCGCCGTTGACCGACCTCTGAGGAGTCTCTGGAGAAGAGACATTTTAAGAGTGAGACTTCTAAACAAGACTCCCTTTCAACTGCTTTTCTCTAGAGACAGTGAGTCTCACATAACACTCTGGCCTAAGAGAAAACGGCAATACCTACGAGAACGAGTTACTCTGAGCTTCCGCCAGCCGCAGCCTCTTGGCATGATTCTTGCCTTGATAGTGAGCCTGGGCCACAGCCGGAGAGCTGAAGGAGGCATCACAGAGCTTACAGTAATCGTTTTCTGTGGCCAGGATCACTCTGCCTCCTGGCTTAAAGGAGCCCATCTGAAAGCAAAGACACAACAAACAAGGTTTTAAAGCATGGACTCTGTTCTCTTCTTCTCAAAGTTCCTTCCTTCTAAGAGCTGAAAAATAACCCGTTATGGTATGACCATGAGCACTCAGCTTTATGCTGCTGCTACTGCTGCTAAGTCACTTCAGTCGTGTCCGACTCTGTGTGACCCCATAGACGGAAGCCCACCAGGCTCCCCCATCTCTGGGATTCTCCAGGCAAGAACACTGGAGTGGGTTGCCATTTCCTTCTCCAATGTGTGAAAGTGAAAAGTGAAAGTGAAGTCGCTCAGTCATGTCCGACCCCTAGCGACCCCACGGACTGCAGCCCACCAGGCTCCTCCATCCGTGGGATTTTCTAGGCAAGAGTACTGGAGTGGCTTGCCATTGCCTTCTCCGACTCAGCTTTATAAGGACAGGAAATTGTTCGTTTCAGAAAAAAAGAGGAAAAAAAGGTTTGGAGACACTTAATTGTGGTTTTGCATTACAATCACCTGTGTACCAAGCTGATGAATGCCTCATTGCTATTTTCATTGAAGAAATTTCAGAAAAGAAGTTAAAAAACCCAACAAGGAAGATTTAGGACAGCACAGGTAAGGTCTAAACTCACACTACCAGAACCAGAGAGAAAAAGTCTTCCCAGAATCCATTAACAAGCATGTACTAAATGCCTACTATTTATAGGGCTTGCAACCTAACGCAAAAGTGACACACAGCTATGTATTAAAAACTAAACCTCTATCCTCAGAGTCTATAAATTAGCTACAGATATAGTATGTGTGTGTGTGTGTTAGTTTCTTAGTTGTGTCCAATTCTTTGGGACTCCATGGACTGTAGTTTGCCAGGTTCCTCTGTTGATGGAATTCTCCAGGCAAGAATACTGACGTGGGTACCCTTCCTTTCTCCAGGGGATCTTCCTGACCCAGGGATCAAACCCTGGTCTCCTGCATTGCAGGCAGATTCTTTACCATCTAAGTCATCAGGGAAACCCAAAGATACAGTATAATTAGGTGGAAATAACCAGCAGGTCCAGACAACTGTATTCAGGTTAGGAAACAATGAGTTAAGGGAACCTTAACATAGTCCCTGGAAAACAGTATGCACTCAGTTAACTACTGCTGGGTTAACAAAACACGCCAAACTAGATTTTGGCTAAAGAATTAAATATACAATAAAGAATCTGGAAAGCGTATCATATCAGGACCAGCTGAAGCAAACAGCATTGTTTCACCTAGAAGAGAAGATTTTCTGGGGACAGGATAACTGTTTTCAAAAATCATAAAGGTTTGTGCTATGAAAGAAGCCCACGGTTGTTTGCCCAGGAGGGTGAAACCAGCTGAAAACAGTCTCTAACAGGAAGGAGCCATCCAATTCTAGAGCAGCCTTCAAGAACTGGCACTGGGAAAACTCCTCAGCCTGAAGATCTCTCTGGGTTTTCTGCTGTCCTCTGATTCTGTTTCTAACATATCTCGTTTACCCCACAAATTGGGGAGGATAGACGAACAGCGGATACCGCGATCCACATCATAAGGACTGACAATCAGAAAAGTAAAATTATACCATGGTGTTTAGGAGTAGAGGTGTAAGGTCAAGAAAAATCATTGCCCCACTTTAAAAAATTTGTAACACCACAGACAAGTTATTTGGCTTACCTGGGCTTATAATAAACTTCCAAGTGAGACCAATGCTGCTGGCCCATGGATCACACTTTGAGAAATAAGTGAATACCTCTGAGTTGTTTCAAGCATTAAATGAAGTTAGGACCCAGGCCAAGAAGGAGACAAGGAAGGAGTCATGGGCACCCAATACAAGGAAGCATCATAAAACTAAGCAATCAGGATGAAAAAATACTTAGTGGAATATTTTCACAAATCAAACCCACAGCCAAAAAAATCAATGAGAAACAAAATATCAAAATTTTAAATAAAGACAGGATCAGCAACAGTGTCATGCCAAACCATATTGCAGCCTAAGGCAAAAGGAAAATCAATAACACTTATCCTATCTTTAAGCTTTTGCCATTTTGTTCACCACTGACTTTTTCACATTAATTTTGCAGTTTAAAAATATCACATTATTTATCTTGATCACTGAATATTTTAGCTCCCTCTTAAATTCTGTGCCTAAGTCAAGTACATCCCTCATCTCACCCTCGTCCCAGGGCTGAAAGAAGTAATGTCTGAAAAGTGCTTAGCAGAGTACCTGGCATAGTAAGAGATTAAAGTGATTATTAGTTATTATTATTTATGACCTAAGGGGCTTCCCTGATGGCTCAGTGGTAAAGAACCTGCCTGCCAATGCAGAAGATATGGGTTAAATCCCTGGGTTGGGAAGATCCCCTGGAGAAGGAAATGGTAACCCACTCCAGTACTCTTGCCTGGAAAATGCCATGGACAGAGGGGCCTGGCGGGCTATAATCCACGAGGTCTCAAAGAGTCAGACACCACTTAGAGACTGAGCACTGAGCACACACATTTATGACCTATAAAAAAAATAATACTTCAAAGACAGATTAGAATCCATATTTAAGAAAGTACTAAAGTACAGGAATATCTTGCCTCAAACACCTATCTCCCAAAGAGTAAATGGAACTTGGCTCTCAAGTGTGGGTCATGATACCAAAGTCCAGGAAGAATGTATACAGGCTGTCTGTACAGAAGTAAGAAAGGGGCAGCTTCAAGAAACTGATCTTGCTGGAAGACAATATATAAAGTCAATGGGGGAACTTTTCTGGTGGTCCAGTGGTTAAGACTTTGCCATCCAATATAGGAAGCACAGGCTTGATCCCTGGTTGGGAAGCTAAGATCCCAGACATGCCTCATAACCAAAAAAATTCATAAAATAGAAGCAATATTGCAACAAGTTCAATAAAGACTCTAAAAAATGGTCCACATCAAAAAAAGAAAATCTTGAAAAAAAATAAAGTCAGTAGGATTGATCACAATCGAGATAAATGTTTAAAAATCTTTCTTTTCATTCAGGGCTTTATGTAGACATTCAGGGCCATTTAACTCAGAATTTTCAAATATACATACAGAAAGCCTCATGAAATAATTTTGTTTCATCATTTCATGAACCATAACAAAATCCAATGAGAAGTCTTTGGATTCATGAATTTTTGCATTAAATCCAGTTATCAATGAGCTAAAAGCACCAAGAAGGGTGTTTTAGGAGTACTGACTCAGCTGTACCTTGATGGACACACAGATGACAAACTTCATCCATGACCACCTGTGCACGGGACAGCTCCCACCCTGACACTCCAGTCTCACCTGCGGAGGGACTGAAACAGCTGGAGCAGCCACAGGTTCCACTGCATTGCTCATTCTGGCAGGAGGAGGACAGCTATTTGCTGCATAGTAATTTCGAAGTTTCTTACCATGATTTTTACCCTAGAAATAAAATGAAATGAGTAATGACTGTGAGGAAGATGTATCAAATTGATTTAACATATTTACTAAAAAAGAAAAAAATGCATGTTATCCTTTCAGAGATACGCAACAGTGGGGTAAATAGTAGATAGATTTGATTATTACATCTTAAAGTAAAAGACTCTACTCTTTGACTCTAACAGAATGATTAATCTGGGAGAGATAAGCGAACAAAGTCAAAAGACATTAATTTCCTATATATTTCTGGAAAACAACCATTTTCTAGTGATCTGTATCCCCTCCCAACTTGTTGCCATTCATATGCCACGGCCTAAATATGAATTTTATGACACTCTGATCTAATCTATTTTAGAAGTCAGTAATGAAATGGATAATCCAATTACTTTTACAAAAATAGCACTTACAGAGTATCTTTTTACTTACAAAGAACTCTCCTGGGCATTAGCTCATTTGCCACTCACAAAAATCCTGAAAGAGGAATTTGTTAATGTTATCCAAATATGACAGCTGATACACTGCAATCCAGACAGCACAGAGAACTTGCCTCCGACACCTTCAGGAGGCCTATCAGTGGGGTCGCAGCTTGAGGCAAGCCTTCTAAATCCAAAGCAAGGCCCTTTTTCATACAGCATGATGGCTTCAGGATACACTGTGAACCTCTATTAAAATGGATCTGCCACTCTCATCATGGTTCCTTTATCATTCTCAAGTTTGTGGCTGAGCTGATAAAAAACTGGTGGGAAGGGGCAGTCCAAAAGTATCCTAAATGAGGGTTAAATTGTACATTACTCTTTAAACTGCACTGTAAAAACCAAACATGTAGGCAAATATTTATATACCATCTACTATATATGCTAAACCCTAGAAATAAAAAGGACTAGCTAGCATATGATCTAGAGGAGGAGACAAATATGTAAGCAGTTAAAGGAATGAGTAAAATTCTACCTTATGGCCCCTGAAATGCTATAAAGGTGCTCTTACCATTATCACAGTGAACTCCAGGGAGCCAAATCCAGTGATCACATCTGTGCCTTCATTATACTGTAACTCTAAGAAGCATGATACTATTGATACTCCCTCCTTCTATCATCTTCTATGACTCCCTGTTACCTCCCAGCCTCTCATTCTCTAAAGGCTGCAGTGTCCAATGCACTACCCTCAGCCCTCTTTTCTCTCCATCCATACACAAACCCTAGGTTATTTTACTCAGTCTCACAGCTTTAAAATACAGTCAATAAGTTGGTGATTCCCAAAATTACCTATCACTATTCCTGTTATGGACTGATTGTTTATGTCCCTCCAAAATTCCTATTTTGCAATCAAATCCCAATGGGATGGTAGTTGGAGGTGGGACCTTTGGGAAGTAATGAGGTCACAAGGGTAGAGTCCAATTAGTGCCTTTAAAAGAAGATATCAGAGAGCTCCCTTGCCCGCTTTCCACCATGTAAGGATTTAGGAGAAATCGGCTGTCTGTAATCTGGAAGAGCATCTCAGAACCCACCCATGCTAGATCCCTGATCTCAGACTTCCAGCCTCTGCAACTGTGAGAAATAGATGTTTGTTGTTTGAGTCACCCAGCCTAAGACAGACTAAGACAATCCCTGACCTTCAGAGCCATATAGCCAACTGCCTCCTTGCTGTCCACACATTGCAGCCTTAAGAGGCGTGTGTGTGTGTGTGTGTGTGTGTGTGTGTGTGCATGCGCGCTCACCTGTGTCCAACTAGGCTCTTCTGTCCATGGGATTTTCCAGGCAATAATACTGGAATGGGTTGCCATTTCCTCCTCCAGGGGATCTTCCTGACCCATGGATTGAACCCACATCTCTTGTCTCTCCTACACTGGCAGTCAAATTCTTTACCACTGTGCCACATGGAAAAGCCCCTTAAGAGGCATATCCAACTTCAAACATCTTAAACATAAATTTTAATTCCCTCCCCACCACAGAATGATCTCATCACTGCCACCACCTCTGTTCATGTCAGTAATGTCATTAAATGACATTACTTCACCTACTTACTCAAGAAAAGCCAAGGAGTCCTTTCCTTGATTCCATCCCTCCTTAAAGGCAACACATTCAATCCATCAGCAAGTCCTGTCAGCCTACCTCTACAATATATTCTAAGTCATTCCATTTCTTTCCATGGACACTGAAATACCACAGTATTCCAAGCTACCAACTCTTTTCACTTGTAGTAGGCAACAACTCCGAATGGTCTCTGGTGTCCCTCTCATCCTCCTAGTATTCTCATATCAGCCACACTGATAAGTCACTGTCTCACTTAAAATTTTCCAATGGCCTCCTACTACACGTCAACTATAATCAGCGAATCTTTCCTGAAGCCCTTTTTGATCTGGCCCTATCTACTTCTCAGATTTGATTTCACACAGGCCCCCGTCTCCCTCCTCATTACGTTCCTGCCTGACAACCAAACACATACACTTAAAATATGCCAAACACATCGACTCTAAGGCCACTGCACTTGCTATTCTTTCTGCTTAAAATGTTCTTCTTTCCAATCTCTACATGGCTGGCTCCTTCTTACCTTTCAAGTCTCAATTCAAACAGCATAATCTGAGGTGTCACCCCCATCGACCAACACTTCCCCCACCCAACACACACACACTGAATCACATTATCACACTGGTTTTATTTCATCATAGTACCACTTATAACTCACTGAAATAACTTTTTTTGGTTATTTTTTTCTCTTTCCTATCCTCTGGAATGCAGACTCCTTGAAAATAAGGACCTTGTCCATCTTGTGTACTGTTCTAGCCCCAATTTCTAGAACAATTTCTAACACATAGCAGGCAATCACTATATATTTGTTGGCTAAACGAATCACTATTAGAGTGGAAATAAGGAACAAACTGCTAAGAGAACAAAGAGAAGGGAAGACTTACTTCTGCCTGAGAGTACCAGGGAAAGCTTCCCTGAAAGGGGTACATTAGGAGTTATCTTTTAAAATGAGCAAGTTTACTAGGCAGGTAAGGAATGAGGGGAAAGACAACTGTTAACAGAGGAACAGTGTAAGGAAACGGCAGTTTGCTTGAGATGGTCTCCAGGATCCTTTAGAAAAGAGGTAGGAGCTGATATACACAGGGAGCTAATTATGTATGGTTTTGTCGATGACATAGACCTTGGACTTTAGAGGCAGCAGGGGGCTCTGAAGGGCTTTAAGCACAGCAGTTAAATGACAGAATTGCATTTGACAAAGATCATAAGAAATGGGAAGATAGAAAAAAGAGCCTAGGGAATGAGGCTTCAGAAAAAAAGAGATTGAGAATGTCTGGTTAATGAAGTAAAATGGAAACCAGACAACTGTGTCATTATGGAAGTCTAGAACAAAATGTTTCAAAAAGAATCTAATTAGATACATTATAACCCAGGATATTTACTTTCAGGTATTCCAAACAAAAACTTCTGGAATTCCTACATTCCAGAGGGTAGGAAAGAGAAAAAAATAAGCAAAAAAAGTTATTTCAGTTAGTTATAAGTGGTACTATGATGAAATAAAACCAGACAGTGTGGTAATGTGATTCAGTGTGTGTGTGTTGGGTGGGGGAAGTGTTGGTCAATGGGGGTGACACCTCAGATTGAGTAAGATGCTGTTTGAATACCTGTTCTTATAGCTACCTATAAGAACAAAAGAATGGGAAAGACTAGAGATCGCTTCAAGAAAACATACACATAAGGATCTACCTATGACAACAATAGAATGGGAAAGAGTAGAGATCTCTTCAAGAAAATTAGAGATATCAAGGGAACATTTCATGCAAAGATGGGCTCAATAAAGGACAGAAATGGTATGGACCTAACAGAAGCAGAAGATATTAAGAAGAAGTGGCAAGAATATGCAGAAGATCTATACTATAAAATATCTGAATGACCCAGATAACCACAATAGTGTGATCACCCACCTAGAGCCGGACATCCTGGAAGATGAAGTCAAGCGGGCCTTAGGAAGCATCGCTACGAACAAAGCTACTGGAGGTGAGGGAATCCCAGTTGAGTTATTTCAAATCCTAAAAGATGATGCTGTGAAAATGCTGCACTCAATATGCCAGCAAATTTGGAAAACTAAGCAGTGACCACAAGATTGGTAAAGGTCAGTTTTCATCCCAGTCTCAAAGAAAGGCAATGCCAAAGAATGTTCAAACTACCACACAGTTGTACTCATCTCACACGCTAGCAAAGTAATGCTCAAAATTCTCCAAGCTAGGCTTCAACAGTATGTGAATAGGGAACTTCCAGATGTTCTAGCTGGATTTAGAAAGGGCAGAGGAACCAGAGATCAAATTGCCAACATCTGCTGGATCACAGAAAAAAAAAAGAGAAATCCAGAAAAACATCTACTTCTGCTTCATTGACTACTCTTTGACTGTGTGGATCACAACAAACTGTGGAAAATTCTTCAAGAGTTGGGAATACCAGACCACCTTACATACCCCCTGGGAAATCTGTATCAGGTCAAGAAGCAACAGTTAGAACTGGACATGGAACAACAGACTCGTTCCAAATTGAGAAAGGAGTACATCAAGGCTGTATCTTGTTACCCTGCTTATTTAACTTATATGAGGAGTTCATCATATGAAAGGCTGGGCTGGATGAATCACAAACTGGAATCAAGATTGTGGGGAGAAATACCAACAACTTCAGATACACAGATGATACCACTCTAATGACAGAAAGTGAAGAGGAACTAAAGAGCTTCTTGATGAAAGTGAAAGAAGAGAGTGAAAAAGCTGGCTTCAAACTCAACATTCAAAAAGCAAAAATCATGGCATCCGGTCCCATCACTTCATGGCAAACAGATGGGGAAACAATGGAAACAGTGACAGACTTTCTTTTCTTGGGCTCCAAAATCACTGCAGATGGTGCCTGCAGCCATGAAATTAAAAGACGCTTGCTCCTTAGAAGAAAACCTATGACCAACCTAGACAGCATACTAAAAAGTAGAGACATTGTTTTACTGACAAAGGTCTGTCTAGTCAAAGCTATGGTTTTTCCAGTAGTTATGTGTGGATGTAAAAGTTGGACCATAAAGAAAGCTGAGTGCTGAAGAATTGATGCTTTTGAACTGTGGTGTTGGAGAAGACTCTTGAGAGTCTGTTGGACTGCAAGGAGATCAAACCAGTCAATCCTAAAGGAAATCAGTACTGAAAATTCATTGGAAGGACTGATGCTGAAGCTGAAACTCCAATACTTTGGCCACCTGATGGGAAGACTGACTCATTGGAAAAGACCCTGATACTGGGCAAGACCGAAGGCAGGAGGAGAAAGGGATGACAGAGGATGAGATGATTCAGTGGCATCACAGACTCTATGGACATGAGTTTGAGCAAGCTCCTGGAGTTGGTAATGAACAGGGAAGTCTGGCGTGCTGCAGTCCATGGGGTCGCCAAAAATCAGACTGGACATCTCGACATGACTGACTGACCTATGAGAACTGTTCGCAGGAGGACTGTTTGTAACCACTGAAAAGTGGAAACAACTTAGGTGTCCAACTACAGGATAATGGATAAACTGTCGTCTGTTTATACAATGTAACACTATACCATGATGAAAATACAAATCCTAGGCCCTGTGTGACAACAAAAAAAGATTCTTATAACAAAATGTTGAATAAAAAGAACATATTGGAAAAGAAGATATATAGGCATAATCACTTCAATGTGAGCATTAAAATATGAAACCACTATATTTTATGTAGGAAGATATATATGTAGCAAAAATACAAAAAAGTGGTGGATGGGAAGGTGGGGCACAAAAATACCAATTTAGTATAGTGGCTACATCTGGGAGCATAAGAGCAGCTCAGTTCAGTTCAGTCAATCAGGCAGTCATGTCCAACTCTGCAACCCCATGGACTGCAGCACGCCAGGCTTCTCTCTCCATCACCAACTTCCAGAGCTTGCTCAAACTCATGTCCATCGAGCCGGTGATGCCATCCAACCAAGAGCCAGTAATGCCATCCAACCATCTCATCCTCTGTCATCCCATTCTCCTCCTGCCTTCAATCTTTCCCAGCATCAGGATTTTTTCCAATGAGTCAGTTCTTCCCATCAGGTGGCCAAAGGATTGAAGCTTCAGCTTCAGCATCAGTCCTTCCAATGAATAGTCAGGACTGATTTTCTGTAGGATTGACCGGTTTGATCTCCTTGCGATCCATCCAAGGGACTCTCAAGAGTCTTATCCAGTACCACAGTTCAAAAACATTAATTCTTTGGCACTCAGCTTTCTTTATGGTCCAACCTTCACCTCCATATTTGACTACTAGAAAAACCATATCTTTGAGTATTCAGACCTTTGTCGACAAAGTCATATCTCTGCTTTTTAATATGCTGTCTAGGCTTGCCACAGCTTTTCTTCCAAGGAGCAAGTGTCTTTTAATTTCATGGCTACAGTTACCATCTGCAGTGATTTTGGAGCCCAAGAAAAGAAAGTCTGTCACTGTTTCCATTGTTTCCCCATCTGTTTGCCATGAAGTGATGGGACCGGATGCCATGATTTTTGCTTTTTGAATGTTGAGTTTGAAGCCAGCTTTTTCACTCTCTTCTTTCACTTTCATCAAGAAGCTCTTTAGTTCCTCTTCACTTTCTGTCATTAGAGTGGTATCATCTGTGTATCTGAAGTTGTTGGTATTTCTCCCCACAATCTTGATTCCAGTTTGTGATTCATCCAGCCCAGCCTTTCATATGATGAACTCCTCATATAAGTTAAATAAGCAGGGTAACAAGATACAGCCTTGATGTACTCCTTTCTCAATTTGGAACGAGTCTGTTGTTCCATGTCCAGTTCTAACTGTTGCTTCTTGACCTGATACAGATTTCCCAGGGGGTATGTAAGGTGGTCTGGTATTCCCAACTCTTGAAGAATTTTCCACAGTTTGTTGTGATCCACACAGTCAAAGAGTAGTCAATGAAGCAGAAGTAGATGTTTTTCTGGATTTCTCTTTTTTTTTTCTGTGATCCAGCAGATGTTGGCAATTTGATCTCTGGTTCCTCTGCCCTTTCTAAATCCAGCTAGAACATCTGGAAGTTCCCTATTCACATACTGTTGAAGCCTAGCTTGGAGAATTTTGAGCATTACTTTGCTAGCGTGTGAGATGAGTACAACTGTGTGGTAGTTTGAACATTCTTTTGCATCGCCTTTCTTTGAGATTGGAATGAAAACTGACCTTTCAGATAGGAGCAGCTTAGTTGGGAAAGGACACAACTTCAATTGAACTGAAGCTAGATGACTCTAGCTTTTCATTCTAGAAGCTACATGACAAATACACATGTCCATTATATTATTTCAACTATTTTTTATGTCTGAGGGGCTTACTAATGATTTTAAAACACCAATAACAAAAAAAAGTAGTGGTTCTACCAGGTCAGGACAGAGAAGTAACACTGGACTTGAAAAGATACAGATATAACAGATATAAAGAATAACCTTGGTAAGAACCACTTCAGTAGAGTAGTGGGGGATAAAAGACCACATGAAGGAAAAGAATGGGAGAGGTGAAAATGGAGACAACCAACATGGACAGCTATACGGACAAGTTCTACTACAACATGGAGCAGAGAAACAGAGTACAGAGTTAGAAAAGGAAATGAATCAGTAGGAAAAAAATTTTAAGATGGCTTAGGCTTGTTTGCATGGCAACAGGAGAAGTCATTAAAACAAAAGAACAGATATGCAGGAACTACAGCACAAGTTACAGAACCATAGTCCATAAAAAGGCAGAAGAAAATGAGGTACACAGGATTACCGGAGGGATCAACCTTAGATAGTGTCAAGCATTTTAATTCCAAACCAGTATCTACAGCAGTATTTGAGCAAATATTGCATCCATACATTAACGATAATAATGGCAACTAACAATTTTGAGCACTTACGTGACAGGTAGTGTTTAAAGCACTTTATAAATATTATCTCATTTAACAATCATGAAATTTCTATCAAGTAAGTAAAATTATTGTTCCCATTTTACACATTAGGAAACTAAGTTCAACGAGTTAATCACTTACCCAGGAGTTTTCAGACAGTTCCACAGAGGCTGCCTAGATTTGCATTTCTCCATACATCCACCACAAACAACACAGAACAATAAGAAAAACAAAACTGCACAAATCCATTCCCTCCATACAACCAGAAGCCACAGAATGCCCAGACTCCAAAATAACCATAAGAAAAAAGAAAAGACATCAAATCCCAATGAGTAATCACTCATGCTCCTGCCACAAGCCTTCACAGTAAGCGAGAGCAGTCCAACAGAAACTGAAGGACAGAGAGAAGGAGCTGCAGCCAGATTATAAAGCTAAGATTGCTTTATAACCACTACCAGAAAGAGTAAATCCCCAAACTTTATAAATATTAAAGCATGATCCAGGCATCAACTGCTGGACAGGGACGTAAATGTACACATGATCTGAAGTGGCTATCTTCAAAGTGGCTTTCAGAGGAGAAAAAGGCAAAAAGGAAGGGAGAGGCACTCTTTGGCAATAAGCAGGTAAAGAGGAAAAGAAGCAAAATGGGAAAAGTTAGCATCATCAGGACAAGAAAGAACAAAGCAAAATTCAGAAGACAAGACTTTCTGGGTGGTCCAGTGGCAAAGAATCTGCCTACCAATGTAAGAGACACAGGTTCAATCCTTGGTCCAGGAAGATTCCACATGCCTTAGAGCAGCTAAGCCCATGTGCAATAACTACTGAGCCTGTACTCTGGAGCCCACAAGCCACAACTACTGAAGCCCGCACATTCTAGGTCATGCGTGCCACAACTAGAGAGTAGCCCCTGCTCACCACGAGAGAAAGCCCTTGCACAGCAACAAGGACCCAGTGCCATCAAAAATGAATTTTTTAAAAAAATCAGAGGACATATAAACACTCTCCTGACCACCACTAAATTTAAAAAATCATTAAAGAACTGGACTTTGCTACAGTGATAGAAGAGGTTGCCATTGAATTATGAATCTCATAAACTACCCAAAACCCACATAATGAATACACAAAAAGAAATCAATTCTACACAAAGTTACCACCAAAGGGGAAAAAAAAATACATCTCAGCAAATGAATCACACCTCCAAAACAAACAAAGAAAAAGAAACAAAAGAAAACAACACTCCAAACAGAATTAAATATATATTCAAGCAAAACTTTGAGGATATTTTAAAAAATCACCTTGAAACAGGAATTCAAAATGTACGAAGAAAATTCCGGCAAAATATAATGAGAAATAAAAAGAAGGATAATTTCTAGAAAGTAAAAGGTATTTATATCCAAAATGAGGAGTAAATCCAAGTGTCAAAGAAGAATAGACTCAAATGAAAATGTATAAGAGGCACTGAAGAAAGACGGAAAAGCAGTCAAGAAAATAAAAATAATAAAAATTTAAAAATTTAAAGGGTCAAGAGAGGAAGCAATAGAAGTGGAAGACAAGTAAAGAAAGAATGACTTATATAAAACTGGAGTCCCCAGAGAAGAAAAGCAAAATCAAACAATCAAACAGAACTAACATTTGAAACTATAATTGTTCAAAAGTGTCTAAAATTGTCCAAAAGTAAATGAAGATCTGAATCTACATATTGAAAAGGCATGCCAGGTATCTGGGAAAATTAACCCAGAACAATCAAATCTGCAGTGGATCTTTTAAACTGTATGAGACTTCAAAGAAAAGAAAAAAAAAAAAGTCCTCTTAAACTCTCCAGGCAAAAAGATCAAATAACTTACAAAGGCAAAGGAATTAGAATGGTGTCCACAATACACAAAGCAAGGCAATAATAATGGAACAGCCTTTTTTAAAAAATAAAGGTGTGAACCAAGGATTTTATGCCCAGCCAACTATTCCTGTATCAAATGTGAAATCTATAGAAAATATTTCTAAATACATAAGACCTTAGGAATTCAATACTTAAAAGTCACTCTTGAAAAATCTATTAGCACTTCATTCAACCAAGAAATGACTGGGAAAACCAGCAAAAGGACTGATGTTAAGTATTTTCAGGTGTCTAAATTATCAATGCTGGGAAAGATTGAAGGCGAAGGCAGGAAGAGAAGGGGATGACAGAAGATGAGATGGTTGGATGGCATCACCAACTCAATGGACATGAGTTTGAGCAAGCTCTGTGAGTTGGTGATGGACAGGGAAGCCTGGCATGTTGCAGTCCATGGGGTCACAAAGAGTTAGACACGACTGAGAGACTGAACAGAACTGAACTGTATCAAACACCAAAAAGGTGAAGATGACAGTGAAAGATTAATGTTCAAATATTATACATTATGACATGATGGAAATAATGCAACAAAAATGGGAAAAGAAAAGTAGAATAAGCTCATTGATTCTGTAATAGGCAACAGGTGGGATACCATTGTGAGTGAGTGAAGTCGCTCAGTCGTGTCCGACTCTTTGAGACCCCATGGACTGCCTACCATGGTAGGACAGCAACCAGAACCCCCGTCCATGGCATTTTCCAGGCAAGAGTACTGGAGTGCGTTGCTATTTTCTTCTCCAGGGGATCTTCCCAACCCAGGGATCAAACTCGGGTCTCCTGCATTGTAGGCAGATGCTTTACCATCTGAGCCACCAGGGAAGTCCCCTGGTGGGACACCATTAAATGGGATACCATTAAATGGTAGGATACCATTTAATGGGATACCATTAAAAGCTGACAAATCAGGTAGTAAAACAGTAAATAACTGAACAGGCTGGTAAAATCATATAAAATAGTGTAAATAAGAAGAAAATGAAAAAGGTGTACAAGGGATGATACAGTGTGACATTTTTCTAAATATACCTTTTGCACAGGTGTAGAGAACAAACATATGGACACCAGGTGGGGAGCGGGGGTGTGGGGTGAATTGAGAGATTAGGATTGATATACATACACTATTGATACTAAGTATAAAAGAGATAACTAATGAGAACCTATTGTATAGCTCAGGAAACTCTGTTAGTGCTCTGTGGTGACCTAAAAGGGAAGGCAATCCACAAAAGAGGTGATATATGTATACATATAGCTGATTAACTTTGCTGTACAGTGGAAACTAACACAACATTGTAAAGCAACTATACTCCAATAAAAATGAATTAAAACTCTAAATAAATATACCTTTTTGTATGATTCTGACTTTTAGAACTATATTAACATTCTACAGGCTTAGAAAAGAATCAAAGTCAACAAGAATTGGGGAAGACCCAAAGTGAAATAAGTACAAACAGAATAAGCCTAACTGTATGAAAAAATAACATGACCACACCAAAGGAGGAGGGAAGGAAAAAACTATTCACATAGTCAGTCTGAAAGTATCTCTCCCATAATACTTACTGAGCACAAAAAGAAAAGCAATAACTTTACAAAGGACAACACTAGCAGACAGCATCTTTGTAACCTAAGTAACTTTGTAAAACAGTATTTTGACTACACACTATAATGCTAGACACCAAAAGAACAAGAAATAAATATTATCCTCTCATTAGTATGCTTATTTTCCAAAAGGACATAGATTATCAACCCCAGAACTATTTTATGTGTACTGTGAGTGTGTACGTGTTTGTGTGTGTGAATGTGTGAACTGTGTATACATATGTGTATACATATATAACTAGCTCTGTCATAAGAAGTCTAGAAGCAATGACACTCTACCAAAAGGCACACCCAACACTCAGATTTTGGTCTCTAAATACCATTCTCCAATTAAAAAAAAAAAAACCTGGCTCCTTGAAGAAATGGTTGACATGGGGAAGGTACCAAAAAATCTTGGAATACTCTGTATTGTCAGAAAGTAAGGAACTACACAAAAAATAATGGGGACATGTCAAATGAACATAAGCACCAGCCTGAAGGTAAACACACTGGTCAAATGTGAGACAGTTAAACATCAAAATAAATTATAGTAAGTGTTTATATCCCTGAATTAATATAAGAATCTACAATCGATAGTGATACTAATTATTTGGGAAAGTTCTTCATTAAAGTAAAATTCTAACTATAAATATAGAAAGAATGATTGAAGTAGGAAAATCACCATTTGGCAAACACCACAGTAATAATTACTGCAGGGAAAAATCATTAATAGATGCTATTATCACTATTATGTACATAACTATGTAAAAATAGAATGAGAAATATTCACATAGTCTCAAGGTATCTCCCCATATGATACTTATTACACATAAGAAGAAAAACAGTAATTTACAAAGGAGAGCCCCGGCAGGCACCACCTTAATCAGTGATCAAAAGTTAACAGCAGTAGTGACAGAAATATTCACATCAAGTCCTTTCCAATATGAAAAAATAGGAAAGACACAATATCAGTTCTGTGGTATTCCTGTCCAAAGAAACCACATAACCTGTATTCAACCATGAGAAAACAACAAACAAACCCAAACTGGGTCATTCTACAAAACAACTTCTCAAAAATTGCAAGAGAGTAAAAAGCATAGAAAAATTTAGCCCATCCACATCAAAGAACACATAGCACTACAGGCAAAAATTTATCTAGGATTGGATCCCTGAACCAGAGAAAGCACATTAGTAAACAACTGATGAAATGTAAAAGGTTTGTATAGCCAAAACTATGGATTTTCCAGTAGTCATGTACGGATGTGAGAGTTGGAACATAAAGAATGCTGAGCACTGAAGAATTAATGCTTTTGAATTATGGTGCTGGCGAAAACTCTTGATACTCCCCTGGAATGGAAGGAGATCAAACCAGTCAATCCTAAAAGAAATCAACCCTGAACATTTATTGGAAGGACCGATGCTGAAGCTGAAGCTCTAATGCTCTGGCCCCCTGATGCGAAGAGCCAACTCACTGGAAAAAGTCCTGATTCTGGGAAAGATTGAAGGCAGGAGGAGAAGGGGACAACAGAGGACAAGATGATTGGATGCCATCACCAACTCAATGGACATGAATTTGAACCAACTCCAAGAGATGGTGAAGGAAAGGGAAGCCTGGTGTGCTACAGTCCATGGGGTTGCAAAGGGTCAGACATGACTTAGCAACTGAACAACAACAAAACAGTCTGTAGAGCAGATAATACTGTTGTTATCAGTATCGAGTTCCCAATTTTGATAACTATACTATAGTTATATCAAATATTAATACTGGGGGAAATCTGATCAGGTGCACGCAGAAATTTTTAAGAAGCGTTTTATATAATAAAGTTATTCACATTTAAAAGTTAATAAAATAAAATAAATGTTGCCCAAAGACACAAGTAAACGCCAGAACTGAGAACACTTGTTCCAGAGTCCATACCACCCTGCTCCACTGCACCTTAGGACAACTAAACACAATTAAGGACTCACTCAAGTACTAGGAGCTGTCCTAAATGTTTTATACCTACTAACTTGCAGGTATGATAAGTATCTTCATTATCATCATCATCTTCATAAGGCATAGAGAAATTAGGGCATATTTCCAATACCAAACATCTAGTAAGTATTTCGTACTAGAACTTGAACACTAGTCTGACCCCATGATATGTTAACTAAAATCCTATAAAACAGATGCTAGAAAAGAAAATAATAAGAAATCAATATACCCCTAAAAATTAAAGATATGATTATCAAAATTTAAAAAATTCAACACAGCATTAGAATTCAAGAATACCTCTCAGAAATTCAATAAAGGGGAAAAATAAGAAATATGAAGACTCAATCCAGCTAATCCAAGATAGTGCTAATAGAATTACCAGGAGAATAAAAGAGAAATATAGAGAAGAATATTATCAAGGAAATCGTATCAAAAAAAATTCCCCAGAGCGTAACAGAAACAAGAGTATGCAAACTGAAAGGATCCACTAGGGCTGACAGGGACAAATGAATGAAGACCCAGACCCAGACACACCCATCACTGTGAAATTTCGGATACCAAGGATAAAAAAGAAAGCCTAAAAACTTCCAGAAATAAAAGCCCAAAATTAAAGTGGGTCACCCACAAGAGAATAAGAATCTGAATAAGATTTCTCTTCAGCATCACTAGGAAGACAAAAACAAAACAAAACAACACAGGTATACCTGCACACACAATGCAGTATAGCATTTAACCTTTTTAGAAAAATAATAGTCAACCTGGAACTGAACTGTCAAGTATGAAGTTATAATACAGACATTTTTAGACACATAAAGGTATCTCAGAAAAATATTAATTCCCTTTCATTACTACTTCACTTTAAAGAGAGAGAAATGTGCTGTAATATACATTTATATTTATCCTTTCTTCCTTCAAGTAATGCGAAGATGTACTCCAACAGGTTAAAAAAAAGAAAACATGCATATTTAGAAAATGGCAACCTAAGCCATAGAGCAATGAAGAGAAATTCAAAACTAACAGCTGTACAGCAAACTCAGAGGGCAACCAGTTGAGAATGGAGCAAGAAGATAGAAGGACCTGGGGGCAAAAAGGGGATTCCACATAATACATAGAGTGATCAAGAGTTTGGAGAGGAAAATGAGGATATGATAAAGATATATCATGTAAGAAAAAGAAGGGGGAAAATGAAAGCAATGAAAAACTACTGGAAACAAAAAAAAAAGATACACAATGAAGTCATGATCCAAATGTAAAGCATCTGGTTCAAATCAGAACAAGAAATCAGTGGGTTTCATGAAGATAAGTGAAATGGATTACAAACAATAAAAGGAAAGATTAAGAAGCTAGTAGATTTTTTTAAGGCATAAGAATCTTCTACTTTTTCTAAGAAAGTGTGAGAAACTCAAGGAAAAACAAAAAACTATTTCAAAGTTATAATACACATCTGAAGGAAACTAAAAGGGAATGATTTTGAGGAACTGGTGGCTTTCAAGAAAGAGCTATCCATTTGAACATCTCTTTTAAGTAGCATGGAACCATTACATTGGAAACAGAAAGAAAAAGCTGCACTGAACAACATTTCCCTACTAATAATACAAAAGCTAAATATAAATTTTTAACAATTCGTGTCAACTTGCAAGCATAGGAAATTTAATCTGATTACAGAATAAACAAAAATGTTATAAAACTTGATGTCAAAATAAAACTAGAGCCAACTCAAGATGGGAGGCAGAAAGAAGAACAGAGAAGAAAAGGTAGGGCATAGCTGTGGAAGTGAGAATTGGTGATTACTGCTTTTCATTATAAATCTTTTATACTATAGGCATTATTTTGAGACAAAAATCTTTGAATGTTTTAAAGAGTAAGCTGTTACCAGTGCAAATGCTACAAAGAGGCTAAGTGAGAAACAGCTAGATTTCACCTCTAATGTCACAGATAGCCTTGAAAAGGACCATTACACTAGAATACCGGAATGGAAACCAGAGTATGGTGGGTCGGGAAATGAAAACTTGAAGAGGACAAGTATATCCAGCAGAACTCTAAGGACAGAAGAAAAGAAAGATGGCTAACAAGAGGAATTAAAAGGAAAGGGAAGGTTGTTGTTGCTATTTTTATTGACATGGGGAAAAAAACCTGAGCATGTTTTTAATCTGATTGAGGTGAACAAGGGATGACAGGTGATGAGATCCAGAGTACAGGGTGAGGAATCAGCCTTGTAGAGAAGAAAGGATATCTATTGTGAAATGCAAAGAAACCAGGTAGGGAGGGGGCTTCCCTGGTGGCTCAGCAGTCAAGAATCCGCCTGCCCTGTGTCACAAAGAGTCAGACATGACTGAGTGACTAAGTGTGCAAGAGGTAGGCAGGATGAGACAGAGAAGCAGAAAGGTGGTGAGATCCAGCTAACAGGGTCTCAGAGAGCTTCTATCCACCAACAGTTTATTTTGACCACTCTCAGTACACAGCAAGTTCAACTGGAAAACAATCAAATGGGAAATTTGGGGTGGGAGGACATAAAAATTAGCTGACATTAGAGATTATGCTATCCAAAGCTGGGTGATCAATGTAAAAATGTGCGTGCCAAAATCAGTACTTTAAATCTGGGGATAACATCAGCTGTATCCTCTGAATTATGAATGAAGGTCACTACCTTCTGTATTTCAATTCCAGAACTACTTTTTTCCCCTGTGTTCTGTGTTTTCAAATTAATCTACTTACTATGGTAGGTTGTTGTTCAGCTACTAAATATTAACAAATAGAAATCTATGTTGATGACAGCTTTTTTAAATGTACCTTGAATAACTAGTTCTTTTTCAAGTGAGTTACATGAACTAACAGGAAAAAATGGCTGATGTTATTTCAAAATGTAGAGGCCTTAGCAAAATTTATCCAATGCTTTTTGCTTTTTAAATTTCTATTAATGACCTTCTATCCTAAAGTGATTCTTCCTCTGGGCAATTATGCTGCTGAAACAGTATTATGTTACCCCATGTCTGGCTTACCCTAAGTAACCCAAAGCCTACAGACAGATTTTAATAAAACGAATACATATTTTTCCTCCAAAGGTTTTACTTTAAATTATAACTAAAGTCATCATTTTGAGACCACAAAAATATGTACCGTCATTAAAAATGAAACAATAGCAAAGGGTATTTTGAAGCAAGCTGACTGGGTTAAAAAGTCCTGGAAATAGAACTAAATCTGTGATGACCACTGATATGCATGGGTCATCACTAAGGCAGCCCCAGCTTAGGAACACGAGGATGGCAGGGAAAAATCTCAGTGAGCTTAAAGCGAAGTATTTGTTGAGCAGTTTCCATTGTGTGTCCTGGATTACTGGAACATGATATGGTCAGTCTCTACCGTAACACCACTCAAACCAGACTGAAGGTTGTTTACAATACCCTGGGCAATTTGAAACTTTGAGATTTCAACAATGGCATCAACTGACTAAAACGTTTTGAGTAATGTAATCAACTGTGATTTATTACCTCACATGAATGTGTTTCTAGCTTATAAATAGGCTACCACTGATCCCTTTTATCTCACACATAATTAAAATAATGAATCTGTGGTCTTGGTATCAGTCAGTATTAAAAAATTACAAAGCATGTTTTAGAGTTGAAATAAAACTTTATTTCCATCATCTAATCAGCTACCTTGCTGTATCAGTCTACAATCATTGCCATTCTGCCTATTTCTGGACCTCAGTAAGCCTTACTCATTAATCTTACTCTTGTCTCTAGAAGACTTCCTAAATCACAGCCTATTCGTGTATCCTTGGTAAAGTCTTCAATGTATCTTTCAGGATAACATTTCTGTGCTTTTGTCCTATGTAGGTGCACCCACGTATGTTGTGTTCACACTCTGCTTATTTATTATTCTGATCTACTCTTTGATCCACACTCTCACATGCTGACATTTCTCTCAGGTTGAAATCCAGATTTCACTTCTGGATTAGCTTTCTTCTATGCTATCCTAATGAAACTGCTCTGTACTTTTATACATGAACTGCTTGCTTTGTTTCTTACAGGAAGAAAACTTCTTCCCCTAAGAATTACCAGTAACACTGGTTTCATTCAAATCTTTGTTTCTGAGCTCTTAAGAACTGGCTTTTGTTACACTCAAACTTTTTGTTTTCTGTTAGGTTCCACTCTCTAGATACCAGTTTGCTTCTTCACTACTCTACTTTTCCTCAGTTCTTGGCTACTTAAATTGTTTCTAGAACCGGCTGTTCTTCTCCAACTTTTCCACTTAAAAATTCTGATAAAATTTAATTCCATTTTCTTCTATTTTCTAATTCATATACTCACTGTATCACTGAAGAAACTGAAATTAAGTATATATTACTTATCAGCTAAAAAGTTCAGAGCACACATACACACGTGTAGAAGAAAAAAAAACCTAAATAAATTCTGGTTCTCTTTCTTATCTAGTTTAAGCCTTAGAATCCAATGACTCTGCTCAAATTGAACTCTCTCTATGCATAACCAGAAGCATCCATCACTGTCTACAAAGTCACAAAGAGATAATAGGAAGAAAAAAGGCAGGATGTACAATCCATGCACATATATTTAAATTACATATTGCCCAAGAGTTTTCCCTCATAAAAGTAAACAATTTTTCTGTAAATGGTACTTACATGTGTATATGACACACAATTAACTTGCTCCCAAGTTAATGGATTAAACAGCTAAAAATCAAAACTTTAGAAACCAGGCTTGACTTTCATGAGTCGTAGGCCATAAAACCAAACATCCCACAGAAACAAATGAAGACAAAAGCTATTAATAGCACTGTGTGTTGAATTTGACATGGATCATCCTAACAGACCATAACCGAAAAGTAAAACGGGCAAAAGAAGAACCCATGTCAAACTATTGTCACGGGAAGTGATACACAGAGGGAATGAGGTAGAGGAGGGAGAAAAAGAAACGTAAAATAAATCCAGAAGAGGCTTTTATGAACCAATAATGATCAAAAAGGCAGACACGACAGAGCGACTAACACACTGGTCAACAACCAACAGCAACACTTGCCAAGATCTGGATAATATAATTAACTCAACTCTTTGTGTTGGAGGGCAAAATAAACCCAAACAACAGGAACTCCATAAAAGTAACATGTCTTCCCCTTAATCCCAAAGAAAACAATTCACCATTAAAATGTTTCTGATGTACAATCACAAAGTGACATAATTAGCCACCTTGAAGATCAACCTTAAACAAAACAGCAAAGACTTACACCCAGAGTAAAAAAAAACTTGAAGGAAGTTACAGAGGCACAACAGGAGAAACATCTTCCTAACAGTCATCCTTCTACCATATTGTTCTATTATTTCAGATATTCATGCAGAGAATAAATAGTCAAATCAATGATGACCCAGAAAACATATTTTCATTCAATAGCATTTGGCCTCAACTGCTTCTTGGATCTCTTTTCTCAAAAAAATAGAGGATATAATTTTATATACAGAAAAAAATCAAGAAACATACCTGTGTTTTCCTTAGCAGTGACAGAGGTCAAAAGGAAAAGCTTAAGATCCATAGACAAAGAATATTCTGAACTGATACAAACTGCATTAGCTGAAAGAGAATATTTATAAAACTAATTCTTTCAGACAATTTTGACACTGAATTGAGTATGGAACACCATACTTCAAACACCTGTTCTCCTTAGGACCACAGGTTCAAACATGCATAGGTGATTTTATTAGCCTAAAACAACAGATGGCTTCCCAGGTGGCACCAGTGGTAAAGAATCTGTCTGCCAATGCAGGAAATGCGAAAGAAGTGGGTTCCATCCCCAGGTTAGGAAGATCCCCTGGAGAAAGGAATGGCTACTCACTCTGGTATTCCTGCCTGGAAAATCCCTTGGACAGAGGAGCCCCGAGGGCTACAGTCCACAGGGTCACAAAGAGCCAGACGTGACTGAAGCAACTTAGCACACACACACACACAAAACCCCAGGTAAACTGATGCCACACAGCTAAGTGTACGAAGTTGAAAGAAATCCCATTCCACAAAAAGTGATGTTTTCTTTTAAAGTAGCAACACTGTGCTTTTAGCCAAACAAATACTTAGCCATCTTATTATTCCAGGCACAAACGGTCATTTCAGAGACACCTGTGAATTGAGCAGAGCCCTGAAATGTTCTCCCACTAGATGCTTGATTTTTCTTTTCTTCCCTTACCTGATAATGAGCCTGGGCTTGCTGTGCTGAGTTCAAGGTGACATTGCAGAGCTTGCAGTACAGGGGCTTACATAGCTCCTCCAGGGCAGTGTCTTGTTCCCCTCCTTTAGGTGGCTCTTCTTCCCCAGCCAAAGGCAAGGAAGCCTCCTGCCCAAAAGGCTTCTGAGGTGGAAGCTTCAAGGCTCCTGTAGACCTGGCGGCCACTGACATAGGAGGAGAAGATGAGGGCCGCTTAGGCGGAGGAAGCCCGGCGTGTTGCAAGAGGATCATTGGGTAGGAAAGCCTTGGGCATCATCCAAAGGATGAGGAGAAGGCGGGTCTTCAAATCTGAATCAACAGCAAAAATTGAAAAAAAATAACTTAAAAATGTGTTATCAGCAATATGACATGTAAATGACCACATCATGGGTTCCTTCCTCTACTTCTCCAAACCAGGACTCTCTTTCTTTTCCCTCATCCGGCACACTTCCCCCATCTGTTAATCCACATTGACACAACGCTCTTCCACTGAGAAGAGCTTTATGGATTTGGCTTGATTTTGCCTGGCACAGCTCCAACTGCGGTCCCTCTGGCCCATGAACATTAATAGCATTGCATCCACGGCTAATTAAATCTAAAAGTCACATGACCGAAATGAACATCAAAGGTCACCCAGTCCAGACCCCTTCCCTCAGGCACACTTGAAACACTCTTGATGATAATCATGCATAGACAAAAAAAAAAAAATCCCCTTTTCATGCAAACTAATCTTTCCATCCAAATAATATCAA
Source organism: Moschus berezovskii (assembly GCF_049115385.1). Taxonomy (NCBI): domain Eukaryota; kingdom Metazoa; phylum Chordata; class Mammalia; order Artiodactyla; family Moschidae; genus Moschus; species Moschus berezovskii. The sequence goes on along the minus strand of NC_142460.1, from coordinate 110,320,195 downwards.
AAACAGTGAAATCAAGAGTGTCACTGCTCAAACTACTGCAAACACTTCTAGAACTAGCTTAACTATTCAGGAACTCTATATATCTAATAGCTAATATTAGACATATACTCTAATATCTTGGAAAAGCTCTTGAGTCCCTAAATGTGACAAAAATAAACAAACATGTACCTTCTGATCAACTAGTAATACCTAAATAATTGATCCAATGAATCTTCAAAGTGGAGGTTGCAAACAAACAACCTGAAGGCCACAAGAAGCCACAGATGTGCTCTGTTTGGAATATACAGTGTTTCACTTTGCTTTCATTTTTAAATTGAATTGGTTGTCAACATTTTAAAATCAAAAGATTTGTGGCTCCTCTCGATAAAAGGGGGATCTGACAACACTTGGACCATAGTCCTACGTGGGCAACAATAGCTAGTTAGTATTGAGAGGCACCGTCCTGGGTACCCAAGCTTGTCTTTAAACCACCTCAAGTGCCCACTCAGCCTGCTGCTTCTATTCATATTATGTGCCTGTGCCCCACAGGCTCAAGTTGAAGAACCCACCTCATGTAGCCTTAGATTGTATTCATTAGTCTCCTATAAAATCAGAGTATTTTCTTTCTCTCTCTAGAGGTAAATTTTGAGATAAGGGTTTTAATTTGGGTTAATTTGAATCGTGGGAACTCAAAGCGCATAGTTTGGTTCATTTTGAGAGACTCAGGACTAGAAGTTGCCATCTGGGTCGGAGGCAGGAGAAATGGGTAAAACTGAAGTGGGATTGGAACATACTGGGTCTTTTCTGAGGGAAACAATGGAGACTATAAGGGAAAGCAAACAGTTGAAAGACTGAGGAACTAGAATTACACTGGGGCCCTGGCAGTATGATCCAGTTCCTTGCTGGACGCTTACTTCATGCACTATTTGATATAGGTAATTTACCTATCCCTGCTCCCATGGATCTTCCTGATCCAGGAATCGAAATGGGGTCTCCTGCACTGCAGGTGATTTCTTTACCAACTGAGCTATGAGGGAAGTCCCTAACCCTGAGTATCTCAAAATGAACCACACTATGCGCTTTGAGTTCCCATGATTCTAATTAACCCAAATTAAAATCCTTATCTCAAAATCCTCTATTCCTTCCACTTTCAATACTATTAAAACCTCTTTTTGGTCAATAGAATATAGCTATTTTAAGTTCCAAAATTCCATTTCATCTGCAATAGAAAAGTATAGGTTTTAACAAGAACAATTTTGAAAAGTAAAGTCTCTTTTACCACATTTAATAAGTATTCTACACCTGTAAATTGCAACCAAATAATAGTTTTTGTACTAAATTTTGTACTAAATTCAGGCTCTTAGAGCAGGTGAGGTTATCAGTGCAATGGGAAAATAATGTACTAAATGGCAAAGTACATACATCATTAGTCATAGTATTCAACAATATTTCTCATTAAGCATAATATGTAGAAAAACAATAATGCTATTTTATTCTCAAGCAGAAGTATGCTGTCCATACCTCTGAGAATATTTTTTAAAAAGCAATACAGATTTAGAACATTTAAAAAGTCAGGTTCTCTATAATCACATTATTCCTCTCAATTAAACCAAGTGAAGTCATTCAGAAAGCAAAGGCAAATACGGATATTTAAAAAAAGAAAACTATGGGGACAAAGACCCCTTTTTAAAAAGTTTAACTACCTAATCATAACAATTAGTAATATTAAAAGACTACATACACCACCTGTACAGAGACAAAAGGATACCAAAGTGCCAATGACAAGTTGCCAGCTCAGAGAGAAATGGTGGAGGAGGATGTTAAAACATCTAGATAAAGGAAATAAGCAATATAAAGAGAAAATCAAAAGTTACCAATGGCCTAGACATGTCTGGACTTGTTCTATAAAAGTTCACTCCCACTTGAGGAAATACCAGCATGTGTCTCCCCCAGCGTTGTCTACAGGCTTCCATCAAACTAACGGCCTGATAAAATCTCCTGAATTGAACAAAAAATTCTCATACAGTACAAACTTACCCATTATCACATTTTACCTTTTAATGTTTAAAGAATAGCTAGATAGTCCAAAATTCTTTCTTGTAATATTTAACAATCAAAATGATGTCAACTTCCCCAAAAGTATCTATGCAAGACAATTACATCAGGTATTACTATACTTGCAAAAAAAAAAAAACTAGCATAAAATAAAAATCTAAAAACGAAGCCTTCAGTGAAAGCAGATATGGTGGAATATAAAGAGATACAAAGCACATAGGACTCGGGTCTGTTCAACTACTGCATCAGATTAAAAGAAACTAACTTGATGCCTGATGTAAATAAAATTTTCCTCAGATCATAAAAGCCATTCAATTTGATGCTTGAAGTAGCATAAGTGAAGGATTTAAGGTGGTTAATGTCCTGGTATGGAAGGGGTTGAGGAGACAATAAAAAAAAATCAAAGCTTCTCAGTCTACCCTGTTTAAAGAAAAGGAATGATCATATAGCATAGTTTTCATGATCGAACTGGGGCCTACTCGTCACATACTGCATTAAAGACAACCACTTTCTCATTTGGAGAAATCTTCGGAGGAAAGGAAACACAATAAGGGAACAGGTTACTGGCACCCCAGGAAACTAGGGAAGTCTGTAACTGGGGATTCCGAAAATGAGGGAAAGACGGTGAGCATTATTCAGAGGTCATCAGAACACGGCGAGAAGGAATGAGAGAGGAAAACAGAAAAATAATCAGTTGTAAGGTATATCACAGAAGGAAAACCCAAAAGAACGCAAGAACCTGGGGAAGAAGAGGCCTTGGTGAATTGGCGGATGTTCTCCAGTCTCAGTTATGACGGGTCCAAATCCTAGGAAATCAGAGCTACATACACTTCAGCATCGCCCACATATATCTTACATTTCTAAAACGTGAATGCATACACAAGAAAGCGCACTCACATACACATACATACACACACACACATGCACGGACACACACATACACACACGCACGCACGCACCTCAATCCCGTGAGGATGCCATCACGAAAGATGGAATCCCGGGTCTCCCACGGGGCGGGGGCAAGCGCTAGGGCCAAGGCAGCCGCACGCCTCGAGGAGCCAAACAGAACACGTGAAATGCTTTAAAAACAAACAGATAAATAAAAGCGCCGCAAGCCGGTCACGTGGAGCGCAGGTGGAAAGCCGCACCGGAAAGGAACTGCAAGCCCGGTCGCGCCAGTGCTCGTCCCAAATGCCCCAGCTCGCGGTCGCCCGCACTTACCGGAACCCCCGGGAAGCGCCGGGAGTCTGGGCGCCGCGCCTGTCCCGGGCGCCCGCCGCCGTCCGTCCTCCGCGCCCGGCGCGGCCCGATTCTACTCCGCCTCCCTCCGCGCAACTTTCTCGGCTGGCCCGGCAGAGCCCCCTCCACAGCTGAAGGCTGACTGTCAAAAGTCAGTCCAACCGGACCCACAGGGAAACAGCTGCAGGAAGTGACTGCGGAATCGGGAGGCGGCGGAGGAGGAGACTGAAGGCGCCGGCCCGGCGTAGCCAGTGCGCATGTGCCTGGTGGAGCGCGGCCCGCGGCGGCTGCGGCGGCTCCGGCTCTCGGGGAGGGTGGGGTGCGCACCCAGCAGGTGCGGGTCTGGGAGCGCAGCGGCTCTGAGCCGGCGTGGGGAACAGAGGCACGAGTCACCACCGGCACTGAAGAGTTTGTTCATCCTATAACCTGGAAAGTTGATCACAGCAGAAACCTGGGCAGAGTTTTCACAACTTTCATCTCCTGTCACTGAGATCCAAACCCTTTTTCAGTCCAGTCCTGCCCTCCATCCGCTGATTGCCTGCTAAGAGTGGTAGAGGGGAGCTCCCAGAATATCCAGGATCGCCCAACCTGCTGCGACAGAACCTTTAAATTGCTCCTTTCTCCAGGATGAAGGATGAATAGCGCGCGGCTTCCAACTCAGAGGTCTCCAATCACACAAGAAAACATACACGCAGACTTGCCCTCTACGCAACATCAGAATTGGCAAGAGAGATGGTTTTTCCCGTGGTCATGTATGGATGTGAGAGTTGGACTGTGAAGAAAGCTGATCGCCGAAGAATTGATGCTTTTGAACTGTGGTCTTGGAGAACACTCTTGAGAGTCCCTTGGACTGCAAGGAGATCCAACCAGTCCATTCTAAAGGAGATCAATCCTGGGTGTTCATTGGAAGGACTGATGCTAAAGCTGAAACTGCAATACTTTGGCCACCTCATGCGACGAGTTGACTCACTGGAAAAGACTCTGATGCTGGGAGGAATTGGGGGCGGGAGGAGACGGGGACGACAGAGAATGAGATGGATGGATGGCATCACCAACTGGATGGGTATGAGTTTGAGTGAACTCCGGGGGTTGGTGATGGACAGGGAGGCCTGGCATACTGTGATTCATGGGGTCGCAGAGAGTTGGACAGGACTGAGCGACTGAACTGAACTGAGAGACCTTCTCTGACACACCACCACTCCCCACCCCACTCTCAACTTCACCAGCATGACTAGGAAGAGATTGGCTAAGGCTGTAATGTCACGTCCTCTCATAGTCAACCTCAGCACATTCAGGGTTGACAATGAGAGACGAGCTGAGCCAAGTATTAACATTAAAATTCTGTTAACTTGTAAGTTTTTCCTTAGGAATGTTTGGGGGAAAATATTCGTAACCTAAATTTTGACCATTTTTAAGTGTTTAGTTCCGGGCCATGAAGTACATTGACAACACTGTGTGCTTATTTTTTAAGCATTACAGTAAGTCCTCTATATATGAGCCTTCAAGTTGAGAGCTTTCAAAGATGCCAACAGAGATTCCATCAGCCTCAGGTTTGGGTGAAACTGTAGCTTGTGCTCCATCTCCTACTGCCGAGGATCTTTCAGCTCTTCCATCTCCCACCTCCTCTCCCTCCTTTAGTCAGTAACCCTTCTTGTCTGTTCACCGGATGCCAGGCCCTGTATGGATGCTATGATAGTGTACTGCCTTACTTTTCAAGGTACTGTACTGCAAGATGTAAAATGTTTTCTTTATTCTTTGTGTTTATTTTTATGTATTATTAGAAAAGTATTATAAACCTATTACAGTACAGTACTATATAGCTGACCGTGTTCTTTGGGTACCTAGGCTAACTTTGTTGGACTTACAAACTTGCTGTCAGAATGGAACTTGTTCATATGTAGGGGACTTACTGTAATTAAAATGTCAAGAAGACGTATTTATAGCAAGATGTATCCTCAGTTCAGTTCAGTCACTCAGTCGTGTCCAACTCTTTGAGACCCCATGAATCACAGCACTCCAGACCTCCGTGTCCATCACCAACTCCCGGAGTTCACTCAAACTCACATCCATCGAGTCAGTGATACCATCCAGCCATCTCATTCTCTGTTGTCCCCTTCTCCTCCCGGCCCCAATCCCTCCCAGCATCAGAGTCTTTTCCAGTGTGTCAACTCTTCGCATGAGGCAGCCAAAGTATTGGAGTTTCAGCTTTAGCATCAGTCCTTCCAATGAACACCCAGGACTGATCTCCCTTAGAATGGACTGGTTGGATCTCCTTGCAGTCCAAGGGACTCTCAAGAGTCTTCTCCAGAACCACAGTTCAAAAGCATCAATTCTTCGGCGATCAGCTTTCTTCACAGTCCAACTCTCACATCCATACATGACCACGGGGAAAACCATAGCCTTGACTAGATGGACCTTTGTTGGCAAAGTAATGTCTCTGCTTTTTAATATGCTATCTAGGTTGGTCATAACTTTCCTTCCAAGGAGTAAGTGTCTTTCAATTTCATGGCTTCAATCAGCATCTGCAGTGATTTTGGAGCCCAAAAAAATAAAGTCTGAGACTGTTTCCACTGTTTCTCCATCTATTTCCCATAAAGTGATGGGACCAGATGCCATGATCTTCGTTTTCTGAATGTTGAGCTTTAAGCCAACTTTTTCACTCTCCTCTTTCACTTTCATCAAGAGGCTTTTGAGTTCCTCTTCACTTTCTGCCATAAGGCTGGTGTCATCAGCATATCTGAGATTATTGATATTTCTCCCAGCAATCTTGATTCCAGCTTGTGCTTCTTCCAGCCCAGTGTTTCTCATGATGTGCTCTGCATATATGTTAAATAAGCAGGGTGACAATATACAGCCTTGACGCACTCCTTTTCCTATTTGGAACCAGTCTGTTGTTCCATGTCCAGTTCTAACTGTTGCTTCCTGACTTGCATATAGGTTTCTCAAGAGGCAGGTCAGGTGGTCTGGTATTCCCATCTCTTTCAGAATGTTCCACAGTTTATTGTGATCCACACAGTCAAAGGCTTTGGCATAGTCAATAAAGCAGAAATAGACGTTTTTCTGGAACTCTCTTGCTTTTTCCATGATCCAGCGGATGTTGGTCATGAAGATCTTTTTTGTACAGTTCTTCTGTGTATTCTTGCCCCCTCTTCTTAATATCTTCTGCTTCTGTTAGGTCCATACCATTTCAGTCCTTTATCGAGCTCATCTTTGCATGAAATGTTCCCTTGGTATCTCTCATTTTCTTGAAGAGATCTCTAGTCTTTCCTATTCTGTTGTTTTCCTCTATTTCTTTGCATTGATTGCTGAGGAAGGCTTTCTTATCTCTCCTTGCTATTCTTTGGAACTCTGCATTCAGATGCTTATATCTTTCCTTTTCGCTTTTGCTTTTCGCTTCTCTTCTTTTCATAGCTATTTGTAAGGCCTCCCCAGACAGCCATTTTGCTTTTTTGCATTTCTTTTCCAAACCATTCAGTATTACAGTAACCCAAGCCTATGCCCCAACCAGTAACACTGAATAAGTTGAAGTTGAAAGGTTCTATGAAGATCTACAAGAACTTTTAGAACTAACACCCAAAAAAGATGTCCTTTTTATTATAGGGGACTGCAATGCAAAAGTAGGAAGTCAAGAAACACCTGGAGTAACAGGCAACTTTGGCCTTGGAGCACGAAATGAAGCAGGGCAAAGGCTAATAGAGTTTTGCCAAGAGAACGCAGTGGTCATAGCAAACACCCTCTTCCAACAACACAAGAGAAGACTCTACACATGAACATCACCAGATGGTCAACACCAAAATAAAATTGATTATATTCTTTGCAGCCAAAGATGGAGAAGCTCTATACAGTTTAGCAAAAACAAGACCAGGAGCTGACTGTGGCTCAGATCATGAACTCCTTATTGCCAAATTCAGACTTAAATTGAAGAAAATAGGGAAAACCACTAGACCATTCAGATATGACCTAAATCAAATCCCTTATGATTATACAGTGGATGTGAGAAATAGATTTAAGGGACTAGATCTGATAGATAGAGTGCCTGATGAACTATGGATGGAGGTTCGTGACGTTGTACAGGAGACAGGGATCAAGACCATCCCCATGGAAAAGATGTACCCTAGTCGCAGGCAAATACTGCAGGAAATTAAGGCAGTTTCTTTGGCTTAAACACACCATCCAATACTACCAAGGACAAACCAAATTGACTATTTTTAGAAATGACTTAATAAATACAATAGTTGCTTAGCAATCACTCAAAGCTAGTGTATGCAGGCCCTTTGAGGAAAATAACTCATCATTCCTAGGTAGACAACTAACAGTTTTTCTGAATCAATTTTCTGTTTATGCATACATACTTTGAGCTTCTCCAGTGGCTCAGCAGTGAAGAATCTGCCTGCAATGCAGGAGATATGGTTTGATCCCTGAGTGGGGAAGATCCCCTGGGCATGGCAACCTATGCCAGTATTCTCACCTGGCAAATCCCATAATAAAGATTGCATTAAATCTGTAAATTGCATGGGGTAGTATTGTCATTTTAACAATATTGATTCTTTCAATCCATGGACACAGTATATCTTTCCATCTGTTTGTGTTGTCTTCAATTTCTTCCATCACCATCATAGTTAGTTCTGAGTACAAACAAGTCTTTTATTTCATTAGGTAGATTTATGCCTAAGCATTTTATAGTTTGTTTGTTTTTTTTTCAGTAAAAACATTCACAAGCGATCATTTTTACCCTCTTGTTAAACATACTAAGCAAAAAGGCATTTTTTTTTTAGGTGAAATGCTTTCAATAAATGCTGCAGTATTAACTAATAAATTCAGAAAATAAGCACCTTCCAACTTTATATGTGATAGATTTCACCACATTTATTAATCTTTTCAGTTGCTATTCTGTTCACTAAAAACTCTATATCTTGTTGAAAACATTTTTGTACTTTGCAGATAAACATGAATTCACAAACATTGTAAACAAAAATCAGTGAGAGGTTAGATCAATGTTTGTCTTCAACATGTTTGAGGACAAGTTTTGAGCATATAAAAAGGTGTTCTTCAACAGTTTATTTTTAAAAGTTCAATTGTTTCAGCTGGATACCAATTTTTGAGGCAAAACATATTTTAGCAGAATCTACAGTACCAAATCATCATCAAACTTTCTCCTATTCTGTAGCATAATTGTCCACAAGAATTCTGAAATTAATTCCAAGGCAACTTTAATTATTTCATCTTTGTTTACAATTTTTAGTGGTTTTTCTTTACAATTTGTGTGGTTGTTTTCTAAAAACCCCTAAAGGATGGATTATTTTCTGTAGTTATTCAGACTTTATCCCCCTAAATCACACTAAGGTTCAAGCTATTTTTCACCTTCCTAAAAATAAGACATGCTTGAAGAAGCATCAGTGCAAGGTCCTATACTGCTCACCAAACAAGCATGAGCTACTCCACATTTCCTCAGACACTTGCAGTTAAATGAGCCCTTGTGACTGACTTTGGGCTGGGAAAGAAAATAATGTATGTCATTTCTAACTCAAATCTTTTAAGAGCCAGTATGTGATCCTCCAATTTGGAAGCCAGGTTTTGAGAGAACAGTCACAATACAGAAGCAAACTAGATTCTTGAGTCCCTGTTTGGGACAGAGCTAACATGGAAAGTCAGTGGACCCACAATTGACTGATCAAGTGAAAAATAGCCACAGTACTGTTAAGCCACTAAGATTTTGAGGTTAATTTGCTACCATGCATAACCTAGCATCCGAGTACATTCTACGATTTTTGATTACTGCTGAGTCTCACTACTATGATTGCAGTAATGCTCTTATTTTCTGCCAATGAGGTGGTCTTCAGGGACAATACCACTTACTCATAACCTTTGATCAGTTCAGTTATTTTCTTTATTTGAGTGAGAATAATTTACATATTCATAATTTTTTTTTTTTACTTTACAATATTGTATTGGTTTTGCCATACATTGACATGAATCCACCCCGGGTGTACATGTGTTCCCCATCTTGAACCCCCCTCTCACCTCCTTCCCCATACCATCCCTCTGGTTCATCCCAGTGCACCAGCCACGAGCATCTTGTATCATGCATCGAACCTGGACTGGAGATTCGTTTCACATATGATAATATACATGTTTCAATGCCATTCTCCCAAATCATCCCACCCTCGCCCTCTCCCACAGAGTCCAAAAGACTGTTCTATACATCTATGTCTCTTTTGCTGTCTTGTATACAGGGTTATCATTACCATCTTTCTAAATTCCATATATATGTGTTAGTATACTGTACTGGTATTTTTCTTGCTGGCTTACTTCACTCTGTATACATTTTCATAAGTTTTGAGCTTATACATCAAATTTTATTTTGCCAGTTCCAATGGCTGACCCTAATTAAAAATATTATTTTAAAGGTATAATATTACATTTTTATCAAGAAAAAGAGAGGCACTAGAGTAATTTTTAAAGCAGAATTTATTTATATGACAAGGGAACTGACCGCCGTGGAAAGTAAAACTAAGTAAAGTTTCATATTTATAAACAAAAGATTTAATTATGGGAAATTACATTAGAAAGTTGAGCTGATTTGTGAGAAAATTTTTTTCTATAATTAAACGTACATTAATGAACAAATACACAAACAAATGCATGCAAGGATTTGAAAAGAGACCACCTTTTCAAAATAGTATATGTATGAACATCTGCAGGCTGACTGAGAAATCACATGGTCTAGATCTAGGGGGCCAGGGTATGGATGATAGAGAGGAACTGGGTTTACAGCAAAAATGTACACAATTAGGAGGGGGCAAATAGACAAGTTTTCCCTAATGATACAAAAGTCCAAATTTCCCAATAATTACCAGTATATAAAAATATTAAAACATAAAAAATTAAACCTATGTAAAGCATAAAACTGGTAAAAGACAAAACAACACAAAATAACTATTGATTTTTCTTGTGGACTTCTGTGACAAAACATTTCGATAAAAAATATTCATAATTTCCCTCCAAAATCTTCACATAAATTTAATGCTTCAGAAAAATGGGACATGTTAATTCTTTGGTTTCAAGTATCCATAGTTCACTTATATATATATATATATATATATATATATATAAACTCAGAAATAGAATTACCTCAATTTGAGATGCATTACTCCAAGTTCCCTGAGATTATCCTTATATTATGCTGGTACATCTGAACAGTTTCAATTTTGATGGATTATGTTGATTTCTCATTTCAATGCTTTCACTTACTGATATTTTGGTTTTTAGCCATCAGTTTACATTAAGGGGTACCAGTCCAGGGTGCTATAATAAAATATCATAGCCTGGATAGATTAAACAACAGTCCTCTCTCACCGCCTCTCTCAAATCACTCACTCTGAGAAATCCAGCTGCCATGTTATAAGGATACCCAGGCAGCCCTGTGGAGAGACATGATGAAAAGTTAATACCATCTGCCAACATTCAGGAACCAAGACCATCAGCCTTAGCGAACAGCCGCATGATAAGCTATCTTGGAAATGGATCTTGCAGCCCCCATCAAGCCCCCCTTCAAACAACTGCAACCCCAGCTGATATCTTAACTTAGCCTTATGAGAGACCCTGGGCCAAAACCACCCAGCTACACTCCTCCTAGTTTCCTGACCCTCAGAGATAATAAATTCCTGGTATTTTAAGCAACTAAGTTTTGAGGTAATTTGTTAATACAGAATAGATCATTTTTTTATCTGCTTCCCTCTTTCTTTTGACTGTAGGAATCCTAGATTCAAATATGAGGCTCACCTCCAAAATTTATACAGGACATTCAACATTTTTGTGTTCTAACATTATTTTCTTATTTTTATTTTTCTCTTCTCTCAATTTCCTCTTCTTTTTATTTAATTTTATTACAATATTTGCTAAAGCCACCTCAAGTAGCTTTTATGAGAATGACGTAAAGTATTTTTTAATGACAAAATGAAGAAAAATAACCAAAAGAAGATAACAAGATATAAGCAAAAAAGTAAACATTCCATGTTACACCTCAGTTTGAAGCTTTCTTCAACATGGAAGAAGCAAAGTTATTATCTAGACTTTCTTAAAGGATTTGATATAAGTTCTAAGTAGGAAAAAAATAAAAATATTAATCAGAAGTATAAGCTATATGAAATGAACTTTTATGTTTTATCCTCTGAGTAGTAATTACAAATCACTAGTCCATAAAGATAATTTCAACAATCTGCAAGAAAATAGGAAAAAGGAGAGCAATGCAGTCAATTTTCCATTAAATTAATTTAACTTAAATTTGACTGTATTGAGATTATGTTCCTTCTGTGCTGTGCTGTGCTTAGTCTTTCAGTCATGTCCAGTTCTTTTCAACTCACAGATTGTAGCCTGCCAGGCTCCTCCAATCGTGGGCTTCTCCAGGCAAGAATACCAGAGTGGGTTGCCACTCCCTCAGCCTGGATGTTCCTTCTAACCTTGATGTATTTTCTTTTAGGATACAATAATGATGGTGTATTGTGGTTTTTTTAACGTTCTTAATCACACGATTTCCCCATTTCTCCCAACGTGTATGTGTTTTTGTTTGTTTATGTCTTATTAAGTGTTCCCTGTGCATGAAACAACTACATGCAGAAACCACTGCTCCTAGAGAAGTACTGAGGGTTGGTGGGAGAGATGGCAGGGCAATGTGTGAGGGAGAAAAGCATTCATATTTTCAGTATACCCTTGTTTTTATAACATGAACTCCAGAAGATAAAGATCAACCAACATGTATCTCAGGCCCTCTCTCAGCCTCAATCTGGTTGAGTTTCAATGTTCCAAAGCAGTAGACAATTTCCTACCTTTGCCCGTCTGGCCTGTGAAGAGAGTATAAAAATTATGCAACTCTTTTCTCCACTTAACTTTGTCTTTAGTCTGAAGAATGTCTTCAGAAAATATATGTACTGTTTCATTATGCTAGGCATAATGAAACAAATTCCATTTAAAATGGGGCTTTCTGGTGGCTCAGTGGTAAAGAATCTGCCTGTCAATGCAGGAGACATGGGTTTGTCTCCTGATCCAGGAAGGTCCCACATTCTGTGGAACAGCTAAGCCCATTGCCACAACTATTGAGCCTGTGTACTCAAGAGCCCGCAAGCCACAGTAAAGCCCGTGCGCCTAGAGCTGGCACTCTGCAACAAGAGAAGGCACAACGATGAGAAGACCGCACACCACAACTAGAGAGTAGCCCCTCTCGCTGCAACTAAAGAAGAGCCCGTGCAGCAATGAAGACCCAGCCCAGCTAAAAATAAATAAACACATAAATACTTTAAGAATTTCATTAAAAATGGTCTAAATTCATGGCAGGATTTTATACATGTGTCATCTTCTAATTAGTAGATACAAAAATATAATTTCTATGAAATGGACATCATAAATTTTTTATGTTTTTAACAAGGGTCCATTGCAATACTGGGGAACTGGTGCTAGATGATTGTTTTTGGATAGGTTAGAGGAGTGGCTTGAAAGCAGAAAATAGAATAGAAAGAGTGAAGTGCTTGGATCTTCTTTCCCATAATTCAAGCTTCTGGGAAAAATTCTTAACAGTGATAGACTCTCATTCTGACACATAACATTTTATTTTCTTCATAAGGTTAAGCGGTTCCTTGCTGCTATCCCCAAATGAAATAAAAATTGCCACAATTTTGAAGGTGAAATTCTTCCTTTTTAGATTATCTGAAGAATGTGTTTATTAAATCTTATATCTTATTTATGAAATAATATAAATTTATTAATTTTAAACTTATTAATTCAATTTATTAATTAATAAAGTTATGAGATAATTTCTGACTAATAATAATGACTAATTTCTGTAAATCACTCTAGAAAATCAGCTTTTTTTCATAAAAAAAGAGCTCAAGTGTGCACAAGTAATACAAGTAGATATAAGTAGATGCAACTACAGCCTGCAATTGGTCATACAGGAGTCAAGCTATTCTGTATCTCCTGTGTGTTTTGAATATTTAAACATGCCTCCATTACTTAGTATACCATCCATTTCATTTTTATCTCCCCCAGCTTTAGGTTTCTTTATGACAAACTGTATATTGTGAACATATATCTTTCCTAATACCAGATACTGAATCCTTTTAATGATAGAAACACGTGTTCGAACTTAATCTAGCAGGTTTTTTTTTTAATTGTGAGAGGATGAGGTTATGTCTGAAACAATTCTGCTACCTTTTAGCAGATAGACTTAAAAGAAGAATGGCAACCAGCTAACTTTATTTCTCCAAAAATTCTTTCACTATAATCTCCCACCCTTCAGGAATTGTTTTCCAGTCAAGGTTTGCATTCCCCTCAAATCTGGAGTCTAAACAAAGCTCAGCAAAGTAAATAGCAAAAAAAATATTACTGCATCTTAAAGACTGAAAGACCAAAAAAAAAAATAAAAATTCTAAACTCAAGGCTTGAATTTATAAAAGAAGAAAGTAAGGCCCATGTGTCTTGATTAACATCACACAACCACTTCCAAAAGAAGCCAGAATTAGAATCCAAGTCTCCTGGCACTAGCTTAGAGTTTCTCTGTACAGGAATTCATGGTACAATTGGATAGAAAACTGGGGAAAGGGAAGGCGATAATATATTTTAATAAATCATTCCCATTCTAATTTGGTACCTCTCAGAGGAAACTCTAAGGGGCCCTAAGCCTGGAAGGGCAGGAAGTCCTCCTTCCGGAGTCTCTTCCATCACAGCAAGCGCTGGCTTCAAAAACAACTTAATTTTACATTTGGCTTGAAAAATCTAAAAATGACGTCATGACTGACGTACCCAGCCAACTTTTCCTTCAGGGCCATAAGTTTTCTAAAAGTGAAATAAAAACCAAAGCAGTATTTTCCTTTGCACAGAAAGAAAAAGAAAAGGGAGGGGGTGGAGGGAGAGAGAAAAAGAAAGGGGAGGGGGTGGAGGGAGAGAGAATGGCACTACAGTAGGCATGTGACAAAGCCAGTGAATCAATTAAATGGCATTTTCTGACCTTAATTTACTTAGTCTTACTTTAAATATCAAGAAATAAGGCCTATATCATTTTAAACCTTAAAAATCATCTTTAGGAAAGCATTAATGAAATTTAAGCAGCTAGTACTTGAACCCAGGAGAGAGCAACATGGGACAGAGAATATTCCAATTTGCACCACATTCTGTTGCACTACCTTATAGTGTTTTGAAGTTTTAAAATTATGTTACATTTTATACCTGCAATTACTTGAATTTTGTATCAGGTTCTTTCACTGACTTAGCTTTAATCCCACTATTGGTGGGATTGCATACTGGGACAGCCACTACATCAAACAGCATGGAGTACCTTCAAAAAATTAAAAACAGAACCACTGTATGATCCAGCAATTCCACTTCTGGGAATATGTCCAAAGAAAACAAAAACACTAACTCAAAAAGATATCTGCAACCCCACCTTCATAGCAGCATCATTAACAATAGCCAAGACATGGAAACAACCTCAGTGTCCACTGATAGATGAATGGATGTCTTACATATATACACTATGGAATATTATCCAGTCATAAGGGTGGGGGGGATAATTGTCCAGTTTGTGACAAAATGGATGGACCATGAAGGTGTCATACTAAGTAAAATAAGTCAAAGACAAATACTGTACAAGCTTACTTATATGTGGTATCTCCAAAAAACAAATGAAAACCCAAACTCCTAGAAAAAGAGATCGGACTTTAATTTAAACCATAGGTGGAGGTTAATGGGGAAGGGAAATTGGAAGAAGGTGGTCAAAATGTACAAACTTCCAGTTATAAATAAGTACTAAGTGTGTAATATAATACACAACAGGATGACTTTAGCTAACATTGCTGTTCAATATATGACAGTTGTTTAGATAGTAAATTCTAAGAGTTCTCATCACAAGCAGACATTTTTCCTTTTTTCTTTTCTTCTTTCTTTCCTTTTTATTGATTCTGTACAAGAAGACAGCTCACTGAACCTATTGTGGTACTTATTTTACAATATATGTAGTTTAAACCATCATGCTGTATGCCTTAAACTTATACACTGATGTATGTCAATTATTTTTTCAATAATTTGGGGGAAAGAAACATTACAACATCAACTTTATTACACTAGATGGCAGCATATAATTAGAAGGGCCAAATAAAAAACATTTGAGTATCACACAAATATCAAAGCACCAGAATGAGTGGAGACATAGTGGTAATATTTGAGAAAGAAAAACAAAACCTGGCTGACTCATAAACATTTTTCAAGATTTATCATTTACTTATTCCTTCATTCAAAAAACATTAAAAAATTATTAAACAAATACTTATACTACAACAAGTTACTGCTGGAGGACTTGCTCTCTGCTGATTTTATAATTCTTAGAAACCAAAGAGGATTTACTTTGTTGCTCTTGCACAAAGACTCCCTATGTACTACAACTTTGATACATAGAATGTTCTCAGATTTTACTTCAGTTCCTTGCTAGTTTCCAGTCACAACATGAGCTCTCTTATGGCTGTAGTCTTTCATATGTTGTTCTCTTCATCTGGAATTATGCCCAACTCCCCACCACACATACACACACACACCCCTTTGAAGTGTTTTCTCTTTTCCTAACCTTCAGTGACCATCATACACATATCAGAGTTCACTCTTCTAAGTCCCCCCAGCATTCTCAGAACGTCTTTAATAGTGGGGAGTTCTGTGTTATACTTGACTGTCTCCACCACTAGACTGTGTGTTTTATATAGTCTCCCACCATCCAGCACAACTTCTCTCAGACTTCTGTAAAATTTCATTGAGTAATTTAGCTGTGGTACAGGGAATCAAACTTCTATGTTAGAGGTCTGCTTATGACTTACAAATGTAGATGCCAATATCTTATAATTCAGTGTGGTAGCAGATGGATAAGACTTTGTAAAAGTGGTCTATACACCAGAATTCCCTCCAAAATAGATTCAAGTTTCATGATGATGCATTGTTACATAATCCTAATACAGGCACATGTCTGAGATATTGTGGCTTCAGTTCTAGACCAGTGCAATAAAGCAAGTATCACAATAAAATGAGTCATCTGAAATTTTTAGTTTTCCAGCACATGTGAAATTTAGTTTACACATAATGCAATATTATGAGGGCAATAGCATTATGCCTGAAAAAGCAATATGCATATCTTGGGACTTCCCTGGCAGTCTAGGGGCTAAGACTCCACACTCTCAGTGGAGGGGGCCTGGGTTCAATCCCTGGTCAGGGAACTAGATCCCACATGCTGCAATTAAGAGTTCACATGTCACAACTAAAGCTTCCACATAAAGATTCCACATGATGCAATAAAAATATCCCTCATGTTGCAACTAAAAATCCTGCATGCCAATCAAAGATAGAAGATCCCACAATTAATACCTGGCATAGCCAAATATATAAGAAAATATTTTTAAGTAATATTCATAACTTAATTTTAAAATTATTTATTCCTAAAAATTGCTAACCATCATCTGATCCTTCAATGAGTAGTAATCTTTCTGCTGGTGGAGGGTCTTGCCCTGATTTTTTTTTTTTTTTTATAATTTATGTCTGTGCTGGGTCTTCATTGCTGTGCATAGGCTTTCTCTAGTTGCGGCATCCAGGGGCTACTCTCTAGTTAGAGTGCACAGCCTTCTCGTAGCAATGGCTTCTCTTGTTGCGGGGCACAGTCTCTAGGGCACTTGGGCTTCAGTATTTGTGGTCCGTGGGCTCAGTAGTGGCATTTTCCACTACTAGTCTCTAGCGCATAGGCTCAGTATTTGTGGTGCAGGGGCTTAGTTGCTCTGCGACATGTGGGAGCTTCTCAGACCGGGGATCGAACCTGTGTCTCTGACACTGGCAGGGTGATTCCTTACCACTGAGCTACCAGGGAAGCCCCTTGTCCTGATGTTTTGATGGCTGCTACTGATCAAGGTGGTGATAGCTGAAAGTTTCTGTGGTTGTGGCAGTTTCTTAAGACAACAATGAAGTTTGCCACATCTATTGACTCTTCCTTTCACAAATAATTTCTCTGCAGCAGACAATGCTATTTGATAGCATTTTTCCCACAGTAGAACGTCTTTAAAAATTGGACAATCCTTTCAAACCCTGCCACCGCTTTATCAACTAAAGTTATGCAATATCCTAAATCTTTTGTTGTTATTTCAACAATCTTCACAGCATTTTCACTAGGGAGTAGACTCTGTCTCAAGAAGCCACTTTCTTTGCTTATCCATAAAAGGCAGTTCCTCATCCTTTAAGTTTTATCATGACATTGTAGAAATGCAGTCCCATGTTTTGGCTCTACCTCCAATTCAGTTCTCTTGCTATTTTCATCACATCTGTAATTAATTCCTCCTTTGAGGTCCAGGGTTCCTCCTGGACCCCTCAAAGTCATTCATAAGAGTCGGAATCAACTTTTTCCAAACTCCTACTAACGTTGATATTTTGATCTCTTCTGATGAATCACAAATGTTCATAATGGCATCTAGAATGATGAATCTTTCCCAGAAGATTTTCCATTTATTTTGTTCAGATCCATCCCAGGAATCACTATCTATGGCAGCTATAGACTTTATAAAATATATTTCTTAAATAATAGGATTTGAAAGCTGAAATTACTCCTTGATCCAAGGGCTGCAGAACAGATGTTGTGTTAACAGGTATGGAAACACTACTCTCTTGTATATCTCCACTGGAGTGCTTGGGTGATCAAGTGCATTGCCAATGAGCAGCAATATTTTGAAAGAATTTTTTTTTTTCTGAACAGCTTGTCTAAAAAGTAGGTTTTAAATATTCAGCAAACCGTGTCATAAACAGATCTGCAGTCATGCAGGCTTTGTTGTTCTACTTATAGAGCACAGGCAGAGTAGATTTAGCATAATTTTTAAGGGCCCTAGGATTTGGGGAATGGTAAATGAGCATTAGCTTCAATTTAACGTTATCAACTACATAGTCCCTAACAAGAGACTCATCCTGTCATTTGATGCTTTGAAGCCCGACACTGACTTCTCCTCTTATGCCTTGAAAGTCCTAGCTGGCATCACCTTTCAATGTAAGGCTGTGTGATCTATGAACCAACCTCTTCTAGTTTCGGACTTTTTTTCCGCAGCTTCCTCACCTCTCTCAGCCTTCACAGAATTGAAGAGAGCTGGGCCTTACTCTGGATTAACCTTTGGCTTAAGGGAATGTTGTGGCTGTTTTGATCTTCTGTCCATACTGTTCAAACTTTCCCCATATTAGCAATAAGACTGTTTTCCTTTCTAATTATTCATGTGTTCACTGGAGTAGCACTTTTAATTTCCTTCAAGAACCTTTTTTGCAACTTGGCTAACTGGCACAAGAGGCCTAGCTTTTGACTTAACATGAGAGACGTGCAACTATTCCTTTCATTAGAGACCTTGGTAGGGTTATTAACTGACTTAATTTCAACATTATTGTGTCTCAGAGAATAGAGATGCCTAAGGATTTTTTGGGCTCCAAAATCACTGCAGATGCTGATTGCAGCCAGGAAATTAAAAGACGCTTACTCCTTGGAAGGAAAGTTATGACCAACCTAGATAGCATATCAAAAAGCAGAGACATTACTTTGCCAACAAAGGTCCGTCTAGTCAAGGCTATGGTTTTTCCCGTGGTCATGTATGGATGTGAGAGTTGGACTGTGAAGAAAGCTGATCGCCGAAGAATTGATGCTTTTGAACTGTGGTTCTGGAGAAGACTCTTGAGAGTCCCTTGGACTGCAAGGAGATCCAACCAGTCCATTCTAAAGGAGATCAATCCTGGGTGTTCATTGGAAGGACTGATGCTAAAGCTGAAACACCAATACTTTGGCCACCCCATGAGACATGTTGACTCACTGGAAAAGAGTCTGATGCTAGGAGGGATTGGGGGGTGGGAGGAGACGGGGACGACAGAGAATAAGATGGCTGGATGGCATCACCAACTCGATGGACATGAGTTTGAGTGAACTCTGGGAGTTGGTTATGGACAGGGAGGCCTGGCGTGCTGTGCTTCGTGGGGTTGCAAAGAGTCAGACACGACTGAGCGACTGAACTGAACTGAAGGAGAGAGAACGGAGAAGGCAATGGCAAGCCACTCCAGTACTCTTGCCTGGAAAATCCCACGGATGGAGGAGCCTGGTAGGCTGCAGTCCATGGGGTCGCTAGGGGTCGGACACGACTGAGCGACTTCACTTTCACTTTTCACTTTCACACATTGGAGAAGGAAATGGCAACCCACTCCAGTGTTCTTGCCTGGAGAATCCCAGGGACGGGGGAGCCTGGTGGGCTTCCGTCTATGGGGTCACACAGAGTCGGACACGACTGAAGTGACTTAGCAGCAGCAGCAAGGAGAGAGAGAGAGTGGCTAGAAAATGGTCAGTGCATGGAACAGTCAGAATACACACAATATTTATCCATTAAGTTTGCCATCTTATACAGGCATTTTGGTTTGTGGTCCTCCAAAGCAATTACTATAACATCAAAGATCACAGATTACGGATCACTGCAACAAATATATTAATAATAAAAATAAAATTTCAAATATTGTAAGGATTACCAAAATAACACAGAGACACAGAGTAGACCATTGCTGTTGGAAAAACAGTGCTAAGAGACTTGCTCAACACATGGTGTCACAAACCTTCAATTTGTGAAACAAACAAAAAAACATAATGTCTGAAAAGTGCAATAAAATGAGATATACCTGTAATAAAGAGAAATATAAAGTGGAGAAGGAGAAGCAGAGAAGGAACAAAAAGAATGAGAATAAAGAGAAGTAGGGGAAGCAGATGGAGAAGGAGAGGATGAAAGACAAGGAGGAACTCCCCTTGGTGGTCCAGTGGTTAAGACTGCACTTCCAATGCAAAGTAGGCAGGTTTAATCCCTGGTTTGGGAGCTAAGATCCCGCATGCCTTGTGGCATGACCCCCCCCCCCAAATAAAGGGAACACAGTGCCAGACATTATTCTAAGCAATTTATCTCATTAAATCTTTATAACAACCCCAAGTGGAAAGTGGTAGTCACACAGTCATGTCCAACTCTTTGTGACCCCATGGACTGAAGCCAGCCAGTTTCCTCCGTCCATGGGATCCTCCAGGAAAGAATACTGGAGTGGGTTGCCATTCTCTTCTCTAACAACCCCAAGGTAGGGTCTACTGCGTGTGTGTGTGCATGCTCAGTCGCTCATTCACGGCCAACTCCTTGTGACCCTATGGACTGCTATGATCCATGGAATTTTCCTGGCAAGAATACTGGAGTGGGTTTCCATTTCCTCTTCCAGGGATCTTCCTGACTCAGGGATTGAACTGGTCTCTCTTGTGTTCCCTGCATTGGAAGGGAGATTCCTTAACCCAGGCATCATTTGGAAAGGTCAGAGTCTATTATTATTCCCATTTTACAAAAGAGCCTCTTACCACTTGAAAAGCATACTCAAAATGACAAACAGTAGACAAGGTGATGGGGTCTACAGTGATTCCACTGACCTTTAGCTTTGTTTGAAAGCTACCATCAGATAGAAGTTACACATATCTACTAATTACACAAGCAACATGTAGATGTCCTTAACACAGCTGTATAGCACCCTGGTTTGTCTATCATGCAGATTTAGGAACAGAAGAATTCAATTCAAGTGAAATAGTATAGAGGCATCATTGAGTACTTCTAACATACTATGTTAGAAATCTTTGTGAGAGATGGTGTGGATTAAGGAACTTGAGTATTGATGATATGATGAGCAAAACAAACTTCTCTAAAATATATTCATACATCTTTTCTCTTATAGGCTATTTAGTTTTTTTTCCTTTTTCTTTACTTTTGATTCCTACAGCAGACATTGTGGTGGTGGTTTAGTCACTAAATCATATCTGACTCTTGTGACCCCATAGACTGTAGCATGCCAGGCTCCTCTGTCCATGGGATTCTCCAAGCAAGAATACTGGAGTTGCCATTTCCTCTCCAGGGGATCCACCCAGCCCAGGAATCAAACCCTTTGGCACTTTGTCACCAATGCTGAATCCAGAAAATAAAACTCAAAGGCATTAGAGACAATGAGGGACTTCCCAGGTGGCATGAGTGGTAAAGAACCCACCTGCCAATAAGGAGACATAAGACATGCCAGTTCAATCCCTCGGTCCAGAAGACCCCCTGGAGGAGGGCATGTCAACCCATTCCAGTATTCTTACCTGGAGAATCCCTATGGACAGAGGAGCCTGGCGGGCTATAGTCCACAAGGTCGCAAAGAGTTGGACACCACTGAAGTGACTGAGCAGAGACAATGAAGTGAGAAAGAAAAAAAAAAGCAAATAAAATTTACTAATGTCCTGTGAAATTACAGAAGATAAGGCATTTGAAACAAGAATAGGATGCAATAAAAAGGAACATTCAGAGACAAGATATGTTAGTTATCTATTGCTGCATGGACTGTAGCCCACAAGGCTCCTCCATCCATGGGATCTTCCAGGCAAGAATACTGGAGTGGGTTGCCATTACTTTCTCCAGGGGATCTTCCCAACCCAGGGATCAAACCCTGGTCTCCAGCATTGCAGGCAGACACTTTACCATCTGAGCCACCAGGGAAGCCCGCATGACAAATTACCCCCAAGCTAAGCAACTTACAAGAAACCTTTACTATCTTACACAATTTCTGTGGGTCTGGGAGCAAATTAGTTGCATGGTTCTAATACCAAGCAGGGCTCTGTGGAGCTTCTGGGCACAAAGCCTTTCTGTACTCCTCTATTTCTTTGATCACATGAAACAGCCTTCATTCAGCCTCCATGACCTTCCCTGAGTTCCAGTGGGCAGATTCAAGCACTTGTTAATTGAGGGAGGGGATACGAGACCAGGGACAAACATTCAAGAGCAGCCCTGGGGGGAGGACCTGTTTCCCCATCAACAGATACACACAACAATGTCTTTGAGCTATTTTGCAGATACTGAAACCCCTTGTAGGTGGGAGAAGTTGAAATGGTGTGCCCACAAGCATGTAGACCCCAGACTAGTTGGAACTGAAGGTTGATGATGTCGACTCTTACTTACCTCACCACCAACCCATCAGGAGAATGCCCATGAGCTGATCACACCCTTCTTTGAACATTTACTATAAACCTTCTCACAATCTTCTTCAAGTTGGGACACACAATTTTGAAGGCATTAGCCGGCTGTGGCCCCCTTTGCCTGGCCAAGCAATAAAGCTATCCTTTTCTACTTCACCCAAAACTCTGTCCCAAAATTCAATGTGGCCCTGGTACACAGAGAAGCTGAGCTTTTGGCATCAGTTTTGGCTCAGAGTCTCTCACGAGATTGTAGTCTAACTATCAGCTAGGGTTGCAGTTTTCTGAAGACTTGACTGGGGCTAAAGGATCCTCTTGCACATGATTTATTACACAGCTGTTGGCAGGAGCCTTTAGTTTCTCAGTCCATAGAATTCTCCATAACACTATTGTGTGTCCTCACAAATGGCCACTGGCTTCCTCTAGAGCAAGTAATCCAAAGAAAGAACAATAAGAAAGCTACATTGCCCTTTATGAACTGGCATCCAAAAGTCACACATTTTCACCTGCACCTTTTTTCCTATTCATTAGAAGCATGTCACAAAGTCCCGCACACACTCAAAGGGAGGATTGTTACACATTAATTTTAGATGGCTGCATTAAGGAATTTGTGGAAATACTTTAACCCACCACAAAAGAAGAAAAATAACTCTAGGAAATTATAAACATGATCAAAGCATGACCATCAGAATAAAAATTTAGTATCCAAGTTAAAAGGTTGAGAATAGTTGACAAAAAGTCAGGGATGGTTCAGTTCAGTTCAGTTCAGTCGCTCAGTCGTGTCCGACTCTCCGCGACCCCATGAATCACAGCACGCCAGGCCTCCCTGTCCATCACCAACTCCCGGAGTACACTCAAACTCATGTCCACAGAGTCGGTGATGCCATCCAGCCATCTCATTCTCCGTCGTCCCCTTCTCCTCCCGCCCCCAACCTTTCCCAGCATCAGAGTCTTTTCCAGTGAGTCAACTCGTCTCATGAGGTGGCCAAAGTATTGGAGTTTCAGCTACTCTCAAAAAAAAAAAAATGGAAAAAAACATAATAAAGCTTTAATCCAGATGCTCAAATTCCCAACTAACTGGAATTTCAGGAAGAGGAAACAAAAAAAGTAAAAGGGGAGATAATTAAAATTTTTCCCATAATTGAAGGACACACATTTCTAACTTTATGAAAGAACTTCCCCACTGCCTAGCACAAAGCATGAAAAACGGCCAAACCAAACCATGATAACACTAGATATAAAGAGAAGATTCCAAAAGCTCCCACAGTGGATTTTTTTTTTTTTTTTAGTTACAAGTTTCCAAGCACCACCAATGTGGTAATCAAATTTCAGTTTTGATTATTTGCATAGGACCAAAAGTCTTTGTATCTATTTAGCTCCCCAAGTGTTTTTTAAATATTAGTCAAATTTAGGGCTTCCCTGGTGGATCAGGGGTGAAGAATCCGCCAGCCAGTGCATGAGACATGGGTTCAATCCTTCATCGTGGAAGATTCCACAAGCCTCAGAGCAACTAAACCCATGCGCCACAACTATTTAGCCTGTGCTCTAGCGCCTGGGAACCACAACTACTGAAGCCTGGTGCCCTAGAGTCTGTGCTCAGCAACAAGAGAAGACACTGCGATGAGAAGCCTGCACACCACAACTGCAGACGAGCCTCCCCACCCTGCTCTCTGCAACTAGAGAAAAGCTCCCACAGCAACGAAGACTCAGCAGAGCCAAAAAAATTAATAATAATAAGTAAATTATTTTTTAAAATTAGTCAAGTTTGGAAATCACTGGTTTAAAGCGTTTTGAGGAGAGTGAGATAAATATTTTCATATTGAAGTATTATTTTTCTCTAAAGTAGTTGGATATATTTTCCCATTATTCTTCTATAAATGAATCCAGTTTTTTGTGGGTGGTAGAATTATCCTCATTTTGTAGTATCATGGTGGAAAGAGGGGGAAAATAATTTCTAAAGCACACGTACAACTAAATTTTAGTTCCATGTAATCTTTTTAAATTTACACACTAGGAATGGAAACCTCTTTTCTAACAGCATTAAAAAGAATAAAAGGAAATGACTTAAACTAAACTACAGCAAAATAGCCTTTAGAGTAAGGAAGTTTCCTGACATTGAGATTTATCAAACACTAACTCGGGTTTCTAGGGATGTAATTAAATATTCACCTTGGAGAGTTGTTAGAAAATGCTTCCATCTGTCTGAGTTTAGAGGATAAACCTGAAGAGAAGAAGATGACCAGGAAAACTAAATAAATTTGTTTACTCAATAAGTTTTTGTTGAACTGCCTCTAAGTGCCTGGTACTATGCTAAATGTTGGGGGGTATTTTTAAGACAGCATTTTTCAAATTTATTTGATTATAGAATACTCCGATGAAAATGTGCAGATAGATCTCCACCAGGAGGAACTTCTAACACATAATGCTTACTTGTATAAAAAGAAGACAAAGAGTCTCACAGATTAATTGCTGCAAGAAAATAAAAAAATAATATTTATTCACAAAATTAATCAAGCTTAAAACAGTTTTCATTTCATATTCTTATTATCAAATGATACACATTTATAAATTACATTTACATAAAATTATCAACTATACTCTTTCAGAACTTGCAATTCATCAGTGTGATCAGTACAAGATAAACACACAAATCTGGTCTTTTCTATAACCAGTTAGAAATATATCTTGTACTGATCACTTTGATAAATGGAGATTGGAAGTTCCAGTATTGTAAAATATCAGTTCCTCTCAATTTAACCTATAAATTCAATGCAATTTTATTGCATATGGATGAGCAGGTGACTTTATACAATATGGAAAACTGATTATAAGTTCATCAAGAAGAATAAATGCATCAAAATAGACACAAATGGATGACTCATTGATCATAGAAGTTAAAGTTCTATTCTTCCAAAGTCCCACCTAAAAATGACATTAAATGAATTCTTGAAAAAGATTATAAATAAAATTCCAGGAAAAAGGAGGGCAATAGGGAAAGTGACAATGGCAAATGTTACCAGCAAATTTTTGCAAGATGGAAAACAAATAGAGATGATAACAGAGAAGAGGATACCGTAAGTTAAGATGCCTCCCAAAGAGAAGCGTGTCAGTTTACCTTACTGAACTCCTGACAGGCTCAAAATATGGATGAATCAGACACTGGTTGTGGGGATGAAAGTCAGGGATGAAAATAGAGAAACTGGTTAAAAGTTTGTATGCTGAATAACTAGAATAGCAGGTTCTCTACGTCTGTGTCTCTACTTCTGCTTTGTAAATAGGACTGTCTATACCAATTTTCCAGATTTCACATATATGCATTAATATACAGTATTTGTTTTTTCTCATTCTGATTTACTTCAGCCAGTAAGACAGCCTCAAATTCCATCCACACCTTGACAAATGACCCAGTTTCGCTCCTTTTATGGCTGAGTAATATTCCATTGTATATATGTACCAAATCTTTTCTATCCATTTCTCTGCTGATGGACATTTAGGTTATTTCAATGCCCTAGCTATTGTAAATTGTTCTGCAATGAACACTGGTATGCATGTGTCATTTTGAATTATGGTTTTCTCTGGGTATATGTCCCATAGTGGGATTGTTGAGTCATATAGTAGTTCTATTTTTAGCTTTTTAAGAAACTTCCATATTGTTCTTCATAGTGGTTGCACCAATTTATGTTCCTGCCAACAGTGCAAGAAGGTTCCCTTTTCTCCACAACCTCTCCAGCATTTATTGTTTGTAGATTTCAGGAGGAAGAGAAGTATGGGATGAATTGGGAGACTGGGATTGACATATATATGCTAATGATACTATGCATAAAATAGGTAACTAATGAGAACCCACTGTACAGGACAGAGAACTCTACTCAATATTTTGCAATGACCTAAATGGGAAGAAAATCCAAAATAAAAAAAGAGGGGATGTATGTATATGTATAGCTGATTCACTTTGCTGTACAGTAGAAACTAACACAGCATTGTAAAACAACTATACTCCAATAAAAATTTTTTTTTAAAAAAAAGTTATTTCCTCACTTCAGCACAGCCAGATCACTATCATCTCAGAAGAAATTGAAATCAGAGGGTCTCTATGCTTAGACAAAGCAGGTACAGCACAGAGTAGGAAAGAAGTACGTTGTAAAAACCCCAGTTCTGAGTAGTGAGGAGCCAGGATCTTTCCTTCATCATAGGAATTCCAAGAATCAGACACATATCTCACATGCAGAAGATTAGAGGATGCTTTTTTTTTTTAAGAAACTAAATAGTCTGGGGACAATTACTTACTAATATTAATATTAATATCTAGGAATTCTAATAGCTGAATCACCCTACTCTGAAGCCTGCCACTCAGCTTTTCTAGCATCTCATTCTAAAATATAAGTTTTATATATTTATATATAAATATATGAGAGGACTTCCCTGGTGGTCCAGTGGTTGAGACTTTGCCTCCTGGATGTGTGGGGTATGCGTTCACGCCTTGGTCAGGCAGCTAAGATCCCACGTGCCTTATAACCAGGGAATCAAGGCATAGAGCAGAAGCAGCATTGTGGCAGTTTCAATAAAGGCTTTAAAAATAGTCCATATCAAAAAAATTAAAACATAGGCACTTCCCTGGTAGTACAAAGGTTAAGAATCTGCCTTGCAATGCAAGGGACATGGGTTCGATCCCTGGCCAGGAAACTAAGGTCCCACATGCTACAGAGGAACTAAGTCTGCATGCCACAACTACTGACCCCATGCGCCACAACTACTGACCCCATGCACCACAATTAGAGACTGCATAGGCTGCAGCAAAAGAGCCTGCAGGCTGCAACAAAGATCCCAAGTGTTGCAACTAAGACTCAACATAGCCAAATAAATAAGTAAAATTTTTGTTAATTAAAATATAAATGGATACTCTGGGTCACTGAACATTTGAGGATACTTTTTCAGTTCAGTCGCTCAGTTATGTCTGACTCTTTGTGACCCCATGAACCGCAGCACGCCAGGCCTCCCCGTCCATCAGCAACTCCTGGAGTCCACCTAAACTCATGTCCATTGAACCTGGATGTCCATCACTAACGCCATCCAACCATCTCATCCTCTGTCGTCCCCTTCTCCTCCTGCCCTCAATCTTTCCCAGCATCAGGGTGTTTTCAAATGAGTCAGCTCTTCACATCAGGTGGCCAAAATATTGGAGTTTCAGCTTCAACATCAGTCCTTTCAATGAACACCCATCAGTTCAATGAACTGATCTCCATTAGGATGGACTGGTTGGATCTCCTTTCAGTCCAAGGGACTCTCAAGAGGATACTTTCTAACAGGTAAAAAATACTGAAATGAACAATACATAGATGTGGGGAGTGAAGGTAGGGGGAAGGAACCCCAATCTAGATGCAAGAAAACATACAGCTGAAAACATTCAGGCAATTTGTTATGATCATTGGTGGGTAAAGGGACAACACTGTGTGTGTGTGTGTGTGTGTGTGTGTGTGTGTGTGATTTTAAAAAAAAAACTTTTTTATTGGAGTAAGTTGATTTACCATGTTATGTTAATTTCAGGTGTACAGCAAAGTGAATCAGTTATACATATCGTATATCCACTCTTTTTTAGATTCTTTTGCCATAGGCCATTAGAGTATTGAGTAGAGTTGCCTATGCTATATAGTAGGTCCTTATTAGTTATCTATGTTATATATAGTAATGTGTGTATGTCAATCCCAATCTTCCAATTTATCCCTTCCTCCTACCCACTTACTCCCTGATAACCAGAAGTTTATGAACAGGGTTGTTTTTTTTTAAGTAACAATCAAAGGACAAGAAATAACTCTGTGAAATTTTAAACATAATCATAAAAACTAAAAATTCAATAGAGGGATAAGATTGATATGTTCCAGATGGTGCAGCAAAGCAAAGATTAAAGAGTCAGACTATAGTATAGATAATATTAAAAATATAGATATTAATAACAAAAATCGGAGACATTACTTTACCAACAAAAGTCTGTACTGTCAAAACTGTATTTTTTCCAGTAGTCATGTATGGATGTGAGATTTGGTTGTAAAGAAAGCTGAGCACTGAAGAACTGATGCTTTTGAACTGTGGTATTGGAGAAGGCTCTTGAGAGTCCCTTGGACAGCAAGATCAATCCAGTCAATCCTAAAGGAAATCAGTCCTGAATATTCATTGGGAGGACTGATGCTGAAGTTGAAGCTCCAATAGTTTGGTCTCTTGATGCAAAGAGCTGACTCATTGGAAAAGACCCTGATGTAGGGAAATATAGAAGGCAGGAGGAGAAGGGAGCAACAGAGGACAAGATGGTTGGATGGCATCATTGACTCAATGGGCAAGAGTTTGAGCAAGCTCTGGGAAATGGTGAAGGACAGGGAAGCCTGGCATGCTGCAGTCCATGGGGTCACAAAGAGTCAGACACGACTGAGTGACTGAACAACAGAAAGAAATATTAACAAAACCGAAACAATAGAATGATACAGGAGGTGTAAATATCTGACTGAAAAAGAATTCCAAAGGAAGAAAATGGAAAAAAGAAAATAGTCAAAATAAGTTTTTCCAATGGACAAGAATTCTCAGATTAAAAGAAGCTACTGAGTACCCAGGAGTGTTAATAAAAGATTACCCCAGTATCATTAAACTCTAGCACCAAAAATCATAAATTATGGTACATTTAGAATAGAGAGTTAAAAGGTTCTCAGGGAGAAAAACAGATCACTTAAAAGAAAATGAAACTATTAATTTAGATCACATTTTAAAATGGTGACAATTAAGCAAGAATTGACAAAAATTCTAAAGCTAGTAGGTGAAGTAATTTGAGAACAGAATAATTATATAATCAAAAATTTCCACATATATCGTTTATTGATTATAAAAGGAAAAATACTAAGTTTTAGTGGAGAGATTCAGAAGATACCATTTTAACCAAGCAATCAAAGTTAATATCACATGGTAGTTGCCAAACAGGAGGGGATTGGGAAAAGGATGGAGTGGGAGGTTGGGGTTAGCAGATGTAAGCTTTTATATAGAGACTGGCCGAACAACAAGGTACTTCTGTATAGCACAGAGAACTACCTTCAATATCCTATGGTAAACCATAATGGGAAAGGATATTTTAAAATGTGTGCATATATATACATATATACACACACACATATATATATACATGCCAGAGTTGTCTCAGTGGTAAAGAATCCTCCTGCAGTGCAGGGGACTCAGGCTCAATCCCTGGGTCAGGAAGACCCCCTGGAGAAGGAAACAGCAACTCACTCCGGTACTCTTGCCTAAGAAATCCCATGGACAGAGGAGCCTACTGGGCTACAGTCCATGGGGTCACAAGAATCAGACATGAATTAGCAACTAAACCACCACCACTGTGTGTGTGTGTCTATAACTGAATCACATTGTTGTATAGCAGTAATTAACACATTGTAAACCAACTATACTTCAATTTTAAAATGTTAATATCACAAGTAATAGGGCAAATTGACAACATGTACCTCCTGATGAAATGTATTAAAAAGAACATTTATGTATTAGGTTGGTACAAAAGTAATTGTGGTTTTTCACTGTTGAAATTTGCTGTTTGATATTGGAATACATTCTTAAATGTGGCTGTCATACATCATTTTAATGCACATTTCCCACTTTACATTTTTTTTTTGCTAATGACTTATTACTTGCTGTTTATTTTATATTTATTTGAGACTATGAAAATGATGTTAGACAAAATGCAGATTCAAGCGATTTTCTTGAGTTCAAAATGGGTCATAAAACAGCAGAGACAAGTTGCAACATCAGCAATGCACTTGGCCCAGTAACTGCTAACCTACATACAGTTTAGTGGTTCAAGAAGCTTTGCAAAGGAGACAAGAACCTTGAAAATGAGGAGTCTAGTGGCCAGCCATTGGAAGTTGACAATGACCAACTGAGATGATCATTGAAGCTGACTCTTTTACAACTAAACGAAAACTTGCTGAAGAACTCAATGTTGATGATTATATAGTCAGTCAGCGTTTGAAGCACATTGGAAAGGTGAAAAAGATCAATAAGAAGGTGCTTCATGAGCTGACCACAAATCAAAAAAAGTCATTTTGAAATTTCATCTTCTCTTATTGTATGCAACAACAATGAACTATTTCTCAAATAGACTGTGACGTGCAATGAAAAGTGGATTTCATACAACAACCATCGATAACCAGCTCAGTAGTTGGACAGAGAAGAAGCTCCAAAGCACTTCCCAAAGGCAAACTTGCTCCAAAAAAAGATCATGGTCACTGTTTGGGGGTCTGCTGTGGTCAGTCACTGGTGGTCAATTTAATCCACTATAGTTTTCCGAATCTTGGTGAAACCATTACATCTGAGAAGTATGCTCAGCAAATTGATGAGATACACCGAAAACTGCAACGCCTGCAGCTGACTTTGATCAACAGAATTCTTCTCCACGACAACATCCAACTGCAAATTGCACAACCAACACTTCAAAAGTTGGACGAATTGGACCACTAAGTTTTGCCTCATCCACCATATTTACCTAACCCCTTGCCAACAGACTACCACTTCTTCAGGCATCTCAACAACTTTTTGCAGGTAAAATGCTTCCACAATCAGCAGGAGCCAGAAAATGCCTTCCAAGAGTTCACTGAAACCCGAAGCATGGATTGTTATGCTACAGGAGTAAACAAACATTTCTCATTAGCAAAAATGTGTTGATTATAACGGTTGCTATTTTGATTAATAAAGTTGTGTTTGAGCCTAGTTATAATGATTTAAAATTCATGGTCAGAAACCACAATTATGTTTGCATCAAACTAACAGTATTCCTGCCAAAAATGTATAACCTGAGTCAAAGTATGATGAAACGTCAGACAACCCCAAATTGAAGGACATTCTACAAAACAACTGATCTATTGTTTTCAAAAATGTCATAAAATACAATGTCAATTTCAATGTTATAAAATAAAAAGAAATGCTAAGGAACTGTTCATTATTAAAGAGACATTAAAAACTTGGAAACCAAATGCAATGTGTGACCCTGGGTTGGATCCTGGTCATTTTAAAAAACGTTACAAAGGACATTAATAGGAATAATTGGTGAAATTTTAATAAAATCTGTAGATAAAAGTATTGTGACAAAGTGAAATTTCCAGATTTCCATAACTTCACTGCTGCTATTTAAGTGAATGTCTTTGTTTTTATGACACACACACTTCAGTATTTAATGGTAAAGGGATGTATTCTATGAAATATACTCACACATGACTCCAAAAGAATGGGGATTAGAATGGTATCTAATTTCATGACAGCAATGTAGTTAGAACCAAATGGAGCATCCTCCTAAAATTCATAGGGAACATGATTTCCCTCCCAGAATACTGTACAAAGCTGTATCATCAGTTTTCTATTGCTGCAGAGCAAATTGCCATAATCTCAGTCACTCATTTATTATCTCATTGTTTCTGTAGGTGAAAAGTCTGAGCACAGAGTAGTTGGGTTTCTTGTTCAGGGTCTTACAAAGCTATAATGAAAGAGTCAGCCGAAGCTCTGCTTTCACCTGAAACTTAAAAGTCCTCTTCCAGTCTCATTTGAGCAATAGGCAGAAGTCGGTTCCTTGACACTGTAGGACCAAAGTCCTTGTTCTGTTACTAGCTGTCAGCCTGGGACTGCTCTTAGCTCCTAATAGCTTTCCCCCATGTCATGCTATATGGCTCCCTCCTCTCGCAGTATAACAATTTGCTTCATCTTCAAGGCCAATAGGAGAACATCTCTCTGAACCTTCTTTTAAAGGACTCACCTAATTAGGTAAGACTCAGTCAGAATAATCCCTCTTTTTATTCACTCCAAGTCAACTTATTAGTAAGTTATTCACGGGAATAATACCCCATCATATGTACTAGTACCATCCATACTCAATACAAAGGTATTATGCATCAGGGGAGGGAAATCTCAAGGACCATCTTAGAATTCAGCCTGCTACATCCACCTAAACCTTCATTTGGAGTTTGAGGGTTTTCAACCCTAGCATCACAATAGAATCTCCTGGGGAAATATTCAATCTTAGTATCAGAATTCTCATTTAGTTGGTCTGAGGCACAATCTGAAAAGATATTACTTTTGTTTTTAAGGTTCTCCCATGTAATTCCAATATGCAACCAGGGATGAAAACCACTATGGTAGAATGAAAACCTTTTCAGATATCCGAGATCTCAAAGAATTTACTTCCAATTTGCCCTTTCTCAGGAAGCTCTGAAATGAGGCTGTAATCAAGGAAAGCACAGGATCCAGGAAACAAGGACTCTAAAACAGGAAATTACAGAGGGAAGTCCCCGGATGACAGACTGCAGGAGCCTAGGAAGTAACCAGTCTGAACTGGAAAAGGAGGGTGAAGGACTTCAGGGTGAGGTCTCAGAAAAAACAAGTGGAGTTAGTAGATTATCTAGATTTTTTTTTAAAGATTTTTAATATGTGTATCATTTAAAAGCTTTACTGAATTTGTTACAGTATTACTTGTGTTTTATGTTTTAGTTTTTTGGCCTTGAGTCATGTAGGATCTTAGTTCCCCAAACGGGGACTGAACCTGCATCCTCTGCCTTGGAAGGTGAAGCCCTAACCACTGGAACACCAGGGAAGCCCCAATCATCAGATATTTCTAATCACTAGATGAAGAGAAGTAGCATTAGGCATATGACAGAACTGATATATAATTGGAAAAAACTGGAAAAATAGGTGCAAAGAAAATTTATACATTTAATAAATTATATAATTATTTTCTTCAAGAAAAAGTATAAGCTTTTCAAGACAGAAAAGTATGTACTACTTGGCAATGCAGTTAACAATATTAATGTGGCCATAATGTAAATATTGATCCTTAAGTTAAAATTATAATTACTTATGTAAAAGAGTTAAATCAATATATTCAAACATTTTTTTAAAAGAAATTGCAAAATAGAGCTATAATACTAATTACAAAGTAAAAGGAATGGGTAACTACTGTTTTATATATAATATTTTCAATATTATATTTTTTAAACTATGTGCATGTTTAAATTGCTAAATGTTTTAAAAAAATAGGAGCAAAAGGAAACTCATGATTAATAATGTTAAAAGAAAATAAATTTATTTTTTTATTCAATTTTTACTCAGTTTTTACTAAATAGATTAGCAAAAGTTAAAAATTCTTACATGAAAAAACTTCTTAAGTGAAAAATTGTTACAAAAGGTAAAGGGTAATTTGCAACTGGTAGGATGGTAAATTGATATAGCAACTGGGGAAAGCAATTAGCAGTTCAGCAAAATTGAAAACATAGGCACACTACTACCTAGAAATTTACATTCATGCATGAGCCTTCGAAGGATATCCAATGCAGTATTTCTTGTAATTTGGAAAAATTGAAAATAACTTGAACATTTATTGATATATCACTAAAGTTCATTGGTTCATTCAGCACATGCTTTATGAAGTGGTTGCTATGTGCCAAGCACTGTTCTTAAAACTAGAAACATAGCAGTAATGGATACAGACTAAAATAGTTTACATTCTAGTAGAAGGAGGCATATAATAAAGAAGTACATAATTTATTGGATGGCAATAAGAGCTATGGAAAAACACAAAGCTGGGGAGGGTAACAGAAGCCCTGGGAAGGAGTGTGTGTTTAACTTTTAAAAGGGTGATCAAGGAAATCGATTGTTGAATAAAGACTTGAAAGTGATCAAGAAAGTCAAATGAATACAGGAGTTGGGAATGTGTCAGGCCTTTAAAATAAATAAGCTAGGTTGCTATATACCAAGACGTACAGCTCTCAAAAAGATAAAGTTGAGTAAAAATGGCTATAAATGTACCAAAACACTATTCTTCAAAATAATTTTAAGATAATAATACTATTCCTTGTTCCCAGATATAGGTAGCTGCTGCTGCTGCTGCTGCTAAGTCGCTTCAGTCGTGTCCGACTCTGTGTGACCCCATAGACAGCAGCCCACCAGGCTCCCCCATCCCTGGGATTCTCCAGGCAAGAATACTGGAGTGAGTTGTCATTTCCTCCTCCAGTGCATGAAAGTGAAAAGTGAAAGTGAAGTCTCTCAGTCATGTCTGACTCTTAGCGACCCCATGGACTGCAGCCTACCAGGCTCCTCCTTCGCCCGTGGGATTTTCCAGGCAAGAGAACTGGAGTGGGGTGCCATTGCCTTCAGAGTGAGGTAAGTCAGAAAGAAAAAAACAAATATATTAACGCATATATAGAATCTAAAAAGATGATACTGATGAACATATCTGCAGGACAGCAATGGAGACACAGACAGAGAACAGACTTGTGGACACAGGTGGGGAAGGAGAGGTGGGATGAATTGAGAGAGCAGCATTGAAACATGTATTTGTTGTTGTTGTTCAGTAATTAAGTCACGTCTGACTCTTTGAGACTCCATAGACTGCAGCACACCAGGCTTCGCTGTCCATCACCAACTCCCAGAGCTTGCTCAAACTCATGTCCATCAAGTCAGTGATGCCATCCAACCATCTCATCCTCTGTCACCCTCTTGCCACATCTCATCCTCCAGCCTTCAATCTTTCCCAGCATCAGGGTCTTTTCTAAGGAGTCAGTTCTTCACATCAGGTGGCCAAAGTATTGGAGCTGCAGTTTTGGAATCAGTCCTTCCCATGAATGTTCAGGTTGATTTCCTTCAGGATTGACTGGATTGATCTCCTTGCAGTCCCAGGGACTCTCAAGAGTCTTCTCCAGCACCACAATTTGAAAGCATCCGTTCTGTGGTGATCAGCCTTCTCTATGGTCCAACTCTCACATCTGTGCATGACTACTGGAAAAACCGTAGCTTTGACCAAACAGATCTTTGTCAGCAATGTTTCACGCCTTCATGGACCACAGCCTTGTCGTGGTGAAGGAACTTAAGTAACTCAATGAAGCTATGAGGCCTGTTGTGCAGGGCCACCCAAGGCAGACGGATCATTATGGAGACTTCTGATAAAATGTGATCCATTGGACGAGGGAATGGCAAACCACTCCAGTATTCTTGCCTTGAGAACCCCATGAACAGTATTGAAACATTTCCATATGTAAAATTAGACAGCTGGTAGAAATTTGTTGTATGACACAGGAAGCTCAAATCTGGTGCTCTGTGACAACCTAGAGGGGTGGGTTGGGGTGGGAGGTGGAAGGGATATTCAAGAAGGAAGAAATACACGTCTACCTATGAGTGATTCATGTTGATATATGGCAGAAACCAACACAATATTGTAAAGCAATTATCCTCCAATTAAAAATAAATTTAAATTTAAAAAGAATGGCTTTCCAGCAATCATATAGCCCTTCCCATTGTTCATTTAAAATATTCTGAAATATATAATTATTTTCCAGTTTAAAAAAATAAAATAAAAATAGTGGTTGGTTCTAGGGATGAAAGAATCAGGCTTAGATAGAGGATCAATAATACTTATCTTTATTGTAGTATTTTATTTATTTGAGGTGAAACAATAAATTTCACTCAGATAAAACAGACTGTTAAATAATTGTTAACTCTGGGTAGAAGGAAAATGGGTGTTATACAAATTTTTTTGTATTTTTCTGAATTTAAAACTTCCCAAAAAGATTAACCAATACATTTTTGGAGAGAATAATGAGAGCAAAATTGATGTTTCAGATAACAAAGCTATCATGATTCAAATACTTCCATGCTAGCATAGACAGAGAGATTAATGGAACAGAGTAAAGTTCAGAAATAGATTCAGAGGTATATAGGAATTTTTTATATGATAAATACAGCATTTCAAATAAGTGAAGAGAATAAAAAAATGACCAAGAGGTAGAATAAGTCATTTACCAAAGAACATGAATCTCAATCTTCATTCAAGTTGTGTGTATCAGCAGTTTGTTCCTTTTTATTGCTGATTCATATTACATGTCATGGGTGTACCAGTTTCTTTAACTATGCATTTATTGAAGGACATCTATGGTATTGTGATTTTTGACTATTTATTTTGTAAAACAAGTTTTGTGTATAAGTACATCACAGAAAAAAAAAGACTAACTAAAAAACAAATTTCTGGGAGGTATACCAAAGTAAAAATGACCTTTTTTAATCTTTTAGGGAGACTTAATTTTTTTCCTTTACACATTCCTTTATTATCATTTTTTGTTTTTTGTTTGTTTTTGGCCATGTCACATGGCATGCACGTGGGATTTTAGTTTCCCCACCAGGGATTGATCCATGCATGGTCCCCTGCAGTAGAAATATGCAGTCTTAACCACTGGACTGCCAGGGAAGTCCTATTGTTATGTATCATTTTTAAAGAGTAAAAATAATATTTGAGTGAATCAGTCTTTCAAAAATTACAATTGCCAACATTTAAATGAGAACAGTAGTTTTTGCCTTATTATCATATAGCACCCATGAACTATCAGGAATGATATTGTTGAAATGGATGCCCTTACAGCAAAATTGAGTCTGTTTCAATAATTTGTTTTTATTGTGGCACAATGTAAAAATTTTGTTTCACATGAGAATGGCACACCAAAGTGAAGAAGAAAATGAACTGCATGTTTTTCAACATTCAGGTATTCATAAGTTAGGGTGCACTGAAAATCACTTAGCTATATTAAATGATTTGTCTTACTCAATATTTTAATGTCCCTTATATTAGAACCTCATGATACGAACCTTCTAATACAACCGGTCTGACTAATATAAGGGATTCCTAATACAAACATTCTTGTTGTTTCTTAGGTAGAAACACCTTAACAAAGTAGTCTGCAAATAGTAGATTCTACAATCTGGTCCCATCACTTCATGGGAAATAGATGGGGAAACAGTGGAAACAGTTATAGACTTTATTTTGGGGGGCTCCAAAATCACTGCCGATGGTGACTGCAGCCATGAAATTAAAAGACGCTTACTCCTTGGAAGGAAAGTTATGACCAACCTAGACAGCATATTAAAAAGCAGAGACATTACTTTGCCAACAAAGGTCCATCTAGTCAAGGCTATGGTTTTTCAAGTGGTCATGTATGGATGTGAGAGTTGGACTGTGAAGAAAGCTGAGCACCGAAGAATATATGCTTTTGAACTGTGGTGTTGGAGAAGACTCTTGAGAGCTCCTTGGACTGCAAGGAGATCCAACCAGTTCATTCTAAAGGAGATCAGTCCTGAGTGTTCATTGGAAGGCCTGATGGTAAAGCTGAAACTCCAATACTTTGGCCACCTCATGTGAAGAGTTGACTCATTGGAAAAGATTCTGATGCTGGGAGGGATTGGGGGCAGGAGGAGAAGGGGACAACAGAGGATGAGATGGTTGGATGGCATCACCGACTCAATGGACAAAAGTTTGGGTAAACTCCGGGAGTTGGTGACAGACAGGGAGGCCTGGCATGTTGTGTTTCATGGGGTCGCAAAGAGTCGGCCATGACTGAGCAACTGAACTGAACTGAACAGAACTGAACAATGGCACTGAAAATATCTTTGGCAGCTGCAGAATTTATTTTAATCATAGCTACTGAGTATAAGAAAATTGTTATTCTTTGTGTTCTACATGCAAAATTTGTCTTTCTAACAATGTTTAATTTTTTAATGCTGTAAAACTGATTATTTTTCCCTGAAGAGCTGTTTCTCACTATTGAACTTCAAAAAATACCTGCAAGGCATATTAGTAACTATGCTCCTTACACTTAAGACAAAAATTTGAAATGAATGAGAAGATATAGATTCTTAGCAGAGAAGGAGAAACCATAAAAAGGAGCCAATTAGAAAACTAAAAACTGAAAAATATAATATTGGAAATTTTAAAATTTCCTTGGTGGGCTCAAAAGCAGAAATGAATATAAAAGAGATAAAAGTAAGTGAACTGAAAGACAGATCAATAGAAATTATCCTATATGGACAAGACAGAGAAAAAAGATTGAAACAATGAACAGAGTCTTAGAGAGATGGAGAACAACTTCAAAATGTCTAACATTCTCATCACTGGATTCCCAGAAAAGGCAAAGGAAATTGGCAGGAAAATACATGAAGAAATAACTGCTGAAAACATCCCAAATTTAGTAAAATACATAAATTTTCAAACTCAAGATCTCAGCAAACCCAAATAGAATAAACTCAAACAAAAACAAAACAAACAAGAAAACCCTTCAGCATATCATAATCAAACCAAATCAAAAAATGTAAAATCTTGAAACTATCTAGAGAAAATTTTCTAGACAAATTACATATAAGGGGGAAACAATTGATATCTGAATGACCACACTCATAAGGGGAAAAATCAGAATTCTATAACCAATGAGTATATTCCTCAGGGATAAAAACAAAATAAAAATATTCTCTAGTGAAGGAAAACTAACACAGTGTGTCAAACGGCAGGGCTGCTCTAAAAGAAATACTAAAGTAAATTCATCAGGCTAAAAGTAAAAGTAAAAATTCCAATCCCAAAGAAAGGCAATGCCAAAGAATGCCCAAACTACCACACAATTGCACTTATTTCATACGCTAGCAGAGTAATGCTCAAAATTCTCCAAGCCAGGCTTCAGCAGTACATGAACCGTGAACTTCCAGATGTTCAAGCTGGATTTAGAAAAGGCAGAGGAACCAGAGATCAAATTACAAAATCTGTTGGATCATGTTGAAAGCCAGAGTTCCAGAAAAACATCTACTTCTGCTTTGTTGACTATGACAAAGTCTTTGACTGTGTGGACCACGACAAACTGTGGAAAACTCTTCAAGAGATGGACATACCAGACCACCTGACCTGCCTCTTGAGAAATCTGTATGCAGGGCAGGAAGCAACAGTTAGAACTGGACATGGAACAACAGACTGATTCCAAATTGGAAAAGGAGTATATCAAGGCTGTATATTGTCACCCTGCTTATTTAACTTATATGCAGAGAACATCATGAGAAATGCTGGGCTGGATGAAGCACAAGCTGGAATCAAGATTGCTGGGAGAAATATTAATAACCTCAGATCTGCAGATGACACCACCCTTATGGCAGAAAGGAAAGAACTAAAGAGCCTCCTGATGAAAGTCAAACAGGAAAGTGAAAAAGTTGGCTTAAAACTCAACATTCAGAAAACTAAGATCATGGCATCTGGTCCCATCACTTCATGGCAAATAGATGGGGAAACAGTGGAAACAGTTATAGACTTTATTTTGGGGGGCTCCAAAATCACTGCCGATGGTGACTGCAGCCATGAAATTAAAAGACGCTTACTCTTTGGAAGTAAAGTTATGACCAACCTAGACAGCATATTAAAAAGCAGAGACATTACTTTGCCAAAAAAGGTCCGTCTAGTCAAAGCTATGGTTTTTCCAGTAGTTATGCATGGATGTGAGGGTTGGACTATAAAGAAAGTTGAGCGCAGAAGAATTGATGCTTTGAAACTGTGATGTTGGAGAAGACTCTTGAGAGTTCCTTGCACTGCAAAGAGATACAACCAGTTAATCCTAAAGGAGATCAGTCCTGAATATTCTTTGGAAAGACTGATGCTGAAGCTAAAACTCCAATAGTTTGGCCACCTGATGTGAAGAACTGACTCATCTGAAAAGTCCCTGGTGCTGGGAAAGACTGCAGGCAGGAGGAGAAGGGAACAACAGAGGACAAGATGGTTGGATGGCATCACCGACTAAATGGACATTAGTTTGAGTAAACTCTGGGAGTTGGTGATAGACAGGGAAGCCTGGTGTGCTGCAGTCCATAGGGTCGCAAAGGGTCGGACATGACTTAGTGACTGAACTGACTGAAAAGTAAATAATACCAGAAGAAAACATGGGTTTTCAGGAACAAAATGAGAAATGGAAATGGATGGGTAAGTCAAAAAGATTATTTTTTTCCACACAGGCCTCTAAAATATGTACAGGAATGTCTTAGAGATACTGCAGGTTCAATTCTAAACCACCTCAATAAAGCAAATATCACAATAAAGCAAGTCAAATGAATTTTTTGGTTTCCCACTGCATATTAATGTTCTGTTTACATGAAATATTATAGTTTATTAAATGTGCAATAGCATATCAAAAATGTACTAACGCATACCTTAATTTTAAAATACTTTATTACTGAAATATGCTAACCATCATCTGAGCCTTCTGTGAGAGCAGTAACAACAAAGATCACAGAACACAAATCACAATATAATAATATTGAAAAAGTTTGAAATATCATGAGAATTACC
Source organism: Moschus berezovskii (assembly GCF_049115385.1). Taxonomy (NCBI): domain Eukaryota; kingdom Metazoa; phylum Chordata; class Mammalia; order Artiodactyla; family Moschidae; genus Moschus; species Moschus berezovskii. The sequence goes on along the minus strand of NC_142460.1, from coordinate 110,279,723 downwards.
AAAATGTGACACAGAGACATGGAGTAAGCAAATGTTATTGTAAAAATGGCACCAATATACTTGCTCACTCATGGTTATCACAAACCTTCTATTTATTAAAAAAAAAAGGATATATTTGCAAAGTACAATAAAATGAAACATGATAAAATACAGTATGCCTGGCTAACTGTTGAAAGCAAAACTTACAAAATTATCTAACGGGGTTTCCACATATATAAATTTATACATATACCAACTATACCTTAAAGATCAGTGAGTGAGGCAAAGAGGGACTTATGTGACTGCAAGGAGTCTTTCCACATTTTACTTGAAGTGATGTAATATACTCAGTGGACTGTGAACGCTTATGTACACATATTGTAAGCCATAGAGCAACTGGAGAAGGAAATGGCAACCCACTCCAGTATTCTTGCCTGGAAAATCCCATGGATGGACAAGCCTGGTCGGCTACACTCCATGGGGTCACAAAGAGTTGGACACGACTGAGCGACTTTACTTACTTACTTATAGAGCAACTATTAAAAAAAAATACAAAGAGATATATCCAAAAAGGCAATATACCAATTAATTAAAATGTACTATTAAAAATATGCAAATAATCCATAAAAACATAGGAAAGTAGGAATAGAAAAAAATAGAGAACAGAAAATAAACAATAAAATAGTAGGCCTAAATGCAATCTTATCAACAATTATATTAATATTAAAGATAAATAATCTAAATACAGAAATTACAGAGATTGCCAGACTGGATTAAAAAGAGAGACTTATGTGCTGTCTACAAGTAATTCATTTTAAATGTAACAATATAGATAAATAAAAGATAGGAAATACATATATCATGCAAATACTAACCAAAGAAGGTGGAGTGACTACATTAATATTAGAAAAAATAGATTTCAGATCAGGGATATTACAAGAGATTAAGATAGTACATAATGATAAAAAGAGTCAATTAATCAAAAACACATAAGTCTAAATGTGTGTAAAACTAACAACACAGCTTTAAGATATGTAAAGCAAAAATACACATAAGTGAAAGGAGAAATAGACAAAGCCACAATTATAGCTGGAGACATCAATGTTCTTCTCCCAGAAACTGAGAGAACTACTGCAGAAATCCAGTAAGGATATAGAAGACCTAACATTATCAACTAACTTGCCATGATTGACATAGAACATTGCACCCAATAACACACATGAAATATTCTATTATAGGGGTACAAACTTGTGTGCAGATCAAGAAACAATAGCTAGAACCAGACATGAAATAACTGACTGGTACAAAATTGGGAAAGGAGTATGTCAAGACTGTATATTGTTACCCGCCTTGTTTAACTTAGATGTAGGGTACATCATGTGAAATGCCAGGCTGGATGAATCACAAGCAGAAATCAAGATTGCCAGGAGAATATCAGCAACCTCAGATATGCAGATGATACCACCATAATGGCAGAAAGAGAAGAGGAACTAAAGAACCTCTTGATGAAATTGAAAGAGGAAAGCAAAAAAGCTGGCTTAAAAACATTCAAAAAAAACAAGATCATGGCATTCGGTCCCATCACTTCATGGCAATTAGATGGGGAAAAAATGTAAACAGTGGCAGATTTTATTTTCTTGGGCTTCAAAATCACTGTGGATGGTGCCTGCAGCCATGAAATTAAAAGATACTTGCTTCTTGGATGAAAAGCTATGACAAACCTAGACATCATATTAAAAAACAGAGATATCACTTTGCCAACAAAGTCCATATAGTCAAAACTATGGTTTTTATGCTATAAGATGTAAGAGTTGCAGCATAAAGAAGGTTGAGGGCTGAAGAATTGATGCTTTTGAACTGCACTGCTGGAGAAGACTCTCGAGAATCCCTTGGACAGCAAGGAGATCAAATCTGTCAATCCTAAAGGAAATCAAACCCTTAATATTCATTGGAAGGACAGATGCTGATGCTCCAATACTTTGGCAACCTGATGCCAAGAACTGCCTCTTGGAAAAGACCCTGATGCTGGGAAAGATTGAGGGCAGGAGGAGAAGCGGGCAATGGAGGATGAGACAGCTGGATAGTATCACCGACTCAATGGACATGAATTTGAGCAAATTCCCAGAGATAGTTAAAGACAGGGAAGCCTGACGTGCTGCAGTCCATGGAGTCGCAGAGTCAGACATGACTTACTGAGTAAGCAACAAAAGGATATTTACCAAGATACTCAGGAAAAATAAACCTTAACAAACAGAAAAGAACTGAAATCCTTAAAGTATGTTTTCTGATCATAACCAAACTAGTAAGTGCTACATGGTAGTTCATTTTTGTCTTCCTTTGGTGTGTTTTTATTGTTTGACTTGGCAATTTTATAAATCCAGAGTATATTGCTTCATAATCAAGTTGACTTTTGTTTCCAAATGACTTCGAAGCTTAGCTGTAATTTCAGTGTTTGTTACAGAGTATGTTTCAGTGCACAATACACATTTGAGTATCAGTTATCTTTATTTTCAATGGAAATAAAACCAAAAGGAAAGTAACTAATATTAAATACCTCCAATGTGTTAGAATGGAACAACAGTGTCACCTTGGACATTCTACCTCTTGACTTAAGAAAACAGCTCTTTAATTCTAAAGTATTCCATTTTTTTGTTTGTCTTACAGTCTGAGAATCACAATTTCAATTTTTCCTGTAAAACTTTCTTCTTTCAGTCGCAGGACCTTAAGCAACACATTTTATCATATAGATGCCTAACATAAACACTGAAGAACAGTGCAGACACTTTCAGAAGCAAGATAAAGCAGACAACATATCAATGGTCACCATATAAACCAAATACAGCAATTGTGAATTCAGCAGTAAATGTTAATCCTACCATTGAGTAATCATACAAGTACCAGGTATGACATTTTCTGTTGTGACCTGCGTGCATTTTAAGTTGCTTTAGTGGTGGCAGACTCTTTGCGACGCCATGGACTGCAGTCCACCAGGCTCCTCTGTCCATGTGATTCTTCAGGCAAGAATACTGGACCGGATTGCCATGCCTTCCTCCAGGGCATCTCGCTGACCCAGAGATGGAAACTGAGTCTCAAGTCTCCTGCACTGGCAGGCAGGTTCTTTACCACTAGTGCCACCTGGGAAGCATGACACATGTTGTGACACGTGATTTCTTAAAGGCAGATTGAAAAGTGGAAGAGAGTGAAAGTCGCTCAGTCATGTCCGACTCTTTGTGACCCCATGCACTATACAGTCCATGGAATTCTCTAGGCCAGAATACTGGAGAGGGTAGCCTTTCCAGTCTCCAGTGGATCTTCCCAACCCAGGGATCGAACCCAGGTTTCCCGCATTGCAAGTAGATTCTTTACCAGCTGAGCCACAGGGAAGCCCAAGAATACGGGAGTGGGTAGCCTATCCCTTCTCCAGGGGATTTTCCTGACCAAGGAATCTAAACAATGTCTCCTGCATTGCGGGCGGATTCTTTACCAACTGAGGTATCAGGGAAGCCCAAAAGGCAGGTTATCACATAACAAAAATCACATAATGCATGTATCATCTTTCTATTAAAATAAATTTTAGAAAAAAACATGTATTTACCATAATTTTTCCCCACTAAGGACCACCTGTTAAGATCTCACTAAACTCTGGGCCTGGGAACACAAATTTGGGAAATGCTGCCTTAAGGTTTCCTTTGACTAGTAATTCAATATCATTGCTTTTTTTTGTTTGTTTAAATTCCTTTCTCTTGAGTAACACAGTGTTCTGAAAGTGCTGAAAAACACTGGTTCAAGAAAAATATTTAGAAACTTAGACCCCTGAAATATGAGATGAAAACCAGAGCTTAAGAAAAGAGAGAAAGCACAGGAAATACACAGAAACACAGTCAAATGAAACTATGACCACATAAAGGGATGGTTCTTTTTTAGGATTGGTAAGGATGTGTGGTGTTTGAGCAAAACTGGTTATCGGTCAGCTTTCTGCACTGAATGACAAGCTGGACTGTAACATCTCCAGGGCGGGTCACTTTCAAGTCCTCTACTCCTTAAAACGCAAGAGAGGGCCCTAGTTTGAGGACTTGTATTGCAGATTTCAGCTAATCACTGCTTCTACTTCTTTTTAATACAATGAAAGGCCACTAGGGGGAGAAACACGCCGAAAACCTGACCCTTATCAGTAGTGATCTCAAAACGTAACAGATCCTATTACTCTCCAGCAAAAAGAAACTTCTTTGGTACGCAGGATCAAACTACCACCCTGCATCTAATCTGGAACCAAAATGGTTTTTCTAAAGTCTCCGTGGGCACTACGCGAAAAAAGCACGTGTTCTGAATAGTCAGAATGGAATCCTACAAGCTGATTCAGATCTGAAAAAAGGGCATTGCAAAAGGTCTCCCTGAGTGAGTCAAAGTATTGCAGAGGGCTGTGGCAGTGCATTCCTCTTTCGGGATGGGCTACAACTTAACCTTACGTTGGCAAAAGGACGGGAAGCAACGTTTTGTAAAAGGCCTTCTTTCTAGTATCGGTATCCATTTCTGGTTAGCCACTGACAGAGGCGGTTAGCCACTACGTCCCCTCCCCTCGCCCCTATACGAGAGTAAATCTCATTTCCTCTATGGGCGTAAAAGTGAATGGACCCGCTTGTTCCCGATATGCCTTTCTATATCTCAACCCAGCCCTGCAGCTCGTAGAAACAGATGGGCGCATCCCTTATGTTCGTACACCTATGCCTCCACAGGATGACAATACAGCCTCACTACTGCAAAAGACAACAGCGTTAAATACCAGCGCGGCACGAAAATGAGCCACAAGGCCACTCAAACTTCGGGCACGAAACCAAGGCGCAGGCGCACTAGCACACTGTTACCCGACCTGCCCACTTCCCCCTCCTGGTCTCCGCAGTTTCACTTCCCCTGGCTTGGTGCTCTGCTTCCGGGGCACAGTAGGCTCGGCCCCTCCTCAGCTCTTTCCCTCCTCTGCCCGAGGAGGGGGGAGTCGAGGGGGTGGGGAAGAGTTCGTTGTTTGTTTACACGATGTGAGCGGAAAAAGAGACCAATAAAGTTTATTCTGGAAACAAAAGAAAAAAAAAAAAACAGGGGTGACAGAGAAAGGAGACGGGGGCGGGGGCGTGTGGCGGGGGCTAGCTAGGAGAGGCAGCGAGGAGGAGAAAGCGGCAGTTCCGGTGCCGCCGCTGCGGCCGCTGAGGTCTCGGGCTGCTGCCGCCGCGGCCGCTGGGGCTGGGGCCGCCGGCGAGGCAGGGCTCGGGCCCGGCCGGGCAGCTCCGGAGCGGCGGGGGAGAGGGGCCGGGAGGCGGGGGCTGTGCCGCCCGCTCTCCTCTCCCTCGGCGCCGCCGCCGCCGCCGCCCGCGGGGCTGGGACCCGATGCGGTTAGAGCCGCGGAGCCTCGACGAGCCCCGAGCGTGAGTAGAACGCGGGCAGGCCGGGAGCGGGCGCGGTCGGGATGGGGCCGGGTGGGTGCCGGGGACTCTCGGGCGCGCCCGCCGCCTGGGGCGGGGGCTGCCCGCCGGTCGTCTCTCCCAGCTGCGGCCCGCAGGAGAGTTCGCCTGCGATCCCCGCTCTCCTCCGCCTGCCGCTGGCCTCACCCAGATGCAGAGGCGAGGGCTCGCCGCTCCCTCTTTTCTCCCTCTGGTCGCCGCCTCACTCCTCGTTTCCTTCCTCTCCCATTTTTGGGGATGGGGCGGCTAGAGACTGAGGAAGTGCGCCCAGGGCCGCCGCCCCGGCCGCGGAGGCTCGGTCCCCCGCGCCCTTGCACATCCACCCGACCCGCGAGCCCCGCGGCGTGAGCGATCCCGGGTGCCAGACCGCGAGCTCTTCCTGAGGGGCTGTCACGCCCAAGGACTCCGACCGCGCCAGCCCGGCGACCCTGCGTTTGCCTCATACTGGGTTTAAATCGCCCGGCTGGGGCTTGGAAGGCTACATCCCCGTAGCCCGTAATTCCTCTCCCACCCTTCCTCTCGAAGTTGTTTTTTTCCTTTTAACCGAGACAGTCAAACGTATTGGATTTTTCATTCATAGACCCGAGACATTGTCTCGCGATTTGTGTCTTTAGTAAGTCTAATACGTGATGCCTGCTTCATAGCTCCTAAGTGGCTCGGAAAGGTAGGGTAGCGCCCAGAATTGGACTGTGTAAACACCAGACGTTCAGCCAGTGTGTTTTGATCGCTGCTTGAGGGGTTTATTTTAGGATGCTAAAGGAATAGTGGCGATGATGGCTAGTTACCAGGCTTAGGAATCGAAAGCTGTTTTGGATGTCAGTAATTAGGAAGCTGTTTACGTAGTTATATAAAGGGTAAGGGGAGCGCAATAAGAGGGGCTTCTGTGAAAAACAACCTTCATATTTTTTAATGAAGTAGAGTTGTGATTTCGTTTGGTGAAGCTTCCTCATTCCAGCACTGCGCCTTTGGGCACATTCAGGACATGGGTTTGCGAGATGATGTTTTGAATCGTAGTTTGTGAGGCCTGGGAGAACCCCTGGAAAACTTGGGTAGGTAAACTTCTGTTAACTCAAGTCATCGGGTAATTACTGTGGCAACATTTGAACCACTGTGTGCGATACCGGTCGCATGTTTTCCTGCTCAGAAGCTGGGTTCTCTGGGTATTTGCTTACATTGCACTGTACAAAATTTATGTACTGTATTGCGTGTTGTTAAGGAAAGACCTACAAAATACTTAAGAGACCACGTTGCTAATTTAATTTGTATAAATCACAGCACGTCTTTATTAATGGATCCTAGAAGCAACTGTAGTGTAAGAATTTGTTAATATGTCTGTATTCAAGTTTTAGCATTTTTTAAGACTGAATCATTGAATTCTGGTTGAGAGCATAGATCTCTATCTAAACATCACATGTTCTGGAAAATTTTAATTATCAGATTAACAGTTCTGCAGTGTCATCAGCCAAAATTATCTGAAGAGGGCCCAGTGGGGGTGTGTGGGGGGGTGGGTAGGGTGGAGGGTATTTTGTTTGGTTTTCTGAGTTTTCTCATCTCACCTTTTTGGATAAAATTAAATTTCATCTGTAAGTTTTTTCAAAAGTTTCTTATAGGTTTTTCCATCATTGTAAAAGACTGCTTTCCTATGAAAATCACGAAATAGATGATTGAAAGAAGTGATAGCACATGGTAACAGTCGTAGCATCATGGGGGAAATAAAAAGAAAATGAATGAATATTAACTTAATAGTTTATCATTGATTTTATGAATATAAAGTTTGAAAGACATTCCTATCAGTTTAGTTCAAGAATTAAAAATGAACCACATATAAATGCAGAACAGTGTTTTTATATGTCTAAAGTTTTTTTTCTTAATTTTTAGTAAGTTAGATATAGCGTTAAGGATATGTCACTGAGTACAAATGCTGTAAACCCAAAAATTGCTGCGTGAAAGTGTATCTTCTCATGAACTAGATATATGTGAAAGGAGGACTGTAAAAGAGCAATGGCTTTGCCTGGCTTTGGATGGAACAACCCCTTCTTATAGCAGAGCTTCCTTCCTGTCAGGATAAGATCCTCTCCATCCCAAATAAGTATTGCCTTAAAAAAAAAAAAAGGTAAATTTACAAGTAAAATACTTAAATGATAAGATAGGTCATACATTTCCTAAAAGAGTTCACTTGTTTCCTTTATTGAATTAAGAGTTTTTAACATTTACTATTAACCATTTAAAAGGCATTTGCTCTGTTGATCTGTTTATTTGAAAAGGGCTAACTTAATCCCATTTGATCTCTTTAGCAACAAAAATAGCATTAAAAGGATCACTTCTCTATTTTATTATTTAAATATCTTGAATTTCAAGGGAGGGGTGATTCTGTAAATGAAATATGTTTCTTAAGCATCATAAAAGATTTTATCTCTGAAAATATTTATGATCTTTAAATTTGTGCAAGTTTAGAAGCATAAATCTTGGAAAAATCAAGGTTATATTAGTATAGTTATTGAGCTGTTTTTTTAAAGTATGTTTATCTTGAGCTACAAAACAATCCTGTAGAGAAGGCAGTATTACTGTCTCTGAGAAATGACATTTTAATCTAAGGTCAGGCAAGTATCAGGTGACAGACTCATTGACAAAATGAATGCTTTGTGACTTCTTTCGTTTTATTATGCTACCTCTAACTTGCTCCAGCCTGCTTTTTTTTTTTTCCAGCCTGCTTTTTTATAAAGAAACTAGAGCCCATAGATCACCTTTTCCCTTATTTATAGTAATAAATGGATGTGTTTAATTCCCCCTATAACTTTAACAGTGGTTTTTGATCCTGGCCACACATTAGAAACATCTAGTTAGCTTTTTAAAAATATCAGTGCCAGGGTCTCATTCCTGGAGATTCTGGTTTAATTGGTTTGAGATGGAGCCCAGACATCTGTTTAAGTTCCCCAGGTAATTCTAATAGACACGATTGTAAAGCCCTTGCTTTCTAAGACCTGTATGATTTGTTTCTTTTCTTCTAATTTCATCTCTTTTTCTTCCTACAGCTTCCTTGGCCTTTTCCTGCTTCTTGTGCCAGTGCTATTTGCTTTTCATGAAACATTTGCACACCTCCATACCCCTTGTTTAACTGGCTGACTCCTACTCATTTTTCATATCAGTTCCTTTGAAAAGTCTAGTCTGGGTCAGGTGCCCTTGCTTCCTGTTCCCATAACATCTTGTGCTCCTACTGTCAGAGCATCGACTCAGTGCATTGGCAATTGCTAATTTGTCTGTATCTTCCACCAAGATGTAAACTTCATGAGAACGCTAGGGGTTTTATCTTAGACAGTTATGTTCTCATTGTCAAGCACAGTAGCCAGTACATAATAGAGTTATTCACTGAATAAATAAATAAATTGACAACAGACTTCTTTACAACATTAATAATTTACAAATGCCTATTGAGTTTTTATACTATATTTGTTCACTAAAAATATACATCCCTAACTTGCCACACATATGTATTTTATTTGGAGATATTTGGGATGTTCTAAAGTACATATAAATTATATCAAGAGTGACACTCAACCCCTCCCCCCACACACACACAAATAATTAAACACAGAACTGTGCTAGAAATCAGGAGATGTGAATTCAGATCCTAACCTCACCACAAGAGTGTGTCCTTGGGCAAGCCTCAATCTTTTGGGGCCTCCGTTTCCTCATCTGTAATAGAGGAATTGTACTGAATGCTCTACATGGTACTACTCAGTGCTTTAGCCTTAAAAACCTATGAGTACTAAAAATACTGACTTTGGAAAATCTGAACCTCCTTGGTTCAAACCCTGGCTTCTATGCTTACTGGCAGAATTACTTTGGACAGATTTCTTAATATGTATAATGAGAGTAATTACTACTCAACAGAGTTGTTATTGTTTTTGTTTTTGTTGAATTAAATTAGTGTAGATCCAGGAAAGTTTTGGCCAGGATCAGAAGCCTAATACATGATCATTTCCTTTCCCCTTTGAAAGTGTTAGCTGTCATGAGTGGACTTATCTGAGATAAGAAAAAAGATAGTTTATGTAGTACATCCTGTTTTCCACTTTGCTGACTACTAACTTTACAGGTGTGACTAGGGTCCAAGAACCACGTGGCTTTAGTTTCGTTTTCTTAGAACCCTATTCCACTGTCAAACACCCAGGTGTTAGTTAACCTGCCTGGGAAATAATTATGCCTTGAAGTTTGAACCATGACAGGAGCTTCCCTGGTAGTCGGTAAAGAATCTCCCTGTAGTTCAGGAGACCCAGGTTCGATCCCTGGGTGGGGGAGCTCCCCTGGAGAAGGAAATGATAAACCACTTCAGTATTCTTGCCTGGAAAAATCCCATGGACAGAGGAGCCTGGCGGGCTACAGTCCATGGGTCCCAAGAGTCAGACACGACTTAGCGACAAAGCCACCATGACAGGATAGCAAGTATCAAGCTATTTATATATCATAATACATAATATGGAATAAGGGAGAATCTGAACTGATGACCTTATACCATCGCCAAATATCAGTAAAATCAGACTTGACCATTCCAAAAAAATGAAACAGATTAAAACTAAGGATGATTTACAAAAAAGACTCAGAGATTTTGGCAAAGTCTTTGTTTGCCAGGCCTTAAAATTCAGGGAGTTTTTTTATTTAGTAAATTTTAGTAAAAATTATTTTGTAAATAGTAATTTTATTTAGTAATTTCCAGGAGATGTAGGAAGTATACCTCTGGTCAGGACCAATTGAAGAAGATTGTTCTCGATATCAGATTAGCAGTTACAGGTATCAGCAAACTGAAGTTACTGATATTTTTCTCTGGGAGCTTTGTATCTTAATTTTATGTGTTTATTTTAACCTTTATTTGGTAACCTTTATTTATTTATTTTGTAACTCAGTGTAACAATATCTCTGCTGAAGTTTCTTAATGCCAATCTTATTTTTGTATAAATCAAATTGACTTGTCTGAGTTTTCCCTTAAGCTTATGTCTTTGTTTTGTTTTTAATTTTTTAATGACTTTAGCGTATTATTTATATATTTATTTTTATTTGTTGGCCACACCTCAGGGCATGTGGGATCTCACAACCCCAATCAGGGATCAGACCCACACCCCCTGCAGTGGAAGCACAGAATCTTAATCACTGGACCACCGGGGAAGTCCCGTAAGCTTATGTTTAAAGTGAACTTTATTAATTATCTTTTAAGAAATGATACTGTAATAAAAATTAAAAATAGTGGTTAGGAGAAACTGAAGTCTTAAGGGTGTAAAAAAGAAGCATGAGGCAGCACATAGTGAAGTCTAAGGATTCGACTTAAAGGCTTGTGGTTTCCATTGTTCAGAAAGGTTATTCAGCCTTAGATAAACTGATAATGTTTTATAGCCACTTATGTTATTCGTATTTAATCCTTTATTAATATGAATCAGTTGATACTGGTTAAGAAATTTTTATGTTCTCTCTCCCTCTCCTCAACTATACAATTTAATGTTAAAATACTTTAATAAAGTTTCTAAGTTTATAATAAAAGTGGTGGCTTAGAGCTTTTTCTTCAAGTTTAATGTTTCTTACAGTGAAACTGTTTTGAATATGGATTATAGTGCTCTGGTTTGGATGGCTGAAAGACCAAATTCCAATCCCAAACTGCTACTTTGTATTTGTCTATAGGGGAAAGGAGGCAGACCTTATCACATCTTTGCCACTGTTTAACATGCTACTTGCTAGTAACTCATATAATTAATGAGATAATTTAAGTAATCTAAGTTCTATACAATTATTTAAAAGAAAATGTATACATACTAATTATTTTAAATTTATACCTAGTATAGGAATAACACACTTCAGCATTTGGTCTGACAATTAAACATTCATCTCTTCATATCGTTTTGCTAGTTAGCTTGATAGTTTATCTAAATTACACTCATTTATAAGATGTTAAGTTTTAGTATCTTTTAGTATTAATATTAATTGGAATTGTTACAAAGGAGTCACTGTGTTAGAGCCAGCATTACCATTTGAAATAAGTGTGGGATTTTAAAAAAGGTAGAAGTATTCTTACAGACCATGCTTATCTGGTACACTTCAGTTTTTAAATATTTTTGTAGTGGAAACCAAGGAAGTCAGTGTTGTGATGTAAAAATAGCTGCATTAGGATAGAAACATTCTGTTCTGATCATAATTCTCTTGCCAAACTCAGCAGGAGTTTGTAAAATTCTGTAGAGAGATGCATCTTATAAAGCACTATAGAGATTTAAAGAAATATTATGAGGATAATTTTAAGCATAAATTTTTTTTTAACAGGAGGAGACTATGTTTGTGTTCATTCTTGTATCCTTAGCACCTAGCATAGTAGCCACCAGTAGGTGGTCAGTAAGTGATATTTTTGCAATAGAATCATAATTGGGGATCAAAACACTTATTTTTCTATCAGTTAGTAGCTGTATACTTTAGACTATCTGAAAATTAATAAATTGCTGTGTGTCAGTCTTAGTTGATCATTTACTGTGTATAGATTCGAATTATAGGAGATATTTTTCTATCAGTAAACTAGTTGCATATTTCGATAGATGTTTGTAGACATTTTTAACACAGATTGATAGGTTAGGAATAGCTATTTCCTAGAAGAACACTGAATCAGGAGTCTGAGAATCTAGGTTCTATCTAGCTCTTTGGTCTTAGATCCTGACCTTTTAGCACTTATTTGATTCCTAGCATTTTAAAGCCTATTCTTGATTTCAGGGAAGTGTAAGTAAGCCATTCCCTCGAGGGAAGATGGCCTAGCTCACTTTATTGTTATCTTCAGAAGAGAAAATCTCTTTTATCTACTTTTTTATAAATTTGCACATATTTGAAGGCCCTTCTGTGAAATTCTGACAGAAAAAAACTGCCATCAGACAAGAAGGAACTGGAAAGATTTTTTTCTTTCTCTCCAAAACTGTCTCCAAAACTTGGGAGGACCAAACATAGAGCAGGCGTGCCCTTTTTGGTTGCTGGCACTGAGAGCAGTTAAGTTTCTGACAGACATTGAGAGTAGATCACTCTGAAGCGCTCCAGTCGCCAGGGTTTTGAAGGCTCGCAAACCTGTCTCAGCACCCTTAATAGCCATTGGCAATCTTCCTTACTTTAGTTAAAGACTTCTAGGAAAATATGTCCCATAATTTCCTTTGGTAACCCATCCCACTAGTTGGTTTTCAGAAAATACGTTCTAATCTTAGAAACATAATTCCAGAGGCATAGTAAGGCTCTTTTTTCTAGATGTGTCCTCTGTTGTGCATAAAAATACATGAAAAGATGACAAACTTAATTGTCCTTAATCAGGAAACAGTGATGTGTATGCTATTGATTTGTTGTTTCTATAAATGTTCAAATCACTTTCAACTTTTGAATAGGTTTTAACCAGCAAACCATTCAGGTAATGAGATATTATGTAGTTATTTTGATTATGTACTTCAGTTTTCAACAAGCTAAGCAGATTTCTGTTGCTTTTCTTTGACAGATCATGCTTTTCCAAGTGCTTTTCTGATGGACTTACTGCAGGTCTAGACCTGAAAGTATGATTGCATTTTGAAACAATTGATTGCCTTTAGCCTGAAAGCAAGTGAACTGTGTGTGTTTTGGGTTTTTTCCATAGGAGGCTAACCTCTTGACAGGTACAAAATCCTTCCAGTTTTCTGCCAAATAAGCTACTATTCTGGAGTATAGATTTATGGAACATGTCATCAAAAGTAAATCAGCATTAAAGGGCAAAATTATTGGGAAAAAGATTGAAATCAGGCACTATTGTAAAGTCAGTATGAAATCAAACTACATACAACAGCAAAGAAAGGAAAAGTTATATTTTCACATTGTCATTTTATACTTATTGTAAAGATTAATAGTAACATCATTTTATTTTCCATATGAAAATTTCCTTAAAATCTAGTGGCTTCTTTTTTTTTTTTGCGATTGATACCTCGATAGGCAGCATCTTAAAGTATTTATGAAAGTGATATTTGTATTCTTTTTCTATATACCAATTGTAAAAGTTGGACATGACTTTATCAAAGCAGTTTCTGTACTTGATAATTAACAGTGGTAGTAAAATTCGAAACAGTTTATAGTATTAGTAATGTTATGGTTCAGAGACTGGTAGTTTGTTTTCTCTTCAGTATAAGGGACCAACTTTCAGCTTTCTTAGTGATATTGTAGGACTTAAGATTTACTCAAAATCACTGTGAATAATTTTGACTGTTTCAATGCAGTGAGAGCCTAAAGCCTTGTGTTGTTCACAGACACAACTAATATACAGCTAAATTATCTACTTATGTGCAGTGACTAAAGCACAGCTAAATGTGTCATGTGATGGTGTTTTGTTGAGTTTAGATATCAGATACATAAATCTGTTGAGTACATTCCTCTTGCAGGTAATATTTTTCCTCAGTCAAAATGGGGTCAAGCTGTCTTAAAAACTGTACAAAATATTTAAAGTCAGAGCAGTCTTAGAAAATCCATAAAATATGGTCAGTGTGTATAGGCTTCTTTAATTTTTCTTTTCCTAAATATATGTTACAGTGGCTAAGAGCATGTGCTCTGAAACCAGACTATCAAAATTACTAGTTTTGTAATTAAGAGCAAAGTTATTTACCTGTCTAGGTTAAATAGTCTCTTGTTCATTCACCAAGCTGTATCTGACTCTTTGCAACTTCATGGACTGCAGCATGCCAGGCCTCTCTGGGTTAAAACATGATTCCTTATTTGTAGAAGAGGGATAATAACAGTACCTACATCATAATATAATAATGAAGGTTAAATGCCAAATACATGAAAGCATTTCGAATAATGCCTAGTACATAGTAAGCACTCAGCAAATATCTGTATGCTGCTTAAGAGCACTAACCATGTCATGTTCATTGGTTCATTTTGGGGCTTTAACATTTTGTAGTGAATTGAATCTTGGCCATTTTGAGAATTTACTAGTGGATCCTATCTCTGAAGAATGAGTGATAAGGTTCCTGTCTAACAAACTTCCGGAGAAGGCAATGGCACCCCACTCCAGTACTCTAGCCTGGAAAATACCATGGACGGAGGAGCCTGGTGGGCTGCAGTCCATGGAGTAGCTAAGAGTCAGACATAAATGAGCGACTTCACTTTCATGCATTGGAGAAGGAAATGGCAACCCACTCCAGTTTTCTTGCCTGGAGAATCCCAGGGACAGGGGAGCCTGGTGGGCTACCGTCTATGGGGTCGCACAGAGTTGGACATGACTGAAATGACTTAGCAGCAGCAGCAGCTAACAAACTTCTTGACATTACTGCTTGCTTTTTGTTCTATTATAGTTTTTTAAAGTTTCATACTTGCTCTGAGAATTTGAATTCTATTTCATACCTGAAAGAAGTTAGCATATAGAGATTTCGCTTGATTGGAATGAGGGATTTGTGGACAGAAAGGAACTAAGTAAATGGACGTACATTTTTCACATCTAATCTGAGCTTCCTTGGATTAATTTTCCCTGTCCATTCTTAGAATCTCAGAATCCCCAATAGATATCTTTTTTCTTTTTTTATTGAAGTATGACTGATTTACAATATTAAATTAGTTTCAGGTGAACAACATAGAAATTCAGTATTTTTCTAGATTATACCCCATTTAAAGTTTTTATAAAATATTGGCTATCTTCATATGCTGAACAGTATGTCCTTATAACCTGTTTATTTTATTTTATTTATTTATTTATTTTTTTCAGAGGAAAATTTATGCGTCGAACCTGGACTGGTCACTTATGATAATATACATGCTACAATTCCATTCTCTCCAATCATTCCACCTTCACCCTCTCCCACAGAGTCCCAAAGACTGTTCTAAATGCCTATGTTTATTTTATATTTATTAATTTGTAGCTCTTGACTTCCTACCCCTATATTTCTCCTCCACTTCCTTCTTCCCCACTGGTAGCCACTAGTTCTCAATATTTGTGAGTCTGTTTCTGTTCTGTTATATTCTGGCATTTATTTTTTAGATTCCATGTGTAAGTGATAATATAGAATATTTTTTTCTCTTTCTGACTTATTTCACCAAGCATAATACTCTTGAGGTTCATCCATGTTGTTGCAGATAGCAAAATTTCATTCTCTCTATGGCTGAGTAATATTCCATTGTGTGCATGCATACCACATCTTCATCCGCTCATCTGTTGGTGGACACTTAAGCTGCTTCCATCTCTTGGCAGTTATAAATAATGGTGGTATGACCCTGATGGCTCAGCCGGTAAAGAATCTGCCTGCAATGCAGGAGACACAGGAGATGTGGGATCAATCCCTGAGTCAGGAAGATCTCCTGGAGGAGGAAAATGGGAGCGCACTCCAGTATTCTTGCCTGAAAAGTCCCATGGACAGAGGATACTGGCAGGCTACAGTCCAAAGGGTCGCAAAGAGTCAGACATGACTGAGTGACTAAGCATGCAATGGTCATGAATGTTAGAATACATGTGTATTTTTGAATTATAGTTTTGTTTTCTTTGGATATATACCCAGGAGAAAAGGAATTGCTGTATCATGTAACAATTCTATTTTTAGTTTTTTGAGGAACCTTCCATACTGTTTTCCACAGTGGCCGCACCAATTAATAGTCCCACCAACAGTGTACAAAGGTTCCCTTTATTCCACATTTGCACAAACATTTGTTATTTGTGGTGTTTTTGATGATAGCCATTCTCACAGGTGTGAGGTAATATCTCAGTTGTGGTTTTAATTTGCATTTCTCTAATGATTAACAAGCTTCAGCATCTTTCTGTGTGCCTGTTGGCTGTCTATGTGTCATCTTTGGGAAAATGTCTGTTCAGGTCTTCTGCACACTTTTTAATTGGGTTGTTTGGTTTCTGGGTTTTTTTGTTTTTTTTTTGGTGTTGAGTTGTGTGAGCTCTTTATATGTTTTGGATGTTACCCCTTATCGGTCATATCATTTGCAGATATTTTCTCCTATTCTTTAGGTTGTCTTTTTGTTTTGTTGATGGTTTGCTTTGCTATGCAAAACTTTTAAGCTTAATTAGGTTTAACTTACTTTTGCTTTTGTTTCCTTTGACTTAGGAGACAGATCCAGAAAACACTGTTACAATTTATGTCAGAGACAGTTATGCCTTTGTGTTCTTCTAGGAGTTTTATGTTTTCCAGTCTTACAGTTTGATCTTTAATTCATCTTAAGTTTATTTTTGCTTATGGTGTGAGAAAATGTTCTAATTTCATTCTTTTGCTGTTCATTTTTCCCAGCACCACTTATTGAAGAGACTGTCTTATCTCTGTTCTATATTCTTGTCTCCTTTTTAATTAACCATAGGTGCATGAATTTATTTCTGGGCTCTTTATTTTCTTTCATGAATCTGTTTTTGTGACAATACCTTGGTGATTTGATAACTGTAACTTTGTAGTGTAATCTTAAGTCAGGGAATGTGATAACTCCAGCTCTGTTATTTTTTCTCAAGATGGTATTGGTTATTTGGGATCTTTTGTGGTTCAATATAAATTTTAAGATTGTTTGTTCTAGTTCTGCAGTTGTCTTGGGTATTTTGACAGGAATTGCTTTAAACTGTAGATTGCTTTCGGTAGTATGGACATTTTAACAACATTAATTCTTCTAGTCCATGAGCATAGGATTTTTTCTATTACTTTGTATTATCTTCAGTATCCTTCATCAGTGTTTTATAGTTTTCAGAATATAGGTCTTTCATCTCCTTGGTTAAATATATTCCTTGATATTTTATTCTTTTTGATGTGATTTTAAATGGGGTTTTTTTTCTTACTTTCTAATAGCTCATTATTAGTGTATTAAAAAAGCAATCGACTCATATAAACTAATCTTGTATCCTGCAACTTTACTGAATTCATGTGCTAATAATTTTTGTGTAGAAACTTTAGCATTTTCTATATACAGTATCATGTCATCTATAAATTGGAGAAGGCAATGGTACCCCACTTCAGTACTCTTGCCCGGAAAATCCCATGGGCGGAGGAGCCTGGTAGGCTGCAGTCCATGGGGTCGAAAAGAGTCGAACACGACTGAGGGACTTCACTTTCACTTTTCGTGCATTGGAGAAGGAAATGGCAACCCACTCCAGTGTTCTTGCCTGGAGAATCCCAGGGACGGGGGAGCCAGATGGGCTGCCATCTATGGGGTCACACAGAATTGGACAGGACTGAAGCGACTTAGCAGCAGCAGCAGCAACTGGATATATATAGTGACAAAATACCAATCTGATAGATCCCTTGTCACTTATTGGTTAAATAAGGTGATTATTATTGGAGCAGGAAATGGCAGCCCACTCCAGTGTTCTTGCCTGGAGTATCCCAGGGACGGCACAGGCTGGTGGGCTCTCACAGAGTCGGACACAACTGAAGCGACTTAGCAGCAGAAGCAGCATCTACAAATAGTGAGTTTTACTTCTTTCCTTGGCTTCTACTTCTTTCTCTTGTCTGATTTCTGTGGCTAGGACTTCCAGTACTGTGTTAAATAGAAATGGCAAGAGTGGGCAGCCTTGTCTTGTTCCTGGTTTTAAAGGAAAAGCTCAAAGCTTTTCACCATTGAGTATATTAGCTGTGGGTTTATCATGCTGCTGCTGCTGTTTTGTCACTAAGTCATGTCCAATCCTTTGCGATCTCATGGACTATAGCCTGCCAGGTAAGAATACTGGAGTGGGTTGGCACTTCCTTCTCCATGGGATCTTCCCAAACCAGGGATCAAACCCATGTTTCCTGCTTGGCAGGTGTATCCTTTACAACTGAACCACCTGGGAAGCCCTGGGTTTGTCATGGATGACCTTTATTATGTTGAGATATGCTCCCACTATACCAACTTTGCTGAGAGTTTTTATCATGAATGGATGCCAGATTTTGTCAGATGCTTTTTCTCCATCTATTGAGATGATCATGTGGTTTTATCCTTTCTTTTGTTAATGTGGGATATCACATTGATTTGCAGATATTAATTATCCTTGCATCCCTGGAATAAAACGCACTTGATCATGGTATATGATCCTTTTGATACATTTGTGAATTCTGTTTGCTAATATTTTGTCAAGGATTTTTGCATCTATATTCATCAGAGATATTGACCTGTAGTTTTCTTTTTTTGCAGTATTATTTGTTTGATTTTGGCTTCAGGGTAACGGTGGCCTTATAGAATGAATTTGAGAGTGTTCCTCCTCTTCAGTGTTTTTTGGAATAGTTTGGGAAGTATGGATATTAGCTTTTCTTTATGTAATTGATAGAACTCCTCTGAAGCCCACTGGTCCTGGACTTTTGTTTGCCCCCCAGCAACTATCTTAATAGCACTCTACCATGGGACTTCCCTGGTGTCTCAGTGGTAAAGAATTTACCTGCCAGTGCAGGAGACATGGGTTTGATCTCTGTCATGAAGATCCCCTGGAGAAGAAAATGGCAACCCACTCCAGTGTGTTTGCCTGGGAAATTCCATGGACAGAGGAGTCTGGCGGGCTACAGTCCATGGGGTCGCAAACAGTTGGACACGACTTAGCAAATAAACAACAAATTGAAGCAGTGATTGTTTCGTGCTACTGGGTATTTCCTTTCCCTGTCTTTCTTCATGCACTGGATGGTGATTGTGTCATATTGTCACATAGCTGTTGTGTTACATGGCTCTTGTAGAATTCTCATGTCATGTTTTAAACCTTCTCCATTATACTTGCTATGAAGTCTTAATGAATACAGATTTAACTCTTGTGAATCATTCTGTTTGTTACCTAGTTTACACTGACTGGACATTGTGTAAACCTTACAAGTCATTTACATGAAAATAAGGAAAGCAGTCATGTGTTCTGAATATTTTCATCAGTTTATCTCTTAAGTCTTTGCCTTAATCACTAAGGTAACTAGTTACCTGGCATCATGGATGGAAGTTTATGTGACATCACCTACCTGGTTTCAATACCATGGTTGGCACCTTATATAAATGAGACTGTTAGTTAGTATTTATGTTTTTGGTAACTCTGTGCGAATTTGTTTTCTTACCTCTTAGCTTTCAACAGTTTTCACTAGACCGCTCTTGATGGTCATACAAGGTAATTTATTTTTCTCAAGTTGATGATCCCATAGTCTGTCTCTCATATAACAGGAAAATAATAGCAGTAAAATCTGCACACTTTAAAAAACTTCATATATTATTGTAATTAATTTATATGGAGATTGCTTTAGAAAGTGTCTATCATTTTTGGCATAATTGTTCAACATTTTTCATTATTACTTGCTCTTAAAGAATTGTTAGCATACTCCCAAGCATTTTTTATGCATGTAAACCTGTATAGAATTTTGTGTCTTTGGGGAGCGGGGGAATGATACGCATAATGAAAAGTTTTTTTTAAAAATAATGGCAGTGGACTGCCCTTGTACTGACAAAGAATTAATTGACAGTCTGTGGGAGAAAATTTCTTTAATTTTCTAAACGTACCTCAGTTCAGTTCAGTTCAGTTCAATCGCTCAGTCGTGTCCGACTCTCCACGACCCCATGAATCACAGCACGCCAGGCCTCCCTATCCATCACCAACTCCCGGAGTACACTCAAACTCATGTCCGCAGAGTCGGTGATGCCATCCAGCCATCTCATTCTCTGTCATCCCCTTCTCCTCCCGCCCCCAACCTTTCCCAGCATCAGAGTCTTTTCCAGTGAGTCAACTCGTCGCATGAGGTGGCCAAAGTATTGCAGTTTCAGCTTTAGCATCAGTCCCTCCAATGAACATCCAGGATTGATCTCCTCTGGAATGGACTGGTTGGATCTCCTTGCAGTATAAGGGACTCTCAAGAGTCTTCTCCAACACCACAGTTCAAAAGCATTGATTC
Organism: Moschus berezovskii; assembly: GCF_049115385.1. NCBI lineage: Eukaryota > Metazoa > Chordata > Mammalia > Artiodactyla > Moschidae > Moschus > Moschus berezovskii. The sequence goes on along the minus strand of NC_142460.1, from coordinate 110,259,478 downwards.
TTCGGCGATCAGCCTTCTTCACAGTCCAACTCTCACATCCATACATGACCACGGGAAAAACCATTGCCTTGACTAGACGGACCTAGGTTGGCATAGTAATGTCTCTGCTTTTTAATATACTATCAAGGTTGGTCATAACTTTCCTTCCAAGGAGCAAGCGTCTTTTAATTTCATGGCTGCAGTCAGCATCTGCAGTGATTTTGGAGCCCAAAAAAACAAAGTCTGACACTGTTTCCACTGTTTTTCCATCTATTTCCCATGAAGTGATGGGACCAGATGCCATGATCTTTGTTTTCTGAATGTTGAGCTTCAAGCCAACCTTTTCACTCTCCTCTTTCACTTTCATCAAGAGGCTTTTGAGTTCCTCTTCACTTTCTGCCATAAGGGTAGTGTCATCTGCATATCTGAGGTTATTGATATTTCTCCCAGCAATCTTGATTCCAGCTTGTGCTTCTTCCAGCCCAGCGTTCCTCATGATGTACTCTGCATATAAGTTAAATAAGCAAGGTGACAATATACAACCTTGACGTACACCTTTTCCTATTTGGAACCAGTCTGTTGTTCCATGTCCAGTTCTAACTGTTGCTTCCTGACCTGCATACAGGTTTCTCAAGAGGCAGGTCAGGTGGTCTGGGATTCCCATCTTTTTCAGAATGTTCCACAGTTTATTGTGATCAACACAGTCAAAGGCTTTGGCATAGTCAATAAAGCAGAAATAGATGTTTTTCTGAAACTCTCTTGCTTTCTCCATGATCCAGCGGATGTTGGCAATTTGATCTCTCGTGCCTCTGCCTTTTCTAAAACCTGCTTGAACATCTGGGAGTTCACGGTTTACATACTGCTGAAGCCTGGCTTGGAGAATTTTGAGCATGACTTTACTAGCGTGTGAGATGAGTGCAATTGTGCGGTAGTTTGAGCATTCTTTGGCATTGCCTTTCTTTGGGATTGGAATGAAGACTGACCTCTTCCAGTCCTGTGGCCACTGCTGAGTTTTCCAAATCTGCTGGCATATTGAGTGCAGCACTTTCACAGCATCATCTTTCAAGACTTGAAAAAGCTCAACTGGAATTCCAACACCTCCACTAGCTTTGTTAGTAGTGATGCTTTCTAAGGCCCACTTGACTTCACATTCCAAGATGTCTGGCTCTAGGTCAGTGATCACATTATCGTGACTATCTTGGTCGTGAAGATCTTTTTTGTACAGTTCTTCTGTGTATTCTTGCCACCTCTTCTTAATATCTTCTGCTTCTGTTAGGTCCATACCATTTCTGTCCTTTATCGAGCCCATCTTTGCATGAAATGTTCCCTTGGAATCTCTAATTTTCTTGAAGAGGTCTCTTGTTTTTCCTATTCTGTTGTTTTCCTCTATTTCTTTGCATTGATCACTGAGGAAGTCTTTCTTATCTCTCCTTGCTATTCTTTGGAACTCTGCATTCAGATGCTTATATCTTTCCTTTGCTTTTCGCCTCTCTTCTTTTCACAGCTATTTGTAAGGCCTCCTCAGACAGCCATTTCACTCTTTTGCATTTCTTTTCCATGGGGATGGTCTTGGTCCCTGTCTCCTGTACAATGTCACGAACCTCCGTCCAGAGTTCATCAGGCACTCTATCAATCAGATCTAGTCCCTTAAATCTATTTCTCACTTCCACTGTATAATCATAAGGGATTTGATTGAGGTCATATCTGAATGGTCTAGTGGTTTTCCCTACTTTCTTCAATTTAAGTCTGAACTTTGCAATAAGGAGTTCATGATCTGAGCCACAGTCAGCTCCTGGTCTTGTTTTCGCTAACTGTATACAGCTTCTCCATCTTTGGTTGCAAAGAATATAATCAATCTGATTTCGGTGTTGACCATCTGGTGATGTCCATGTGTAGACGTACCTATTAATATATAAATTTTTTAAGTTACCTCAAACCCAGCAGCAGCAAACTTTAATATCATGAATCTGGGAAAGGGGAATGTTACGGACTTTATGCATGTTATCTCCCTTAATCTTCACAGTAGCACTTCAGTACACATCCTCTCTTCATTTCATAGGTTAGGAAACTGAAGTTCCACATCTAATCAGTACAGTGGAGTTGCATCACGTTCAATTTACAAGAATTCAGTTATACATATTAATACTAAGCCAAAAGTAAAGCATGATGAAAGCAGTCATTTAAATATTGTAGTCACATTCCACTACTGAGCTTTTGCTTAAAGTAGACATGAAATTAAAGATATGATTTTGCTGTTACCTCAGACTGGTTTCAGTGTGTAGGTATGGACTCACTGTGTTGAATGTGATTCTGTTATTCGGACATGTGTGATGTTCATGCATTATGGCCTCTAATACCAGTTCTCTAGTGCAGAACTAAAGAAACAGCAACATGTTCCAGTGTTGAAAGAGAAACTATTGTTTTAGACTTGCTGAGCAATTGTGTTGGTTTCTAAGGTGGCCTATAGACATGACCACAGCAAACTATCATCTCTCTGGTACATGCATGGACATGCGGAAATCCACACCATTTTAAATACTAGATATATTTTATATATTCTGTATATAATTGTATGTTCTAAATTGATGTATATATTAATATATTATTATCTTTACACAAAACATATTTTTGTACAAGGTGGTATACAAAAACGTACATTGTAACTTATTGGGGATTGAAGAGACTTTTTTTTCAGGAAAATGTTGACTCTAAATCCACAGAATATGTATGTGATGTTTGCTGCTATACACCCAGGACCTAGCATGTTACCAAGTACCAGGTTTATTGAATAAATAGGGAAAAGATGTTTAATCATTCAGCAACTTACGTTTTTTTAAATACAAATATACATATGGTGATCACATTTTCTCAGCCCAGATTTTGAAGGCACTTTTGAAAAATCTGCTTTATCCCCCAGATGGATTAGTCTTAAATCATATTAGAACAGTAAGAAAATAGAATATTAGAAATTACAACTGTCTCACAACATCTGGTCCTAATATGACCACTAGACTTACTGTTATTTATGTTTCTTTCCTTTCTTCCATCTGTTCTTTTATATGCATATGAATTTGCTGAAGGAAGTACAACCATACTAGACAGAGTTTATTTTATGAAAACCTAAATGGGTTTCTGCTCTTTCACCTAGAAAAATGGAAAGACCAGAGGATAGAAAATATAAATAAGGTGACAAATCTATGTGTTATTCTTACCTCCTTATGTAATATTTATTCTCTTTGTACAACCCCTTCTTGAATTCCCATCTGGTCTTTGAAGGGAAGAAGAACTTCCCCTCAGTCCCTTGAAAGAGCTGAGCTGCCAGATACTATTCTTTTTTAGCTGGTCCAGAAGACATGTCTCCTGGGCCATGAAGACATGATCTCTTTCTTACATTGGCAGGGGAGGAAAGGCTTGATACAGTGAAATTGGACATTTGCTTGTAATTCTAGATCAGAACCAGAATATCTAACCTGCCTGCTAATTGCATGACATTGAATAAGCCACTAATGTTTCATATGCCTGAACAGTTGATGCTGTGTAGCTAGTGACTGAAGAGGTATTTTCAGGGTAGTACTATGTTCCAGACAGAGAAGGAAATGGCAACCCACTCCAGTACTCTTGCCCGGAAAATTCCATGGATGGAGGAGCCTGGTAGGCTATAGTCCATGGGGTCACAAAGAGTCGGACATGACTGAGTAATTTCCCTTTTTTTCTTTCTATAGTTTCTTTTGGAGAAGGAAATGGCAGCCCACTCCAGTGTTCTTGCCTGGAGAATCCCATGGAAGGAGGGGCCTGGTGGGCTGTGATCTATGGGGTTGCAAAGAGTTGGACATGACTAAGCGACTAACACACACACACACACACACACACACACACACTATGTTCCAGAAGTGAGCTTATGCAAACAAACTTTAAGGATGTAGAAGTAGCTCAGTCGTGTCTGACTCTGCAATCCCATAGACTGTTGCCTACTAGGCTCCTCCGTCCAAGTGGGTTTCCATTTCCTTCTCCAGGGGATCTTCCCAACCCAGGGATCAAACCTGGGTCTCCCGCATTGCAGGCAGACATTTTACCATCTGAGCCACCAGGGAAGCCCCAAGGATGTAGAACTCAAAAGAAATAGCAACTCTAAATAAAATAGGAGGGAAAGTAAGTCAACAATATATAAAGTCTATTTTATAATTACCAAATAGAAATTATTCTAAAAATGCAGAGGTGGCTTAATATGAAATTTTTTAATTCATAGATCAATAAATCCAATATGGGAAGTAAAGATCATATCAATAAATATGGAAAAGAAAGTAATAATTTCCTTTCGTTTCTTTAAAAACCAGGAACAAAGAGAAGTTTTAACAAGATATATCAAACTGAAAGCTGAAATAATGGTTAATGGTGAAACACTAGAGAAGTAACCATTTTTTAAAATTTGGAAACCCATTATTATTATATTATTACATAACATTGTTCTGGAAGTTCTAACCAATACAGTAAGACTTGAAATAGAAACAAGAGGTGTAAATACTAAAGAAGCCACACAGTCCCATTTTCAGTATGATATAGTTGCATTTGTAAGAAAACTAATTGAGAAATTACTAGACTTAATAAGAAAAGAATATAGAGTAAATAGATTTAAGACAAATAGTTTAAAATTAGTAGTTCTCCTTTATGGTAGCAATAATTATTTAGAAAATTTATATTAAATTTATATTTAATATAAAAGAAATTATTTTTAACAGTATACAAAAGAGGGTTAAATTATGTTCATAAGAAATATATGAACTCATGTGGAGAAACCTGAAAACTAATGAAATATAGACAGAGTATGGGTACAATGAGCAGAGTGTCATTGCAACTGTTATAAGTACCAGTTGTCTCAAGCACACCTATGAATTTAACATAATCCTAATTTTTCAAAATGTGAGAAATTAACAAGACACTAAACAGGTAAAATGAAATAAATTCTAAGTGAAAAATGAAGAACAATGTCAAAGAGCTACTCCTATCGCCCTGTCAGATATGAAAATATACTATAAAATGCTAATAGTAAATCAAGGACTTGGATACTGGTATAAGCATTGATAGTGAAGTTGGTAAAGGAAATAAAGATCCCAGAAACAGACATTCTGAATGTAAAAAGGGAGTTCAGAAATCAATAGAAAAGGAAGACATTCAATAATTGTTTTTGAGAGCATTAAATAGTTAGAAAAACAAAATCAGTTTGATCTTTATCTCATCTTCTATAACAGAATAAATTCTGGATTAATTGAAGGGTTAAGTGAAATAAATATTTTTATGCTACAATCTTAATGACCCAGATAACCACGAGGGTGTGATCATCTAGAGCCAGACATCCTGGAGTGTGAAGTCAAGTGGGCTTTAGGAAGCATCACTATGAACAAAGCTAGTGGAGGTGATGGAATTCCAGCTGAACTGTTTCAAATCCTAAAAGATGATGCTGTGAAATTGCTGCACTTCATATGCCAGAAAATTTGGAAAACTGAGCAGTGGCCACAGGACTGGAAAAGGTCAGTTTTCATTCCAATCCCAAAGAAAGGCAATGCCAAAAATGCTCAAACTACCGCACAATTGCATTCATCTCACACGCTAGTGAAGTAATGCTCAAAATTCTCCAAGCCAGGCTTCAACAGTATATGAACTGTGAACTTCCAGATGTTCAAGCTGGTTTCAGAAAAGGGAGAGGAACCAGAAATCAAATTGCCAACATCCGTTGGATCATCGAAAAAGAAAGAGAGTTCCAGAAAAACATCTACTTCTGCTTTATTGACCATGCCAAAGCCTTTGACTGTATGGATCACCACAAACGGTGGAAAATTCTGAAAGAGATAGGAATATCAGACCACCTGGCCTGCCTCCTGAGAAATCTGTATGTAGGTCAAGAGGCAACAGTTAGAACTGGACATGGACGAAAGACTGGTTCATAATTGGGAAAGGAGTACATTAGGGCTGTATGTACCCTTCTTATTTAACTTCCATGAAAAGTACATGATGCAAAATGCTAAGGCTAGATGAATCACAAGCTGGATTCAAGATTGCCAGGAGAAATATCAAGAACCTCAGTTATGCAGATGATGCCACCCTTATGGCAGAAAATGAAGAGAAACTAAAGAGCCTTTTGATGAAGAGAATGAAAAAGCTGGCTTAAAATTCAGCATTCAAAAAACTGAGATCATGGCATCTGGTCCCATCACTTCATGGCAAATAGATGGGGAAACAATGCAAACAGTGACAAACTTTTATTTTCTTGGGCTTCAAAATCACTGCCGATGGTGATTGCAGCCATGAAATTAAAAGACACTTGCTCCTTGGAAGGAAAGCTGTGACAAACCTAGACAGCATATTAAAAAGCAGAGACATTACTTTGCTGACAGAAGTCTGTATAGTCAAAGCTATGGTTTTTCCAGTAGTCATGTATGGGAGTGAGAGTAGGATCATAAAGAAGGCTAAGTGTTGAAGAATTGATGCTTTTGAACTGTGGTGTTGGAGAAGATTCGAGAGTCCCTTGGATTGCAAGGAGATCAAACCAGTTTCAGTCCTGAATATTCATTGGAAAGACTGATCTGAAACTGAAGCTCCAGTACTTTGACCACCTGATGCAAAGAGTCAGTTCATTGGAAAAGACCCTGATGCTAGGAAAGATTGAAGGCAGGAGGAGAAGGGGACAACAGTGGATGAGATGGCTGGATCGTATCACCAATTCAATGGTTATGAGTTTGAGCAAGTTCCAGGAGATGGTGGACAGGGAAGCCTGGCATGCTGCAGTCCATGGGATTGCAGAGTCGGACACCACTGAGTGACTGAACAACAATAACAAATCTCATTTAAGAAAGATATTTATCTGGATGGGGAAGTAACTTCCAAACATACAAGAATGAGAGACTCTCAAAGAGAAAGTTTATTACATTTGACTCTCATGTAAAACATTGGCATTTTTCTGTCTTTATCTCCCACCCCCCTCCTATTCCACTTCCCAATACAAGCAAACTAAAAGATGTACAAACTAGGATTAGAAATTTGCAAAACTGTAACATACAGATGTTTAAGGTATTCATACAAATACTTTCAAAAATACCAAGATCCATATAAATGAATGAGCAAAGAACTTGAGAAAAACAGGTTTGTTTACTAAAGAGAAAATAAAAACATGGGAAAATTTTTCCCAGAAAGATAAAGAAATGAAACTGTAAGATACAGTGATATATTTTTAGTTTTTGAATTAGCAAGAAGTTTCTTCAAACGACGTTGTTGCTGGTGAAGGTGCTGGGAAATGTGCTTGCTCATGTATTTCAGTTGGCAGCCTAAATTGATTCAACCCTTTCTGAAAGGAAGTCAGTGATTTTTTTTTCCATTAAAATTAACATACCTTTTGATCCCTTAATTCCATTTGTGGCATTATGATAATAATGTCAATTTTAAAACAGTTGAAGTATTCAAGTAAGCTGTGCTGTATCTTCAATAGAAATAGGCAGTGAGAAGATGACTGTTCGTGAAGAATTTACAGTAATTTGAAGGAATGTTTTCAAAGTGGGGAAAAAGGCAAGATACAAAATTATTAGGCTATTTGAGCACAACTACATAAGCCATGTAGTAAACTACAAAATATGCATATTAAAAAATCTGTAAGAGACTACATTGAAAATGGTAATAATGGTTGTCTCAGGTGCATTTTTCACTGTTTTGTTTTCCTCCTTGATTCATGTACCACTGTATTTTGCATAGATACAGAGCACAGTCCCATGGTCTTAATAGACATTTCAGTCAGTATTTAAGTGAATGAGTATCTCTAATATGCATGGGTTACTTTTACTTTGACAGAAATATGAATACAGTCCACATCTAAGTTAAAGAGAATGTGGAAAGTGTTTTAGAAAGGAACTTGGTTCTATTTTGTGTGATCCTTTTCTGTTAATAATATCACTACTCTCCAAATTAGGAATTTCTGTTCATTTTGGACTCTTATTGGTAATCTCTGACCTATTAAATCCAACTGATCACCAAAATCTTGAATTTTTTTTTTAGAAACGCCTCTTGGTTTCATCTCCATCCATTCTCATAGTCACTGCCTTAGTTTGGTCCTTTCCTTTACCACTGAAGTATCCCAACAAGTCTCTCCACTTTACTACTCCTCTTTTACCGTTACTGCTGCCAGAATTATCAGACATGTAAATAATCAGCAGAATTTTGTTTATGTGGTATAATAGGTTATATGGGAGAAAAGCAGGGGAAATTAACACTGTCAAATACACGTAAAATACAAAATTGATCTGCTTAAAACTTATTCCTTGTGACTCACATTGTTGCTTCTCAAACTTTAGGTGTATTAGAATCACCAGGGGGAACTTGTTAAAAATATGAATTACCCAAGCCTAGAAATTCTGGTTGGGAGAAGGCAATGGCACCCCACTCCAGTAGGCAGTCCATGGGGTCGCTAAGAGTTAGACATGACTGGAGAGACTTCACTTTCATTTTTCACTTGCATGCATTGGAGAAGGAAAATGGCAACCCACTCCAGTGTTCTTACCTGGAGAATCCCAGGGATGGGGGAGCCTGGTGGGCTGCCATCTATGGGATCGCACAGAGTCGGACACGACTGAAGCGACTTAGCAGCAGCAGCAGAAATTCTGGTTAGATGGTTCTTTGGGCCTGGGAACATGCATTTTAACAAGGCTTCCTGCTCTTGAGCATCATCCATGTGATCCCAAGACTAGATATTGAGGAACACTGATGTTAAAGGGCTCTCTTATTCATTTACTATAATTTTCACAGTTTGGCACCAGCACACTTTCTGTACACTTTCTCCACTATCCCTCATGAACACCTTGCAATCTAGCCATCTAGAACTGCCTCAGGGTCACCTAGGCTCTTCTGGACTCCTGTGCTTGTGCTCACACTGTTTCTGCTGCTCAGAGCCTCTTTTGCTATGGCTCTTCCTACCCAGTAACTTGTTGACCTGGCATACTGTCTTCAGCTTCTCTATGAAGTATTCCTGGTCTCAGCTCTCCTAGGCAGAGTAGAGCTCTCTCTCCTTTATAGCCTCTACTTAGGGCTTTCATGCATTGGAGAAGGAAATGGCAACCCACTCTAGTATTCTTGCCTGGAAAATCTCAGGGACGGGGGAGCCTGGCGAGCTGCCGTCTATGGGGTCGCAGAGTCGGACACAACTGAAGCGACTTAGCAGCTGCAGCAGCAGGGCTTCCCAGGTGATGCAGTGGTAAAGAATCCACCTGCCAGTGAAGGAGGCGCAAGAGACGAGTTCAGTCCCTGGGTTGGGAATATCCCCTGGAGTAAGAAATGCACCCCACTGCAGTATTTTTGCCTGGAAATCTCATGGACAGAGGAGCCTAGGGGACTACATTCCAAAGAATCAGACACAACTGAGCACAGCACAGCCTCTATTTATTGTAACACATACATACTAAGTTATACTTACTTATTTATGTATCTGTCTTCCTCAATAGACTATGACCTCTTGAGGTCAGGGATGTCATTTTACTTATCTTGTACCTTTAGCATAAGCCTGGCACACAATTGCTTAATAAATGTTTGTCATATCAATAACAGCTCAATAAAGAAGGCAGGGAAGGAGTGGTTAAGTCCCACTTTTCAGTGAGGAAGATGAGGTCTTAAAAAGTTAAGTATTTGCTTACAATTACCCAGCTCGAAAGTTACTGTTGATTTATTCCATTTCAGGGTAGGGCAAAACAGTACCCCAAAAACAAAACAAAACCACCATGGTGAAGTGAAGATGGTAAACATGTAACTTGGAAAAAAAATAAGCTGATAAAAGTAGAGGTGGTTAACTGTCTTACCATAACATACTTGTAAATTACAGGTGTCTTTTTTAATGTTGCCTAACTTAGAGCTCTCATCATTGTGGCTTTAATGATAGCACTCAACACTGACCCTGAACTTGCAGAGTTTTAAATAATCAGATCTAGTCCTTTTCTCGGAGAAGACAATGGCAAGCCACTCCAGTACTATTGCCTAGAAAATCCCATGGATGGAGGAGCCTGGTAGGCTGCAGTCCGTGGGGTCGCTAAGGGTCAGACACGACTGAGCGACTTCACTTTCACTTTCACCCAGCTTGTAAGTACTATAGACTTGAGATTAGCCCCTAATTACTTGGCTGCTTTTCTGTTTTTAGTCTAAGGGAAAGGTAGACAGATTATCACTGTAAAATTACACACACACACAGCCTTTTAAGCATTTTTTCCTGTTTATGTATTTGTCATGTTTGGGGGGGGAGGTGTTTTAATAAACTTTTTTTTATCATATTCACAATTTATAAATAATATATATTCCTCTAGTGCAAGAACAGATTAGTGGATATTAAGCTGTTATTGCTTGGTGTTATCCTCTGCTTTGTGATGCTATTTGTATCCCTTTCAGAAACCATAATATAGTACCTAGTGGGGTATCCACAAATACTTGTAATTAAATTCAGCCGATACTTGTGTGCTTACCATTTATTCTGCAATAATTAAGACAAAATTATATATATATATGAATATATACACACACGTATAATACATATATAAGTATTCAAGTGGTTTTGTTTTGTGTTTTTTTCAAGTTCAATTTCCAGAGTTTGGTTGTGTTCAGTGTTGGTACTTCAGTCTTGATGTGTTGATGGAAATCAATGACCAGCTGCAAAGTTCAGATCCAGTGTGCCATAGAATACATCTAGCTATGGCTTAAACCAAATGTTAGCAATGAAATATTTAGTAGCAACTGTTCTTTTAAAAGAAACATTTTAGATAATTAGAGTCATCTTGTAATATCTTTGCACCCAGCTGTCAGCTTTTTACTTTTTCTGCCAATATTTCTGGAACTAAAATCAAGAAAATGGAAATTAGGGTACCACACTTTGAAGTACACGAAACACTTGACAAACTGTTACATCTTATAAAGATTTCCAAGTAGAGTTCTTCAGTCAGTGTCTCAAAAGATTTTGTAAAGAGCAAAAATCTAAATTAACCTCCCAATATTAAGCTGAAATACATTAGCAAATATTAGCATTTGAGAAATTGAACAATTCCCTCTCTTAATAGTCACTGGACATGGAGATTATTAAATTTGAGCATTTAATTTTAAAAATTTCCTGTTACTGTTAATTTTGTTACCATGTTTAATCAGCATCTCACTATCCTTTTGTTCTTTCTTTAGCTTCTGTTATTACTTTCTGCTTTTAATACAGTCAAATGTCCATTTTCTATCACATCAACTTTTAATAATATTCCTCATATCCCACTGTTACACAGTGATAATTGTACCCTATCTTTCCTTTAAATTCTTGTCCCACCTTCCCTAACACAGTATATATGCAGCTACTACATTAATTTGCATGCATGCTGAGTTGCTTCAGTCGTGTCTGACTCTTTGCAACCCTATGGACTATAGCCCACTGGGCTTCTCTATCCATGGGATTCGCCAGGCAAGAATACTGGAATGAGTTGCCATTCTCTTCTCAGAGGATCTTCCTGACTCAGGAATCAAACCCCAGTTTCTTTATATCTCCTGTATTGGCAGGCAGATTCTCTACCACTAGCACCACCTGGTATGATTATATTAAAATGTTTCACTCCACAACCAAATAATAGATTTCTTTTTACCTTCAACATCATGAACCTCACAAAGAATATCCTTTGTACTTAGATCACATGGTTACTCTTTTTATACATGCCACTGGTTGCTCAAAATTGTGCTATTTTCCTTCATATGTTGAGCCTGATTTTATTATACATTTTTGTTGTTTTTTCCTCCCTAAAGTTTCAAATTGCCTTTTATTTCCTATTGTGAAAATAAGCATGTATATTCTTCAATATGCCATTAATACTTTATGATGCCTCATTTCTTTCTGCTGTTTAAAAGCTGTGAGATTCTTTTTTCTGGATACTTTTTACTTTGTCCACATAGATTTCATTCTAGTTTGGGCTTTTTACTATCTGTGATTGGTGTAAAACTTTTCCTGGGATTGCTTTTTCTTAATATAAATAAGATTATTTATAGGAGTCAGCCTGTAAGTCAGTTCTAGCATCTCTGGCATGTATCTTCCTCTTTTTTGGCCTCCATTTTTGGCTGGCTTGAGTAATAACTCATGTGCCTTAGGACTGGGTCATGGGAGGTAAAATCCATGGAAATACTTTATATTTTCTTTACATATGATAATTTGCTGGGTATAAAATTCCTGGTTAGAACATTTTCCAACAGATTTTAATTGCCACCTAGTTTTCACTCCCTCTTTCCCTCCACTCCACAAACTTTAGTAAAGTAGTAATAGAAAGCTGTTCCTTGATATATTAAACAGTAGCTATCCCAAGCCAGAAGTTTCACACAGGCTTAATTACAAAGGATTCACACATTCTATTCACATTATGAATAACATAAGGAACCATCAGCTATTTTCTCACTTTTTTTGTATTGGTATACAATACTGGTACAGTTAAATGAGGGAAAGGAGACAAGTATAATAAAAGAGGATGTAAATTATTATTTGCAAATTTTTTTTGTATTCATTTCTGTCTGTCCTAACCACCCACTCATATCCTGCTCTCCAAAGTGTAGCCATCGTTAGTAACGTGATTGATTTTAAGGGGGAAATGGGAGGGAATACAGGAATATATATTTATGTAAGATATTTTTTAAGCCAGAGTTTTAGTCTTATTAGTATAGAATTATAATCAACATTTTCTTGTTCTTCTGAGTTTGTCATTGTATTCCCCTTTAAATTTTTAATTTTCATCATCAAAATAAATGTATCCTGTAGTAATGACAGTGTGAGGAGGTTGGGTGATTCCCCTTTGTGGAAAACAAGTATAAGAATGCTGAAGTAACTATATTAATATCACCCAATATATTTTAAAGCAAAGAATAATACTAGAGATAAATTATAAAGGAATGAACATAGCAGGGAAATGTGAAATTCTAAATACACATGCACTTACAACGGAGACACAAAATACATGAAGTAACACTGCCAGAATTGAAAGTAGAAATAGGCAGTTAAACATTTAAAGTTGCAATTTTCTGTATTCTTCGTTCAACAACTGTTAGAATAAGTAGACAGAAAAACAGAAGATTTGAATAAGGCAGTCAATCAATTTGACCTGACATCTATAAAATACCATAAACAGCACATTCAAAGTGCATTTGAAACATTCATCAGGATGAGCCATATAAAGGCCCACAAATATAAAGTTTGTTAATAAATATAAAAAGATTGAAATTATGCAGTGTGTTGAATTACATAGTGGCAATTTAAAGGAATTAAAAGTCAGTACAGAAAGAAATAAGGACAATTCCCAATATGTGGAAATTGAATCATATTTCTAAGTAATCTGTGGGTGAAAAAAGAATTCACAGGGGAAATTGGAGAATATTTTTAACTGAATGAAGAAAATATTTTTAGCTGCATGAAAATAAAAATACAGTATATAAAATTTTTGGTATATAGCTAAAGTAGTGCTAAGAAATTATAGCTTTAAATGCTTAATACTAGAAAAGAAGAAAGGTCTGAAATCAGTTGTCTAAGCTGCTTTAAAGAGCTAAAAAAGAAAAGATCAAAGTAAACAGAAGAAAGGAAATAATAAAGATCAGAGAGGATCTATTTCAAGTAAATAAAAACAGAAAAACAATGAGATAAAAATCTCATTCTTTAAGAGCGTCAGTAAAATTGATAAACCTTTAGAATAATTAATAAAAAAGAAGTAAATTAACAATATTAGGAATGAAAGATATCATTACAGATCTATAGCTACTTAAAAAGATAATGAAAGAATATTATGAACAACTTTATACCAATCAGTTTGACAGCTTGGGTGAAATGGACAAGTTCCCTGAAAAATACAAATGACTAAAACTGACTCAAGAAGAAATAGAAAATCTAAATATACTTATATAGAATAAGGAAATTCAGTTAGTAATTAAAAACCTTCCAACAACAACCACATTCAGGCCCCAATGCCATAACTGGTAATTCTGACAAACACTGAAGAAAGAAAAATTATAATTCCTAACCAGCTTTTAAAAAAATATAGATGTAAGGATAACATCACAGCTCATTTTATGAGGCCAGTATTACCCGGATATCAAAGTCAAACAAAGACATCACAAGAAAACTTAACAGTGAACATTCCTCACAAATATAGACACAGAAATTTATAACAAAATATTAGCACATTAAATCTAACAGTATATTGATATGAAAAGGAAAATGTATCATGGTCATCTGGGATTTATCCCAACAATGAAAGACTGGTTTAACTTCTAGAAATCATTCCATGTAATACACAGTGCTAATGAAATAAAATTGAAAAATTGTATGATTATCTCAGTGGATGCAAAAAAAAGTATTTGACAGAAATTCAACACAAATGCATAAAAAGGTCATCAGGCTGGGAATTGCAGGCAACTTTTCCAGTCTGATAAAGACTATTTATGAAAACACAACCAAAATCATACCTCATATCAAATACATATGATAATGTCTTTTCTGGTACAGTTTTTGTTCTTGTTGCTGTTTTAATTAAATAATTAACTTATTTAAAATTTTTGCTTAGTTAAGGTTGCATCTGAGTCTGTCTTCCCAGAGGCATCAAACTATCTTTGTAATAATAACTTTCACCTATAGGATAATTACTTCGATTACTTTTGTAAGATACCTTCATGTGCATACTAAGTCACTTCAGTCGTGTCCAACTCTTTGCAACAGCATGATCTGTGTCTGCCAGGCTCCTCTGTCCATGGGATTCTCCAGGCAAGAGTACTGGAGTGGGTTGCCATGCCTTCCTCCAGGAGATCTTCCCAACCCAGATATCAGACTGCATCTCCTATGTCTCCTTCAATGTCAGATGGGTTCTTTACCAGTAGTCCCACCTGGGAAATGTTCCTAGAGCCTTCAGTTTTTCTGATTTAATCTTGACTATCCCCTAGGTCTGTTTCGCAGCTGTTGCCTTATGGCTTCTTGCTCTTATCCTGGAAATTCCCTTCATCTGCTTCCTGTGTTGAAGCTTTGATTTCCCATGTCTCATACCTTCATGGTGTACTCTCTCATTTATAAGAGCATATTCTTTAGTGGTTTCTTGAAAAAGGATAATTCAGTTTAGTTCAGTTGCTCAGTTGTGTCTGACTCTTTGCAGTCAGACTCCCAGAGCTCGCTCAAACTCATGTACATTGAGTTGGTGATGCCATCCAACCATCTCACCCTCTGTTGTCCTCTGCTCCTCCTGCCTTCAGTCTTTCCCAGCATCAAGGTCTTTTCCAGTTCTTCACATCAGGTGGCCAAAGTATTGGAGTTTCAGCTTCAGCATCAGTCCTTCGAATGAATATTCAGGACTGATTTCCTTTAGGATGGACTGGTTGGATCTCCTTGCAAGGGACTCTTAAGAGTCTTCTCCAACACTACAGTTCAAAAGCATCAATTCTTTGGCGCTCAGCTCTCTTCATGGTCCAACTCTCACATCCATACATGATTACTGGAAAAACCATAGCTTTGACTGGATGTTTCTTTGTCGGTAAAGTAATGTCTGTGCTTTTTAATATGGTGTCTAGGTTTATCATAGCTTTTCTTTCAAATGTCTTTTAATTTCATGGCTGCAGTCACCATCTGCAGTGATCTTGGAGCCCAAGAAAATAAAGTCTGTCAGTTTCCGTTGTTTCCCCATCTATTTGCCATGAAGTAAGTTTGAGTGAACTCCGGGAGTTGGTGATGGACAGGTAGGCGTGGTGTGCTGTGATTCATGGGGTCACAAAGAGTCGGTCACGACTGAGCGACTGAACTGAACTGAACTGAATGGGACCAGATGTCATGATCTTTGATTTTTGAATGTTGAAACAGGATAACTTAGGGGTAAATTTTTTGAGATTTTACATACCTGAATATGTCATAATCTGTTCCTGCAATTATGTGATATTTTAGATGAGTGTACAACTCTATAGATTGAAAATCATTTTACTCAGAATTTTTAAAATATTGCAGCTCTACTGTCTTCTGGCATCCAGTTTTGCTATTGTGTGATCAGGCGCCAAAATGGCTGACTTGAGGGGGGTTGTTTTTGTCTTAGAAGTTATTATTATGTTCTGTTCAGGCCTGGTGTTATGAAATTTTATGGCACTGTCTCTTGGTATGGGTCCTTCCTTTATTGTGTGGTGTACTCAGTAGGTCCTTGCTTTCTGCAGACTTACATCCTTCAGTTCTTGGAAATTTTCTTGCCTTTTTTTATATTTTATCTTCATTTTCATTGTTGTTTCTGGAATTCCTTCAAGTCAGATATTAGACTTCCTGAATTGCTTTTTCTAGTTTTTTACCTTTCCCCCTATTACTCATCTTTCTTTGTATTCTGCCTTCTGGAAAATTGCCTTGACTTTAAATGCCTATTGAATTTTCTTTTCAGCTCGTATTCTCTTTTTTCTTACTGGTTCCTCTTCTTGTTAAATGATGCAATATATTGTCTTTCATGAGGCTATTTTAATTAGTTTCTTCAACATTTTCTTCTGTCCCATCATTCTCAGTGTTTCTCAGCACTCCTGTTTTATCTTGGTCTCTGTCTTTAATATTTGCAGACTTTCCTCAAATACATAAAGATCCTTGTCTGTCATTCATATTTAAAAAGCATTAAAAGCTGATAAAAAGCACTGAGTTTGAGGCAGGGCTCTTGTTTGTTGGTGGACTGTGCTTTAGGAAATACTTAAATGTCATGATCTTTCTCTAGGTTAGTCAGTTTGGGATCCTTCTTTGGAGAAAAATCTATCATCTCTTATGTGGGACAACTTATGTTCTAGAGCTTTACTGAAGAAAAGAACTAAAGAACTTTGAATCTCATTTAAACTTTCACATTATCCTCTGGTTTTATTCACAACTTTACTCTTAGCTATTTCTGTATCTGTTTCAGTCCACAGTCTTTTGGATTTATTTTTTTCCAGAAACTATGCCTTCTTGTTTCAGAAAGATTGGCAAGTCATTGACTACATTAAGTGAAGTTGGAGACCTGAAATTCTAATAGTTCCGGGTATTTCCTATCCTGAACCTTTCTGAGGTTCTGTGAGAATTGGCTTGTTTCTTATCTACAGGCACTTAAATTTAATATTCCTCACCTCACTTATCATTCCTTTTTTCCCTTCTGAGCTATTTGTAAATTACAAAAAAAAAAAAAAAAATTAACCCTTTGTCATATATGTTGCAAACACATCTTCCCAGTTTGCCAGTGGTCTTACAGTTTGGTTTATGGAAGAACTTTCACCAAAAGATCTTTGACTTTTTAGTCATTTTATCCATTTTTTTCTGTATGATTTCTTGGTATCATAACATTAATATATAAATGAACCATAGTTTTATTCTATATGAACAGTAACCAATTATATAATGGAAAAGAAGAATTCATTCACAAAACTTAACAAAAAGATCATTTATCTGCAAATAAACTTAATAAGCCATAACAGAACTTACATAAAGAAATCTTTTAAAACTCTACTGAGGAGGCAAAAATTTCTTAGGCAGAATATGGGAAGCACTGATTATAAAAGAAAGATAAATAGGACTATCAAAGTTAACATTTTTTGCTTATAGAAAGACAATAGGAAGATAAATAGACATACCACACAATGGAAAAAATATTCTTAATATTTATAAGTGACATAAAAAACTTATTTTCAGAATATATAAAGAGTCTGAAATCAACATTTAAAAAAAATCAGCTACATAATATAAAAGTGAAGAAAAGATGCAAAACGTTTCATGGAAGGTATACAAATAGCCAGTAACACATGGAAAGATTTTAAACATCATTTGTCATTGGTAAATGCGAATTAAAATCATTGTGTGTTTATTTGTAGAAATATCACTACCCACTAGATATCAGATACCCACTAGAATAGATAAGATTAAAAACGGGTACTACTAAATATTTATGAGTATGTAGAGCAGCTGGACGGAGAAGGCAATGGCACCCACTCCAGTACTCTTGCCTGGAAAATCCCATGGGCAGAGGAGCCTGGTAGGTACAGTCCATGGGGTCGCGAAGATCGGACGTGACTGAGCGACTTCATTTTCACTTTTATGCATTGGAGAAGGAAATGGCAACCCACTCCAGTGTTCTTGCCTGGAGAATCCCAGGGACGGGGGAACCCGGTGGGCTGCCGTCTATGGGGTCACACAGAGTCGGACATGACTGAAGTGACTTAGCAGCAGCAGCAGAGCAGCTGGAACTCTCTTTTATTGCTGGTGGGAATGCAAAGTGATCAACTACTTTGGAGAACTGGTAGGCAGTTATAAAGTTTAACTTATAAAGTTAAACATAACATTTACCTCCTGTGTCAGGAGTTCACTAAGACCAGGTTCAGTGGTTTTGCTTAGAGGACTCACAGGACTCAACATGTGGTCATACTCATTGCTGTAATTTATTATAGCAAAGGATGCAGAGCTCAGTCAGCAAATGAAAAAGGTACATGGGGAGAAATTCAGGGGAGAGCAGGTAAAGCTTACAAGGGACCTTTCTCAGTGGAGTCATGCAAGGTACATTAATTTCCCCAGTGAAGAGTTGTGACAACACTGAAGTGTATCCAACCAGGAAAGCTTGTTAGAGATTCAGTGCACAGGCATAGCCTTGGAGATTCATCCCTTTACCCAGCACATACCCAAATTCCAGACGGAAAGCAGGTTATTTGATGCAAACCATATAGTTTCCATAAACAGCTCAGACACAGTGAGCCACTCTTACCAGTTAGGGGTTGAGAATAATCCTCTGAGTATCTAAGATCCACTTTCCCAGACGCTCACTACGGGCCACCTTTGTAAGCAGGGCTTTTTAGGGATAAAGAGTCTTGCAGAACCCAACATTTCACTTCTAAGTAGTTACCAAGAGAAATGAAAGTATATGTCCACTAAAACAAAAACAATAAAAAATGATGTAAAAATGTCCATAGCCAAAATTGGAAAAAGCTCATATATTCAACAACTAGAGAATGAACAAACAAGTTCTAGTATATTTTAGAGTACTACTTGGTGATTTAAAAGAACTGACTAGTGATACATTAACAGCATGTCTAAATCTCAAAAATAATATGTTAAGTGAAAGAAGCCAAATACAAGAGAATATACTATGTGATTCAATTTATATGAAGAACCAGAAATACTCATCTGTAATTGGATTAGTAATTGGATTAGTAATCAGTTAATTGATAAAAAATCAAAATGTGATTGGGACAGAGAGAGAATTTACTTGGAAAAGAACATGAGGGGACTTTCTGAGGTTATAGAAATAGTCAATAACTTGTGTGGTGGTTGCATAGATGTAAAAAGTTAAAAATCATCAAACTTAACATTTAAAATACAAGCAGTTCATTGTATGTTAGTTATAATTCAGTTCAAGCTTCCCTGGTGGCTCAGTGGTAAGGAATCTCCCTGCCAATGCAGGAGATTAGAGTTTGACCCCTGAGTCAGGAAGATCCCCTGGAGAAGGAAATGGCAACCCACTACAGTATTCTTGCCTGGAGAGCATCATGGACAGAGGACCCTGGTGAGCTGCAGTCCATGTTGTCATGAAAGAGTCAGTCACAACTTAGCGACTAAACAGCAATCTAATTCAATTTTAAATGTAATTACTGGGGAACACTGAACAGTAGTTAAGTGGAGATACATACTTGTATAGGAAGATTATTTTGTAAAAATGTCAATACTGTCTAAGCATAAATCAAGTATTCATAATCAAAATATGACCAATTTTTGCTTAGAGCTTTGTTTTTGAACTTAACAAAATGATTCTCAAATTCATTTGGGATTGAAAGCCAAGTTTAATGAGACTGTGAGGAACTAGAAAGAAGGCATTTGGGTTGAGTTTAAGCAATAAATTGAAATGCCTATAAATAGACATAGAAGAAAGATCCTGGACTTTATTTACAAATGCAAAGAAAACGGAAGAGAAAAGATTGATCAGTAAGGTTAGAGTTTGGAGGGTGGTTAGAGAGTAGGAGAATAGAGGCAAAGCATTGTTGTAATGATTTGTGAGAATTTGAGTTTGAGCTATATTCTGTAGATACTCAGGATTCATTATATTATTGTAACTGAGTAATTGTATGATTACATGTGTTTTAGGTAGCTAGTGACACTGGGTGATGAATTGGGGAGGGGAGAAATTAAATAGTGTATGCTTTCAGGGCTTTTTGCCTTAGTTCCTACTGCCCACTTAACCTGCTGTGCCCTCTGTACCTGTCAGACATTCTTTTCATCTTAGAAAAAGCACTTGCTTATGAATGCTCATTGAATTATAAATAAGTCATTGTTCCATGTGAAAACCCTTTAGGACCTAATAGTGATAGAAAAAAAAAAAAATCCCATGGACAGAGGAGCCTGGCTGGCTATAGTCCATGGAGTCTCAAAGAGTCAGTCAGAGCAACTGAGCACACACAGTGACAGAGAAGATGGCCAGAAAAACACAAAAGATGGGTTTAAGGACAGTTTAGTGGGTGGAAGTGGCATCAAGCAAGAAACGTCTCCAAAGTTTCTAACCTTGGAGATTGGTAGAGTGGTAATGTCATGAAAAGCCCCTACATTTGCATAGTAAGCTGAGTAAGAGTTACCAATGAAAGAAGCAAACAAAGAGACCAGAATAATATCACAGAAAGATTATTTTGACTTTTTATTGGGGAAATTTGGGGAGAAAACTTTCAGTTCAGTTCAGTTCAGTCGCTCAGTCGTGTCCAACTCTCCGCGACCCCATGAATCACAGCACGCCAGGCCTCCCTGTCCATCACCAAGAAAACTTTAAATCATTTATAATATTAATAGCTTCTTAACTTTGCAATTTTAATCTTCTAATTTTGAAGTTATTTCAAAATGTAACATATGAACCTGGGAACTTTTTGACAATTACCATTGTAGACATAGCAGCTTTTAGAATGTTCTCATACTGTCTTGTAGTAACTGTAATTGATAGTGAGATCTGTTACAGAGTTTCTATGGATAGATAGGTCAATAGTGAGAGAGGTAGAGGATGTATGAGTGAGCACCTGAGTGTATGTGTCTTTTTTTTGTCCTGGGAAATGACATCCTGACAGGAGAGAAGAACAAAAGAACAGGATTGAAAATAGCTAGAGTAAAGGTTGTTTTTTTTCTGTCACTACACAGCAGATACGGAGAATAGTAGAAGCAGACAGATGGACAGTTATGCTAGTTTTGGAGTGTTCTAGTAGAGAAAAGAAACTTTCTGTTCCTTTTATTCAGAAATTGAATTTCTAGACTAACTTACTAGTTTCAGTAATAAGTTTCATATTCTGACCAAAGAAACATTATTTTTTTTTACCCTGGGGATGATGACTCATGCTCTTCTCAGAATTTTGCTTTTGTGGAAACTGAAGTGCAGTCATAAGTATAGCACTGTTATTTGGATCTTAGTGCTAATGATACTATTGTGAGTAGACTGGTGATGGGTAAGAATACTAGTATTGTAAGGTCAGTTGTAACAAAGGAACCCCAGACAGGTTTTAATTAGCTGATTCCTAGAGATATAAAAGTATTTAGATATATTTTTTAAAAATTTATAAGATAGTTACTGTTATTTTGTTGATTATGCTATAAAAATAGAACTTACTTTTATCTTTTTCTTTTTTTTAAAGTACTTCATTGTTTTGAGGACTTTGTGACAGACAAGTAAATTTCTGACCTCCAATAGTGACAGTGGAGAGATTTTAAAGAATTTTTTTCTGTGCATTTTTTCGTATACCACTCAAAATTGGTATGAGACTATCAAGTTATGTAGACCATAAAGCAACTCTCCAATAATAAGATTCTTAGTGTTGCTGGAGATGACTCTTGAGAATCCCTTGGACAGCAAAGAGATCAAACCAGTCAGTCCTAAAGGAAATCAGTCCTGAATATTCATTGGAATGACTGATGCTGAATCTGACGCTCTAATACTTTGGCTACCTGATGCAAAGAGCCTACTCATTGGAAAAGACCCTGATGCTGGGAAAAATTGAGGGCACAAGAAGGGGGCAACGGAGGATCAGATGGTTGGATGGCATCACTGATTCATTGGACATGAGTTTGAGCACACTATGGGAGATACTGAAAGACAGGGAATCCTGGCTAGATGCAGCCCATGGGGTCACAAAGAGTTGGACGTGACTTAGCAATTGTCAAATTCAGACTTAAATTGAAGAAAGTAGGGAAAACCACTAGACCATTCAGGTATGACCTAAATCAAATCCCTTACAGTTATACAATGAAAGTAAGAAATAGATTCAAGGGATTAGATCTGAGTGCCTGATGAACTATGGACGGAGGTTTGTGACATTGTACAGGTGACAGGGATCAAGACCATCTTCAAGAAAAAGAAATGCAAAAAAGCAAAATGGCTGTCTGAGGAGGCCTTGCAAATAACTGTGAAAAGAAGAGAAGTGAAAAGCAAAGAAGAAAAGGAAAGATATACCCATTTGAATGCAGAGATCCAAAGAATAGCAAGGAGAGATAATAAAGCCTTCCTCAGTGATCAATGTAAAGAAATAGAGGGAAACAGTAGAATGGGAAAGACTAGAGATCTCTTCAAGAAAGTGAGAGATTCCAAGGGAACATTTCATTCAAAGATGGGCTCAATAAAGGACAAAAATGGTAGGGACCTAACAGAAGCAGAAGATACTAAGAAGAGATGGCAGCAATACACAGAAGAACTATACGAAAAAGATCTCACGACCCAGATAATCACAATGGTGTGATCACTCACCTAGAGCCAGACATCCTGAAGTAAGAAGTCAAGTGGGCCTTAGGAAGCATCACTATGAACAAAGCTAGTGGAGATGATGGAATCCCAGTTGAGCTATTTCAGTCCTAAAAGATAATGCTTTGAAAGTGGTGGGCTCAGTATGCCAGCAAATTTAGGAAACTCAGCAGTGGCAACAGGGCTGGAAAAGGTCTGTTTTCATTCCAATCCCAAAGAAAGGCAATGCCAAAGAATGCTCAAACTACTGCACAATTGCACTCATCTCACATGCTGGTAAAGTAATGCTCAAAATTCTCCAAGCCAGGCTTCAGCAATAGGTGAGCTGGGAACTTCCAGATGTTCACGCTGGTTTTAGAAAAGGCAGAGGAACCAGAGGTCAAATTGCCAAATCCGCTGGATCATCGAAAAAGAAAAGAGTTCCAGAAAAACATCTATTTCTGCTTTACTGACTATGCCGAAGCCTTGACAGTGTGGATCACAATAAGCTGTGGAAAATTCTGAAAGAAATGGGAATACCAGACCACCTGACCTGCCTCTTGAGAAATCTATATGCAGGTCAGGAAGCAACATTAGAACTGGACGTGGAACCACAGACTGGTTCCAAATTGGGAAAGGAGTACATCAAGGCTGTATATTGTCACCCTGCTTATTTAACTTATATCTAGAGTAAATCATGAGAAACGCTGGGCTGGAAGAAGCACGATCTGGAATCAGGATTGCTGGGAGAAATATCAATAACCTCAGATATGCAGATGACACTACCCTTACGGCAGAAAGTGAAGAACTAAAGAGCCTCTTGATGAAAGTGAAAAAGTTGGCTTACTTCCCATTTATTTGCTGCTATAGTCCTTCAGTGATATGAGCAGTTATATGCATGGGATAAAACAATACTGCTAAGTCACTTCAGTCGTGTCCGACTCTGTGTGACCCCATAGATGGAAGCCCACCAGGCTCCCCTGTCCCTGGGATTCTCCAGGCAAGAACACTGGAGTGGGTTGCCATTTCCTTCTCCAAAACAATACTGGGCTTCTGTAAATGGAGGTGAATTTGCCATTTCTTCTCTTCTCCATGGTCTAGACATTGCTTCCCTGTCTAAATGTCCTGTGTAAGTAGAAGTGAATTTCTTCATGGACTTACTACTGTTGAATTGATATAAGACTGTCCCTATTGTTTTATGTGGCATCTGATCCCATCACTTCATGGGAAATAGATGGGGAAACAGTGTCAAACGTTGTTTTTCTGGGCTCCAAAATCACTGCAGATGGTGATTGCAGCCATGAAATTAAAAGACGCTTTCTCCTTGGAAGGAAAGTTATGACCAGCCTAGATAGCATATTAAAAAGCAGAGACATTACTTTGCCAACAAAGGTCCTTCTAGTCAAGGCTATGGTTTTTCCAGTGGTCATGTATGGATGTGAGAGTTGGACTGTGAAGAAAGCTGAGCACCGAAGAATTGATGCTTTTGAACTGTGGTGTTGGAGAAGACTCTTGAGAGTCCCTTGGACTGCAAGGCGATCCATCCAGTCCATTCTAAAGGAGATCAATCCTGGATGTTCATTGGAAGGACTGATGTTGAAGCTGAAACTCCAGTACTTTGGCCACCTCATGAGAAGAGACTCTGATGCTGGGAGGGATTGGGGGCAGGAGGAGAAGGGGACAACAGAGGATGAGATGGCTGGATGGCATCACCGACTTGATGGACATGAGTTTGAGTGAACTCTGAGAGTTGATGATGGACAGGGAGGCCTGGTGTGCTGTGATTCATGGGGTTGCAAAGAGTTGGACACGACTGAGCAACTGAACTGAAGGCTCGTACCTCTGCATCGGTCATCTTACGTGGGGCAAATGATTTCATGTGTGGTGAGATGGAGCGCTCCTTACACAATGCCCTTTGTGTGGTGAAGAGAGTTTTGGGGTCAAAGTCTGTGGTCCCAGGTCGGGGTGCTGTAGAGGCGACCCTTTCTATTTACCTTGAGAACTATGCAACCAGCATGGACTCCCGGGATCAACTCGCTATTGCGGAGTTTGCAAGATCTCTTCTTGTTATTCCTAATACTCTGGCAGTTAATGCTGCCCAAGACCCCAGATCTGGTTTCAAAATTAAGAGCTTTTCATAATGAGGCTCAGGTTAACCCAGAACGAAAAAATGTAAAATGGATTGGTCTTGACTTGGTCGATGATAAACCCTGTGACAACAAACAAGCAGGGCTGTTTGCACCAACCATAGTTAAAGTTAAGAGCTTGAAATTTTCAACTAAAGCTGTAATTACCATTCTTCGAATTGGTGATCTTATTAAATTATACCCAGAAAGCAAAGATGATAAGCATGGAGGTTATGAAGATGCTGTTCACTCTGGAGCCTTTGATGACAGATCTGTTTTATTTATAACAATGTTAGATGCAGCTTGCTTGTATCTCAAATATTACACATTAAAAGTACAACATGCTGCCGAAAAAAAAATTTGTCTTAAAGCTCAACATTCAGAAAATTAAGATCATGGCATCTCGTCCTATCACTTCATGGCAAATAGATGGGGAAACAGTAACAGAATTTATTTTGGGGGCCTCCAAAATCACTGCAGATGGTGACTGCAGCCATGAAATTAAAATACACTTGCTCCTTGGAAGAAAAGTTATGACCAACCTAGGCAGCATATTAAAAAGCAGAGCCATTACTTTGCCAACAAAGGTCCGTCTAGTCAAGGCTATGGTTTTTCCAGTGGTCACGAATGGATGTGAGAGTAGACTATAAAGAAAGCTGAGCACCGAAGAATTGATGCTTTTGAACTGTGGTATTGGAGAAGACTCTTGATAGTCCCTTGGACTGCAAGGAGATCCAACCAGTCCATCCTAAAGGAAATCAGTCCTGAATATTCATTGGAAAGACTGATGTTGAAGCTGAAACTCGAATACTTTGGCCACCTGATACGAAAAACTGACTCATTTGAAAAGACCCTGATGCTGGGAAAGATTGAAGGCCAGAGAAGGGGACAACAGAGTATGAGATGATTGGATGGCATCACTCGGTGGACATGAGTTTGAGTAAACTCCGGGAGTTGGGATACACAGGGAGGCCTGGTGTGCTGCAGTCCATGGGTCGCAAAGAGTCAGACATGACTGAGCGACTAAACTGAACTAGCAACTGAACAGCAACAAGATGAAGTTAAAGTTTATGTTTAAAGATGAAGTTTAACCTCAGTCTTTCAGTTTAAGAAATAGAGGTTTAAATGTGCTATTTATGTTCCATAATAGATGCTGTTATGCTGAATTTTCACCACAGCAGGATTCTCCATCAAGGTATCCATTCTTGGCACATATACATAAGTCTCTGTTAATATCTCCTATGGTGGCTCTCTTTAACCTAGGAAGTTTCCCTTATCTCTTCCCTGTAAACTTTGCAATCATTCCTTTTCTTGAGATAATATACTCCCTAGTGAAGGTTTAGAGTTTTAGCTAAGTTCCCTTTTTCAAACTTTCTTTTATCTGTGCATTTGTTTTAATTTCAGGAAAATTAACTAATGAATCATAATGTGGGAAGCAGTTGTTTGATAATAATTTAATGACTTACGTTAAATAGTTTTAAAGGTTTTGTCAGTTGATACAGATTTAAAAAGTGCTTTAACTTTTTGAATTATATGTTAATTTATTGTTTAACTTTATTTGTCAGGGAGTTGACTGGTGACATACTAAGCAGCAATGAATAAAATGGAAATATTCTACTTACTGATCCCTTATGTTGCCGTTTATACACAGTCACACCCACTTCAGTTTGTCATTCTCATTGCTCTCATTTTAAAGTATAGCAACTATGATTTCCCAACTACTTGGTACATTGTACTGTATCAAGTATAAATGAATAGTAAATACTTGAAAGAGCAAAGTGAAACGCATCTACTAATATAATCCATCATTAAATGGATTCTAAGATATCTTACCTATATTGTGTTGCCTGAAAAGTTGAGTTTTTAAAAAACAAATCTGTGCTTACATGACTCCACATTGTTGTTGCTGTCATTCATAGGACTGCTTGTCTTTACATCTTGTCTAGGGGATGCTTGTGCTGAAATTAAGCTACCTTCTCTGATTGCACACTGAAAGATCTGTATTCCTTTGCTTGCCAGGCAGCTCTCCTGCATTACTCCAAATCTTGCTTTAGTGAAGTAGCCTTTATACTAAGAGCAAATACTGAAGTCTGATAAATCACTACTAACTTGGTTAATAATTGCTTGCAGGGGAGTTTTTCTGCATTACTAGTGTAATACTGAAGTATTCTGTTATTGCCAGAAAATGGACCAGATGGCAAGCAGTTACACCATAGTATTATTATTTGGTCTTTATCATTGAAAAAGGACACTTAAAATCAAGTGTCTGCTGTATTTTATGTCTTCCATCCAGTGTTGTAGCATTCCTCTTGAACTGTATTGTTATCTGTAGATAGACTTGGGTAGTATTCAGTAAACAAATAATACCTGTCTTAACGTTTTTTTAGAGTTTAGTTTGTAATACAAACATTGGGGAGTATGCCTTGAGATGAAAGAAGCTAATGGTAAGGTCTTCCTAGTATTTTTAATAAAAGTTCATTAAATTATACCTATTTCCACAGAATATATACTAAAATTAGAATGACAGCAGAAGACTAGTCCTGGTCCCTGTGTAAGACTGATACACATATTCAAGAAGTACTCCGTAGTTTTACATTAATGTTTTTATTTGATTCACTTACCAGCAGGCTCTTTTCCTGCCATAAAGGAAATTGGCAGAGTCCATTTGTTCTTTCTTCTTGGCCTGTGAGTACTAGCAGAATCGCCACCATTATCATTGCAGTGCATGCTAGACCTTGTCATTTGATTTTGAAAATATTTTCCTTGCAACAACCAGTTATAGCAATGATATATAAATATATGCTTTGTTCGTCATTTGTGCGTGGTAGTATATGATAATAGACACAAATACCATAGCTGAAGTTTTACGACACTGCATAAAACTCAGCAGATAGAGAAATCCATTGGAAACTGTAGACCATGATGAAGCTTTATGATTGGCCTCTCATTCTCTCTTCTAGATAAGTTTGGGCTTGTGACAGATAGTATAAATCTGTAAAATTTGAATAAATTTTGAGTTGACCAAAAATGAAAATAATGCTGTGCAGAGACTTTCAATGAGATATATCTGGAAGCATTTAGGTGAATATATTGTCTGCTAGTATTCCCAGTCAAAATTGCTAGCTCCAACTTTATTGGATCAAACTAGAGTGAAAATTTACCATTTGGGGATTTAAGTTTCTCTCTCTCTCTCTCTGTGGACACAAAGAGCTTCCCTGGTGGCTCAGACAAGAAAGAATCTGCCTGCTGTTGGTTCTTGATAAAGAGAAGAAAAGACAAAGAGGGACAGTGTGAAGCAGATGTTTTCCAGAACTTCATCCATCCTCACCCGTAGTAGCAGGAGAACTTGAAAGACTGTTGAGATATTTAAAGCTATGGAAAGTCTAAAGGCATTATGCTAAACCAGAAAGAAACAAAAATGAAAGAGGAAAAACCAGTTGATAAACTTTAGAAAGAGAAGTTCTCATTCCTGATGACTTATGGAAACATCTTGCCTTCAGCTTATTACAGGTCTTTAAAAAGAATCAAGTCAACACATTGCCAGTGTTACCTTTTACTAGATGTTTTAATTTGATTAAGATGTTTACTCAGAACATTCTTAAACTCTTTAATGAATTTCTCTGGATGGGCCCTGGATGATGTACTCTTGTCTCTTCAAAAGACTATATCCGAGTCCTGGATAGGTGTTAGCTTCATTAGAATAATAGAGTGAAGTTATTTTTGGTAAAGCACCCAGGCTTTTGAGAGAAAAACGGGAGAGTAGAGCCCTTTTATACTTTTTGAAGTGAACCCATCAATCAAGAAAGGAATGGTGTGTGGTTAGCATCATCCAAATAATGCCAAGTAATAAATAGATTATCTTCCTTAAATATATGGGACATGAGTCTCATTTGAAAAGGGAAATTAGAGTCTGTGGCCATACCACCCTGAATGTGTCCGATCTTGTCTGAAAAGAGAAATTAGAAAGTACTGGGAACCCCATTTTTTTGTTATCATCAGTAGTAAGTTTGGTTATAAACCTTGACTTGGTGTAAAAGATTACACTTTTAGGACCTTTTCTCTTCATCTTTCATAGGCTAAAATTTTTGCTTAGTAGAAAATTGGAGTAACATTTCTAGAACCCCTCCATATTTTGCATTTTCTTTTAGTGGGTCATGCTTCCTTACTGGGCTGGTCTCTTCACTGATCTCATATTGGTTGAATTTTCATGGAGGTATTCATGCATGATTAGGCTTCTATTTTCACTGTTGCGTTGGAGTATACTCTAAACCCTTAAATGGAGATATAGCTGTCAAACTTAAATATCATAGAGCTGTTTCTCTCTTTATATAAAAGATAACTACTTTTTAACCATTTTTCAAGGAAAGTATCTTTTTTTCTCATTAAAAAATCACCCTGTATATTATACCAAATTTCCTTTACGTATTGCTTCTGTGAACTAAATAGTATCTTAATAAATGTACATAAGCTGTATTGTTGATTTTTAACCCAAAAGATCACCGTCATCCCTGCTTATTTCCAGTCAATTCAGATATGATTAAAAGGCATTTATTTTAGCATGAAGAGAAATTTGATAGTGTAGTCTATTTCATTCCTCTTTACTACTTGCTTTTCCTCACTGGTCATTATTTTTTTTCAGTTCTAAAAGCTAAAAATATTTGTTACCATGAGTTTGCATTTTTATTTCTATTACTCATTGCAATTTTTCCCTTTTCTTTAAATAAGAAAACCAATATAATTTCATGTATAAACTTAAAGAAATAGATTTTACAAATAATGTATAGTATAATTCTAAAATAACAGTTTTTTCTATTTCCATCTGCTTTTTTAGAATAATCTCTTTTGTTTTGTCATTGTTGGAATGTGTCAGATGACCATTTGATGCTTATGCTCTGCTGAGAGTGTACAGACTGAATTACACAGATATAGGCTTCATCCATTAGGGATTTCATGTTTGAATAAGAATACAGAGACAAATATAAAGATGAGGGCAGAGACATCTATTCAGATATCAAATAATAAAAATATTTTTTAAAATATCTATCATCTTCTTACACTAGACCTGAAACAATAAAGTTCTGTCCCTTTCTGGATATGGCATTGATAGCATTGATCTTATAGATAAGAGAGAGGGAAAACTTTATTGAATTTTTATCTTCCAAGCACTATGCTAAGGACTTTTTAACATGTATTATCTTATTTAATTATTACAACATCACTATGAGGTAGTAACCTTTTTTTTTTTTTTCACTTAGTGCTAATAAGGAACTGCCTGAAATTTCCTGAGGAAGTCTTAGTAATTACAGAGTTCTCCATAAGGTCAGTAATGCTGAGGGTGATGGAGTAGTGCTCTGAACCAAAGCAAAACCCTCAGTTTAGACCATTTCTGCTCTGCTGTTAGAACAAGACTGGTTTCATATATGTTCTCTTTGCTACTAAATACTGAATAATAGCATAATTGAAAAAATGTAGAGGTTTCTGTTTCTGGTCCCTTCATTACTCATTTGCTACAGGTGTTAAGATGTTAAGGCTTGAGTCATGATTAGGTTCTCTGTATGGAAAGGTTAGCTTTGCTCTTCCCTTTGGGCAAAAGGAGATACCCCTAATGCTGTCCACCTGTCTTACCAGTGCTTGCTATTAGTCACAAGGTAGCCTGGTTGATAAAGAGGAATCAAAGAATTAGAATTTACTATTTTCTACAACTAGAAAAACAAGGCAAACAATGTATTTTTTATTTGAAGTATTAGTCATTCTTTTAGTTCTATATTTCAAAATCGTAATTTAACCAAATACAGTTATCTTCATCTGAAAAGTAAGTGGGATTTATAGAGTTACCTGATTTGCAGTTTACTTCTGACTGCCTGCTGCTTGTTTTATGTGAAGCTATGATAATCTGTTTTGAGTTCCTCACAAAGATAAGAAAAATATTTCCTGGAAAGCTACGTCACTATGGAATCATTTGTCCTATTAAACTGTGTGTTACTATGAAATATCTCTTATTGTATATTTCACATTGTTTAACTATGTTACTTCATAATCTTGTCCTTCTGATTTTCACCTCTGTTAATTAATATTTAGTTCCTTTTGAGCTTAAATTTTAAGCAATTTTAATTTGTCCTGTCACATAAAAATTTGAATTTTCGTCAGTTCAGATTAGGGAAATCAGTACTGTATTTTGAGATTTGTTATGTTTTCTTCATTTATCTGTATAAAATTTGAAAATTCATAATTCAATAATCTGAGATCAAGTTCTTAGATTTCAAGACTTATTAATCTATATTTCACCTTATTAATGCCTTTTATGTTTATCACATTTGATTCTGCCTCTCACACTGGATTCTTTTAACCACTTTAAAGTTCTTGTTCATTTTTATTGATGATCAAAAGTTTGTATCAGTATAGATATTCTTGACCTTGATGTTGTCATTATTTTAGAAATCCATTAGCAAAACCCTTCCTAAACCTGTTTGTGGACCTCGTGTTAGGGAATGCTTATCTTATATAATGGACTTCCCTGGTGGCTCAATCGGTAAGGAATTCGCCTGCAGTGTGGGAAACCTAGGTTCGATCCCAGGAAGACCTGGGATCTTCCCCTGGGTTGGGAAGATCCCCTGGAGAAGGAAACAGATACCCCCTCCAGTATTCTGGCCTGGAGAATTCGCTGGTAGCTCAGACGGTAAAAAATCCACCTGCAATGTAGGAGACCTGGGTTCAATCCCTGGGTTGGGAAGATACCCTGGAGAAGGGCAAGGCAACCCACTCCAGTATTCTGGCCTGGAAAATCCCCATGGACAGAGGAGCCTGGCGGGCTGCAGTCCATGGGGTTGCAGAGTCGGACACAACTTATCAACTAAGCACATTTTATATAATGCATTAAATCTCTGAAATGTAGTGTTATAACACCTTTTTTATAGCACTACATATTTAATAGTGAAAATGAATTGCATCCTCTTCTAAAGGAATTTAAATTTTCTATATCCTGGTCATGAGAACTTGATTTCCAACCTGATTTTCTCTTAATCACTAAAAGAATGTTAGATTTGTTTTCTCATGATCTGCATATAAAGGTCAATGAAGGATAGCACTTTGAAAGAAATGGCTTATGTGCATCCTTTCAGAGCTAGTGTATATTACAGCTGTGCCTTTGGACTCACTTCAACAACAGTTCAGTGACTCTTAGAGGAAGAGAATTTTACGAGGCCCTAACTGGGACTCAGAATAATTGTACTAAAAGACACTTGCTTCCTTCCCGTGCCTCCGTAACCTCTGCAGTGAAATGTTTAAAATTACTCTTCTTATCCCTCAAATCCAATTGGTCTCTCAGTTCTTTTGATTTTCCTTAACAAGGTATTCATCTTTCTCTTTTTTGCCTTTTACTAATTGCTACCACTTTTTTGTTCAGGCCCTTGTTACATTTTCCTTGGGATAATTTCAACATATTAGTTTTCCTACTTACTCATTTATGCTCTAGGATTATAGTGACCCAAAAAAACCCTATCCTGGAAAAGTTCACAGTCTATCAGGAAGTCTAACATGGATGTAGATAATTTTAATAATAACATATTAAGGTACAATTACAGAAATACATGTAAGAAGCTGACTAACATTAAGAAAGGAAGTAATTAACCCTGAAAGTAAATATTAAAGAGAGTAATAAGACCATGAGATTTTGGTCATGTTGTTTCTGTAGCAAGTGTAGAGCCCAGTTTTTGTTCTCTTATTCTAAATAAATTAAAGATTCATTTGTAATTTTTTAAAAACAGAAAAGCTTATTTTCCAGTTTATGAGCAAATAGATGCAACTAAGATGCAACTTTGGCAACTGAGTTAGCCACAAAACTAATGTTTCTCTATTGACTTATCTGAGAATGGAGTGGAAAATATCTTGTCAGTATATGTTTAAGTAGATACATATTTGTTAATGTGTTAGTTAAATCAGATAACATGTTAAATCTATCAGTTATAAAAATTGTAAAACCTTTTGTCATTCAGCATTTGTGCAGCTTCTGTATTTGCGGAACATGTATATAAATCTATAAAATATGAGGTGCCTGGTGCCTGTTGTAGCAGACTGTGGCTGTTTGGGCTTCTCAGGTGGCTCATTGGTAAAGAATCCACCTGCCAATTTGCCAGAGCCACAGGAGATGTGGGTTCAATCCCTGGGTGGGAAAGATCCCCTGAAGAAGGAAATGGCAACCTACTCCAGTATTCTTGCCTGGGAAATCCCATGGACAGAGGAGCCTGGCAGGCCACAATCCAGGGGGTTACAAAGAATCAGACACAACTGAGCGACCAAACACACATAAGGTGATTAAGCTACAGTACAGTCAGTATCGGAGAAGGCAATGGCTACCCACTCCAGTATTCTTGCCTGGAAAATCCCATGGACGGAGGAGCCTGGTAGGCTGCAGTCCATGGACACGACTGAGTGACTTCACTTTCACTTTTCACTTTCATGCGTTGGAGAAGGAAATGGCAACCCACTCCAGTATTCTTGCCTGGAGAATCCCAGGGATGGCAGAGCCTGCTGGGCTGCCGTCTGTGGGGTCGCACAGAGTCGGACACGACTGACGCGATTTAGCAGCAGCAGCAGCAGAGTCAGTATAGATATCCCCTCAATTTGCATGTGTATACTTCAAGATAGCTTTCTTTTTTTTTTTTTTAACTCTTTATTTTGTATTGGGGTATAACAGACTGATTCCAAATAGGAAAAGGAGTACGTCAAGGCTGTATATTGTCACCCTGCTTATTTAACTTATATGCAGAGTACATCATGAGAAATGCTGGGCTGGAAGAAGCACAAGCTGGAATCAAGATTGCTGGGAGAAATATCAATAACCTCAGATATGCAGATGACACCACCCTTATGGCAGAAAGTGAAGAGGAACTAAAAGCGTCCTGATGAAGGTGAAAGAGGAGAGTGAAAAAGTTGGCTTAAAGTTCAATCAACATTCAGAAAACTAAGATCATGGCATCTGGTCCCATCACTTCATGGCATATAGATGGGGAAACAGTGGAAACAGTGTCAGACTTTATTTTTTTGGGCTTCAAAATCACTGCAGCTGGTGATTGCAGCCATGAAATTAAAAGACGCTTAACTCCTTGAAAGGAGAATTATGACTATCCTAGATAGCATATTTAAAAGCAGATATATTACTTTGCCAACAAAGGTCCTTCTAGCCATGACTATGGTCATGTATGCATGTGAGAGTTGGACTGTGAAGAAAGCTGAGTGCTGAAGAATTGATGCTTTTGAACTGTGGTGTTGGAGAAGACCCTTGAGAGTCCCTTGAACTGCAAGGCGATCCAACCAGTCCATCCTAAAGGAGATCAGTCCTGGGTGTTCATTGGAAGGGCTGATGTTGAGACTGAAACTCCAGTACTTTGGCCACCTCATGCAAAGAGATGACTCATTGGAAAAGACCCGATGCGGAGGGATTGGGGGCAGGAGGAGAAGGGGACGACAGAGAATGAGATGGCTAGATGGCATCACCGACTCAATGGACATGAGTTTGGGTAAAGTCTGAGAGTTGGTGATGGACAGGGAGGCCTGGCGTGCTGAGATTCATGGGGTTGCAAAGAGTCAGACACAACTGAGCAACTGAACTGAACTGAACTGAAAGACAGTTAACAATGTTGTAATAGTTTCAGGTGAACAGCAGAGGGACTCAGCCATATCCATTCTCCCCCAAACCCTTCTCCCATCCAGGCTGACCACGTAACATTGAACAGAGTTCCATGTGCTATACAGTGGATCCTTGTTGGTTATCCATTTTAAATATAGCAGTGCGTACATGTCCATCCCAAAGTCCCTATCTCTTTCCACTGACAAGCAGAATTTTGTTCTTGAAATCTGTCTCTTTCAGTTTTGTAAGTTCATTTGTATCATTTCTTTTTCAATTCCACATATAAGGGATGTCACACAATATTTCTCCTTCTCTGACTTGACTTCACTCAGAATGACACTCGCGGTCCGTCCATCTTGCTGCGAATGGCATTATTTCATTCTTTTTAATGTCTGAGTGATATTCCATTGTATATATTTCACATCTTCTTCATCCATTTCTCTGTCCAACCCAAATGGACATTTAGGTTGCTTCCATGCCTTGGCTATTGGCTATTGTTAACAGTGCTACAATAAACAATGGCGTGCATGCATCCATATCCCACTTTTCTCCGGATATATGCCCAGGAGTGGGATTGCAGGGTCATATGGTAGCTCTATCTTTAGTTTCTTAAGGAACCTCTATACTGTTCTCCATAATGACTCTACCAGTAAAATAGCTTTCTTATTTTTAGTGACTTTCTGATGTAGATGTAACATTGATATTTTAGAAACAAATAATTTTTAAACATAATATACTTCTGAAATTAAAATTTAAAATATATAAGATACGCTTTATGTATATTTTAAGTTAGAAAGTCTCTGCTGTCTTAGCCAGTGTATATAGACTTATAATCCACAGTCAACTAACAGTTATCTGTACTCTGCCTTAATGATATTGACTGTAGAGTATTGTACTAGATGTTAGTTGCTGCATTTCGAGGTGAATATTAATCAGCCAAAGAATACATCCAGTGATGGCAAAGAAGACAACAAGCTATCTCACTTGAATTATGGTTAAAGGAATTGGGGTTAAAAGAACTGCGGAAAATTTTTAGTCTTTGTCAATATTTGAAGAGATAGAAGGCAGACTGTTGGAATAAAGAAGTGTAAGAATAACAACCTTTAGGAATAACTTTAGAAGTGCTTCACAAAAACTTTCTATTATCAGATAGGTGAGCTCCTAACAAACTGAAAATTGCTACTGAACTTTAATTAGGTGACTTATAAGGTACTTTAGTGTTTTAAGATTTTAACTTGACTGGCTTAACATTAATCTCTTTGTTTTCAAAATATTTAGATTGAAAGTGTGGGATTGAGGTTGCAAAGGCAGGGTTGGGATGACTTATTATCCAGTGTATATTTAGAAAATTCTCTAGTTGATATCAAGTAATTCTGACATGTTTTCAGAGGTAGCAGACTTTTTCTATAAAAGGCCAGATAGTAAATATTTTAGATTTTGCAGGCCACATGGTCTCTGTAGCACCTGCTCAACTCTTCTGTTTTTATGTGAAAGCATCATTAATGGTACGTTAACATGGTTTCTTGGCTGTGTTTCAGTTGAACTTTATTTACAAAAGCAGGTGGTTAGCTGGGTTTAGCCTGTGGGCCATAGTTGGATAACTCTTGCCTTAAATGATAAAATCTGGAAATAACACTCTAATATAAATGGAGAAAGGCTTTCAGTTAAGGAGTTAAAAACCAAATTGTCAAAATGTCATTGTCTTTTTGGCTGGAAGAGTGCACATCTGGTGTTCCAAATACTGAATTGCCCATTGACTTAAGAAACCTTTTGCTATAAAAGTCAAGTGACAATGGAGAGTCTAAGACTATTTTCTGCTGTTCATTTCTGCTGCATATTTTGTCCTTAAAGGTGTGTTTTTACACCTTGGTTTACTGTTTATTTGATTATATCATTTATTTGAAAACAAAACTTTTAAGAAATCTGAATTTAAAAATCATGAAAAAATGTCATGTTATTCTTTTGTTCAAAATACTTAGAGACTGCCTTTTACTTAGAGTATACTACATAGAATTCAAACTCCTTAACTTGGAGTCTATCTACTTTTCTTGCCCCTGTGTATCTCTCAGTCCTCCTTCATTATCACATATCCTACCTATTCCCATGCATTTCATACTCAAGTAGTAAAAAAAAAAATCAAACTTGTATTGCTGGTAAAGGCTGCATTTTTTTCATGGTCTTTGAACACACACTTTTATAGCTATCTAAAACTCCCTCTTCACCTAGCTGCCCCATGTCCAAGCCATTTCTCTGCAAAATCCCTATTAATCTGTAATGCTGTACATAAACTTCCCTGATGACTTCCCTAGCCTCTTCACGCAGTTGGAGATTTCTTGTGACTTTTCCAAAGTTCCTATTCTGCCTTATAACAATTTTCCATTGTTAAAGTTGTTCCTGGGTCTTGTCTTTCCCCAACAAACTCAACAACCAAAGAGAAAGCATCTATTTACCATTGTTTTCATACTACTTAACCTAGAACCTGGCACAAACAAGTATTTCTCCAAAAAGGGCGATTAAGCCAGGGATTCCTCACACCTAAACTGTAAATAGCTGTACTAATTAAATAGGGATACACAGGGTCTGGGGAGCAAGCCACAGTTGCAAAAATCCCAGCATTTGAGCCACTTGGTACTGTTCCAAATTCGTCTTTGAGTCTTGCAGTTCCGGCTCTGCCTTCAGGCTTCAGCACTCGACTCTGATACTGCTTTGTGAAGCTGAAACTCCTTGTTTACTTGCCCCCCTCTGTAAAAAGAACCCAGTCCTCTTTTTCCTATTACTAACTGATGCCATTCTTGAATAATTCATAAAAACTTGAAAAGATACTATGGGTATACTTGACAGGTTTGTTAATTATATTTAACATTTTTTGAGTGCTTACAGTATGCCAGTCTCTTTGCTTACATGTTTTTCATATATTACCTCATCAATACCATGGTCTGATGAAGTATATGCTATTATCCCAACTTAAATTGGGGCAGGAGGCCAGGGTGGTGGTGGTGGTGGTGGTGGTGATATAAGGTTTGGTGAGATGAATTGAACTGCTTAAGGCCATACAACTATTAACTAAGGCAGACAGAATCTGAATCCAGTGTAACTTCAGAGCGCGTTCTTTCATTCACCGTTATTCACCACCAGTGAATATTCCTGCCATAACTGAAGTCCAAATAACAGTATGGTTATAATGTACACTTTGAAATTGTGTAGACCTGGATTCAAAATATTTAATATTTACTGGTGGCAAATAACTTTACTTCTCTGACCCTCAGTTTTCTCATATATAAAATGTTTATTCAGTTCAGTTCAGTCTCTCAGTCGTGTCCAACTCTTACCCCAAAAGGGTTACTGCATGCATAACTGCAAGATATCTACTAAATAGTGTTAGCTCCATTTGTCTCTTCTACACTTCTGTTCTTGTGAGCTCTGAGGTGATGGTTTGAACAGAATAAGGCCTGGGGTAAGAGGACAAATAAGAAAGTTAGCTTCCTCTCCCTCCTGTAGAGTACTACCAGTGTGTACCAGTGCCTTCTTCCCAGGATCTCCCAGTATTTTATGGCTATGATCACATTTATTCTCTTAATGAGAAGGATGTGTCTCAAGTATTTCATAGTTGTTCATTTCCCATAAATATACTAAAGTAGAATAAGGATTAGAATCAGTGATTTCTTGGATAGTAGACTTCCCTTTCGCTAATTCTTAAGAAACATATGGGACTTTGGGAGTTGTTATTTATTATATAAAATAGTTACCCTCATGATTCCATAACATAGACCTGTTAGTGCCATTCAACAAAGAAAACTATAAACACAGTTCCTGTTTTGGTATGGTTTGTGGTTTGGTTTTGTTTTTATTTGAACTTTTTTCTGCAGGCAGATCATCACTTAAAAGTAATCATTTGGCATTTCCCCTTGCATTCTTCAAATTTTTTTTGTATGTTTTTTAAAAACGTAGCCTAACTCATTTCTGTAATTATGCTCTCAGATTGATCCATCTGGTTTTTTTTACTAGCCAATGAATTTTCTTTTAAAAGTATAGAGAATAGGATAATTATATTTTAAATCCTGTAACTTCAGTGAGTCTTATAAATTTGAAGAAGATATTTTCAAGTATTAAAAAAAATTGTACATTCCTTATTGTCTTTGAACTGATCTCTGTATTTCCAGAGGTAGGGAGAGGGCTTGAAATTCCTGCTATTTTACTCCTCATCTCCTTCATGTGTTAAAACTCTGAAGCATACCATAAACACTTGTTTGCAACTGAGAATGGGTACTACAAAAACGTCTAATCAAAACAGATCCTATTGCTCTCTCTAGTTTCATAGGCTGTGTGGAGAAAGAGGAATTGTAGAGGGCAAATGTAGATGTAGTAAGACAATTTAGGCCTTTGCAGTGGTCCAGACAAGAAAGAGTAGTGGACTGACCCAAGACATTAAAAAATTCAGGGTACAGAATTAACACAATTTGTTGATGAATTAGATACTGGCTTGTGCGAAATAAAGGAGTCAGAGCCAGTTTCTGGGTTAAGTATATCCTGCTCTTCATCTCTTTCTCACTGTGTTTGTTCCACTCCTGCTTGTCCTTAAAGAATTTAGTTTATGTTACCTTCTATGGAAAACTGTCTCATTCCAACTTCCATTAAGTTAGGTGACCACTGTATGTGCTTTTATAAGCACCTGGTACTTCTTCACGAGAGGTTTGTTGTTTTTTTTTCCGTTTTATACATGTGAATTTTTTACCCCACACCAGGATACACATAACCTTCACACTCTCAATGTTGTCTTGTGAGGGCAGAGGTCAGGCCTGTCTTATTCATCATCATATTCCCAGTACCTATCATGGTCCTGGGGACAGCACCAATACATTGTTGGTGAATAGGGTCATTTAGCTATTGTCTATAGTGCCTGATAGAGTAATCGAATACGGTAAGTTGTCTGGGGTTTTTTGAATCATTCCTCTGGCTTAACTTTTATTTCTTTTTTATTTTCTTAATAGCTCTGACCTTTTTTTTTTTTCTTATAGTTTTATAGTTTAGCTTACTGAATAACAAAATATAAACCACAAGAAATAAAACTGCGCTACATGGGACTCCCTGTAGCTTATACAGTAAAAAGAATATGCCTGCAATGCGGGAGACCCAAGTTCGATCCCTGGGTTGGAAAGATGCTCTGGAGAAGGGAATGGCAACCCACTCCAGTTTTCTTGCCTGGAGAATCCCATGGACAGAGGAGCCTGGCAGACTCCAGTTCATGGGGTCGCAAAGAGTCAGACACGACTGAGCAACTAACACTACTACTTTTTGGTAAAAGGGATGGATCATTGCAAATTAATCATCCTATCTCAAGGAAAATGCATTGATGACACTTTTTATTATACTGAATATATAAGTAAATTATACTTAAAAACAGAATCATCAAAAGTATCACTTAGACAATAATCAATACAAAAAAGGAAATTACAAAGATTTTTCTTTCTTAAGAAAAAAAAATACTAAATTGTGTAAATTCTGGTTACCACAGAGTAGAGGTAGTAGTGTAAAAGGAGAAGGACTTGACTTCTCTAGTCTTTAGTTTGCTCATCTTTAAAATAAAAACAATGGTGGTGGTTTAGTTGCTAAGTCATGTCCAACTCTTGCAACCCCTTGGACTGTAGCCTGCCTGGCTTCTCTGTCCTTGGGATTTTCCAGGCAAGAATGCTAGAGTGGGTTGCCATTTCATTATTCTTGCCTGAAAGCCTTTACTTTACTCATCTTTAAGAACGATGGAACCATGGTTCCATGGTCTAAAAGGTCCTTTCCAGACCAAATTCTGTTGTTTCATAAAATAGAAAAGAATGATATATAATGGGAATTTTGGTTTCAATTACAGCTTACTATTTATTCTCTCCATAGCTCCAGCTCTGTCTTGATAAGATCTGAACTTAAAAATCCATTCAAATAATAATGTTTTATTGAATGAATTTATTAAATGTGATTAAATGCAAGTAATTGTTT
Organism: Moschus berezovskii; assembly: GCF_049115385.1. Lineage (NCBI taxonomy): Eukaryota > Metazoa > Chordata > Mammalia > Artiodactyla > Moschidae > Moschus > Moschus berezovskii. The sequence goes on along the minus strand of NC_142460.1, from coordinate 110,219,060 downwards.
TTATTGAGTGAACTCCGGGAGTTGGTGATGGACAGGGAGGCCTGGCGTGCTGTGATTCATGGGGTCGCGGAGAGTCGGACACTACTGAGCGACTGAACTGAACTGAACTGAATTGTTTTTTCTAATTTCAGGTTTGGAATAATTCTTTCAGCCTGTGCTTAGTCGCTCAGTTGTGTCTGACTCTTTGCGACCCCATGGACTGTAGCCCACCAGGCTCTTCTGTCTATGGGGGTTCTCCAGGCAAGAACACTAGAGTGGGTTTCCATGTCCTCCTCCAGGGCATCTTCCCAAACCAGGGATCGAACCCAGGTCTCTCCTGCATTACAGGCAGATTCTTTATTGTCTGGGCTAACAGGGAAGCCATCTTTTAGCCTAATTAGGAACAATAATATAAGATGAACTATAATTACTTATTCTAATCATTTCAAACTACAGAAAATGAAATTTTACATTTAGTAATGCCATAGGCGTATTTTTTGATGGTTCCTCCTTTAACATACTTTTTTCTTTCTTTGATTTAGATTTCTGCTTTGGGACAGCCACATATCTAATTCCTTAAAGAACTTTTATATGTAAAACTTGTAAAGGATCAGAACAATGCCTCCAAGACCATCATCAGGTGAACTGTGGGGCATCCACTTGATGCCCCCAAGAATCCTAGTAGAATGTTTACTACCAAATGGGATGATAGTGACTTTAGAATGCCTCCGTGAGGCTACATTAATAACTATAAAGCATGAACTATTTAAAGAAGCAAGAAAATACCCTCTCCATCAACTTCTTCAAGATGAATCTTCTTACATTTTCGTAAGTGTTACCCAAGAAGCAGAAAGGGAAGAATTTTTTGATGAAACAAGACGACTTTGTGACCTTCGGCTTTTTCAACCCTTTTTAAAAGTAATTGAACCAGTAGGCAACCGTGAAGAAAAGATCCTCAATCGAGAAATTGGTATGATAAAATTTTGAAATGGCATTGTCATCCCATTCTAAATGCAGATAACTATGAAGCTTAACTGTTTTCTCATTAATAAAATATTTTGTCTGAACTGGTTAAATAGATTTCAAAATAAAAACCATTACAATTCTAAAGTAGTTTTTGGCTGTTAGGCTAAGGGACTATTTTTAACACCTTGGTATTATTCTGTAAAACTTTCTTTAAGAAGTATCATATGAGGGAATGAGGGATGATTTATATTTGTTATATCCCAGTTTGTTTTGTTTTCTAAAAAATAGTTGATAATAATGTTTGCTACTTTTGTTCCAAATTTCTTAGCATATCATATTTTATATATTAGACATTTGAGATTTTTGTCAATTCTTACTATATGTATTCATAAAAAATCTTATTAACACAGAAAATTCTTTATTGTGATCGTCCGTATCTACCAAATTCCTTGTTTATAACAAGCATGGTCTTACTGTGTGTTTAACAGAATGTTCTATCCTTTAAGGTTTTGCTATCGGCATGCCAGTGTGTGAATTTGATATGGTTAAAGATCCAGAAGTACAGGACTTTCGAAGAAATATTCTCAATGTTTGTAAAGAAGCTGTGGATCTTAGGGATCTTAATTCACCTCATAGTAGAGCAATGTATGTTTATCCTCCAAATGTAGAATCTTCACCAGAACTGCCAAAGCACATATATAATAAATTGGATAAAGGTAAGAAAATTATCTACCTACCATAAACGGCCACTGTAATGAAAACATCTATCTATACCTATATCATTATACAGGTATAATATATATACCTGTATGTATATACCTTTTTGTCCTAGCTAGATAATAAGCTTCTTGAAGACAGGGACTGCTTATACTGACAAGATATAATTGACCGCCAAGTACACAACTTGTATGCAATAATTATTGATTGAGTGAATGAATATGTGCATGTGGTGCTGATGCCTTGGTGAATTGTTTATCTTAGAATAAAACTGAAAATAAAACATTGAATTTCAAGTTCACTGTTAACAGAATTACAACTAATTATATTTTTACAAATAAAAAACTATAAATAGAAATATTTTATGAAATTATGGAGAAAGTTAACTCATTCTTACTATATACAAAGAAAAAGTAAATGTTAGATGCATTGTTTAACTCTGATCATAATGAGTGATAATAATGACTTGACTATTGACAGTATATCAGTTTCTAGAATTAAGTGAACATGGGAGTATTTAAACTGCGTTGTTTTAGAAATGAAAATATCATTGTATCAGATAAATATTTGTGTTTTTCAAGATAACAAAGTGAAGTTTTTAATGGAAAGTTATAGAATCAGTTCTGTTCAATCGCTCAGTCATGTCCGACTCTTTGCAACCCCGTGAATCACAGCATGCCAGGCCTCCCTGTCCATCACCAACTCCCGGAGTTCACTCAAACTCATGCCTATCGAGTCGGTGATGCTATCCAGCCATCTCATTCTCTGTTGTCCCCTTCTCCTCCTGCCCCCAATCCCTCCTAGCATCAGAATCTTTTCCAGTGAGTCAACTCTTCACATGAGGTGGCCAAAGTATTGGAGTTTCAGCTTTAGCATCAGTCCTTCCAATGAACACCCAGGACTGATCTCCTTTAGAATGGACTGGTTGGATCTCCTTGCAGTCCAAGGGACTCTCAAGAGTCTTCTCCAACACCACAGTTCAAAAGCATCAATTCTTCGGTGCTCAGCTTTCTTCATAGTCCAGCTCTCACATCCATACATGACCACTGGAAAAACCATAGCCTTGACTAGACAGACCTTTGTTGGCAAAGTAATGTCTCTGCTTTTTAATATGCTATCTAGGTTGGTCATAACTTTCCTTCCAAGGAGTAAGCGTCTTTTAACTTCATGGCTGCAGGAATAGGTTTACTTATTAAACATAGTATTCTGTCAATAGAATAAATTAAGGCATCTTAGTACTATTTCAGCCATATTATTCAAAGTAGTTTAATGATTATATAACATAAGATCTTCATTTAAAATTCATTTCTACATTAGCATAGTTTTTAAAATGAAATGATCTTTTCTTTTTTTCCTAATACTCTTTATGAAAATTTTTCAACATATAGAGAATCTGAAAGAATTTTACTGTATATACCTTGGCCACTCCAAGATAGTTTTAATCTTTTCATTTTCATCTTTTTTTCTTGGTCCCCTAGCTTTACACTTCATTAATCTTAAAAGGAAAATAATAGAAAATTTATTTTCTTCCCCTTCCCTCCCCCATCTTTTCTCTCATTCTGATTCAGCATCTTTCTTTAAGTCTCCATGGTTCTTTCCCATAGTTATGAGACACACTTGTACTTAAAGTACTGTTGAACCTTTGATGCCATCATGAATCACTCTTCAGGGGGGTTGTATCTATGAAGTATGTCATGCAGTTTAGAATGGAAATTAGCTTGGTCTCAGATACTTGCAACACACAGTAGTGACAGTTTTGTGTTCTTGCCTTAAAACATGAGGTTGGGGCATGGTTTGTCAGCCCTATCATATTTGAAGGTTTTCTCTTTCTACCTGACATTTACCTGTATTTAATTATGGTTGATTATAAGTTATTTCTGTTTGTGGTTAGAGTAATGATACTGCATACTTTTTGAAACTTGTGTCTTGAAAAATGAAATATATGTGGTGACTGCATCTAATATTATTTTTATATTTTAGGGCAAATAATAGTGGTGATTTGGGTAATAGTTTCTCCAAATAATGACAAACAGAAGTATACTCTGAAAATCAACCATGACTGTGTGCCAGAACAAGTAATTGCTGAAGCAATCAGGAAAAAAACTCGAAGTATGTTGCTATCATCTGAACAACTAAAACTCTGTGTTTTAGAATATCAGGGCAAGTATATTTTAAAAGTGTGTGGATGCGATGAATACTTCCTAGAAAAATATCCTCTGAGTCAGTATAAGGTGAGTAGCAAGTTTTAAAGATATTAATTTTGAATTTAAAAGGTAATAACATTGGGAACTGGTATCTATATTTAGGATGCAGTTTTTGAAAATTTAATTTTTTTTGGCCACACTTCTTGGCTTCCAGAATCTTAGTTCCTTGACCAGGGGTTGAGCCCTGATTTTGGCAGTGAAAATGCCAAGTCCTAATTACTGGACTGCCAGGGAATTCCTAAAACTAAATAGTATTAGTAAATAGCATTAATAAGTTTATTTTTTTATACTATATTTAATTTGAGAGACTGATGAATTTGAGAGGACCAATGCTATTCTTTTAGATTTCATATGATTAATATTTGGGGACCTGACTACATGTATATGGGTAAGCTGAGTAACAGTTTACAGTTGTAACAATAGTTATGTCATTATTTATCATTTCTTGGCCTTTTGGCTAAGATCAAGTGTAATAGTTATGTCATTATTCAGATACAAACATTTGATTTGGTGACGATTTAATTGTTCCATGAGGTAAGATACAGTAATGTTTCAGGTGTTTTACAAAAAAATGCATTATGTGCTTTTTCTGGATAGCTCCAGTTCTATAGTGAAATACTTTTATACCCAATAAGAATTTTAAATAACATGAAGCTTGCCCAAAAGGCTTTTCATGTGCTATACTTTTCAAAAAAGGGCTTGTTGTATTTGAATACGCAGTGTTAGCAATAAAGTAAATGTTCTTTGTCCAAAAAGAAATAAAATTGGCAGTTACACGAACACCCAAATATGGGGCATTTAATGATTTTTATCCCTTTCCAAACAGTGGCACTAGAAGGAATTAAACATTTCAAAATCCATGACCTATAATTAATTAAGATGTACTGTTAATACTTCTCTACTCTATTTTTCTATTCATTAAATAAATACTTATAAGAAGCAACCATATTTGTACCAAGCATTTGTCAAGTACTGATTTACAATACCAAGTAAGACTTGGTCTTGGCTTTTAGTTTGCTTACATTCTACTAGGGCTTATGGGTAAGAAAATAGATTTTTGTACTATGTGTACAGTAGTGCTATGTGTATATGTGCTTGGTCGCTCAGTTGTGTCCGACTCTGTGTGACCCCATGGACTGTAACCCCCCAGGCTCCTCTGTCCATGGAATTTCCCAGGCAAGAATACTGGAGTGAGTTTTCATTTCCTTCTCCAGGGGATCTTCCAGACCTGGGGATCGAACCTGTGTCTTCTGCATTGGCAGGTGAATTCTTCACCTACTGAGCAATTACGGGTGTACAGTAGCATTTATATTAAAAATCTCTATCCTGATTATCATTTTAAAGTTCAAACCAGTGCATTTTAATATTTTTTAAAACATATTTCTTAATTATTAGTCTTCTCTCTTTGTGTGTGTGTGCGTGATTTTTTTTTTTTTTAAGAAATGTTTCTCAAGAAATGTTGGGACGAAAGAACAAGTGGGCAGCAGCTCTTGGATTTTACATCAGTATGATTTAATACGTTGAATGACAGAGGCTTTCTAAATATGTTGCTTTTTCTTTTAACAAGAGCAGTGTTTTCATAATGAGTATGTCCTGATCCTTCTGTTTAATTCTTTCTTCTTTTTTTTCCAGTTGAAGGTAGAACTATAGTCTCAAAAGCTGACCTTGATTTTTCTTTTCTTTTATACAATTTATATGCCAGGAGGTGCTTGGCTTATCTGTGCTGTAACCTAACTCCCAAATGTTAGTATTTTAAATGTTATAAATATAGCAACTGCTAAAACAAAATCTATAATGTTTGATTTGTTTAATCACCTTTGCAGATTAGTATGTAAATTCTCTCATAATACTCTTGCATTTTGCTTTTAAAATGAAAACTTTACAAGGAATGGCTTCTCCCCTCCCACCTTAATCTCTTACAGTATATAAGAAGCTGTATAATGCTTGGGAGGATGCCCAATTTGATGCTGATGGCTAAAGAAAGCCTCTACTCTCAACTGCCAATGGACTGTTTTACAATGCCATCATATTCCAGACGCATCTCCACAGCTACGCCATATATGAATGGAGAAACATCTACAAAATCCCTTTGGGTTATAAATAGTGCACTCAGAATAAAAATTCTTTGTGCAACCTATGTGAATGTAAATATTCGAGACATTGACAAGGTAAGGTCAAGTGTTGCTGTTTATAATTGATATAAATTATTTTATATAAATCTTTTTTTTTAACTATATCATAATCTGTTGACCTGCTGTATGTTTTCAGTTGGCTAGAAAACATCTACCTTTATATAGTCCTTTCCTGTAATTCTAATAATTCTAATATCTGTAATTCTAAGCTCTTAAAACCAAACTTTTATAGAATTCATTTGGCAGGAAAACCTGACCTAATCTGAAGGAAGGTTTTTTATAGTTTTTATTTATCCCACTTAGTGTAAATATCCATATGTTTTGTTGTAGAAATATTAATAATTTCTCTATGAAGTGCTGCTCTAACTGCTAAGAGTACTAAGTAATATTTAGTATATGTACCAATTTATCATTCTGAAATTTGTAAAACTGAATTACATAACTGACCTGAAAATGGATTGTGGGCCTGTGTTGAAGGCAGCAACATATTGGTGAAAAATCTACATCATTTATTAATTTACTATATATGGGAAGAAAAAGAGAACAGAAAAGCTACATCTGAACAAAAACTTTTAGTTGATTCTCTCATTCATATGGGTTAAATTGTTTTGATCATGTACTCCGGGAGTTGGTGATGGATAGGGAGGCCTGGCGTGCTGTGATTCATGGGGTCGCGGAGAGTCGGACACGACTGAGCGACTGAACTGAACTGAATATTGGTCTTGTCTAGTATGTATGTGTGCATGTGTGTATGTGTATACACATAACTTTTTTTCCCTTTAGATTTATGTTCGAACAGGTATCTACCATGGAGGAGAACCCTTATGTGATAATGTGAACACTCAGAGAGTACCTTGTTCCAATCCCAGGTAAGGAAGTATATGAATTTATATTTTCAGAAGTCATATTAGTGTTTAACAGTATAATAAATAAAAGTAGCATATTTTACATTATTAGTTTTATGCAAGTCATATATAATTCCCAGACATTTAATATAGAATATAAGGATATTCCATCAAATAAGTATCCTCATTCTGGGATCACTTTATTTATTTTCTCTAAAATGTTACTGGAACAGTTTTTCTGATTCTCTCTTTCGTTGTGTCGAGGAGAAAACAGAATGTGGTTACAGTTTTGTGCTGATGATTCCTTACAGTAGATCTAAAAACCTTGCATTTTATTCCTTTTTAAACTCCATTTCCATTAAGAAGTGAGAGTTGGCAAATAACTTGAGAGCTGTACTACTCTGAGGCAGTTTCCTTTACAACACTCCCAAGAATACATGTTTATGACATTCAAGTAAAGAATCTTTGGGAACAAACCAATTTCTTAGTGGGAGGGGGAGTTACTGGAAATGTTTAAAAATGATTACTACCTAGATAAAATGAAGAAATAAAAAAGGTAGTATAATTCAGCAACTTTCCATCTTGCCATTTCTTGGCCTTTCTTTATAGAATCACTTGGGAATAAAAGTTTATCCCTGAATATAGTAGTATTTTAAGAGAACTCAAATTGGTTTTAAATGTTAAAGTAGACTTTTTAGACTAGCAGGAGGGCTAACTAATGGATCTTCCAGAAGTAAGTTTCATAATGAATTCAGACTGAGTTCTAGAAAAGTCAGGAATAAGTTCTGGTCTTGTAATGTAATTGCTAGAGGTGCCACCCTTCTAGACCATAGGTAGAGTTCAGAGAGATGGTATCCTTCTCTACCAGGAAGAAGGAATATAATTGCCATTCTACCTGAACCATTATAGGTCAGAAAGCACATCATTCAGGTTAGAAGTTACACTGTGGCAATAGACAACACCAGAATCTTTTAAAATTTTTGTTAGACCAACAAAAGTTTATTTCCCATTCGTACAGCATATCTGTCACAGGTTAAGTGGGTGCTTTTGCAAGGAGCATAAAAAACAATATTTGAGGAAATAATAGCCAGAAATTTCCAAATTTTGGTGAAAACTATAAAACCAACAACCTCAGGGGTTCAACAAACCCAAGGAAGGACCCCAAAATAATGTTAGATAGATTTATCCTAATTCTTTCAAGGAACAAAAATAAACAGACTTTAGAAAAGTAAAAGGTAAATTTATTTAATGATGTCAGATCAAAATGTCAAAATTTAATATATTAAGGTAACTATTTAGAAAGGATTTCTGTTTTATTATCTTTTCTTTAAGAATATCTATAAGGTAAAACCCCTACGGAAGTAGTATAAAGACTTAAGTAAATTTTTGAGCTTTTCTGTACTTAAAAATCAGAGATAAAAGTATATGAAGTTATTAGAAAGTTAGAATCTTAAAAATTCTTACTGAGATTAAATGATTTTTCCAAATCTGTGCTTTCTATATTCTAAATAAATTAGATACTTTATGATTTCCATATAAATGTTACCAGTTATCTCCCAAAATCAGAATAAATTTGGAATATATATATAACCATTGCTTAAAACTAAAGAACTTAATTGGATTGTGTGTGTTTGTGTGGACTTTAGAAGAAGAAAAGAACATGCTTTAGTTGGTTAGCACAGTACTGAACAACTATAATACATTAATGAGACATAGCTCTCTTAAAAAGTGCGTAGAAAATTTTTCATTAAGAGCAATTCAGAAGGTGTCAATGTCATAAAATGTACTAGGTACATTTGAGATACACCATCTAATTTTTCTTGAATTACTATGAACTTAACAAAGCTTACAGTATTTCTTTTCCCTGCATTTGTTGTTTGCTTTCTCTTTAGATTTCCTTCTAGCTGAGTTTCCCTATTTTAAATGTAAGTCTTCTCTGTATAAATGGACACTTGAGCTTTATGGCAAGCCACTCCAGTACTCTTGCCTAGAAAATCCCATGGATGGAGGCCTGGTAGGCTGCAGTCCCTGGGGTCGCTAAGGGTTGGACACGACTGAGCGACTTCACTTTCACTTTTCGCTTTCACACATTGGAGAAGGAAATGGCAACCCACTCCAGTGTTCTTGCCTGGAGAATCCCAGGGACAGGGCAGCCTGGTGGGCTGCCATCTATGGGGTCACACAGAGTCAGACACGACTGAAGTGACTTAGCAGCAGCAGCAGCAGTTACTATTCTAATTCCTTTATGTAATCTTATTTAATTTTCACAACAGCTGTATGAGAGTTGGTGCTGTTGTTAGTCCCATTTCACAGATGAGAAAACAGACAAAGCAAGGGTTACACATTTAGTAAAATAGTAGAAACAAGATTTTACTCCAGACAGTCTGACTTCTGAATTCATATTTTTAGCCATTAATATGTTTTTTAATTAAAAAAAAAAGGGCACATTGTAAATTTCAGTTTTCTAATAAAATTTACAAAAAATAAAAATTTAAAAATAAGAAAAATGTGTTCTCTTAAAATCAGAAAAAAAACCATATATTTAATATAATTAAAGGCCTGTTGATCTATTAGATAATTCTTTGCTCATAGGATTCTGAATTAAAAAAAAAAAGAACTACTTATTGTATTTGGTTCTTTATAAGTATATATACCAAATATAGATATAATTTCACATGTAACAACCAATAAGTTAAAGGGAACTTATGAAAATTTGAATAATTTTTATCACTTTTTGTAGTAACTTTTTTCCTCTCATTATGTCAAGTTTTATTACTTCCTGTGAAGTAGTTACTCTGAAATTTAAATACTTTCTCCTTATGTATCTTTTATTTATCTACTGACTTATTTAAATTAACAGGCTCTTCTGAGTGAAACTATATCATACATGAGTAATTAAATATAATTTTAATCATAATAGGAAATTAATTTTATCTTTCTGTTTTTTAGTTTTTTACTTTTTAGTTTCCTTTTTCTATTTCCATCTTCTATAAGTGAATTTGTTTTTTATTTTACCGAAGTACAGCACAAATGCATAAAATTATACAAATCATGATTGTATAGTTCAGTGAATTATCACAAAATGAATACCTATATAACTATCTGTATAACCACTATGCTGGTCAAGAATTAGAATATTTACCAGCATTCCAAAAACCCCTCCTCATACTCTTTCCCAATCCATTAATCTCTCCTCCGCAAAGGTAACTGTTCTAATGCTATTAGTTTTGGTTGTTTCTAAATTTTATATAAATGGACTCAAGGAGTTGATATTCTTTTGTTCCTAGCTTCTTACAGTCAATATTATGCTTATAAGATTTCATCTATATTGTAAATAACTAGTGTTCATTTCCATTGATATACAGTATGCCATTATATGATCATACTACCATTTATCTATTTACTCTTAGACATTTAGATTTTTTTTGAAGTTTGGAGATAACTGTATATAATTCTGTTAGCATTCTGTTCAGGATTTCATACATTTGTGTGGTTTTATGCCTAGAAATGGAGCCAAGTTATGGATCAGTTTTAGTAGATTATGGTTTCCAAATTGGTTGTACAAATTACACCTCCCCTAGCATGTATGAGGTTTCCTGTTAATATACACCCTTACCACCCCTTAGAATCATCAGTCTTTATCATTTTAGCCATTCTCTTTAATAGTGTTATTTTTTTATTTTTGCATTTTCTGGATGATAGATTATATTGACTACTCTTTCATGTCTAGATTAGCCATTTAGATTTGATCTTGTAAAATTTCTGTTCCACTCTGTCTCTGACCTGGTTTTCGTTTATCTTTCTATTAGTGATTTATAGGAATCATTTATATAGTCTGCATAAAGTCTTTTTTGGTAAATTCTTTTTTTCTTTAAAATTTTTCATAGGTGGAATGAATGGCTGAATTACGATATATACATTCCTGATCTTCCTCGTGCTGCTCGACTTTGCCTTTCCATTTGTTCTGTTAAAGGCCGAAAGGGTGCTAAAGAGGTAAAGTATCGAAAGAATAGTAATATTCACTCCTAAAAACCCCTAAATATACTGCTGATTGAATTTTTCAAGAAATGGATATTTTTTCCCTTACTTAAAAATTAATAAATCAAACATTTAAAAATAATATATTTATTTAAAGAAGAATAACTTAGTAGAGCTTCCAGAAATTATTTTATGATGAATATGTCCTCAGTTCATACTGATAAAACTTTTAATGTGCACAGTGACTACACATAAATATGTCTTACTTGCTTTGATTCATATTTCCCATTTATAATTTTAAAAATATGTGTATTTTCAAATGGGGAAAATGAAACTACACTTGGAAAAAAATTAACATGACTTGTTATAGATACGATTTAAAAGGCAGTTGTTGAATTCTCCTTTCTGGCAAAGAAAATTATTTTGAAATGCGTTTTGTAATTTAATCTACAGAATAGTGAACATTTTTCTATTTCTTAAGGAACATTGTCCATTGGCCTGGGGAAATATAAACTTGTTTGATTACACAGATACTCTAGTATCTGGAAAAATGGCTTTGAATCTTTGGCCAGTACCTCATGGACTAGAAGATTTGCTGAACCCTATTGGTGTTACTGGATCAAACCCAAATAAAGTAAGCTTTTTATTATCATAAATTAGATTTTTTTTTTCTTTTTTGTGTGTGTAATAGGCAAGTATAATATGTATACTAACTTTTGTTCCATTTCTCAGGAAACTCCATGTTTAGAGTTGGAGTTTGACTGGTTCAGCAGTGTGGTAAAGTTTCCAGATATGTCAGTGATTGAAGAACATGCCAATTGGTCTGTATCCCGTGAAGCAGGATTTAGTTATTCGCATGCAGGACTGGTAAGGCAAATCACAGAGTTTTCCTTAAGTATCAGTCATAATCAGTGTATTTGCATACTTACTTTTACTCTTTGAATGGAAAACGTTTAATATGTTTTAGTTACACTGGCATCAATATTACAGGCTCTAGAACAGTATTGCAATAGAATAAAATTCTGTATGCTAATATTTTTTCTGCAGTCTGCTGCTTAGTTTAGCCTGCCTCATTTAACAAATATTTTATTTAATACTGACTACACATATATATTTACTATATAATAGGTTGTTGTTCAGTCAACCAACCATGTCCAACTCTTTGTGACTCCATAGACTGCAGCATGCCAGGTCTCTCTGTCCCTCACCTTCTCCTGAAGCTTATCCAAGTTCAAGTCCCTTGCACTGGTGATGCTGTCCAGCCATCTTATCCTCTGATGCCCTCTTCTCCTTCTGCTCTCAATCTTTCCCATCATCAGGGATTTTTCCAATTAGTCGAATCTTCACATCAGGTGACCAAAATGGTAGAGCTTCATCTTCAGCATCAGTCCTTCCAATGAGTTTTCAGGGTTGATTTCTGTAAGATTGACTGGTTTGATCACCTTGCTGTCCAAGGGACTCTCAGGAGTCGTTTCCAGCACCACAGTTTGAAGACATAATTCTTTGGTGCTCTACCTTCTTTACGGTCCAGCTCTCACAACGGTACATGACCGCTAGGAAACCATAGCCTTGACTAGATGGAACTTTGTCGGCAGAGTGATGTGTCCGCTTTCCAACACACTGTCTAAGTTTATCATAACTTTTCTTCCAGGAGCAAGCATCTTAGTTTCATGGCTGCAGTCACCATCTGCAGTGATTTTGGAGCCCCAAAAAATAATGTCTGTCACTGTTTCCATTGTTGCCCCATCTATTTGTCATGAAGTGATGGGACCAGATGCCATGATCTTAGTTTTCTGAATGTTGAGCTTTAAGCCAACTTTTTCACTCTCCTCTTTCACTTTTATCAAGACGTTCTTTAGTTCTTCTTCACTTTCTGCAATAAGGGTGGTGTCATCTGCAGATCTGAGGTTATTGATATTTCTCCCGGCAATCTTGATTCCAGCTTGTGCTTCATCCAGCCCAGTGTTTCTCATGATATACTCTGCATGTAAGTTAAATAAGCAGGGTGACAATATACTTGGTGATGTACTCCTTTCCCTATTTGGAACCAGTCTGTTATTCCATGTCCAGTTCTTCTGTTGCTTCCTGACCTGCATACAAATTTCTCAAGAGGCAGGTCACGTGGTCTGTTATTCCCATCTCTTGAAGAATTTTCCACAGTTTGTTGTGATCCACACAGTCAAAGGCTTTGGCGTAGTCAATAAAGCAGAAGTAGATGTTTTCTGGAACTCTTGCTTTTTCAATGATCCAACAGATGTTGGCAATTTGATCTCTGGTTCCTCTGTCTTTTCTAAATCCAGCTTGAACATCTGTAAGTTCACAGTTCACGTACTGTTGAAGCCTGACTTGGAGAATTTTGAGCATTACTTTGCTAGTATGTGAGATGAGTGCAATTGTGTGGTAGTTTGAGCATTTTTGGCATTGCCTTTCTTTGGGATTGGAATGAAAACAGACCTTTTCCAGTCCTGTGACCACTGCTGAGTTTTCCAAATTTGCTGGCATATTGAGTCCAGCACTTTCACAGCATCATCTTTCAGGATTTGAAATAGCTCAACTGGAATTCCATCACCTCCACTAGCTTTGTTCGTAGTGATGCTTGCTAAGACCCACTTACTTCACATTCCAGGATGTCTGGCTTTAGGTGAGTGATCACACCATCATGATTATCTGGGTCGTGAAGATCTTTTATGTGTAGTTCTTCTGTGTGTTCTTGCCATCTCTTCTTAATATCTTCTGCTTCTGTTAGGTCCATACCATTTCTGTCCTTTATTGTGCCCGTCTTTGCATGAAATGTTCCCTTGGTATCTCTAATTTTCTTGAAGAGATCTCTAGTCTTTCCTGTTCTGTTGTTTTCCTCTGTTTCTTTGCACTGATCACTGAGGAAAGCTTTCTTATCTCTCCTTGCTATTCTTTGGAACTCTGCATTCAAATGGGTATATCTTTCCTTTTCTCCTTTGCCTTTTGCTTCTCTTCTTTTCACAGCTGTTTGTAAGGCCATCGCATCCACTAGTTTTATTGACCGCAGTGCTTCATCAGGTCCATTTGACTTCACACTTCAGAATGTCTGGCTATGGGTAACAGATCACACCATTGTAGTTATCCGGTTCATTAAGATCTTTCTTGTACAATTCTTCCATGTATTCTTTCCATCTGTACTTGATCTTGACACATTAGGTACCAGGTAATAAAGCTGTGACCTGAAGAGACCTCTACTGTTTGTACAGTGTGCTGGCGAAAATAGGCCTGAGACTGGTAAAAGCGGAGATATAAGATTACAAATTATGCTGAGTGCCATGAAGTAAATAATAGTGTGTCAAGAATGACGAACTGTTTGGGGAGAAATGATAGGGTATCTTGGGTGCAGGAGAGACCTCTCTGGGATAATAACTTTGAACTTGAAACCAAGGTGTATGTGTGTTGTTAACTGGGCCTGGAAGCAGAGGAAATAGCATATCACAATTTTATGCTGGACTTTCCTGGTTGTTCAGTGGTAAAGCACTCAAATGCCAATGTAGGAGATGCAGGTTCGATCTCTGTGTTGGGAAGCTCCCTGGAGAAAGAAATGGCAACTCACTTCAGTTTTCTTGCCTAGGAAATCCCATGGACAAAGGAGCCTGGTGGGCTTAACAATTAAACAACAACAACATAGTCTATGCTAGAAAACAGTATGTATAAAATGGAGTTTAAATATTGATCTGTTTGCCTGATCTTGGCTGTAGTTTTAGAACCACAGTGTAACTGGGTTCAAGGATTGTAAACTCTCCCTTATTTTTCAAGGCAAAAGTGTCAGTACTGAGAGAAGAGAGTATTTTTGTTCTTTGCTGTCTCTTTTCCTAGGTTCCTAATTTGTCACCTTTTTCTTTGGCCTAATTATAGATAGACCATTCGATGTGGGTCCTGAAACATGCCTGCCCCCAGTAGTAGTGCACCCAGGGGCAGTCTGGAATCTTACACTTAGAAACTTTATTAGTTTAACTTTATTATTAATAGTTGTGTCCTCAGTAAGGAGTTTACCAAACTTTTGTAAACGGAATAATAATAGTGATAGTAATCTTCCTGCCTGTGTACTTTCAAAACTATGTACAAAATGTTTTTTTAAGTAGAAATTAATTTAAAATCATTTCTGAATTCTGTCATTTATTAAAAGTACAATTAGCTTTAAAAAAGGGATTCTCTTGCTTGAAAAACGTATCCACTACTTTGTACATTTAATTCCTTGTTATATTTAACATGTATTAAGTGCTTACTATGTACTAAATGCCATTACAATTACTTTTCACATACTACCTTGTTTAATCTAAAAAGTAGTCTCAATGAGGGTAGGTGCTATTTTAACTCCTATTTTACCAGAAAAGAAAAGGTTTAAGCAGTTTAAATAAGTTATCCAGTGTCACTGTTACATAAGTATTAAGTCTTTTACTCTTAACCATTCTAACTTGGATAAACAGGATAATAACCTTGATTCCTTAATTTTGAAATTAAGCATTTCTGTAAAATGTCCATAACTCTATCCAATTAGTTATACCTATAAATTAACTGAATTACCAGAATTAGGTCACATACTTCAAAACTCATTTATTTCCTATTTTATTCATATTTTAGTCATTGAACTCAGTTTGCCACAGCCCATTTTAGTTTTTGAGTTTCCTTTTTGAGCAGTTCTAAGTTTTTTAAGGATTGATATTTTATGACATTTTCTTCCTAGAAGAATTTTTTATTTCAAAGAAAAACTGTTATTTTTTGTAATAGATTAAAACTGATTATCTTTAAATTACCATTGGATCTATTGAAAACTTTCATAAATCTAAGATACAACAATGGGATTCTTCGTTTTCTTGTATCTTAAGACATTTTACTATTTAATCATCATTCATTAATTAATTCCAACTATGATAAAAAAAAGACTAATATAATATGGAAATATAGGAGGATAGAATAACTAGAAGGATGATACAGTAGTGAGGTAAATCATCACTTTTATATCGTCCTTCAGTCTTATTGCAATGCTCAATGTTTTCCATCATCTTTCCAGATGTATAAAGAAGTCTGCAAACACCATCTTTGTAGTTTTTTGTTATGTTAGTTTTTAGGCTTTCACTGAACACTGTTAATGATTTAGAATTTTTCCCTTTCCACTCACAGTGACAAAGAAAAGAAAACTTGACAGAGAAAAATATTTCACAAGTATTAAATCAGAGTATGAATGCAAAGAAATGGATAATAGTGCTTTAAAGCACAGTTTCTGAACCTTAACACTGATGACATTTGGGGCCAAAAATTCCTTTGGAACTGTCCTATTCATTACAGGATGTGTAGCAGCATCCTTGGCCTCTACACACTAGATGCCAGTAATATCATCACCATAGCGTGTAACAATCAAAAATGTGTCCCTACACTATCAATGGTTCCTGGGAGGTATAGATGGGACGAAATCACCCCAGTTGAGAACCACTACTCCAGACTTAAATAATGATGTTAAAATTGATCATATTAAGTGAAACATCAGATGACACTATCTTAGATGAATGACTAACGCAAGTTAGTCATTCTACAAGAATGACTTTATCACGCAATATGTCTTAGTAAGAACCTGGACCACAAAAAAAAAATAAAAAATAAACCTGGACACCACATCTTTTCCAGTATTCTTTTTAACTTTTATGATGTTGTGCACCGAAATTTACTTTGTAAGTGGCTAAATGCTACAGACAGTTGTGTATAAAAATAACTGGAAGGAAAAAAGTAGTGTAGAAAAGTTTTAACTCCTTGGATTGATTATTCTGATTGATATCTGTAAGTATAAAAAATAGAAATGTTTTGCACTTCTGAAGCAAAGAAGATGGTTATCCTCTCTTCAACAAAATTATGAGTCATCAAAGTTTTCAAAAGTATTGTATTTTGAAAATGCAAGTATGAGAAGAAAAACCAAAAGTAATAATAAGCTAGAACTTAGGAGATATGTATTTGAAATCTGGAATGAGTATTCACAAGATGGATATGTTTCAGGCTCACACAGGACAGTTGATTAACAAGTTTGTTGCATTCAATATATGTTGCCCATTTTGGATTATAAATTTGGTTTTACTATGTTTAAATTCTTATTAAGATGTCTGTTAAATTGTGTTTACCATTTTTTATTCTTCTCTATATTATTTTATGTTAAAAACAAAAATAAGTAAAAGAATTCAGAGTCCATTGGAACCCAAATGATTAATGTTAATTACTTCTTTTTCTGATGAGTTGAGGGTTAAGTATTCACTCTTTTTCCTGGACTATTACAGTAGCTTCCTACCTGGTCTCCCACTTATCCCAGAGCAGCCAGAATAATAAAATTATAAAAGATAAATCAAGTATTAATAACAGTATTCATCCTGTAACTTTCACTAAAAGTAAAATCCAAACTTTTTACCCTGACCTGCAAATTGTACATGCTGTGACTATGACTTCTGTCAGTCTTCTCCCTCATCTACTGGACTTCAGATGCACTGATCTTCACCAAACTCTCTCTGTCTGTGGGGCACTTTGACTGTTTCCTTCATCTGCGGTAATCTTTCCCTGGTCTTAGTGTGGATGGTTCCCTCTTGCCATTTGGATCACAAATTAATATGTTCTCAGAGGCCATTTCTGAACACTCAGTCTAAAGCAACCACCCCGTCCTTCTCTGTCACATCACTCACAGCATCTGTCTTTGTTGACTCTCCAATAGCTTTATTTGTTCATTTAATTTTCCATTATAATAGAGTCTCTGTTAATACAGGGTGTTTTTACTATTTTCTGAGCCCAGCAGTAAGAATAGGACCAAATTACACAATACATGTATTAAAGATTTATTGAGCGAATATGTGCCAGTAACATTTTGTTATGCTCTTGGATAAATTTACAATATTTAAACATATAAAAACCAGGGGCTCCCCTGGTGGTTCAGATGATAAAAGAATCTCCCTGCAGTGCAGGAGACAAGACCTGGCTTTAATCCCTGGGGTCAGGAAGGTTCCCTGGAGAAACAAATGGCTACCTACTCCAGTATTCTTGCCTGGGGAATTCTGTGGACAGATGAGCCTGGAAGGCTACAGTCCACAGGATCCAAAGAGTCAGACACAACTGAGTGACTGACACTTTGAGTTTTTAAATAAAAACCAAGTAGCATGGATGTCTGCTTTCATCTTTAGCCATTAGGAAAAAGTATAACTCATCCTAAATGGCATGTGGTTTTCATCATATATTAATGTGTTCATAGTTATTCATTGTGTGGTTAATATCTTTGTATTTAAAGGGAATTAATACATTACTCAGAATCTTGGAATTACACCAAAAGTTATGGTATTTTCATTTTAGTTTCCAAAGTTCAGCGTGCAGTATTTTAAAGTGGGTTGTTGTGTTTGTTTGGTTTTTTTCCTGTTTTCCCCTTATTTTTACTTTTGAAATTGGAAAGCCTTGCAGTGATTATAAGGATATATTTAGGCAAGGGTTATGAAAGAATTTAAACTAGTTCTCACCTATCCCTGAAAATAAAGTCTTATAATGAGAATAAACTTTTTCAACAGTTAATAATCAATGTAAAATTTATTGAAAGTCAATCCTTTTTTGCAGATCACTCATAAATTGAGGGAGAGGGTTAGGAAATATGACCAAAAAATTATATATTACTTTATTTTACAGAGTAACAGGCTAGCTAGAGACAATGAATTAAGAGAAAATGATAAAGAACAGCTCCGAGCAATTTGTACACGAGATCCTCTATCTGAAATCACTGAGCAAGAGAAAGATTTTCTGTGGAGCCACAGGTAAGTGTTAAGATAGAGTCTGTCTGTCTTCTATTTCACAAGAAAGAACTGACTTTGGCTTGATCTTGCCATGTTTCTGCCATTACCTATTAGAGGTAAATAAAGCATAAATAAATAAAGCATAATTTACATGATTTTTTATTATAAGCATTATCCTTTTTTAAACTATGGATGTAGATCAGTATTTCTAGAAAATCATGATTCATTGGTACTAAGCTTGCAGATTGAAGGCTTTTTTAAAATTCTAAATCCTTAACATGACTTTTTCTTAGATTTGGTTTTTTGGTTTTGTTTTCAAATAAAATTTAAGATCCACCCCTCAAAAAAATACCTGTAGTTTTAGACCCATTTAATTGTGATTCAGTTGGCCTGGATATTTTCCATTTTTAAGAGTTCCTTCCATTTTTCATATTTTCTTATGCTTCCTGAAAGAAACAATGTAACGCCCTATTTTTACTTTTGAAGAAATTACCCTACAGCTTGGTATGTGTACACTGGTTTATTTAAATAAAGTTGCAGTGCATTTCTGCATAAAGTCCATTTAAATATAAGTTTTGTCCACTGACTACAGTAGAAGTAGGAACTCTTCCCATGGTTCATGATTAATAATAGAAACTATGTAAAGAATGTTACAAGTTCATAATTTTTCCTGAGTAGTTGTCCTCCATTTGGATTTTCCTTTTGTCTTCCATGCCATTTATAACTGTCTCTAAATATATATAGGTGCGGCTATAGTGTTAAACAAAGATTTGTTTTGATTTTAAGGAAGGCTAGTCATGGTAAGAAATTTTAAAAATGTTTGGAACTTCTTAGAGATTGCATAGTTGAAAATTTAGACATTTAGGTCTTTTGGATAACATGTAAGAATGTTTTTTATTTTGTTTTGTCTTTTCCACATAGACACTATTGTGTAACTATCCCTGAAATTCTACCCAAATTGCTTCTGTCTGTTAAATGGAACTCTAGAGATGAAGTAGCTCAGGTAAATGCATGTTTGAAATTACTGAATAACTGTTGCACAAATTTGGTATGTCGTTCAAATTGTTTTCTCTCAGAAAATCTGCACAAGTGTAAAAGATGAAATAGACTGTGTTTTAAATTAATTAATAATGATAATACAGATGGTCCTCAACTTACCATAGTTCAACTTAAGATTTTTTGACTTTACAGTAGTGAGAAAGTGATATGCATTCAGTGGAAACTGTTTCAAATTTTGTATTTTGATCTTTCCTCAGGTTAGCAATATGTGGTAAAATAGTCTCTCCTGATACAGGGCAGCAGTAGTGAGCCACAGCTTCAGTCAGCCAGGTGATCATGAGGGTAAACAACCAGTATCCTTACAACTAGTCTGTGCCCATACAGCCGTTATAAAATAGGCTTTGTGTTAGATGGTTTTGCCCCACTGTGGGTTAATATAAGTGTTCTGAGAATGTTTAAGGTAGTCTGAGTTAAGCTATGATGTTCAGTAGATTATATACTAAATGCGTTGAGCTATTTTCAACATATGATAAGCTTATCAAGGCATAAGCCCATTGTAAGTCAAGGAAGATCTGTGTAGTAAAGAAAAATACCGTTTATATAACTTTCACTGATAAAATTAATTAGAATTAAACATTTTAAGCACTGAATTCATAAGAGGGGCTTTTATCTAATTTTACAATGAGAAATTAAGACAGTGTCTTAGAGGGTTCATTCACAACTATTTTTGCTTTTTAAATATAATTTATTATCTCACTCATACACAGATGTACTGCTTGGTAAAAGATTGGCCTCCAATCAAGCCTGAACAGGCTATGGAGCTTCTGGACTGCAATTACCCAGATCCTATGGTTCGAGGTTTTGCTGTTCGGTGCTTAGAAAAGTATTTAACAGATGACAAACTTTCTCAGTACCTAATTCAGCTAGTACAGGTAAAATAATGTAAAAGAGAAAAATAATGTTTTATTTTAAATCCATGCAATTTCCAAAAAATGCTGTATTAGCTGGTTTTATACTTTTGTAAAAATCAGTTTTCTTATCAGGAGTATCTATTTTCTTCCTAAAAAATGTTTTCTTTAAATTCAGCCATGAAGAAACTTACACTGATTGATGTGGCTTTGTTTTTAAGTATGTTTGTTTTTACTGACATAGGTACTCAAATATGAACAGTATTTGGATAACCTGCTTGTGAGATTTTTACTCAAAAAAGCGTTAACTAATCAAAGGATCGGTCACTTTTTCTTTTGGCATTTAAAGTAAGTCAAATTATTTTTCCATTTAATTCATATATAAATATTACTTGTATTCTAATGTATAATGTATACATGTATTAATGTATACTTCTGTTTTACTTATCTACTATTGTTTTTGTTTGTCTAGAAGAGTTTTCCATCCTGAAAGTATATTGTACCAGTGAACTTTCTCAGCTTTTTCTCTTTAACATTAAGCAGTAAAATTAAAACTAAATTTTATACAGGAATGAGAGCTGAAATATTTTTAAAGACTTTGATTCTACTTTAAGAAAAGTAAAATTTGCTAGGTCTAGATTAATGTTGCAATTGATTTCATTGTATGTGTGGATTAAGATATTCCTTCAGTTCAGTTCAGTCGCTCAGTCGTGTTCGACTCTTTGTGACCCCATGAATCACAGCATTCCAGGCCTCCCGGTCCATCACCAACTCCCGGAGTTCACTCAAACTCATGTCCATCGAGTTGGTGATGCCATCCAGCCATCTCATTCTCTGTCGTCCCCTTCTCCTCCCACCCCCAACCCCTCCCAGCGTCAGAGTCTTTTCCAGTGTGTCAGCTTGTCGCGTGAGGTGGCCAAAGTATTGGAGTTTCAGTTAGCATCAGTCCTTCCAATGAACACCCAGGACTGATCTCCTTTAGAATGAACTGGTTGGATCTCCTTGCAGTCTAAGGGACTCTCAAGAGTCTTCTCCAACACCACAGTTCGAAAGCATCAATTCTTCGGCAGTCAGCTTTCTTCACAGTCCAACTCTCACATCCATACATGACCACTGGATATTCCTTAACCCCCCAAAAAAATCTTCCCTTGGAATTCAGAACAATAATGATGAAACCTTACTAGAAAATAAGATAATTAAGAACAAAAATATTTTGCAGAATTGTTATATCTAATATACAAAGTTAGAGGTCATAAACCATGCATGTTTTTATAAATTCAGAAACAGATTTATAATTAACATGGTTTTTTTTTGAATCTGGAAGCTAGGTTTAAAATAAATTCAGGCTCAGTACAGAAAAGGGACATATATGTCAGAAGAGTCAAGGAGTGCTCACTGAGCTTTTCATTCCCTCCCTGTTTATTATTTTTCTGCCTGATTTCCTTTTTTCATGTTTATATATTTTGTGCTAAGACAAGTAAATGAAAGGTAGTTGAAATAAACCTAAAATTCTAGATTTTTAAAAATTTATATTTTCAGGAACTACCTGAAACTCTTTGTTTTGTTCCTAAATGATAGGTTTTATAATTAGTTAGTATGATTATATTAGTTAATATGATTATAACATATTTTGAATTTAGAAAATGGGTTTTCTTATTTTCCTACAAAAGGTTCTGTGTATACTCATTTACAATTCTCTTTCTCCCTCCCTCCCTTCCTCTCTTGCTCTCTCGTTGCTTGCACTGGTCTTTTAGGTCTGAGATGCACAATAAAACTGTCAGTCAGAGGTTTGGCCTGCTTTTGGAGTCCTATTGCCGTGCATGTGGGATGTATCTGAAGCACCTTAATAGGCAAGTTGAGGCTATGGAAAAGCTCATTAACTTGACTGACATTCTCAAACAAGAGAAGAAGGATGAAACACAAAAGGTATGTGACTTTAGTGTGTTGTTGAGACTCCTTCATTGCAGTGGAGCAGGGTTATTTGAGAGCCCATTATATATGCCTTAGAATTAGGCAGTTTAAGATTTTGATCCAAGCAATGTCATGTTAGACACATTATTTAGTCTCTTGAGATTAGTTTTCCTCATCTATAAAATGGGACTAATACTTTCTCATAGGGTTGATGTGAAAATTAAATCAAACCAGATACACAAAGTACCTATCACAGTCTGTAGAACATGGAATGTACCCAGTAAATATTAGTTCCTTCCTCTTTACATTCCTTTCTCTTTTATATAGCCCTTTTTAATATTCTTTTCCATTATGGTTTATCACAACATACTGAATATAGTTCCCCATGCAATACATTAGGACCTTGTTGTTTAGCCGTAAGTATTGAAATTGATTTTTCCTTACTCTGTGTCATTTCTTTTCTATTAGTAATGACCCTGAAAATGAGTGAAAAGAAATTTAGTTTCTGTATTTCTAAGTTTAAAATGGACTCAGTCACACAGTGAATAGTTCACACATTCAAGTCATCTGCAATCTAACTTAGTGTAACTTAGTTACATAAGATGTAAAGGTTTTTCATGACCTTTTCCTCCTCCTTATCCATTATTCAGTCCCAACACGTCTACGGTAAAAAGTGAAATTATTCTTCACTTCTAGTGAAATGAAAAAAAGAAAATTACAGTTTATTAGGCGGTCCCCAAAGGACAATGTAAATTAGTAGGAGTGAATAAGTTTTTTCAACGTCATCACTAATATTGCTTGAAAAGAAACAACTTTAAAAGAAAGTTCAGTTCAGTCGCTCAGTCATGTCCGACTCATTGCGACCATGTATTAATCTAAAGATCAGTATGTAACTGAGTTGATTTTATTGAAATTATAGTATGTAAGTTCAAATATAGGTTATTAGAAAATAATTGTACTGCTTCTGCTGCTGGAATTGTGAGAGAGGAAATTAGACTGCTTTGAAGTAATAAAATTTATTATATTGTAACTAAGGTAAGAAAACAGAAATTACATATTAAATTTGTAAATTTAAATGTTTCTTCTAAATTGAAGTTTTCATATGATTGGTTGGCTGTGATACAGTAGACTAAAGAAGTGATTTTAAAAGGATGTTTCTTTCCAGCTATGTACTAGAACTTAGTAGCTTGAGACTTTTCCCAACAATCCCCTAGACCTTCTTTACTGAACAAAGAATGTGGTGTTTTCTGAAAAGCTTAAAAGTCAGACTTAAGCTAAGCTAACATGATGTCTCCATAGTTTTTCCTCTAGAAGAAAGATCTGCAAACTTTTTCTTAAAAAGTCAGATAGTAAATATTTTAGACTTGGCAGGCCACATAGTCTGTTTTAACTACTCAACTCTGCTATTCTAGTGTAAAAGCAACTATCAAAGTGAATAGATGTGACTGTGTTCCAATGCAGTTTGACTTAGAAAAACCGGCAGCTGACTTACAAGCCATAGTTGACCGTGCTTTGATCTAGAGCGAAAACATAGCCTCTGTCAGGATACAGTACATTCTTACAGGAAGGTACACAGTACTGTAACTCTCACCTCTCTGCCTGAGTTGTGCTGCTCTGTGTTATAGAATGTTAATAGAGACCCTTCTAGTTAGAATGCAGCCAGTCCAAGATATGGAATCAAAAATTACACACTAACGAGGTTCCAATGGGTAAAAGATACTAGCAATTAGTTTTACCTTTTATCAAGTCAATTTCTAACCATGAATATGCTTATCTATCAGGTACAGATGAAGTTTTTAGTTGAGCAAATGCGGCGACCAGATTTCATGGATGCTCTTCAGGGCTTTCTGTCTCCTCTAAACCCTGCTCATCAGCTGGGAAATCTCAGGTAAGGAACTTTATAGGCAGTTTTATTGATGTGTTTAAACACATACTTTCTCTGGAGAAAATCTTGAAAAAAGTAAAAATGTCCATAATAATTGTATTCAATAACATATGCATCTCTTTCCTTTACCTACCCTGCAAAACAAGAGTAATAATATTTTCTTAAGTTTGGAACTGCATTTATTCAGAATGAGTTTTTACTGCTTTAACGATAGAATTAAAACTTTCTATGGCCAGAATTTGTGATATCAGTGGATAAGAAACAGAATGTAATATCTGTAAAACTACAGATATATACCTTTATTTGTAGAAAATTCATATTCTATGTAGAAGAAATTTTTAAGCTTTTTGTTATGTATTTTTTCTTTAAATGCCCTTAGAAATTATTTCATACGTAAAACTGAGGAGAAAGTTTAAAATTGCTATAACAGTTCAAAATGCTATACAGTATATGAATTTTGAAATAAATTGAGACTATAAAGAATAACAAAGCTAAGGTGCCGAGTAAAATTTTCAACTCTGTTAAAGGCTTGAAGAGTGTCGAATTATGTCTTCTGCAAAAAGGCCACTGTGGTTGAATTGGGAGAACCCAGACATCATGTCAGAATTGCTCTTTCAGAACAATGAGATCATCTTTAAAAATGGGGATGGTAAGAGTATTAATGGACTTCTGATACATGAACTTAGCTATATTTTTATACACAGGATATTTATGAATCATGAAGATTATTGAAAGCCATTTAAGGAATATGCATGTGGTAAAATATGTGATATTAAGCAGATGTCTTAACCTTTAGAATATGTATTTCTTGAAATGAAAAGATGTATTCGGTTTAGAATCAGAAGGGCTGAAAATCATTTTGCTTAAATGTATATCCATTCACTCCATAAATCTTTGACATGCTAGGCCCTGAGGTGGTAAGAATACACAAAACGGAATCCATGCCTTCTTAAGAGTTTATAGTCTAGCAGGGAAAGAGAGACGTTGAACAAATAACTACAGAAACAAAACTACAACCTGATAGATATAGTCTGCTAAGGAGTCATAAAAGAAGGTCCTAATTCATTTGGAGAATAGGCTGTGGGAGGATATATTTTTATATTCTAAACAAATGTATCATAGATGGGTTTTCATTAGGAAATGACCTTTCAGCCCTGAATTCTGTTAATCCAAATATTTTAATATAAACATGTTCAAATTTAAGGATTCATAAAAATAAGTAATTTATATATTTTAATTTTTTTGTGAAATACATGCCCACTTATCCTACATTGTTACACAGATGTGTTTATGCATATACTTTAGAAATGGGTTAAAAACTCAGATTATTGCTTCCTTACAGATTGTTTTGAAGAGCAAAGATAATTCTATATATTTTCTATTTAAAAACATTGTGATGATGTGATAATCAAATTTGTGCTTGTGGCATTAAGTGGTGCTGTACATATTATTTGAATTTCAGATTTACGGCAAGATATGCTAACCCTTCAGATTATTCGCATTATGGAAAATATCTGGCAAAATCAAGGTCTTGATCTTCGGTAGGTAACCAATAAGGCGACATGTATGTTGAAAGTTATCCTGAAAAAGTAAACCATTAGTAAATATTAATTGTAAGCTATATTAATTAGAAAGAATATAGTCATGTATCTATAAATAATGTACAGAGTAATAACTAACACTAGTTGAGTGCACTGTGGTGCTTTGTATTTGTCCTCTCTTCCTCAGCTCAGAATGGCTAATGAGATTCAGCTAGGTTAGAAGAACTGTCTCTGATAAACTGGTAAAGACTCTGCAGTTGCCTCCAGATTGTCACTAACAGTCTTCCCTTGGTATCTGCAGTGGATTGATTCCCAGACGCCTGCTGATTCCAGAGTCCATAGATGCTCAAGTCCCTATATAAAATAGCATAGTATTTGCATAAAAGCTACACACATCCTCCTGTATACTTTGTCATCTCTAGATTATTTACAATACCTAGTATTAAAGCTGTGTAAATAGTTGCCTGTATGCAACAAATTCAAGTTCTGCTTTTTGGAACTTTCGGGATTTTTTTTTTCACAAATATTTTTCATCTGCAGTTCACTGAAGCCAAGTATCCAGAACCCACAGTTGTGCAGGGCCAATTGTATTTAGAAACAGGGCATAGGAGACATGAGACACAAAAGGCCCCAATTTTCATTCAGAAGTTAAGAATTTAAGTTTCTTTCATGATATTAGTTTCCTAATTCTAAAACTTTATAAACTCTCTAATCTTGAGTCAAATTGCAAATTATTGACTGTGCAAAAAAGCATCTGAAGTTAAGCTAGCTATATTATTGAAAAGTAAGATGGATCTTTGGAAAGTTGTTATGTCTTTTAACTTAAGTAAATTTAAATTTAAAGTTTAATTTTTTAATAATAAGCCTTATAGGATTATGTAACCCTTTAGAAAATCCTTATTGGATTATGTAACCCATAATGTAACTATGAGCATGTTCAATAATAAAATAAGGAAAAATGAGTACCACCTTAAGGAATTCCTGTATTTACCAGAACAGATAGAAGGAAAGATCACAGAAGAAAAATGATCGAAAGGGTAGGAAGACCAGAGTAAGTGATTCACAGATCCCAGAAGAGGGTAGAGAGTTACAGTTTATAGTATCAGTTGCTTCAGGAGTTTAAGAACATAAGGACTATGAAAAAGACTTTGGATTTGATGATTCATGGTTAGTTTTAAGAAGAGTCAGTAAAATGGTAGGCACCAAAATTAGGCTACAAGGAATTAAGTGAGAAAGTGAAAATAAATTTAAACTATTACTCTTTTAGGAATTTAAGAAGTAAAGATGGAAAGTAGCCTATGAGAACAACAAAGCAAGAAAAACCATACTTTAGTACTTATGTGCCAGTTGGCACATTAAATACTTTTTTCATTGTCTCTGTAAATCCTCACATCTCTGTGCTTGAGACTGCTGCTGCTAAGTCACTTCAGTCGTGTCCAACTCTGTGCGACCCCATAGACGGCAGCCCACCACCTCCCCCCGTCCCTGGGATTCTCCAGGCAAGAACACTGGAGTGGGTTGCCATTTCCTTTTATATTCTGTGTGGTGAATGGGAAGTATCCCTAAAGCACTTGTGCTTCACACCAAAGTATGCTTACGTCAAGGAAAAAAGCATTGGTTGGTTATTTGAGCTGTGAGCTAAACTAACTGCTTTTATCCTGTAACATCATTTTGACTTAAAGAACAACTAATAAACAGAATGTGGTTATTCAGACATGGATGTTTGGCAGACATTTTCTTGAGTGTGAAAAGTATTAGACTCTTCAGAGAGAACAACTGACAGCGTTTATTGTCAAGGATCAAATTTGAGCTTTCAAGCAAAAATTAGAATTTTGAGAACCTTGTATCTATTGCTGTGAGCTTCCCCCAAATTAAAGATTTTTCTGATGAGATCAGTGACAATGTTAGCAACTGTGACTTTTTTTCAGTTGATATAATGAAAAAAAGTACCATAATTTGAAACATCTCCATACCTGAGTGAACTAATATCTTCCAAATGACCAATGTAGGATATTATTAAGTCATGTATGGGTAAAAGTTCCATTCAGAGGCAAGATGAACAAATGGGTGGGTCTTCATGTAACAGAGTATGAAAAGTTTACTGATTTGGTTTCACTTTCCATACTGCAACCTGAGAAACTATCTCTTATCAAGTTTTGGAACAGTGTAAAAGAAAAATATGTACAATTATCTGAAAAGGCTATACTACAATACTCCTTTTTCCAACTACATACCTGTGTGAGGCCAGATTTTCTTCATATGCTTCAGTTAAAACTTTGCATAAGATTGAATACAAAAGCATACAGGAGAAGCCAGCTGGGTGCTATTAAGCCAGACATTAACGAAATTTGAAAAAATGAGAAACAATATCACTCTTCAAAGGGCTTTTTGTTTGTTTTGGTTTTTAAGGTTTTTCTTTTGTAAAAGATAGTATTTTTATGTAAAGAAATGTAATTACTTTAGATGAATTATATTGAAATTTTTAAATTTTAATTTCTAGTGTCAGTAGATATAACCCACAAAAGTAAAAGCTCTTTGGTATCCTTGATGATTTTTAAAAGTTTAAAGGAGTCTTGAAACTTAAAAACTTAAGAACTGATACCTTAAGGTATCATTTAGATGTCCATTAAACATCTTTAAGTTCACCCATATTTTTAAAGTCATAAATGTTTATAAACTTTGAGTTGCCACAGTGAACTTCATGCTTTTCTCAAATACGGTTAAATACTTTCACAGTTGAAGGTTATAATAAATGATGGCAGATAATTTGAGGATTTTTCTAGAAATGTTTGTCATTCTGTAATAAAAGAAAATTAAAACTAGATTAAAGGAGTAAGGGTCCCACTTGACAAATTTGCACATAGAATATTCCTTTATTAGCCCATTAAAATACTTGCTGTTTTGGGGAGCACACTTCTGTTTGCTAGATGGAATGCCACTTGATTCATGAATCTCCTAATGAAGCCAATTAGATCTTCACATTAAAAAAATAAATATTTGCTGTTTTAAAATCTCATCAACTAATTGCAAATGTCTTGATCCTTTTTCAGAATGTTACCTTATGGATGTCTGTCAATTGGTGATTGTGTGGGACTTATTGAGGTGGTGAGAAATTCCCACACTATAATGCAGATTCAGTGTAAAGGAGGCCTGAAAGGTGCACTGCAGTTCAATAGCCACACGCTCCATCAGTGGCTCAAAGACAAGAACAAGGGAGAAATGTGAGTTTATTATCCTTTTCTTCTATGTTAATCTAAGTTTTTGATAGATAAGTTTTTTAATGGTTGTATATATTTCAAGTTAGACCAGAAGAAAAAATTGTATTTACTTTGGAAAAAGATATGTTCAGCCTTTGAAATGTTTGAGGTTACTGCATTTAAATGATCAGAATTGCTTATAATTTGGTGAAATCCAAGAATCTAAAGTCTGTTTTAATGCTTATTCTTTTTTTAGAAGTTAATGTTAAATTAACATTAAATTAATAAAAATTAAAATGAAAAATTTTACTCCCAATTCTTTGTTAAAACGATTCAAAAATTTTATTTTAATGACACGCTAAGTATTTTTTCACTATAAGAATTATGCTTTGGTCAGAGAATATCTAGAAGTTTTCTTAGAAACCTTTGATAATTTCAGAATCCTAAAGTTCATCAGACTTTTGAACATAATTACTTTCTTCCCCTAATGTCAGTGATTGTTTTCATTGTTTTAATACAGACTTCACTGGAGACTCTGACCATGTTTTCCCAGTTTGGACTGGATCATTCTGTACTGTCATACTAATGCATGCTTATTTCTCTGTAGATATGATGCAGCCATCGATCTGTTTACACGATCATGTGCTGGATATTGTGTTGCCACCTTCATTTTGGGAATTGGAGATCGTCACAATAGTAATATCATGGTTAAAGATGATGGACAAGTAATAGCTTCCTCTTTTTAAATATGTTGACATTCTTAAATTTACTAATTTGGGACATTGTATTTCTACATTTGTCAAACTAACATAATTTCTTATTTTTGAAAGCTGTTTCATATAGATTTTGGACACTTTTTGGATCACAAGAAGAAAAAATTTGGTTATAAACGAGAGCGCGTGCCATTTGTTTTGACACAAGATTTCTTAATAGTGATTAGTAAAGGAGCCCAGGAATGCACAAAGACAAGAGAATTTGAGAGGTAAGCTGAGGAAATCAAAAGCACAAGCTAAAGAATTCTTGCTAATATGCAATTGTTATTTTTCAAGCAGTTTAAAATAATTGTTAACATTGTAGCATAAACTGAATATTTCATGTGTTTATTGTGTAATGCTGTGAAGGAAATGGAAAGAAAAAACAGTTTAACTTATTGAATTCAGTTCAGTTCAGTTCAGTTCAGTCACTCAGTCGTGTCCGACTCTCCGCGACCCCATGAATCACAGCACGCCAGGCCTCCCTGTCCATCACCAACTCCCGGAGTACACTCAAACTCATGTCCACAGAGTCGGTGATGCCATCCAGCCATCTCATTCTCCGTCGTCCCCTTCTCCTCCCGCCCCCAACCTTTCCCAGCATCAGAGTCTTTTCCAATGAGTCAACTCGTCGCATGAGGTGGCCAAAGTATTGCAGTTTCAGCTTTAGCATCAGTCCCTCCAATGAACATCCAGGATTGATCTCCTTTAGAATGGACTGGTTGGATCTCCTATTGAATTAGTTAAGGCCTAAAAAGGAAGTGATCTTTAAACTTCTTCGTACAGTAAAAGTTTTTCTTTACTGCTGTTTAAAAATTGGAGTCCACCTTCTCTGTATTAACAAATCATGTATAGTGTGCTGCATACAATACTTTTTAGTCATACAGTGTGAGGAATTCAGTCAGCCATGAATACCATGTTTGTTCATAATTTTCTTACCACCTTATGGAGTATCATTAGTCTATCTGAAAACCTTAATGTACTTTTAAAAACCTTTTATAAAATTCTCTTTTATGTATAGCTCAGTCCTGGCCCTAACCTAACCCTAAAGGCTTTAGTATAGACCATTTCATACATTTAATAAATCCTTATTCTTTTCCTAATGTGCCAGGCATTATTTCTGGGGTTGATGACAGCAATAAACAAACTCCTTATGGACTCATAGAGTTCACATTCTAGTGTCAGGTCAGAGAATAGAAAGTGTTGGTAAGAGGAATAGGGAGAAGAATGCTATATGTTACAGTTTTGTCTAAGAAGGCCTCTATAACTATGTGACATTTGAGCAGAGACCTGAAGGTATTAACAGGATTTACTCCATACTGACCAAACTGTTCTTATTACTTGTAGGTTTCAGGAGATGTGTTACAAGGCTTATCTAGCTATTCGGCAGCATGCCAATCTCTTCATAAATCTTTTCTCAATGATGCTTGGCTCTGGAATGCCAGAACTACAATCTTTTGATGATATTGCATACATTCGAAAGACCCTAGCTTTAGATAAAACTGAGCAAGAGGCTTTGGAATATTTCATGAAACAGATGAATGATGCACATCATGGTGGCTGGACAACAAAAATGGATTGGATCTTCCACACAATTAAGCAGCATGCTTTGAACTGAAATGATAACTAAGAAACTAAAAGCTCAGTATCTGGATTCTATACTGCACTGTTAATAACTGTCAACAGGCAAAGACTGATTGCATAGGAATTGCACAATCCATGAACAGCATTAGAATTTACAGCAAGAACAGAAATAAAGTACTATATAATTTAAATAATGTAAACACAAACAGGGTTTGATAGCACTAAACTAGTTCATTTCAAAATTAAGCTTTAGAATTATGCGCAATTTCATGTTATGCCTTAAGTCCAAAAAGGTAAACTTTAAAGATTGTTTGTATCTTTTTTTAAAAAACAAACAAAAAAAAACCACAAAAACCCAAAATATATAGAAATGATGGAGAAGGAAAAAGGATGATGTTCTCTTTTTGTCTTGCAAATGTTTTCTGTTTTGAAATGTGAACACAACAGAATCTATTATTGCATTAGGTCCAAGTAAACTGGAGTTTGATGTTAAATTACTTTAAGATTGGAAAATAATGAAAATTTCTTATTTTTCCATTGCTATTCAATTTATAGTTTGAAGTGGGTTTTTGACTCCTTGTTTGATAAAGAAAAATGCTTGGGGTGTAAGGGACTCTTGAGATTTCAACAGAGACTTTTCTTTTTTAATAAATCAAACCTTTTGATGATTTGGGGTCTTACCTGCAAAGTTTGGGAATCAGTCACAAATGAGACCTGTTATAAGGTGGTATTTTGAGTTGTTGTTTTTTTCCTGGACAGTATTTATAAGAATCTGATTCTTATTTCCCAGGGAAATTCTGGGCTCCCACAAAGTAAAATAATCATCGTAGAGAAAGAATGAGCAGGAATAATTCTTGCTCCAGAATTGTACAGTATTCACCTTAGATTGACTTTTTTTTCTCCTTTTGCAATGAATTGAATACATTTTTCATGCATGTTTTCCAGAAAATAGAAGTGAGTATTAATGTTATTAAAAAGATTATTTTTTTTATTAAAGGCTATTTATATATAGAAACTATCATTAATATATATTCTTTATTTACATGATCTGTCCCATAGTCATGCATTGTTTTGCACCCCAGATTTTTTATTGTTTGTAGCAGCATGGTCAGCTTTTTTCTTGATCTGTGGGTAAGGTTCAGGCACTCTCTCATACCAGTGACTAGTATATAACTACTTAAGGAAAACAGATTTAAAAGTTCTCCTCTTTCCTTTTATTTTCTTCTGTTTTCACTTGAATCACTCATCTTCCATCCTCTTTTACAGTTGAGAATGCCTCAGTCATATGAAATTAGTTGCCAAATTAACACAGTTTAGACTATCTTCCTAATTGCTTCACCCCTCTACCCAAGTATGCTCATGAATAGTACTTTATAATAAGGGGAATAGAAATCATGAACTTTTTACCTTTTAAGGCTATTTACTCAATATCTCCCTAGTAAAATTAGGACCTTAAACCATTTTAAGATCATGTCCCATTTCCGAGTCATCAGGGCTCACTTTCCAACTTTATTAAATAGCATTTGAGCACAAGATACATTCTTAAACATTTTGAAAAACATTAACCCAGGATGTAGGGGCTTAGGCTAGTCATCACTCTACAATCTGATATTTTACTGAGTATTTGAAATGAATGATTAATGCCCTAGGAAATAGCTTTAGCAAATGTCCAGGTGCCACACCAGAAAAAGTGCAATAATTTACTGACAGTTTTCTAGACTAGGCTTATTATTGGAGTACAACTTTATGAAGTGTGCATATTGTATACAGCATCACTTAAAAATATCCATTTATGAAATCAGTTACCTATAGTAGAAGTCTTGGATAGTAAACAGGGACTCTAATACAGATACTCTTAATATTTGGCTATTTTAGAACCCTTGAAGGGCATAATTATTGGAGACTTAGGTACCTCACTAAAGTGTGTACATAATATTGCCAATAAGAAAGATTAATTTGAAAATTAGGGAAACTTCTCTAAACTGTCTTGGAATAGTTAAGGAGAATTTAAACTCTGTTTTAAGCAGGAGACCAGATAGATTCTTTTGCAGATATTGGAAATTTCAAACTTATTAAAACTTTGTGATTAATGTTTTTTGTCTTTTAGATTTATTCAGTTAATACATACTAACATCCCAGTATTTTCTGTATTAGGGATTAATTACAGGAAAGCTCAGTGAAATAATACAATTCTGAAAAAAGTTTTGATGGTGGAAACTGAGATTTTAACAGAGAACTAACTGTGTTTTACTGAGTGCCAAAAAAGCTTTGAGCTTCCTTGTACAAAATTTATATAATTTTTGCATTTTTCACATCAGTCCAGATAGTCACTTCCCCTAGGACCTCTCTGCCACTAAAAGAAAAGCCACATAGCTTATTTTATCCCAAATTTTAAGAGTTATTACAACCAAATTAATTTCATTGGATGAAATGTAGACAATTTCTATAGATTATAGATTAAGTGAACTAACTAAAAACAAAGTATATTTCAAACATATCCAAGCAAAGTTTATGCAAACAACATTTAAAATAAGGAAAAGGGGGACAAGTAGTACTCAGAAGGCAAGGAACCAAAAATTGAATTAAATGTTACATAGGATGACTAGGATATGTTTCAAGTCAGTCAGTGATAATATAGCTACTTCCAGGTACTCCAGTATCAGATATCAGTTCCTACTGGCCAATTTCTATGACCAACCGTCCTTGTCATTGAATGTGGTATAACTGACTATTGACTTGACAGGTTCATTTGGTCAGTTGAGCAATACTTCCTTTAATGAGTATTTTGGAGAAAAGAAAAATAGGTTTAAAGAAAATAAAACTTAAAACACATTCTCACAAGAAATAATCAACTATTTGAAAATCATACTTTAACTTTTTATCATATTTTCAGCTATATAAAATCATTTATTTTGAAGACTTTCAGAATGCTGTTAATTTGAAATCTGTTAATCATGTTGTAGAATTTGGTTTTTTAAAAAAAGATGTTTCTAATTGGATTTTTTAAAAAATAATGGAATTTGGTCACTATTTTATGATAGAACCTAAGCTTTTTGTGGTTCTTAGTGTCCTCTGTAAAACTTAGTGTCAAAGTAATCAACTTTTGAGGTTTTCCCTTCTAATCTTCTTTATATTACAAGCCCTTTAGGAAATGGGAACCTGGTGAATATATAATGAATTGTAAAATATTTTAATGTGTAACTTTTTCAACTGTGAAACTATGACTATTGGTTTTTTTGAAGAAAACAGCTGCTGATAAAGTATTTTGTGTAAAGTGTAGTTCTTATTAATCAGGAAAATAATCAATTACTTGATTAGAATGTATATATCCTCTTGGATTTTATTTTAAATGGATTGGTGATTTTCACATAGGTAAAACACAGTCCATCTGTATTCTTTTTCCATCAAAAAGCTAGTGATTTGGCATTTATTGAAAAAAATTTATGAGTAGCCTATCTATTTTAAAGGCACCATGGAAATTTCACAGTACATAAAAACTTGTATTTTGTTTCTTAATGATTTGTAAATCCATTTAATTCATATCCTGATCAATAGTCCAAGTTTGCCACCTTTTGAAGAAATATAATTTCCAGCATTATTTTAAACATAGCAAGTTGACTTTTTCTGAATGTTATAAATTCCTTTTGTTTCTATATCTGCACAAACTGCAGACCTGGGCTGGACCCACACATTCAGAATCCGTCTTAAAAATTGATTTTGATGTCCAAGGCATCACTAAAATATTTCAGTTTAAAGACCATATGTGGTGTTAATAGATTGTGGTGCTTCTACTATTTAAAAACAACTTTCATACTTCAGATATTTTTGAGAAGAGGGGAATGTGAAGGGAGGGGGCAGAACAGGGAGGAGTTGCTTGAATGAGTTACATTCTTCATATCGGTCCTGCTTGGATCGGGCACTAAGAGAAGGCTGAAAGCTGTGAGAGTATATTGTGCACACCATGAGGGAATTAATTCTTCATCAAGGATGGGATTGTGAAGGCTGAACTATACAAATCAGCACTGATAAAATCTTCAGATAATAATTCTTGGTGATAGAGAATAATACAGCTGGTCTGTTTTTTAAAATATAAAGACAAACCATTTTTATTTTTTAATTATCACATTAAAAATTGTAACTGTATCTTATGTACCATGGCCTGGGAAGCCTTTTTTCTTTTCTCTTAAGAGTTATTTTCACTTTCTGAAAAGAATGTAGGGTTCATCTCAAGATAACTATGGTCCTGATAAAATTGGATGGGTAACTCTACCTCAGAAGGTTAATAAGGAAAAAAAGTAGATGAGTCACAATTCATTACTTTTGGCTCTGATATTACAGAAATTTGCAGAGCACTGTATTTTAGATTTATAAAGTCAGAGTTGATTTATAAAGTCACAGTTGGCATGTCCTGTTTTTAATAGCATTGGATACACTTAGAAAAAATTAGGGTTAAAATTTAATCATTGCTCCAGCCATTTGGAAAAGGCAGTAGTGCTAGGAGGTTCATGGTACTAGGTTCCTGAATTTAGCATTTGAAATAGTTTTTTTTTTTTATTGTTAGTGAAATTGATGTGTGTATATTTGCAGACATTTATATTTGTATACACAGTACTTGCTAACCCTAGTCAAGAGACATCATTTATAAAAGGTGTAAACATCAAGGTTCTAAAATTCAGAAGAGTTTAGAATCAATTAGGAGTTTCCCAAGTTGGGATGTTAGTTTTACAAGCTTATTTCATTCAAGTACTTCACTTGAGTAAGGGTTTGCACTTTTTGTCAATGCAGCGCCATTCCTTTTGCTTGGTTTTAGTTATGTTCTTTTTTCAGCCATGCTAGTTAGGATAAAGAGATAGTTATGAGCCATAAGAGAATCTTATGACTTAATTTTTACACAACTACATTTAAGAGTTTTAGCAACAAAGAAAAAAGATCAGTCCACTGTACATATTAGCATAGATGGGTAGCTGGTTTTTACTACCAACGGTTGACTCCAGTCCTCCTGTTGGTAAGTATGGGAAGGATAATTATGCATTTTGTAAGCATTAAGTTTATGAATCTATCTAAAATATTAATCTCTCACTATAATAATTCTGTGGTTATGCTAAGAGCTGTGTATATTTCTGGTGATTCTTACTTTTGTTAATCCTTCTAGGATAGCACGGAGGCAGAACCTTCACTGTTCTATTATTTTCTCAGAATATCTTTAATAAGACTAACCTCTTTAATGCTAGTGCAGATTTCCAAATGTGGTCACTAGCCATTGATTTCATGAGAAAAAAACTCTTAGCAGATTTATATTCCTATTGGAGAGCTTGGCCTTCATGATTTCTAGAAATGTTTTTGGCTATGGAACCAAAGTTTCAAATGCAGTTAATGTTTTCAGTGTGGTTCAGTCCTAAGACTTTATTTCGGTTGAATAAAATCTAAAAGAATGTATCCTTTTAGAACATAACACTTCAACATCTTGGGAATGTGACACTACCATAGACTACTGACACCTCCAGTGTTGACTTTGGAAGCTTCAAAAAGGAGCTCCCGTCACCCTCTTTAGCCCCATTTATTGTCACAAATCTATTTCTCTATATTTGTCTTTCATTGAGTTAGAGTCCTGTAGTATACCACATTAGTTAGGAGGAAAATGTTTTTAAATGTTCTTTTAATGATGGCCCAAAAAAGTATTTGACACAGCAAGCGCATGTGTTACTGTACTGAGAATATAGAATAAGAACAGTGTCACTAAATTTAAGACCGCGTCCCAGTCATGCTCTTCCTGGCAAGAAGTTTGGCCTGTGGCTGCACTACTGTTTGTGCTCATCAGAAACTGTCAATGTCTGCTTTAACTCTGCAGTCTGTAACATCACTCTGTTTATTAAAAAAAAAATTACTTATAACTTGTGTCCAAACAATCCTTAGTGTACTATATGTTGAACAAAAAAACTGTGATAATGACATTTGCCATTTAATACTTAACTGCAAACCATCTTTTTTAATACTTAACAGCAAACCACTGTTGGTAATAATCAAAATTTAGCTGAATTTCTCTTATCAATAATGACTAAGTATAGTTGATTGAAAACCTTAAACTATTATGCCTTAAAAGCCAATTTTTCTGTCTCAGTAAAATGATGAATATTGGAGAAATATCCATTTAAATATTAACTTCCTTTAAACATGAAGAATTATATGCTTGTATTTTAAGCAGAGATTACATTTGTACGCATACATGTATGAATGTGTCTGTATGTGTGGACAGACTTTTTCCCAAGTCAGTTGATGACCAGAACCTAAAAGTGAAGTTCGTCTAGAAGCAAACTGGTTTTGCATTCAGCTATCATAAACCTTGCAAAAGGTAAGTCTGGGCTTTTCTTGGACCAGTAATGCACATGGGCATTGATATTTAGTGCTTCTAAGCAATTCACAGCAAATAATTGCTAAAATTTTCATTTGCCAAATGGTTTGAATTAACGTTGTAAATTGACTTTGTTCTTCAAGCATAATGTCTCTCTTTCCTGAGATGAGCCAAGTAGCTGCTATATAAATGGAAAACTGTAGTATTTGAAACACTTCAGGTTTCACACTTTCATATGCTTTAGGTTTCCGATTGTTTTTAATTTGTTAGGAGAAAAATCCAAAGAACTGCGTATTGTTAGGTGGGTGTCAAACTTACTAAGAAATGGAATAGATATGTGACCTTAATTTAAGAAATCTAGAGAATCTCAATTTGTGGAATGACTTTAAAAGTGTATGCATACATATATTTTATTACGAGGAAGTCTTTGGCATACAAAATAATCTACTACAGCCTTCTAAATAGCATGTTCTGAACTCTAGATACATATCATACTTAGCCAAGAAAAAGTGGGAGGAATCGGCTCCTGCAGTTCCTTAGCCCAGCCCCTGTTCCGGCTGTCCAACAAAAGGTACCAAGACTGCTTGAACTATTTTATTTTTAATAAGAACTGTACATACTTAAGGTTTACAATATTGTGATTTGATATACATATACATAGTGAAATGATTACTATAGTCAAGCTAGTTAATGTATCATTCACATAGTTACCTTTGTGTGTGTGTGTGTGTGATGAGAGCATCTAAACTCTTCTCTTAGCAAACTTCTGATACTCAATGCAGTATTATTAACTGTAGTCATTATGTTATACATTAGATCATGAGATTTATTCATCTTATAATGAAGTTTGTACACTTTAACCAATGTCTCTCCTATTTCCCCCACCCCGCCCCTGGTAACCAGCATTCTGCTCTCTGCTTTTTATGTATTTGACTCTCTTAGATTCCACATATAAGTGAAATGCAGTTTTTTCCTTTTCTGTGTCTGGATTATTCTTAGCATGATGCCCTCCAGGTTCATCCATGTTGTTGTAAATGTCAGGATCTCCTTTTTTCAGGATGAAAAGTATTCCATTGTATGTATGTTTACACACACACACACACACACATATATATATCGCAATTTATTCATCTGTCGATGGACACTTAGGTTGTTCCATATCTTGGCTGTTGTGAATAGTGCTGCAGTGAACATGAGCGTACAGATATTTCTTGAAGGTGCTGATTTAATTTCCTTTGGGTATATACCCAGAAGAGGAATAAGGCTTACTAAAAGTTGAAACTTAGCAAAAGTTTTGTTATCTATCTACTAGGTACCAGAAACCAACCTAGGTGTTTTACATACTTTGCCTTTTTTCTTCCCTAAAAATAACCTCATGAGAGAAAAGACCCATCCCCATCTTACGGATGAAAAGAGTGGCTCAGTTCAACTGACTTGCCCAAGGACACATATCTTAAAAGCTGTAATTATGGCCTACAAATTTTAAAAAATCATACTCTGAGACACATGTTCTCTCCACTATTCCACACTAGAAGGAGGAGAAAATACCCAAATTGTTCACTGCTGGTCAAGTCAATATTGCTCAGTTATTCAGTTTGTTTAATAATGTGTGACTTGCAATTACTGCTAAAAGGCATTAAATTGGCTTAGAATCAAAGTTTGTTTTAATTACATCAGAGTCGCTTCAAAAGTCATCCTTTTTATTGTCCATTATGTAAGATTATTTAGTAAAATTGTAAAGATAATTTGAGGAACATTGGTTTTCAAAATGAAGTCTGTTTTCAACTCATATTCAGCTTAATCTGAAAAGCACTTGTTGGGAGAGTCTTGTGATACTATTTCATAACCATGGTTGATTCATTAATTAAAGTACGGACGATTGTTGACTATCCATGTGGGACTTTTCTATGATGCGGATTATCTGAGATGAAAGTTAAATTCTCTGGTACAGCTTCTACCTAACTTGATAACATTTCTAGCCACCTCTGCCACTCCATCCAGAGTATACACAAAGAGCAAAATGAACTTAGGGGAAGCATAATTAACTAGAAAGAAATGTTTCTAAAAGAAAAATCACATGGTACATGGCAAGGTTAAGTACAAATAACACTAAGCTTAGTGAATTTCCCAGGCAGCAGCTTTCCTCTTTTCTCATGGATGATGAGGTAAAACGGTAGGTCCGTGTTTTCTGAAATTACCAGATTATTATCTTCCTGTAGTGTATGAACTGCCAAGTGTTTTAACGTACACTGCACTGCATGGAACTAGACTGCCTGTTCAGTGCTCGTCAGGTTAGAAGCTTGTATCACGTATTTCGACAGTGACAGGTTCTAGCAGGGGCTGATACTGGACGGAGCACAGTGACTGTGAGCTCCTGTGGAAACAAAAGGTGCTTCCCTGGCTCGTGTGGAGAGATTTGGAATAAAAGAGATGGTGAATTTATAGAATAGAGTATACAGTGAGACTTTTTAACATTTTTCTTTCCCACATGAAATAACCATGCTTTGTTTCTACTCGGTTAGTTTGCAAGTAGGCATAATCAGGTCCTCAAGTGAGGACCCTGCAGGTGCCTGAAGGCCGGGACTTTAATTTGGCCACCGTCTTAAGGTTTCTCTGCTCCTTCCTTTTCTACTCCCAACACGCCACAGTTTGAATTGATGCTGTGCCATGTGAGGAACTTTGCCACTTACCTCATCTCTGAATGCAGTGCTGTGTTCTTCACACAAGAAGGACAGGTACTGTGTTACTCTCACCATGCCAGCTATCAGGACACCACCCAGCAGGGTCAGCAAAGGCCAAAATAAACAGTGGAAGATCACCATCTGGTCGTACTTTTTTATGAGAATGACATCTTCGGATTGGCTGTCTGGACTGTAGAAGCATGAAAATGGGGTCCCATTTTTGTGATTGAAGAATTCCTTTATGTCCAGAGCACCACTGAGCAAATCATTTCTATCCCGGTGGCACTTAGGTGTGTAGAAGCACTAGGAATACGGAGGAGGAAGAAGAATGAGGGCGCTGGCTCTGAAATCAAGCACTTTAAAGTTTTAATTCTGAAATCGCTGCACAGCTGAAACTATTAAGAGTTTTAATCTCTGAAGGTGATACATAGCTCATGGGGAAGGGGTGCCAGGAAGGCAAATAGTGAACTGGCCATTTCTGAGCACTAAGCAAAGATGTGGGAATAAAGACTCTGAGGCTTATTACCATATCCACTAAGCACTCAAGACACTCATCGGCCTACAAAAACATTTGAGACCTTAAAGGTTATGGCATCCAAAACAGAAATCACCAGATTGAAACGAGTGGTTAAGTAAACACAAAGAAGTGTAAAATGTCAACTAATTTAAGTCAACTTTTTATAGTTAAGTGAAAATGTACTCTAAATCATATGAACCTGTTGCTGCTACTGCTAAGTCACTTCAGTCGTGTCCGACCCTGTGGGGTTTTCCAGGCAAGAGTAGTGAAGTAGGGTGCCATTGCCTTCTCCTATGAACTTGTTGAGTATCCTTTAAAGGATAATCTTTAAATTTCTTTGATAAGAATAATTACTTGTTTGATTTAAGGTGGGCTGTAAGTTCATTTTAACATTTTTGATACGATGAGGAATGGGATCTCCCAACAATAAATTAAGACTACTTACAAATAATTTTGTTCACTGTCTCAAGTCTTTAAATTCCAGATACCAACATGAACTCTCTTTTCTATACACCCCATTTTTCCTCCAAGAATGCTTTTAGCTTCATTTATCCTGATTGGGTCACTGTTGAGATGTTCACTGGAAGAAAACAGCTTTATCTAGAGATGGTCCTAGGTATTGCACCTTGCTAGGGACAGTCTGCCATGGAAAGGTTGCTATAATTAGAACACTTTCACACATGAAATTTACACTACCTTGGATCTTATCTGGACAGCCTCTTCATTATAATGTAGGAGCGCTTTCTGACCTGAATGGGTGAGGTTCACAAACACCTGGAGACACGGGTACTTGCCCTGACCTCGGCAGTCCATCCCACAGGTAAACACACGGTCCATCCAGTTGTCCACGATGTGCGCGTGAATGATAGTGCAGTTTGATTCTTCTCTCTGAGTGCTTCCATTGGGAAAAGTAAATTAATGATTTTCATCCCTAGAAAATGTAGTGCTATATTTCTAATGTGATAACTCAAGTTACCTTCTATTTCAAAGCAACATAGGACCCATCACAGAAGGCATTTAGTGATTCAGGAGCACAGAGAACCTTGCAATGGGATAAACAGCAGCAAGGTACCAAGTTCCATCTCAGTTATAACCCTCCTGGCATATTTCTCACTATAGATCAATGATTTTCCAGTTTCAGAATCACCTGATTAGGTTTGTTAGAATGAGGAACTTGTTAAAACATGGGTTCTATGATTTCCAGGGATTTGGGTTCAGTTGGTCCAAGTTGAGGCCCAGAAATCTGTGAATTTAACAGTATTTAAGGTGTTTGGGGAAACATACTTTTTAGCGATATTAGCCTAAATACTATAACCACAAAAATTCACACTCAGAAATCTTACCATCTCTTCCTGCCTCAACTCAAGATCCGCCCACTGGCTTGTTCTGGTGAAAATGTGCCTTTGGAAGGAGTCCAGTCACGGGGCTCTTAGGCAACTTAGCCATTCCATTTACCCTCTCTAAGAGGCAAGTGCAAATCATATGAGGAATCCTATTAGAAAACTTGCCATATTTTAACTTTAGTAAATTAAGGTCAAGGACTATATCCTCTGCATCTTTATGTTCCTCAAAGCAGAAAGCACAATGCCTCTCACATAAGTGTTGTACTGAACTAAATTTTACTTGGCTTCCCTGGTGGCTCAGTGGTAAAGAATCTGCCTTCCAATGCAGGAAACACGGGTTCTATCCCTGATCCAGGAAGATTACACATGCCTCGGAGCAACTAAGCCCCTGCACCACAACTACTGAGCTTGTGCTGTAGAGCCCAGGAGTCACAACTGCTGAGCCCACGTGCCATGGTTACTGAAGCCTGGGTGCCCTAGAGCCGGTGCTCCACAACAAGAGAAGTCACAGCAATGAAAAGCCCACACACCACGACTAAAGAGTAGCCCCACTTGCCACAACTAAAGAAAAGTCTGTGCAGCAACAGAGACCCAGCATAGTCCCAAATAAATAATTATTTTTAAAAATATTACTTGGAAAATATTCCTTGAGGATTGCACACGCACTACACACATAGAATGTCATAGATACAGTGAGAAGGGGTAGACAAATGTCCTGCCCCTGAAGACTTTGTGGTGGTATTCAGTTCAGTTCAGTTGCTCAGTCGTGTCCAACTCTCCGCGACCCCATGAATCACAACACGCCAGGCCTCCCTGTCCATCACCAACTCCCAGAGTTCACTCAGACTCAAGTCCACAGAGTCGGTGATGCCATCCAGCCATCTCATCCTCGGTCGTCCCCTTCTCCTCCCGCCTCCAACCCTTCCCATCATCAGAGTCTTTTCCAGTGAGTCAACTCGTCGCATGAGGTGGCCAAAGTATTGCAGTCTCAGCTTTAGCATCAGTCCTTCCAATGAACACCCAGGATCGATCCCCCTTAGAATGGACTGGTTGGATCTCCTTGCGGTACAAGGGACTCTCAAGAGTCTTCTCCAACACCACAGTTCAAAAGCATCAATTCTTCGGCTATCAGCTTTCTTCACAGTCCAACTCTCACATCCATACATGACCACGGGAAAAACCATAGCCTTGACTAGACGGACCTTTGTTGGCAAAGTAATGTCTCTGCTTTTTAATATACATACAGGTTTCTCAAGAGGCAGGTCAGGTGGTCTGTATTAACCTTGGGTATTTTCCTTGGCCCTTCTGAGCCTGAGATTTCTCATTCATAAAGTGA
This sequence comes from Moschus berezovskii, assembly GCF_049115385.1. Classification (NCBI taxonomy): domain Eukaryota; kingdom Metazoa; phylum Chordata; class Mammalia; order Artiodactyla; family Moschidae; genus Moschus; species Moschus berezovskii. Next base: position 110,175,473 of record NC_142460.1, on the reverse strand, counting down.
AAATCAAAGTAATAACGCTTCCTTCATGGACTTGCTGTAAGTTTATATAGGGGTAAAATATATGTTTGATATATAGTATATACTTAATGGTAACTTATTACATGTGTTTAATAAGGAAACTACTTAAAAAGAAGAAAACTAATATTGAGCAACTACTATGTGCCAGGTAGATATTACCAAACTCAAAAACTCAGACTAAAAAAATTTGTGTTATGTTCATGTAGAAACTCATGCTCATCTCCTTCCCTAGGATGTTAGTGTATTCAGTTCAGTTCAGTTCAGTTCAGTCGCTCAGTCGTGTCCGACTCTCCGCGACCCCATGAATCACAGCACGCCAGGCCTCCCTGTCCATCACCAACTCCCGGAGTACACTCAAACTCATGTCCACAGAGTCGGTGATGCCATCCAGCCATCTCATTCTCCGTCGTCCCCTTCTCCTCCCACCCCCAACCTTTCCCAGCATCAGAGTCTTTTCCAGTGAGTCAACTCGTCTCATGAGGTGGCCAAAGTATTGGAGTTTCAGCTTTAGCATCAGTCCCTCCAATGAACATCCAGGATTGATCTCCTTTAGAATGGACTGGTTGGATCTCCTTGCAGTATAAGGGACTCTCAAGAGTCTTCTCCAACACCACAGTTCAAAAGCATCAATTCTTCGGCGATCAGCTTTCTTCACAGTCCAACTCTCACATCCATACATGACCACGGGAAAAACCATTGCCTTGACTAGACGGACCTTGGTCGGCAAAGTAATGTCTCTGCTTTTTAATATACTATCAAGGTTGGTCATAACTTTCCTTCCAAGGAGCAAGCGTCTTTTAATTTCATGGCTGCAATCAGCATCTGCAGTGATTTTGGAGCCCAAGAAAGTATTATCTGCAGGGATATCGAATATGTGGACCCTCTATGGAAAGACTTTGGAGACTGGAGGAGGGGAGCAGCAAAGGAATATCTTTCACTTTCTCACCACCCCTTCCTCCACAGCCAGCTGCCTCGCAGCACTAAGAGAGGAACAGGGATTCTGGAGAAAGTAAAGCCAGCCTCCCCTGTCCTCCTCTGCCACTGTGCCTACACCTAGGATAAATGTTACGTCTCCTCTCTCTGTTCTCACCTGAGCAAGAAGGGCTTCAGGATGGTTACTGCAAGCATGAAGAACATTAGGACGGAAAGGCCCATCATTGCAAACCCCAGCAGCACGGCCCAGTCCTCCCCAGCACTGGATGGCGGCTTCCTGTGCAGATCTGGTGGGTCTCCATCATTGTGGTCTATGTTTCTGCTCGTCCCTGAGGCGGAAAAGGCTGACCTTTGTGGGAACAGGGAAGGAGCTATTCCAATAAGTTGGGACCCAATAAGTTCTCATAAACTGTTGGGAACAGTAGTGATTATTTTCTATGATATAGAAATGTTGAGTCACTATGTTTTACACCTGGAACTAGCATAGTGTTGTGGCTCAATTATACTTCAATTTTTAAAATTAAATACATAAACAGTATTTGTTCGTAAAAGCCTAAGTTTAAATTCTAGCACTTCCGGAAGAAAGTGTAATAGAAATCCTTTGCGACCTTGGTGTGGGCAAATATTTCTTAGATACAACACACAAGCACAATCAAGAGAACAAATCGGTAAACTGGACATCATTAAAATTTCTGCTCTTCAAAAAAAACACTGTTCAAAGAATGAAAAATAAGACCAGATTGGAAGAAAATATTGGCAAATCATTTATCTGATGAAAGTCTTGAGTCCAGAACACATAAAGAACTCTCAATAAAGCCACACAACACGATTAACAGTTTCAACAGCCACTTCAGAGAAGGTATATACATAGCAAATAAGCACATAAGATCTCGTTAGAAACTTGTACATTAAAACTACACCAACATACCACATCATCCCCACTCAGTTCAGTCGCTCAGTCATGTCCGACTCTCTGCAACCCCATGAATCACGGCATGCCAGGCCTCCTGTCCATCACCCAACTCCTGGAGTTCACTCAAACTCATGTCCATAGAGTCGGTGATGCCATCCAGCCATGTCATTCTCTGTCTTCCCCTTCTCCTCCCGCCCCCAACCTTTCCCAGCATCAGAGTCTTTTCCAGTGAGTCAACTCGTCGCATGAGGTGGCCAAAGTATTGCAGTTTTAGCTTTAGCATCAGTCCTTCCAATGAACACCCAGGACTGATCTCCTTTAGGATGGACTGGTTGGATCTCCTTGCGGTACAAGGGACTCTTAAGAGTCTTCTCCAGCACCACAGTTCAAAAATGTCAATTCTTCAGCTTTCTTCACAGTCCAACTCTCATATCCATACATGACCACTGGAAAAACCATAGCCTTGACTAGACGGATCTTGGTTGGCAAAGTAATGCCTCTGCTTTTTAATATACTATCTAAGTTGGTCATAACTTTCCTTCCAAGGAGTAAGCGTCTTTTAATTTCCTGGCTGCAATCAGCATTGGCAGTGATTTTGGAGCCCAAAAAATAAAGTCTGACACTGTTTCTACTGTTTTTCCATCTATTTCCCATGAAGTGATGGGACCAGATGCCATGATCTTTGTTTTCTGAACAACCTTTTCACTCTCCTCTTTCACTTTCATCAAGAGGCTTTTGAGTTCCTCTTCACTTTCTGCCGTAAGGCTGGTGTCATCTGCATATCTGAGGTTATTGATATTTCTCCCGGCAATCTTGATTCCAGCTTGTGCTTCTTCCAGCCCAGCGTTCCTCATGATGTACTCTGCATATAAGTTAAATAAGCAAGGTGACAATATACAACCTTGACGTACTCCTTTTCCTATTTGGAACCAGTCTGTTGTTCCATGTACAGTTCTGACTGTTGCTTCCTGACCTGCATACAGGTTTCTCAAGAGGCAGGTCAGGTGGTCTGGTATTCCCATCTCTTTCAGAATTTTCCACAGTTTATTGTGATCCACACAGTCAAAGGCTTTGGCATCATCCCCACTAGAATGGGTTAAACCAACAGACTGTATCAAGTATTGGAGATGATATAAGGAACTGGAACTCTCCTGCACTGCTGATGGGAGTATAAAACGGTATAACCACTTTGGAAAACAGCTGGTATGTCCTAAAAAAGTTAAATATATAGGGAACCATATGACCCAGGTGTTCCATTTCTAGGTATTTATTTACCAAGCAGAATGTAAGCACACAATCATACAAAGACTTGTACACAGATGTTCTTGGCACCCCGACTGTAAGAAGCCCAAAACTGAAGACAATCCAAATATATGATATCCTTTTATCAATAAGTATAAATTTTTACATTTGTATAATGGAATACTATGCAGCAACAGAACTGATAAACAAGTACTCATAATGAACCTCAAAATAATTACAGTGAGTGAAAAATGCTGAACAAATGAAAGAGGCCACATGTATAATTCCATTCCAACAAAATTTTCAGTTCAGTTCAGTTCAGTCGCTCAGTCGTGTGCGACTCTCCGCGACCCCATGAATCACAGCACGCCAGGCCTCCCTGTCCATCACCAACTCCCGGAGTTCACTCAAACTCATGTCCACAGAGTCGGAAATTTTAGAAGATGCAAACTAGTGACAGAAAGCAGATTAAGTGGTTACCTGGGGGTTGGAGGACATGCTATGGGCTTCCCCCGTGGCTCAGTGGTAAAAAATCTGCCTGCAATGCAGGAGCCACAGGAGACAAGGGTTTGATCCCTGGGTCGGGAAGATGCCCTGGAGAGGAAATGGCAACCTACTCCAGTATTCTTGCCTGGAGAATCCCATGGACAGAGGAGCCTGGTGGGCTACAGTCCATAGGTCATAAAGAGTCAGATACAACTGAAACGACTTGGCATGCAAGCAGCATAGGGGACATGGTAAAAGGCACAAGGAAACTTTCATGGTTGTAGGTGATGGGTATGTTTCTCATCTTGACTGGGTGATGGTTTCACAGTTACACACATATGTCAAAACTTACCAAGTGGTATACTTTAAATATGTGCCATTCGTGATATTTCAAACATAAAGCTTTTTTTTTTTATCTTGACAAATGTTGGAAGAAAAAAACTGGGACATTTACCAACCCATGGTGAAGGGATGATCCCCTCTGCCATTCACCTAAGGGGTGTGGGCAGACTCGATGCAACACAGTGAGATCTTACATTCAGAGCTTGGTCCATCTAAACAAGCTAAAATGACTCGTTATAATTTTTTTTTAATGTAACAAATAAGACTAAGGAATGTTGCCTGGGTAAAGTCTTTAGAGATCTGTTTAATCAATGACTAGGAAAGAATCACCTGTAAGTAGCTTTCATATGAACTTACTTATCTCTCGGGGATACTGTATATTCCCCCAGAAAATATTTCTTACATTCCTTTATGAATTCCATATGGGAAGACTGACTCTGCAGGCTCCCATTTGGAATTAACAGCATCCTGAAGGAGGATCTGACTTGCTTTTTCATGTCCAGCTGCCGGGAAGACAGCACATCCAGGGCTTTCTGGCCAGGGGCCCAGACTGCTCGGAACAGTGAGGGTCTCGCTGTGGCTTCTCCCCTTGCCCACCTCTTCTCTGTCCTCACGCAGCTCCATAAACAAGGCCCTCCATCTCTTCCCTCTCTCTGCTCTGTTCTAGCAAAGGAGGTGATAAATTCTTTCACAAGGGGGCTGTCCAGTGAACCAAGTCCAACACAAAGGTCACCAACTGGTGGCCCATGGACAGCATCCAGCCCACAGATGTGTTTTGTTTGGCTTTTCCTGTGTGTTTTTTTAACTGTGGGATTAGTTGCTAACATTTTAAAAATCATGAAATTTCTCACACAAATGCAGATTTCTACTTTTGAAAAAAAATCACAAAGGACACATCACTGCGATTGAACAGCTGGCCGAGTCGAGCAAAGACTGCCCCTGGGGACAGGGGTGTCTTCTCCAATCTGCCACAGTCCCACCACTTCCTATGGTCACTGTCACTGTTCCCTGCTCAGCAGGCATTTCTGTCCCAGAGGTATTTCCATTTTAAGAAGCTTAACGAAATCTTAAGCCAAACAAATGCAGCCATAATGGTAAAAACTCAGCTGTGTAAAAAGCTTACTAAAATTTTGAAGTGAAGCAAAAACCCTGTAGAGGGAATTGCTAGTTGTTGTCTTCTGAAAGCATATTTTATACCTTATCTTCCATCCTTCCTCCTTTCGCTCCCTAATTCCCTTTCTCCTGGCAATATCTTCAGACTTCAAGACAGTGAGATTGGGGGGGATCCCCTGGTGGTCCAGTGGTTAGGACCGTGTGCTTTCACTGCTGAGGGAGGGGGTTCAATCCATGGTTGGGGGACTGTTCCTGTAAGCCTCGTGGCTCAGCCTAAAGAAAGAGACTGTGAGTGAGGGGGGTGTGGGGCAATCCAGTTTGCTCCGGGGGTCTGCTCTGGGAGGCATTACCCTCAGGAGAGGACAACTCTGTCGTTACACTGCTTTGGGAATCAAAGTTCTGGTTTGGGATTTTTAGTCTCCTTTGATATTTTACTCACCCTCTATCTATCATCCCACCTTCAGAGACTGGGCAGTGGGGGAAAATTTAATGAAATCTGAGCCAGCATATTTTATAGTTTCTCAACAAATATGATAGTTTGATTAAGAGTTTTAGCCCTAAAGGAAGGTTTGGCTATTTTCCAGGTTCCCATTAGTAAAGAACCCACCTGCCACTGCAGGAGACACAAGAGACAACGGTTGGAATCCCCGGGTTGGGAAGATCCCCTGGAGAAGGAAATGGCAACCCACTACAGTATTACAGTCCATGGGGTCACAAAGGGTCAGATACAACTTAGTGATTAAACCACCAGGTTCCCAATACCCAGCACCCAGCATTTCCCTCGTGTTCTGAAACTGGGCTTTAGTTGCTCTATATTGTAAAATCTCCAGAGGCTTCTTGTCAGCTATCTGTGGAATCCATGCATGAAGAGGCTTATTATGAGGCCTCTCTGGCCATTTCTGACCTATTGATTTAACATACCCAATTATACCTGTGATGTACAAAACTGGCATAACCTGGGAATAAGACCTAGTAGTATAATAGACTATTCTAATATTTCTGTCCACTCTGTTTAAAGGCTTTATGAAAAGCTGAAAACCTCAAAGACACCTTGTGAAGAAATTATTTCATATATGGAGGGAAAGATAATAAACAATAATTGCTAAAAATGAATACACAGCTCTATTTTACTATTATAACAATAACAACAATCTTCTATTTCTCTAGTAAAATAAACTAGATACCACTTTAACTGTAAACAATAAAGTTGCTGGTCAAAGCTTAGAAAAAAAAGTTTGAAATATGCAAAGGACAAAAACTATGTGAAAATAAGAACCCAGAGGAGAAAGTGGACTGGAGCACAAGTTGACCTTGAGGGCATTTGCAAAACTTGGTGACCCTGAGATTCAGTCTCACAGTTTGTGGGAAGGACACAGGGACCGGAGACAATGCCCAGAGCCCATCCAGGGTATGGGAGTTAATGCTGTCAACTAGAGCTGGGATCCAAAAGACCTCACACTCAGTGCAAGGTGGAATGACAGGTACCCACCGTCCACACACAACTCCCTAGGAGACTGCCAGGAAAGAGCCTTTCTCAAACGCTGACACTGCATAGAGGAGGAAAACTACGATCTCCCCTGAGACTTCACAGCCTGAAGGAGATCCTCAAGAGAGTTTATGGCCAGAATTCCCACTACTTGGGAAATCCAGAAACCCCAAGCTGAGAATTTCATTCAGTCTTCTCTCAAGTAATTGTTGCCCTCTGGCAGCAAGCAGAAGCCAATACATAACTTCTGTGGAGGAGCTCTCCTCCAACCTGGGTCTCCAATGAATCCTACAAAGCTTCAGGGAGTATGTGCTCTCACTCCAAAGTCATAAAACACAAAATTAGGGCCTTGGAGTGAGAAAAATACACAACAGAGTCAGATTCCCCCCAAAACCTTCTGATATTGGACAATATATAAAAACATATCTACAATATGTTTTAAAAAATAAAGGAGGGGGTGGATATCAGAAAGAGCAAGACTCTAAAACATGACCAGGACAGTATTAAAAAGAACCAAGTAGAATTTCTAGAAATGAAAAAGAATTGATATAAAAATTCAATGGATAACAAGGACCTACTGTATAGCACAGAGAACTATATTCAATATCTTGTAATAACCTATAGTGGAAAAGAATCTGAAATATATATATATATACATGTTATACATATATGCGTGCGTGCTCAGGCATGTCCAACTCTTTGTGACCCCATGAGCTGTAGCCCACCAGGCTCCTCTATCCAAAGAATTTTCCAGGCAAGAATACTGGAGTGGGCTGCCATTTCCTACTCCAGGGAATCTTCCTGACCCAGGGAGTGAACCCTTGTCTCCTACGTCTCCTGTAAAGGCAGGCAGATTCTTTACCACTCTGCCACCGAGGAAGCCCATATGTGTGTGTGTGTGTGTATATACATATAACTGAATCACTTTGCTATATACCTGAAAACATTGTAAATCAATTATACTTCAATAAAAAAAAATTAGTGGATAGATTTAACAGCAATTTAGATACATCTGAAGAGATAATTAGTAAACAGTTTGATCTGCAAAATAGCTAAAGTATTTAATGGAAAATGCTGAAGAAAGGTTAAGAAGCATGGAAATTAGAAAGGGTCTAGCATAAAGTCTAGTTAGAATTCCAGAATTAAAACAAAAGAGAAAAAAGGCCAAGTAATATTTTAAAAAGACAATAATATTAAAGAAATGATGAAGGTCCAGTCCACAGATTCCAGAAGCCAAGTGGGATAAAATAAAATGAACCCCACACCCACATACATCACAGAGATTTTGCACAGAGACAAGAGAAATTCTTAAAAGCAGCCAGAGAAAAAGATTAACTTCAAAGGAATGACAATTAAGCTGAGCGCTTACTTCTCTATAAGAGCAGAAGCCAGGAATATTGCCTTTATGCTGAGAAAAAACAGAACTCTACCCAGCAAATATCTCACAAGAGTTAAGTAAGAAATAAAGGCATTTCAGACACACACAAAGCTGAGTTTGCCATCAACAGACCCACACTAAAGAAAAAGGTGAAGCATTTACTTCAGGCAGAGGGTAAACAATCCAATCTAAGAGCCGAATTAGTCAAAAAATGAGCAATTACAGGGTAAACAGGTAAGTAAAGATACTAACCTCACAAAATAGTAACAATAAAATTTCAATATTTAAATTTTTTAATTAAAATAATGATAAAGGTGATGACAATGACTGTTCACTTACTGGGCTATTCCCTTTGTCTATATTGTTTAAATAGAATGAGAGCAGCGACTTCCCTGGTGGTCCTGTGGTTAAGACTGCACTCCCAGTGCAGCGGGTACAGGTTGGATCTCTCATTGGGGAACTAGGATCCTTCAGGCAGCATGGCAAAGCCAACAAATTAATTAATTTAAAAAATAAATAGAATGAGATCATACTGGATATAGTGTGGATTTTTTTAAGCTTGTCTTTTTCACTTAACATAATAACCACTTTCCCATGTTGGCAGCAATTCTTCTAATCCTTCTGCTGGCTACATAATATTCCATCAATTGGATACACCATAATTTCCTTAACCATTTCCCTATTGTTGGATATTAAACTGTTTCCAGTTTCCCCAGGCCATAAACAGTTTTGTAATTAAGTCTGTGGTATTTATAAGTACCTTTCATCCAAGGACCTCAAAGTGCTTAAGAGTGATCTAATTTTGCTCTTCAGCCAACAAGATGAGTGAATAGAATTTTCATTCCTTTTTGCCAGCAATAATCTTCACTTCTAACCAATGTGTATACCTGGAGGGATTTTATTCACAGTCATGGCAGTACCCACCCCTTCCTGTTGCTCCCCTGCTTTCAGAACTTACTTTCCCACCTGCCCCGAACTACAACATTTGCTATGGGTGATTTCTGGCTTAGCCTGAGGCAAACTCAAAGAGCTTGAACAAGTTCATCTGGGTGTGATCCCTGAGGAAGCCAGCAGCCTCTCCCTCCAACACTGTTACTTGGGCAGAAGGTTCCTCAGAAGGATGCTGAGGTTCATCAAGGCTTGATAGTTCTGCTGACACTCATCTCACATGTGTATGTAATTTTAAGCACTGGGTATGTTAAATTAACATTTCCTTATAATTTGCATTGAAGAGATGTGAGTAATTACTTTTACCCTTCTATTTTTTTAAATTATAAATCTATATAACTTCTTTTGAAACAGCAAAGGAGGTTGAGGAAAGTCAATATCGTCTGTGAAGTTAACCATGTGGCAAGATGGGTGATCCAATTGTGCATTTCAGAAGTGGAAATGGGACACTGTATTGCTTTGGGGAGAACACAACTGCTCTTACTGCTAGTTAACTGTGTTATGAATGGGGCTTTAGAACTTGTTCCCTTGCATGTTAGTCATTTGATCTTCTGCCATACAATGATTCACTTTAACTGTCTTCTCACAAAAGCATTAGTTCATTTGTAAGAGAGAAGTGTTTTTGCCTAGGTCTGTTTCTTCTGTTTGTTCCTTCCTCCTCCAGCCCCGACCTCCATCCAAACCCCTCTCATTTTCCTGCATTCTCTCTCTCAAAGGTGCATGAGCGTATTACAGAAGATGGGAGTGAGCAATGTGATGACCATTATGATCTTTATACTGTTTCCACTTTCTCAGCTCCCAGCTCCACTCAAGCTGCTAACAAACCACCCAGGTTTCCAGATACAGTGAGCAAACATAGCTATGAAATGTACCCTTCCAGGAGTAAGCTGGCAAGCCTTAATATCTCATTCCTCAAACACCCTCAGGCATTGTTCCTCTCTCCAGGTGGGTGCCCACTCTCAGTGCCCTACTGCTCCACTCCTGCGTGCAGGCAGATGTACAGCACCTCTGCTTTGCATTCCCCTGGGGAGGAAAGAGGTCCTCAAGATAACCGGTCTCACTTTCCCCTTAGATCGTAGAGGTGGGTGGTTAATAACAGCAGCTGAAATGTTAACTGGTATAGTACAGAGTAGCACTGGCTTTTACAGGAAGGTGTGCAGAGGCAATCACTGCCTCCATCAGTGGACAAGGGATGGGGTAGAGAGAGGTGAAGTGACTTGCCCACAGTCAGACAGCCATTTAAGCGAGCTGGATTTGAACCCAGGCTGTGACGCCAAGGTCCAAGCAGTTTTCACCAATGAAACCAATGCTGAGAGTAACTTCATTCAACTGACAGACATTTGTTGAGCACCAACTGGTTGCTGGGCAGAGTTCTACTGCTGCAGAGCCAGGGAGGCTAGAGTCCTAGCCTCCAAGAACTTGCCATCTAGAGAAGCCGACAAGGAAGGACGCACCCTGTGATAGCAGTGCTGCTGGGGAAGCCTCCAGGCTCCCTCGGGAGGCATGACAAGTGGACACCCTCTGAGGATAAAGACCAGACTCAACCCCCGAACTCCTTGAGGCCGCTCTTCTTCTAACCAGTTGTTCAGCGAGATGCCCAGAAAGGCGGAGAGATTCTGGGGGTGACTTACCTCCCCTGGCATCCCCGGCCGCCCTGGAGTGTAATTTGAACAGGGATGCTGAACAGCTGCATGAGACCAGGGGGCTAGGCAAAATGGACTCCTTTCACCAGACTCACAGCCTCTGAGGGCACCAGAAGGGTGAAGTTTAAACATCAGCGGAAATGGGGTCCCAGGGGAGGTCCTCAGGCACATCTGTGCCCCCAGAGTTACCACCTGGGGGGTGTGCCACGCCCGCTCCCCTGGAGAGTGGGGATGTTAGGACAGGCATGCCCAGGCGGCTCTGCAGACTCCTGGCACGGCGGAGCCTTCTGTCCAAAAGGCACCGGATCGACCCTCCCTGGCTTCTGCGGCCAGGCTTGCTCCCCAAGCTCGTCCAGAGCCGCCGCCTTAGCACCTGGGCTCGGCTTCAGCTGTCATGCATCGCCATAGAGACCGAAACGCTTGTGGAAAGTTCTGAGGCCCAAGGGACCCTATGTAATTGGTGAAGGGCATATCAGTTCAAGGTTTATAAAAAGAGGAAATGTTTTGCCCTGTCCACATTTCCTTTTTTCCTTTCAAGTTTTTCCGTTAGAATATACATTGAAAGTGTTTGTTGCTCAGTCGTGTCAGACTCTGCGACTGTACTGTCCATGGGATTCTCCAGGCAAGAATACTGGAGCAGGTTGTCATTTCCTTCTCCAGGGGATCTTCCCTACCCAGGGATCAAACCTGGGTCTCCTGCATTGCAGGCAGATTATTTTACGGTCTGAGCTTGTGTATGGGTGTGTGTGTGTAGAATATACATTAAAAGATAGCTAATGGGAAACTGCTATATAATCCAGGGGAGCTCAATCCAGTGTTCTGTGACAACCTAGAGGGGTTGATGATGGGTGCTGGGAGGGAGGTTTAAGGGGGAGGGGACATGTGTATACTCATGGCTGATCCACATTCTTGTACAGCAGAAACCAATACAACATTGTAAAGCAATTATCCTCCAAAATTAAAAATAAATTTTAAAAAATTTCTGTTAAGAGTGCAAGTTTAGAGGTTGGATTTTTCTTGTTAATGGTATTTTCTGATTAAGAGAATTCACTTCTAGACCATATGTGATTTAACAAATTTTTAAAACTCCAAGGGTCATAAAATAACTCACCATTAAAACTACATCAGTTTTTTTTTTAAAAAAACTAAACTGTATCAAACCTCTTTCCCAGCTGGAACCATGAAGGGTGCCAGAAGAGAAGAAAAAGTAGGTTCTTGCTGTGCCAAAACCCTTAAGAAAAAGTGAAAGAATTTTACAGAGTTTAAGATCAGGTGCCCGAGGAAGAAGCTTGCCCACAAGAAGCTTCAAAAGGCAAGGAGGAAATTTATCTATGAAAAAGCCAAGCACTATCACCAGGAATACAGGCAGATGTACAGAACTGAAATTCAAACGACTATGATGGCACAAAAAGTCGTCAATCTATGTACTGCAGAACCCAAATTGGCATTTGTCATCACGAGCACAGGTATCAATGGTGTGAGCACAAAGGTTTGAAAAGTGTTGCAGCTTCTTCCCCTCTCACAGATCTTCAATGGCACCTTTGTGAAGCTCACCAAGACTTCAGTTAACATGCTGAGAACTGTGGAACCATACATTGTTTGGGGGTACCCAAATCTAAAGTCCGTAAATGAACTGATCTGCAAGCGTGGCTATGGCAAAATCAACAAGAAACAAATTGCCCTGCCACATTGATTGCTCGATCTCTTGGTAAATATGGCATCTTCTGCAAGGAGGATCTGATTCATGAGATCATTGACTGTTGGAAAATGTTTCAAAGAAGGAAACAACTTCCTGTGGCCCTTCAAACTGTCTTCTCCACAAGGTAGAATGAAGAAAAAGGCCACCCATTTTGTAGAAAGTGGAAACGCCGGCAACAGGGAAGACCAGATCAGCAGGCTGATCACAAGGATGAACTAAGGTATCTACCATGATTACTTTTGTAATTTGCTCAGTTAAACACTGTGCTCAGTCACTCGGTTGTGTACTCTGCTTCTTTGCAACCCCATGGACTATAGCCCACCAGGCTCCTCTGTCCATGGGATTTTCCAGGAAAGAATACTGGAGTGGGTTGCCATTTCCTCCTCCAGGGAATCTTCCTGACCCAGGTATTGAACCCACATCTTCCAGGTTTCCTGCTTTGTAGGCAGATTCTTTACAGCTGAGCCACCAGGGAGCCCCTAATAAACAATGACTGCTTTCAAGTTGGAAAAAGAAAACACTGTATCAAATGATATTCTATCTTTCTTTGATAACTAAAAGACATATGGGGGATCTTTCAATACCACAAAATCATGAACATAAATTACTATTACATTGCAGCTCACCGAAATGATGATGACAGAATGCCAAGTAAACTACTTTTGCTGAATTTTTTTAAGTAAAGGTAATATTATCTTGAGGTTTCCCTTGTAGCTCAGTTGGTAAAGAATCTGCCTGCAATGCAGGAGACCTGGGCTAGATTCCTGGGTCAGGAAGATCTCCTAGAGAAGGAAATGGCAACCCACTCCAGTATTCTTGCCTGGAGAATTCCATGGACAGAGGAGCCTGGTAGGCCACAGTCCATGGGGTTGCAAGAGTCAGACATGACTTAGCAACTAAACCACCACCAATATTATCTTAACATTTTCCAAAACGTTGGTGTTGGCAAGAAGGCAAGCATAATCTCATCTATAAACATCATGTATATATAGCCATATTAACTATTACCTGCAACTGTACTAATATCACTTAATGAAAAATATATATACTTCTGATTTGTATTAATTTTCTACTAGAGTTATAGACTACTTCCTTTGTAAATTATTTGTTTTTAATAAACTGATACAATTTGGAATAAAAACTGGTAGCACCTAGATTTTTTTCCCATCTACCTCCTGCTTGTAACAGCCTTATAAATATAAGAACTTTCTTTTTCAGATTAGATGTGCTAATAAATTTCCCTGCAATTTAGTATGTAACTCTCTTTGAAGAAGTGTGATTTGCTATTTTTATGCATTTGAATCAACTTCAGAAATATGGTACTTTTTGAGCCTTTGAGACCTCCTATTTGAATTTGCGTCTGCCTGGGGCTTCCCATTTTATGATTCTAGTTCCACCCAAGTGAAAATATTCATGTAGAATCTTTTAATAAAATCATCTTAAGAAGTTGTGAAAAGAGAAAGTGAGTTAATTTAAATTACTTTCAGTTCCAATTCAAAAGTTCTGATAGATCCAGGCAGATTTATTTTGGGCTCTGGACAAGTCTGGGTCTGGTATGTCTTAGAAATAGCTGGCACAACTGGCCATCTGAGATTGACCTCAGACCTAGCCTGTGCTCAGTTTTTTTCTTCCTTTTTACATAGGGTCATGATGGTGAGTGGAAAGAAGTAATTTAACCTGTTACCTGATTGGCTTCTCTGTCCACCAGTACCCTTCCACCCTTACAGCAAGTGCCCATTAACACACTCCACCCAAGAAGAACCTAGAGTGATTGGTATGAATTGCCATCCCAATGCATCCATTCAGGAACACACAAGCTAAGCCACAAGAAGTGCGGTGGTGAGAGAGGCCAGGCACACGGACCTTCGCTGGACATCAGAATCTCTAGTCCCCACCCTTAGTCCCTGAGACCCTCCCTTAGTCCCTGGTCCCCACTCTTGGTCTCTGAGACCCTCCCTGAGTCCCTGGTCCCACACTTGGTCCCTGAGACCCTCTCTGAGTCCCTAGGACTCATGTTTCCCAAATAGATGGGGAAACAATGGTAACAGTGACAGACTATTTTGAGGGGCTCCAAAATCACTGCATATAGTGACTGCAGCCATGAAATTAAAAGATGCTTGCCCCTTGGAAGGAAAGTTATGACCAATCTAGACAGCTTATTAAAAAGCAGAGACATTACTTTGCCAACAAAGGTCCATCTAGTCAAAGCTATGGCTTTTCCAGTAGTCAGGTATGGATGTGAGATTTGTACTATAAAGAAAGCTGAGCACCGAAGAATTGACCATTTTGAACTGTGGTGTTGGAGAAGAATCTTGAGAGTCCCTAAACTGAAAGGAGATCCAACCAGTCCATCCTAAAGGAAATCAGTCCTGAATATTCATTGGAAGGACTGATGCTGAAGCTGAAACTCCAATCCTTTGGCCACCTGATGCAAAGAACTGACTCACTGGAAAAGACCCTGGTACTGGGAAAGATTGAAGGCGGGAGGAGAAGGGGAGGACAGAGGATGAGATGGTTGGATGGCATCACCCACTCAATGGACACGATTTTGAGTAAACTCTGGGAAATGGTGATGGATGGGAGGCCTGGCGTGCTGCAGTCCATGGGGTCACATGACTCAGTGACTGAACTGACTGACTGAGTCTCTGGTCCCCACCCTTGGTCCCTGAGACCCTCCCTGAGTCCCTGATCCCACTCTTGGTCCCTGAGACCGTCCCTGAGTCCCTAGCTCACTCTTTCAGAGTAGCTGGGAATCACTTCCTACTCCACAAAAACCATGAGTCAACCATCAAGCCCACCATTTGGGCCCCCTCCCTCTCTGGACCAGAGGCTCCCCCCCAAGTTTTGTAACTTCAAATAACCTTTTATACATTCCCTACCCTGGTTTTCTTTAGTAAAAAAATAAATAAAATTCCGTGTGAGTGGTATGAGTAAGATGAAACTTAATTAGTGCCCATAAACTGCAGTGAAATCTGAAGATGAAAGGGGATCTTATTGCAAAATGCTGGCATCATGGATTCCTGGCTCCACAGTCATTTTCTTTTTCCTTGAACAGATGCTTTACTCAAGGGGAAAAAAAGAACCATCTCTCCCTTTCACTAGGCTGGAGAAACCACTTCCTCGTTCATTTTCATATTCTCTCAATTACACACTACCTACTATATAGCTAAAAATTCTTTGGTAGCTGAAATTCTCCATGTTCAAGAGAACTATATTTGTCTTCAAATTTAGAGATGTACAAATCTCAACAACCTAAAAACTATACAACAGCTTCTGTTTTTGTGAGTCTCTGTGTATTTGTCAGAGATTAAATAAACCCCAAACGGAATAATTATCCTGGTATGCATAGTTTTTGCTGGTGCAAGCAGCAATTTAAACTGTCAAAACTAAGGTAATAACTGACCTTATATTCTCTTTGTAAGAAAAACAAACAATAAGGGAGTATGATCTATGCTACACATTTACAGAGTCTCAGATGGGATCTTTCTTTTCCTTCATCATAATGACTAACTCCAGACATCTTTGCTAATCAAATGGAAACTAACCTTATGATCTAGGCTTGTGTCAGAGAAATCAGTGTTGCCTCTCTACAGGCGTTCTTCCTGCTCCGATGACTAATGACTGACACTCACTGAGTAGTTACTATGAGCCAGGAACAGTTGTAAGACTTTACATGCATTAATTCATTTCTTGGGCATTTTTAAGAGCAGACAGCTACAGTGAGTTACTCAACCTCACAAGAGCCACAGAACTGGGCCAACCTGGCATAGAAAAAGCTCATTGTATAATTGAAATGGAAACTAACAAACAATAGCTGAAATTGTTAGTTCAAGAGCCCTTGATTTATGGTCTTGTTTGAAATCCACTGTGACCAAGTCTTCACCAGGTGGCACTGGGGACAGACATATTTTATAATAATGTAAGTCAAGGTCACTGATCACTATGTGAGTGGTACTTGATTTCAAAGGTGACCTAATGTTCCCAGGCCCCATCTTTAGAGATTCTGATCAAATCATTGAGGTGCAGGACCCAGGAACCTGCATTTTTAAAAGCTCCTCATGTGATCCTAATACAGGTGGTCCTACAATTCATGCACTAGAAAACCCTAGGTCATGGGTTATGGGTTTAATAGGTCTTGGAGGCCTGGTCTTGGGATCCTAAACATTGCTTCTCGTCCAGATCACAAGACCTCCCTGAAACTCAGCTTATTCCTCGGTGCAATGCAGGGGTTGGAGCAGAAATTTATTTTCGAACTTTCAGTTCAGTTTAGTCACTCAGTCGTGTCTGACTCTTTGCGACCCCGTGAACTGCAGCACGCCAGACCTCCCTATCCATCACCAACTCCCGGAGCCTACCCAAACTCACATCCATTGAGTCAGTGATGCCATCCAACCATCTCATCCTCTGTCGTCCCCTTCTCCTCCTGCCCTCAATCTTTCCCAGCATCAGGGTCTTTTCCAATGAGTCAGCTCTTCGCATCAGGTGGCCAAAGTATTGGAGCTTCAGCCTCAACATCAGTCCTTCCAGTGAACACCCAGGACTGATCTCCTTTAGGAGGGACTGGTTGGATCTCCTTGCTGTCCAAGGGACTATCAAGAGTCTTCTCCAGCACCACAGTTCAAAAGCATCAATTCTTTGGCGCTCAGCTTTCTTTATAGTCCAACTCTCACATCCATACATGACTACTGGAAAAACCATAGCCTTGACTAGATGGACCTTTGTTGGCAAAGTAATGTCTCTGCTTTTTAATATGCTGTCTAGGCTGGTCATAACTTTCCTTCTAAGGAGCAAGTGTCTTTTACTTTCATGGCTGCAATCAGCATCTGCAGTGATTTTGGAGCTCAAAAAAATAAAGTCTGTCACTGTTTCCCCTGTTTCCCCATCTATTTTCCATGAAGTGATGGGACCAGATGCCATGATCTTAGATTTCTGAATATTGAGCTTTAAGCCAAGTTTTTCACTCTCCTCTTTCACTTTCATCAAGAGACTCTTTAGTTCTTCTTTACTTTCTGCCATAAGGGTGGTGTCATATGCATATCTGAGGTTATTGATATTTCTCCCGGCAATCTTGATTCCAGCTTGTGCTTCCTCCAGCCCAGCATTTCTCATGATGTACTCTGCATATAAGTTAAATAAGCAGGGTGACAATATACAACCTTGACGTACTCCTTTTCCTATTTGGAACCAGTCTGTTGCTCCATGTCTGGTTCTAACTGTTGCTTCCTGACCTGCATACAGGTTTCTCAAGAGGCAGGTCAGGTGGTCTGGTATGCCCATCTCTTTCCATCTTTAAGATCCAATAAAAATATGAAGCTTCTCTAGTGGCTCAAGTAAAGAATCCACCTGCAATGCAGGAGACAGCCTGCAATGTAGAAGACCCAAGTTTAATCCCTGGGTCAGGAAGATCCCCTGGAATAGGAAATGGCAACCCATTCAAATATTCTTGCCTGGAAAATCCCATGGGCAGAGGAGCCTGGTGGGCTATAGTCCATGAGGTCGCAAGAATTGGACACAACGTAACCACCACAACAAAGTACATGCAACCATAAGTTAGTTTGCAAGAACAAGTCATTTCCCCTCCTGGAGTTACAATAATGTGAGAACAACCCCACCTCAGCTGCTGAGTGACAGCTAGAAAGAAAAAGAACCCAACCATCAGCCCTCACCCCACTTCACTTCACTTCAGTTCAGTCACTCAGTCGTGTCCAACTCTCTGCAACCCCATGGACCGCAGCACTCCAGTCTTCCCTGTCCATCACCAATTCCTGGAGCTTGCTCAGACTCACGTCCATCGAGTCAGTGATGCTATCCAACCATTTCTCTTAGACAACTTACAACAGCTGAGGCACTCTGAGCAGCCCCGTACTGCAGCATTGTGCTCAGTGGCTTGGGAACATCATTTCCCTCGGTCACACCACACAAGGAGGGAGGCAGGCACTCATTCTGCAGATGAGGACACAGAGACCCAATCACAAAGCCACAGCAGGGAAGGGTGAGTCCAAGACTCCAGAAGGGATCAAATGCAAAGCCTAGCTTTTCCTGACAGTAAGTCTACTTTCAAATTCAGTGGCTTAGGATGTGGGTCTTACTCTCAAGGTCTGCCCAGGAATGTTGGCGGCCAGGTCTTCAGAGACAGGATATTCACAAGTTTTGATAGTGTCAACTACAAACTGGCACTTACCAAGAGCATTGCCAACGAATGAACAACAAAGGCATTTGCCATCTGCCTCTACGGAGATTCACTGAGGCCTGGTGGCTCAGAGGGTAAAGCGCCTGCCTGAAACGCAGGAGATCCGGGTTCAATCCCCGGGTCAGGAAGATCCCCTGGAGATGGAAGTGGCAGCCCACTCCAGTACTCTTGCCTGGAAAATCCCATGGACGGAAGAGCCTGGTAGGCTACAGTCCATGGGGTCTCAAAGAGTCAGGACAGGACTGAGCAACTTCACTTTCACTTCACTTTCTACAGAGATTAAACCCAATGCTACTATAGCTGTTGACCTTCAACAACCCCTGAGGGAGTTCAGGGTGGAGTGAGGCACTCTGTGCTTCAGGGAATCTGGTGGGACAGGTCTTTAGATAGTTGGATGTTTTTAGATCTTTAGATAGTTGGATGTTTTTAGATCTTTAGATAGTTGGATGTTTTAGTGCTGCACTCAAGATGCCAGCAAATTTGGAAAACTCAGAAGTAGCCACAGGATTGGAAAAGGTCAGTTTTCATTCCAATCCCAAAGAAAGGCAATGCCAAAGAACGCTCAGACTACCATACAATTGCCCTCATCTCACACGCTAGTAAAGTAATGCTCAAAATTCTCCAAGCCAGGCTTGAACAATATGTGAACTTCTAGATGTTCAAGCTGGATTTGGAAAAAGCAGAGGAACCAGAGATCAAATTGCAACATCTGTTGGATCATTGAAAAAGCAAGAGAGTTCCAGAAAAGCATCTATTTCTGCTTTAGTGACTATGCCAAAGCCTTTGACTATGTGGATCACAATGAATTGTGGAAAATTCTTCAAAAGTTGGGAATACCAGACCACCTGACCTGCCTCTTGAGAAATCTGTATGCAGGTCAGGAAGAAATGGTTAGAACCAGACATGGAACAACAGACTGGTTCCAAATAGGGAAAGGAATACGTCAAGGCTGTATATTGTCACCCTGCTTATTTAACTTACATGCAGAGTACATCATGAGGAACGCTGGGCTGGAAGAAGCACAAGCTGGAATCAAGATTGCTGGGAGAAATATCAATAACCTCAGATATGCAGATTACACCACCCTTATGGTAGAAAGTGAAGAAGAACTAAAGAGCCTCTTGAGGAAAGTGAAAGAGGAGAGTGAAAGACTTGGCTTGAAGCTCAACAATCAGAAAAGTAAGATCATGGCATCCAGTCCCATCACTTCATGGCAAATAGATGGAGAAACAGGGGAAACAGTGACAGACTTTACTTTGGGGGGCTCCAAAATCACTGCAGATAGTGACTGCAGCCATGAAATTAAAAGATGCTTGCCCCTTGGAAGGAAAGTTATGACCAATCTAGACAGCTTATTAAAAGGCAGAGATGTTATTTTGCCAACAAAGGTCCGTCTAGTCAAAGGTATGGCTTTTCCAGTAGTCAGGTATGGATGTGAGATTTGTACTATAAAGAAAGCTGAGCACTGAAGAATTGACCATTTTGAACTGTGATGTTGGAGAAGACTCTTGAGAGTCCCTAAACTGAAAGGAGATCCAACCAGTCCATCCTAAAGGAAATCAGTCCTGAATATTCATTGGAAGGACTGATGCAGAAGCTGAAACTCCAATCCTTTGGCCACCTGATGCAAAGAACTGACTCATAGGAAAAGACCCTGGTACTGGGAAAGATTGAAGGTGGGAGGAGAAGGGGAGGACAGAGGATGAAATGGTTGGATGGCATCACCGACTCAATGGACACGAGTTTGAGTAAACTCTGGGAAATGGTGATGGATGGGAGGCCTGGCGTGCTGCAGTACATGGGGTCACAAAGAGATGTATACAACTGAGCGACTGAACTGATGTTTTTAGGAACAGATTTTATGACCTCAATCCTTGCATCTTCTCATATCTAGAGAAGCACTAAATCCTTCATGGTGACATCAGATTCTCATGACTAACAGAAACCTTTGTAAAATGAGTGCTTCATGGCACTGAAGTCCCCCCTCATCAAATCCTTATATATTGACTTTCCCCCACTGCCACTTTGCAGCAGTCTCTCAGAGCTATCTGAGATGCTGCCTCCTGGGCTGCAGTCCTCATTTTGCCCCAAATAAAAGTTAACTCACAACTCTTAAGTTGTACATCTTTTTTTAGTTGACTATAGGACTGGGTATCTTATTTTTAGATAAATTCTTGCTTCTGATTTGACCAAGTCCTCATTTCTTGTCAAGTGACATGAGGTCATTAATTCTAATGCTTCCTTTAAAATGATAGAATAGGGATTTCTCTGGTACAGGAATCCGCTTGCGAATGCAGGGGACACGGGTTCGATCCTTGGTCCAGGAAGGTGGAGCAACTGAGCCCACACTCTGCAACTACTGAAGCCTGCAGGCCCTGGAGTCCATGCTCTACAAGTGAAGTTACATGCTCACAATGAGAAGCCCACGCGCCATGACTGGAGAGTAATTCCCGCTCACTGCAACTAGAGAAAGCCCACACGAAGCAACAAAAACCCAGCATGGCCAAAAATTAATTAAAATACGGCAATGTAGATGCTTCATTTTAAAATAAAATACAATGACAGAATAACTCTGTGAATAAGAACTCAAATAATCATAATCCTCAACTAACTAAAAGATGTTTGTTTTGTTTCATTTTCTGTTTCTCTCTCTTCTCTGAGAAGATGACAGAATATAGAGAAATAAACTTAGACACTTAATTCTTTTTAATAAAATTCCACGAGAGTTCCTGGGTTAGCAGAGATTCAGATTAACTCTCATTGTCCTGGAAATTTGTAGCTAGTGGGCTCCTGATCCCACTGCAGACACTTTTAATGTTAGTTCCTCCTGAGCTCAAAAATTTAGCTCCATGAGGGTCTGAATCTGTATGCTTTATTCACTACTGGACCGCCAGCTCTTAGAACAGTGCCTAGCACAGCCACTCAGTAAATAGTTCCTGAATGATTGAACAAGCTGGAGACTACCTCAGAAATTATTCTGTGTATAGCATTAAAGCAACCACCAACCAGTTGGGACAGGCTTGAAAGATTAAAACATTTGGCTATCCCTGTCTGGATCTCCATTTATATCTACAGCCTCTCCACGGTGTGACTTAAAGTTCAAAATGATGGTTGCAAGGATCGGCAAGATTCTTAGTCATTCTATCCAACAAGCATTTAATAGTGTAGTATATTAATTAATTAGTGGAGAGTTCAGTTACAGTCACACAATACACAGCAGCGGTTCTCAAAGGGAACGGTGCCACCCCCTGGTGGACATTGTGGAAACCTCTGGGGTGTTTTCTCGGTTGTCAACCAGGATTTGAGTGGACAGCCAGATGTGGCAGAATCCTGCAGCTTGCAGAAAAAGTCCTACACGAGAAAGAGTTGCCTAGAGTGCCATGGAACTTTCCACATTCCCGCTAGACATTTATGTAGGTGAAAAGTCTGTCAATAATGATCTGAGCTAAAACCAAATGCCATTTTACATATGAACACAAAATATCTTATCTTTGAGTGGCTTTTGCACTTTTTCACTCTTCACTGAATTTTCCAAAGTGCATCTGCTGAGAAAATTGATGGACATGTGTATTTCTTTTGTTCAGAACTTTATTAAAAGTTCTTTGCCATTTTGGAAACTTGCATCACCATCACAAAGCTGTGCATGGTATTTGAGTTACCAATATAATAAAACCCAAATCAGCCTATGTTTTCAGCGGTCACATCCATGGTGACTATCCATATAAATGTCAGGGTGCGTACTTCATTGTACCACTGATGTGGCCACGCCCAAGGATTCGAATGGAGAATTACATACTTAGCAGGAACTTACTCAACTTCAATTTCTCCTGTATGATACAGTTTGGGCATGATTTTTTTTAAAACATATGTAGGTAAGCTATATTATGTATGAATCTCATTTCAGAATAGTGAAGTATTTGCTAGGAAGGGGACACTGGGTCTGAAAGGACTGAACACTACTGTTCTTGTTAAGAAAGTGGACAATTATGTTTCAGGAATATTTTTGAAGCTTGACTCACATGTTCTTTTCCAGGCTCTTTGATATAGCGTGCCAGCATCTTTCTTGGGCCAAATGGGACATGTCTCCTCAAGTAGATTCACAGTCTCATATCAATTAGCTCATTTGGGAAAACAAGTAGGTGTTAACACACTCCTGCAAAGAGAAATCTACACAATTCCTGCACTGGAAACATCCAGCCTTCTCTGAGTTTCTAAGTTCACACACCATGCAGAAGCAGAGGTGAACTGTGCTCTTCTTCCCTACTCTTCCCCACCCCCACTGCCCTCAGTGTGATGACCATCCTGGTCTGGTACCTGCCACCCAGTAGCCTCAAAATAAAAGGTCTGAATAAATAAATGACCCTCAAAGGTATCTGTACCAGAGGTAACACAGCAAAAAGGAGTTGAAGCAGGGAGGTGATACAGAAGGGAGGCTGCCTGTATTTATATCCAGATATGATGACAGCCCCCAATTTATTGTAACCAGAAACATGGCTTTTGTGCATCAAATTCTTACCTTGCCTCTTTCTTTGCAGAAAAGAGAAGTGTTCTTACCTATGTCTCCTTCAGTTTCCCTCCTCCCACCAGATATCTCTACTGCCATGTCACCCCTACACCCACCCAGCCTCTCCTTCCTTCCCTTCCCCAAAAGGAAAGGGGTCCCCCTCCTTTCCAAGAAACACTTTCAGCTGGTACTTTTGCTGCCTTTCCCTTCGATCTTCTCCAGGATCTTGAGGTACCTTCGTTTTTATAATTTAGCATTTTGCTCTGTCAACCAAAATGTCTGCATCAACCCTATCTGCTCACATTGCATGAGGCACCACGTTCACCACGTTTGATGCTTCTGAGCTGCGGTGCTGAAGAAGATTCTTGAAAGTCCCTTGGGCTGCAAGGAGATCAAACCAGTCAATCCTGAAGGAAATCTGTCCTGAATATTCATTGGAAGGACTGATGCTAAAGCTGAAGCTCCAATACTCTGACCACCTGATGTGAAGAATTGACTTACTGGAGAAGACCCTGATTCTGGGAAAGATTGAAGGCGGGAGGAGAAGGGGACAACAGAAGATTAGATTATTGGATGGCATCACCGACTCTATAGATATGAGTTTGAGCAAGCTCTGGGAGTTGGTGACGGACAGGGAAGCCTGGCGTGCTGCAGTCCATGGGGTCGCAAAGAGTCGGACACAACGGAGCAACTGAACGACAACAACCATGTTCATTGCTGTGTGCATGTGCACATGTGTGTGTGCGAGTAAAACCTTCACTTACTGTTTCATTTGATTTTCCCATCGCCCTCTAAGCTAATATCACTCTTGCCTTACAGTAAGGAATCCAGGACTCAGAACCTTTCCCAAGTGTCACAGCCAGTCAGCCAGTGAGTAGACAGGTCAGGGTTCCCCCCAGAAAACCCTCCACTCTCTGTTTCTCTGTCTCATTAATCCCTCGTGGTCTGACTTCTCTGCGTCATCACCAGAAAGTTGCCTTTTTAAAGACTGCTGCTGCTGCTGCTGCTGCTAAGTCGCTTCAGTCATGTCCGACTCTGTGCGACCCCACAGACGGCAGCCCGCCAGGCTCCTCCGTCCCTGGGATTCTCCAGGCAAGAATACTAATAACCTCCTAATGCCCAAATCAATCCTGGAACATCTTATTTAAAATAGAAAGTCTTAATTACTTTTTTCACACTATTTTGCTTTTAATTCACTATTTAACCCTACCAGTGGTTCTGAGTCCTGGCTACATCTGGACTCTCTACAGAGATTTCTTTAATTTCCACACTTATTTTGTAATAGGTAATACATAACCATGGTCCACTATGTTACAGTGGAGAATCTTCCTCCTCTCTCTGTCACACAGTCACCCAGGACCTGACCCCAGATGTAACCAACAGCACCAGTTTTCTAGGTAACCAGGAGCGTTTAAAAGCTACAGACTGTTCTCCAGGAAACTCAGATGGAATGGGTCAGTATTTGGGAAAGCAAAGGTAAGTTTTATGCACTGGCAAGTTTGAAGATTCTTTCTAAAACTTCTGAACATTTTTGAGTTGCTGGGATCACAAAGTTCATGTCTTCTGCCATTTGGAAAGTTGAACTTAACCATATCTCCCTATGGCTAGGAACCCTTCAATGGCTCCCCAGCCAAACTTGCCATAGAATTGAATGAGTGATCTGTGAGGGGAGAAAAAAGAAAAAAAAAAAAGGTTCCATGCTCAAATCCATTTGAAAAATGCTCTGTGACTATGTCCAACATCAGGAAATGCAAAAACACCCAGCACATTGCCCTAATTAGCTTTGTGAAAACATAATAATGACTGTGAAGCCCTCAGCCCAGTGTCTGCCTAATAGCATGGGCTGAAAGAATGTTAATTCTTGTCCTTATTAACCTCTTAGCTTATATCCTATAACATGAACTCCTTTCTGGGTTGTGGCTCACTTGTACAGACTTAAATCATTTGCAGGGCTTTCCTCCTGTCTCAGTGGTAAAGAATCCACCTGTCAATGCAGAAGACACAGGTTCAATCCCTGATCCAGGAAGATCCCATATGCCATGGAACAACTAAGCCTGTGTACCACAACTATCGCGCCTGTGCACTAGAGCCCAGCAGCTGCAACGACTGAGCTCACACGCCACAGCTACTGAAGCCCAGATGCCTGCAGCCTGTGCTGTGCAACAAAAGGAGCCACAACGATGAGAAGCCCATTCACCACAACTAGAGAGTGGTCCCTGCTCACTGCAACTAGACAAAGGCTTGCACAGCAACAAAGACCCAGCACAGTTGAAAATAAATAAATTAAAAAGGAAAAGAAATCATCTGCAGCCATTTGCTTAATTCCTGTCTTCCTTATTGGCCTACAAGCCCCAAGCATGGGACAAAATGTATTGTTCCCTTCTGTCCCTGCAGCTGTCACAAAACGGTGCACAGCACCTGAGCAAAACAGGGACCAACTGAACAGTGTTAGTGCTGTCCTTTCACATCAGTGTCCCGCAAGTTAATCAGGAAACCCTTTTACCATACAAGAACAATTATCATCACACAGAACAATTATTTCCTCAAATATGTTTTGAAAAACATTGGTCTATAGGTTAAAACTCAAGTGCCTTATGGGATCCAGAGATGGCTCTGGTCTGGTCTCATGCCACTCCCGGTCCACGCTTTCCTGTCTTTTGTTCTTGCTGTTCCCTCCCTGTTCCCCATCCTTTATCTGACCTGTTTGTATTCATCCTCCAAGACTTCATGATACCAAGGCCCTCACCAAATCAGACTGAAAGCATCTGCCCTCGTGTCTTGCATCACCCTTTAGACTATCAGGTCCTCAAAGACAAGGACACGTCATACTCGTCCTTGTCCTCAAGTCCTGGCACAATGCCTGCAATGTACTACACAACTTATAAATGGTTGGTGAATAAAGAACTGATTTTCTTTCACAATGAAAATTTTCATCTTAGGGACGACATACATAAAATTACAAAATGAATTATGGTTTTGAGTTTCAATCTGTGATAACATAGTGGGCCAAGGGATGTACAAAATAAACTCATCAATGAGTTGAAAGTGGAAAGAAGGAGCCTGAGCTAACCCTCATGCTGTACGTCATTAATCTATCATGGGCAGGATGACATAGGTGCCCTCTCTAGTACAGACGATTTTATGATTAATGCTGCTGGACTCACAAGAGCTACTGACTATAACTCAGGTTAGATGAAAATAGAGTTGGTCAAGAACTGAGAATGTCACAACCAGGACACAACACTGAACTTCTGTTCTAGGCTAATGAATAGGAGCATGTGATTGGAGGATGGTCTGAATAGACTTGACACAATAATGATGAAATGAGCTCTTTCACACATGACTGGCCAAAGTTTCAAAGACTTCTTCAGTGACACGGTTTTGGGATAAACAGTCCTGTATTAGTTGATTTTATTGCATCACTAATCCTGACTTATCTCTTGCATACCAGATTTGTACATACAGTTTATTAACACACTCACCAACTTGTATAATCCTCCAGAATTCTTGCTGGCCAAGAGCTCACAGTCTAATTGGGAAGTAAGACAGGTCAGCGAACAAGTATATGATGCTGTGCAACATGTGCATTATTAAAGGTTGAGAAGAGGTGTTCCAAGAGCAAGGGAGAAGGGGTTCAGCTCTGGGGGTCAGGGCAAGGTAAGGTTTTTGAGAGGGCAATTCCAAGTTGGAACTAGGAGTTTGCTTGACAGATCAGGTGGACGGTTCCAGCAAAGGGAGTTGGAAGGCTCCAAGTGGACAGCCTCCAATTCAGCTTGCACAAAAATCCATTGCATCTTCTCCCCCGGCATAGACCAGGCATAATGGGGGCTCAGCAATCAAGAATCATTCATAAGTAGCTCAATGAGCACCTTCTGTGTTGAAGGACCTGTTCCATGCCTTCCAATAAAACAGTGTGCTTAACAGGGGCGGTCCCTGCCTTCCAGGAGCTTTCATTCTAATGAGGAAACAGATAAGGAGCAATGACCCAAATAAAAAAATTACAAATCTATAGCGTGA
Source organism: Moschus berezovskii (assembly GCF_049115385.1). NCBI lineage: Eukaryota > Metazoa > Chordata > Mammalia > Artiodactyla > Moschidae > Moschus > Moschus berezovskii. The sequence goes on along the minus strand of NC_142460.1, from coordinate 110,148,561 downwards.
TAAGGAACAAAAAATGGGGTGAGAATCTAGAAAGACATGGGAAGAGGTCAGGCAACACTGAATAGAAATGTGACATTTAAGCTCAATCTGAATGGCAAGAAAATGCTGACCAGGCTGGGGCACAGAGGGCTGCCAGAGATGGGCAGAGAAAAGGCTGAGGTGGGAAGAGTCTGATCAGCAAAAAAACAAGAATAGACCCAATAACTATGGCAGGGACACCCATGTGGGGGAGTGCCATCTAAGACTCTAGGAAGAGGTAAGCCCCCCAGGCAGGTAGATAGTCAGGCAGAGGAATGCCCTGGACATCCAGGCTGTGGCCGATATTTAGGAGCCAGCTGACTCACATCATCACTGAGGGCCCTTTGTCGACGTGAGGTATGGCTCTAATCAACACACCAGCAAGTCAGACAGAAAGAGACTGCAAGAGTTGACCTGAACACCAAGGCCTAGCCACTGGGCAGGTCCTCAAGCAGCCCTAGGGTGCTAAGGCTAAGGAGGGGAAACTGAGGCAGCTTATTATGTGCTAGAACTCAGGCCAACCATGCATCAGGATTCACTCTCAGGATCCCTAAGACCTCGGTCCAAATTGGCACCAAAGGAGCCTGAGTCCTGGAGAACTCTGAAAAGGTAGATCCAGCCAGACCACTAGATCCAAGGCCAGTGGGAGCCCCACCAGACAGGGGAGGGCACAGGGAAAAGAGGGGTGGTCATTACTTGGGTGTTATCAGGAATGGCTCAAGGACTGAAGCGGGAAGGTTGGGGGTACCTGAGGAGCTGGGAATCACTGCGCCCTATGAGCTCTACAGAGATTAATGGCACAGCATGGACCCTACCCGTCACTGGAGCTGGAGGCTGAGTCACCGCCTCTCCTCACCTCCACCCAACGACAGTGAACCACTGCAGTCTGCTGCTGACAGCTCATCTGAACTCTCTCTTGAATCTGTGCCCTGCTCCTATTCACACTGGAATTCTTTCACTCAGCCATCTTTCTCTCTGCAAAGCAGAGTGAAAAATGCAAGGGCTGTAAGGTCAGCCCTGGTTACTAACAGTGTTGTGTACGGCGACAAGATTCCAGTTGAGCTATTTCAAATCGTAAAAGATGATGCTGTGAAAGTGCTGCACTCAATATGCCAGTAAATTTGGAAAACTCAGCAGTGGCCACAGGACTGGAAAAGGTCAGTTTTCATTCCAATCCCTAAGAAAGGCAATGCCAAAGAATGCTCAGACTACCACACAACTGCACTCATATCACACGCTAGTAAAGTAATGCTCAAAATTCTCCAAGCCAGGCTTCAGCAATACGTGAATGGTGAACATCCAGATGTTCAAGTTGGATTTAGAAAACACAAAGGAACCAGAGATCAAATTGCCAACATCCACTTGATCATCGAAGAAGCAAGAGAATTCCAGAAAAACAACTACTTCTGCTTTATTGACTATGCCAAAGACTTTGACTATGTGGATCACAACAAACTGGAAAATTCTAAAAGAGATGGGAATACCAGATCACCTGACTTGCCTCTTGAGAAACCTGTATGCAGGTCAGGAAGCAACAGTTAGAACCAGACATGGAACAACAGACTGTTTCCAAATAGGAAAAGAAGTACGTCAAGGCTATATATTGTCACCCTGCTTATTTAACTTATATGCAGTGTGTGGATCACAATAAACTGTGGAAAATTCTGAAAGAGATGGGAATACCAGGTCACCTGACCTGCCTCTTGAGAAACCTGTATGCAGGTCAGGAAGCAACAGTCAGAACTGGACATGGAACAACGGACTGGTTCCAAATAGGAAAAGGAGTATGTCAAGGCTGTATATTGTCACCCTGCTTATTTAACTTATATGCAGAGTACATCATGAGAAATGCTGGGCTGGATGAAGCACCAGCTGGAATCAAGACTGCTGGGAGAAATATCAATAACCTCAGATATGCAGATGACACCAGCCTTATGGCAGAAAGTGAAGAGGAACTAAAAAGCCTCGATGAAAGGGAAAGAGGAGAGTGAAAAAGTTCGTTTAAAGCTCAACATTCAGAAAACTAAGATTATGGCACTGGTCCCATCGCTTCATGGCAAATAGATGGGGAAACAGTGGAAACAGTGTCAGACTTTATTTTTCTGGGTTTCAAAATCACTGCAGATGGCGATTGTGGCCATAAAATTAAAAGACGCTTACCCCTTGGTAGGAAAGTTATGACCAACCTAGATAGCATATTAAAAAGCAGAGACATTACTTTGCCAACAAAGGTCCATCTAGTCAAGGCTATAGTTTTTCCAGGAGTCATGTATGGATGTGAGAGTTGGACTATAAAGAAAACTGTGTCATCACAGTTTTTATTTAACTAGCCAACTCCTGCTCTCCCTCTCCATGCCCTGATCGCCTTAGGGCACAGCCCCTCTTTGCTCTCCATTCTTATCCCATCTGTCTCCAGAGGTGACTCAGGAGACTCGGGCCTGGCCAGTCAGAGCAGTGCGTCTCCTTGGTCAGCTGTGTGACTCAGGGTTGGCCAAGGGACTGAACTTCAGCCAATCAGACGTCAAGCAACTTTTTCTGGAGTTAGTACCTGTCATTTCCACCACAAGGAAGACTACTTAGCTCCATGGTCCAGTTCACACGTACAATTTCCTTTGGTCACAAGGCCTAGTTTAAAGATGAACTCACGGCCCAGGCAGAGCAAATGAGCACCTTCTCTGAGGGCAATGTCAGAGCAATGGAAGAGAAATCCTCTATTTTCACTCAGGGTTGCCAAGCTGGAGAGTATGTACCCAGAGCTACTGTTACCTGTCTTACCTATCAGACAAAGGGAACCTGCCGATAGAACAAAAAGGACAGTCAAAGAGATGGAGTGAGAAAAGTGCCCTGGATGATAATGTTTGAACCCCCCAGATCCAGCTGTGCCTGAAGCTAATCCACTCCTGGCTTCACTTCCTTGTTATATGAGTCAATAAATTCTTTTTTGCTCAAGGTGGATGGAGTTGAGTGTCTGTCATTTGTCTCTGAAAACAGAGTCAATTTCTAAGCGATTCAGTAAAAGTAAACAGTTTTACCAGCATATTAAAGTAAGTATTCCTATTCTCTGCTTTCCTGGACAGAAAACCTGACCCAAACATGGAAAGATAATAAAGAGAGCAGTACACATCAATTCACCCACTTTAAATGCCTAAGGATCTATGAAGGAACAAATAGACTAGAAAATCAAATTTTCTCTTTGTGTCAATTATTAATCATAAATTGAAGCCAATAACAATCTACTGATACTGGCAGAGTTAAATGATAAGACATCTGTCATTTTGGCAGCAAGGAAACCGGCCTCCCGTTTAAAAGGACGTGTTACACCAAAGCACATTATTCATTAGGCACTTGGCTTTGCAGCCACTTGGGGCAAAAGCCATGAGCAGCTCCATGGATCACCCCATCTGGTTCCTCCAAGCTGAAACATCCAGGCCACATTTCCCTGCCAACTTAAGAAGAGAAAAGAAAGGAAGGAAGGAAGGAAGAAACCTGAAAAGGAAACCACACATCACAATCCCAGACTGACCCCTGAGCACCAAAAGCAAAGATTTGCTTCCCCTTTTCCCCACTAGGTTTTGTCACATGGCCTGTCGAGTCTTACAAGCCCTTTATTAATAAGCTCAATCTATTTCCATTTGCTTCTCAGGAAGAGAATTATAGATGCTTGATTTCACAAACCTGGTATGTGCCCTGCAATGCTTCCACTGTCAGGGAGGTAACCAAGATGGGTAGAGGGAGGGGTCACGTGTGAGACAGCAGCACAGCCTGCTGGGAAATGGGAAAGAAAACCATATCCTCATGTCCCAACACTTGATACCAGGTCTCTTTCCACTTTCCCAAGGAAATATTTTCTGTCCTCTGGGAAGCTGAGGATTTGTGGATCCTCTTGCCTCAATACAAATGCTGTTTTATGGGAAACATTTTTTAAATAAATTAATGGATTTTCCTCTTTTGCATCTCCATGTGAGTGACCTTCTCACTAGTCAGACAGACACACAACTCTCTGAGGTCCCTGGACAGACAGAAGGGGATAGGATTTTCCTAGTAGGAATGTCAATAGAGGCAACTCCTTGTTCAGTCGCTGACACCCAAATATGTGATTTTGGGTTCTGCAACAAGAGCACAATAGATTTTGAAAGGCAGGCTTTGTCAGAAAAAAAGGATTTTCTACACGTCTTTATGTTCCTTTCTAACAATTGAGAAGCAGATCAGGTGAACTCAGGTCTGGGCAGCTCAGTTTCTCCAAAGTCATAAGGATGATATATTTTCTTCTCCCCTAGGACATGAGGCTGGCAGTGCGCAAAGAAAGGACCCAGAGGAAGTGACCATCCTGGCCACCCCAGGTCTGACACACAATGAGTGCCCATAACTGTTTATCCACTGAACTTGAGAAGCTTTCCCAGTCTGATACCATTAGCATTTTAGGCTAAATTTCTCCTCACTGAAGTATGAATTCAAGCAGTCAGAAAAATCTAAGACAGATAATCTACCCACAATCTCCCTCCCCAGAGGGAGGGAGATTCATATTCCGAATGGATTGAATTCATCCACACTTTGCTTACATATTGTGTATCTGTTTCAGGTTGATTTTGTTGCAGCTGTGACCCAAACTCAATGCTATTATATTCTGCAAATATAAACTCGGTTTCTTTTCCAGAGCCACATCTGTGACACTGAAAATGAAGCCAGAAGGTCACTCAGTTGTTCCTCAGCCTTGAAAGTGTGTGCAGCACGGACCAAATGGACCTGCAGGCCCGGTCAACCCCCACAGGTGAGACCCCAGAGGCATTGAGCAGCCTGGACACGCTCAGCTCCTCCTCCTGTGAGCACACCTCATTCGAAGCTTGGCTGGATGCACAGGAAACATCAATAACATCAATCTTTTAAAACTGAAGGACTTTCCTGGATGGAGGGGGCAGGAATCTCATACTAATAGGAAAACTGTCTAGATGGAAAGATCCATATATCAAGAAAAAGGGTCAAATCAACTTAAATGGTAAGGCCAGTCTCATTCATTCAAAAAATGCTCGTTGAGCACCTACCATGTACCAGATGCCAGGAGGAAAAAAAGAGCACAGGGGCAATTTATTAACCACCCACTCCACCCATCCCCAAGCAGAGCTGCTACAGAGAGGTTACTCAGGCTGGGTAGGGTATACTTCCAGGCGGTGCCATTCACGCCAGCTACCACATGGGCCTCCCAGGTGGTACAAGTGGTAAAGAACCTGCCAGCCAAGGCAGGCAACATAAGTGACTCAGGTTCAATCCCTGGGTAAGGAAGATCTCGAAAAGGAAATAGTAACCCACTCCAGTATTCTTGCCTGGAGAATCCCATGGACAGAGGAGCCTGGTGGGCTACAGTCCATGGGGTCACACAGAGTTGGACACGACTGAAGTGACAGCACACATACACCCACCCCATGTGAATGGGGCCCCTGGGAGCTTACCACTCTGCCAGAGGCATTCATATTCCCACTGGTGACAAAATTACCAAGGATTAACTATGTGTGACAGGTGTAGGAATAAAGGTAAGGGTGAGGAGTCATGGGAACTTGGTCAAGAAATGAGGTGGCTCCATCCATCCTGCTTGATCCCCCCAGCTTCCCCCAGGTTAAGGGAGAAGTAGGTCCAGGGTGTGACTGCCTCTGGCATTCCTGCATGCCGCATTCCTATGTATCTGGAAGCACTTTGGGAAAGCAATTAACGTGAGATCAAAGGAAGACTTTTTAGCTTCCAGATCTGTTCCCAAAGCACAGATCCTGGACAGTCAAGGTGTGGCACTGACCTGAGATGCCCCACAGCCCGTGGTACAGGGGACTCAAGCATCCCCAAGGGCTGATTATCCCTTTTGCCTTTTCTTCCAAGGAAAATGCAGCTGACTGGCTGGTGGAAAAAGTAAAACTGAAAGGTAGTTGCTGCTGCTGCTGCTAAGTCACTTCAGTCATGTCCAACTCTGTGTGACCCCATAGATGGAAGCCCACCAGGCTCCCCCGTCCCTGGGATTCTCCAGGCAAGAACACTGGAGTGGGTTGCCATTTCCTTCTCCAATGTGTCAAAGTGGAAAGTGAAAAGTGAAAGTGAAGTCGCTCAGTCGTGTCCGACCCTTAGCGACCCCACGGACTGCAGCCTACCAGGCTCCTCCATCCATGGGATTTTCTAGGCAATAGTACTGGAGTGGCTTGCCATTGCCTTCTCCAGAAAGGTAGTTACGTTTTTTTAAAATTCCTTTGGTGATTTCTCTCCATTTTCTAGAGAGGAAACAGTGCCAAATTCATCAGAGCCTTTTAAGATCTATTCCTGTGACTTCCCTGGTGGGACAGTGGTTAAGACTCCACACTTCCATTGCAGGAGGCACAGGTTCGATCCCTGGTGAGGGAACTAAGATCCCACATACCAGTTAGGTTAAAAACAAAAAACACTACTTTTGCTGAGGGGACTGAGGACAACAAATGACTTCAGCTACCTTGGTTGACTCTCACAGACACACAGAAGAAACCCACTTGAACCACCCATGGGGACAATGTAACTAAAATTTCTACCCTCTGAGCTAAGACCATATTGAGAATTACAAGTCACAGATGAGAACATTTTCTTCCCTGACTTATAATTCTTCACTCTAAGCATCAAAGTAAACCAAATACACACATAACCCTAACAGAAATCAGGCAAGAGATGAAGAGCTGCTACACAAAAGACCAGTCTTATCTGTTTATACAACAGTTCATTCAGTCCCTCAGTCAGGTCTGACCTTTTCAACCCATGGACTGCAGCATGCCAGGCTTCCGTGTCCATCATCAACTCCAGGAGCTTGCTCAAACTCATATCCATCGAGTCGGTGATGCCATCCAATAATCTCATCTTCTGTCGTCCCCTTCTCCTGCTGCCTTCAATCTTTCCCAGCACCAGGTTCTTTTCCAGTGAGTCAGTTCTTCGTATCAGGTGGCCAGAGTATTGGAGTTTCAGCTTCATCATCAGTCCTTCCAATGAACACCCAGGACTGATCTCCTTTAGGATGGACTGGTTGGATCTCCTTGCAGTCCAAGGGAGTCTCAAGAGTCTTCTCCAACACCGCAGGTCAAAAGCATCCATTCTTCGGCACTCAGCTTTCTTTATAGTCCAACTCTCACATTCATACGTGACTACAGGAAAAACCATAGCTTTGACTAGATTGACATTTGTTGGCAAAATAATGTCTGCTTTTTAATATGCTGTCTAGGTTGGTCACAGCTTTTCTTCCAAGGATTAACCATCTTTTAATTTCATGGCTGTAGTCACCACCTGCAGTGATTTTGGAGTCCAAAAAAATTAAGTTTGTCACTGTTTCCATTGTTTCCCCATCTATGGGGAAGTGATGGGACCTGATGCCATGATCTTAGTTTTTTGAAGTCTGAATTTTAAGCCAGTTTTTTCGTTTCACCAAGAGGCTCTTTAGTTTCTCTTCACTTTCTGCCATAAGAGTGGTGTCATCTGCATATCTGAGGTTATTGATATTTCTCCCGGCAATCTTGATTCCAGCTTGTGCTTCATCCAGTCCAGCATTTCGCATGATGTATTCTGCATATAAGTTAAATAAGGAAGGTGACAATATACAGCCTTGACCTACTCCTTTCCCAATTAGGAACCAGTCTGTTGTTCCATGTCTGGTTCTAACTGTCGCTTCTTGACCTGCACACAGATTTCTCAGGAGGCAGTTAAGGTGGTCTGGTATTCCCATCTCTTGAAGAATTTTCCACAGTTTGTTGTGATTCACACAGTCAAAAGCTTTGGCGTAATGAATAAAGCAGATGTAGATGCTTTTCTGGAATACTCTTGCTTTTTCGATGATCTAACAGATGTTGACAATTTGATCTCTGGTTCCTCTGCCTTTTCTAAATCCAGTAGAAGTTAACAGTTCACGTACTGTTGAAGCCTGGCTTGGAGAATTTTGAGCATTATTTTGCTAGCATGTGAGATGAGTGCAATTGTGCAGTAGTTTGAGCATTCTTTGGCATTGCCTTTCTTTGGGATTGGAATGAAAACTGACATTTTCCAGTCCTGTGGCCACTGCTGAGTTTTCCAAATTTGCTGGCATACTGAGTACAGCACTTTCACAGCATCATCTTTTAGGATTTGAAATAGTTCAACTGGAATTCCATCACCTCCACTAGCTTCGTTTGTAGTGATGCTTCCTCAGGCCCACTTGACTTCACACTCCAGGATGTTTGACTCTAGGCAAGCGATCACACCATCGTAGTTGTCTGGGTCATGAAGATCTGTTTTGTATCGTTCTTCTGTGTATTCTTGCCATCTCTTCTTAATATCCTCTGCTTCTGTTAGGTCCATACAATTTCTGCCCTTTATTGTGCCCATCTTTGCATGAAATGTTCCCTTGGTATCTCTAATTTTCTTGAAGAGATCTCTAGTCTTTCCCATTCTATTGTTTCTCTCTATTTCTTTGCATTGATCGCTGAGGAAGGCTTTCTTAATCTCCTTGCCATTCTTTGGAACTCTGCATTCAAACGGGTATATCTTTCCTTTTCTTCTTTGCCTTTAGCTTATACAATAGTAATAATCGTTAAATAATAATAATTGAGGGACTTCCCCAGTGGTCCAGTGGCTAAGACTCCATGCTCCCAAAGCAGGGGAACTAGATTCCACATGCTAAGCAGTGTGCATGCCGCATCCAAAGCTCTCGCATGCCACAGTGCAGATGGAAGATGCCAAGCACCACAACCAAGGCTGGGTGCAGTCAAATAAATAAATTAATTTTAAAAGGAGAGAAAGAAAGCTAGAAGTATGAATAAAGATTAAAAACTAAGGCAAAAAACAATATGACCTTTTCAAAGACAGTTTAATACTTGCGTGCCAAAAATCTTTATCCATACCCCCATTCTTCAATAGGAAGAATACGGTAAATTTCTGTTAATATTACTTTAGGGGTAGAAAAATGAGATCCTAAGAAGCTGGACAATTTACCTGTGATTACAAAGGATTCTGAAGCAGACTTCAGGTTGGAACACTTTGTGTTCCTGCTCTGGGTCTATCTCTGTAAGTCACAGCACTTCTCTTAAATTACTTGCATTTTCCAAACAAGGGATGAAGTCTGAATTTAAAAGAGAAAAGACTAATGTGTAATAGCCCAGTAATTGAGATTTTTATCATCCAAACAAAAATCAAGGTAAAACTAATATATTTAATCCAAGATACCACACATATTAATAATAAGATAATATGCAAATAATACCAAGGAAGACAGACACAGTGCTGTCTATAGAGACTAATTTTTCACGCTGATTTGTGAGCAGTCCTTAGCAATATGACATTCATCAGGAACAATGCTGTAGAGGTTTAGGTAGTCCTGAAATTGATTTATGTTTTATCACAGGTCTTAGATCTTATTTTTATGGTTTTAGATCTTATTTTTTAACTGATTACAGCCATGGACTCCTAAGCCTTGAATTATGCACATAATGACCCAGAGAGAATCATCTTCCCCCAGAAAGTAGATATGCTGAGATAAAGCTGGAGTTTTCCTGCTGAATCAGGGAACTCAGTGAACCTTGGAGAAAACAAGGGAATAAATAACAGGGGGGAAGAGGTACCCCATAAAAATGCCCTGAAAAAAATAAAACCAGAAAAAGAATGCAACTTTTTCCTCCTTCAGGTTTCAGTTTTGTGATTGAGTTGTTTTTCTGCAGATATGTGACAAATAAAAATCCACCTATGGAAGCATCCAATATTCATTCACTCGAGTATTAATTTGGCTCTCCTTCTGCTACAGGTTAGGTCTTCCAATATCCAAAGATAGCAATCTCGAACTTCCCTGGTGGTTTGGTGGTTAAAACATGGTGCACCCACACAGATCTGGGGCAGGGTTTCCTAGAAAAAATGGTACAGATGAACCTATCTGCAGGGCAGGAATAGAGACACAGACGTAGGGAATGGACCTGTGGACGCGGTGGGGGGTGGGGTGAATTGAGAGACTGGCATTAACAGTAAGGGCACTGCCACATGTAAAACGGATAGCTAGTGGGAACCTACTGTACAGCGCAGGGAGCTCAGCTCAGTTCTCTGTGGTGACATAGATGAATGGGATGAGGTTTGGGAGGGATGGTGGAGAGGAAGGGGATACACATATACAGATAGCTATTCACTTCATTGTACTAACAATGAAGAACCTTTGTTAGTTAGCAGAAACCAACACAACACTGTAAAACAATTATACCCCAATTAAAAAAAACAAAAACCCTCTGGGCTCCCAATGCAGGGGGCATGGGTTTGATCCCTGTTTGGAGAACTTAAGATCCTACATGGGGCTTCCCTGGTGGCTCAGAGGTTAAAGCGTCTGCCTCCAATGCGGGAGACCCGGGTTCGATCCCTGGGTCGGGAAGATCCCCTGGAGAAGGAAACGGTAACCCACTCCAGTATTCTTGCCTGGAGAATCCCATGGACGGAGAAGCCTGGTAGGCTACAGTCCACGGGGTCGCAAAGAGTCGGACACGACTGAGCGACGGAACGGAACGGAAGATCCTACATGCTGTGGGGTGTGGCCAAAAACAAACAACAACAACAAAAAACAAAGACAGCAATCTTGTCAACTCTCCAAAGACTTCTCCGACTTAGTCATCTTTAGTGCCCTCACCTCTTCATTACAGGGTTGATTCATGCAACATGACCAAGTGCCATCCCAGGTGACATGCACTGAGAACAGCAAGACAAACAAGCTGCCGTTCCACCGACGCACCTCCCACCTCAGAGCTTATTTTCAACCGGCTAAAAACGCTGCAATGAATGTGTCAATTTGCAATGAATTAAATTCTAATTCCAGGTAAACTGTTGAAACAATATTTATCCTTGCAAACTTATTTGACAACGCTCTTCTGCATACAGAGCCTATATTAGGCATTTCGAAGTCAGAGAATCCTTAAGAATAGTTTTAGAGTCATAAAACACAAGCAATCAACTTTAAGGTAAGGTCTTAGTTTCTGAGGGCAAAATCTGTTTTTCTCCCTCTTATTTCTGAAGGACTCTCTGACTAAGAAGTACCTGATACAGGCATGCTCTGGAAGCCTCATTCAAATCTAGTCTGAATACAAAATGACTTCAGAAAAAAAAGGAAACCACGTAGGAAAAAAGACACAAAATCTCACTGTCAAAATGTATTATTCATGTACATCAGAGACTCAAATAAACAATCACTCATTCATTCAACAAACATTTACTGAGCCTCTGCTCCTATTGGGCCCTTTGGGGACTGAGTAAGACAAGGCAGCTGTCCTGAAACGGCTTATGATTGAGTACAGAACATCCGCATACACTGCCCTACTTAGCTCTCAACCGTTGAAACTTAACAAGTGCCAAACAAGCACAGATTCTAGCCTATAGGGTGTTTTCCCTGTGGTTAATTTATTAATCTTTCTGACTCTGTTTCCACACCTGCAATATTCCTGAAAGGATTGGTATAAGGATAAAATGAGATGATAAAGATTTCTCTCTCCCCAGCTGTGTTCTTGTTGGGCCAACCTGACCTTAATGGTCATATTCTAAAAGCACACTGTCCAACATACAAACATCCCCACAAACAGCTTAAGCAAAACAGAAAATACAAGTGTTCTCTCAACTCTTTCCTCTGCCAAAAGTAATTTTGACTATATTTCTCACATATTTTGTAGTAATTAAGAACAGAGGGTAAAAGCAATCAAATGGAGGCAACCTGGAAAATAAAAAGGTAGAGGCAAGGTTTTCCCCATATTCTATCATAATTGAGTGCTTAGAAGATTGAGCAAAAATATTATGGGAATTGAGAGGGATTGAGATGGAGGAGGAGGTGTCTCACTTGGACTTTCAAAGGTTAGACTGACAGGTGGAGGGAGCAGACAAAAAATTACAAGGAGAAACGAAATGCAAGGCCTGTTTGAAGAAACCCTGAGAAGTCCAGTTTGACTATAACCTATCAAAGGGGTGGAGAATAAAAGGAAATAAAACTTAAGTTTGAACAGAGTAGAAGCCCCAGTGGTAGATAGTGAAAACCAGCCTAAGGCACTCAAAATAACTCAGAAGGTCATGTTTTAAAAGTGTATAATCCAGTGGCTTTCAGTACATGAACAAAGTTGGGCATTTAGCACTGCAATTAATTGTAGAATATTTTCATTACCCTAAAAAGAAACCCACACCCCTAACCATAACCTCCTCAATACCCCTTCACCTTCCAGCCCTGCTGCTGCTAAGTCACTTCAGTCGTGTCCGACTCTGTGTGACCCCATAGACGGAAGCCCAACCAGGCTCCCCCGTCCCTGGGATTCTCCAGGCAAGAACACTGGAGTGGGTTGCCATTTCCTTCTCCAATGTGTCAAAGTGGAAAGTGAAAAGTGAAAGTGAAGTTGCTCAGTCGTGTCCGACCCTTAGCGACCCCACGGACTGCAGCCTACCAGGCTCCTCCATCCATGGGATTTTCTAGGCAATAGTGCTGGAGTGGCTTGCCATTGCCTTCTCCCTAGACAACCTTCCAGCCCTAGACAACCACTAATCTACTCTCTAACTATAGATTTGCCTATTTTGGACATTTCATATACTGTAAATGGAATCACACAGTATATGGTCATTTGGAATTGGCTTCTTTCAAATAGCATGTTTTCAAAATTCATTCATATAGTAGCATGTATCAGTACACTGTTTCTTTTAATATTTATTGATTGATTTGGCTGTGCCAAATCTTAGTTACAGCATGCAGATCTTTGGTTGTGGCATGTGAACTCTTAGTTGCAGCATATGGGATCTAGTTCCCTGACGAAGGATCGAACCCAGGTCCACACTGCATTGGGATCACAGAGTCTTAGCCACTGGACCAAAAGGGAAGTCCTCATCCTTTCTTTTTATTGATGAATAACACTTCATTATGCAGACATACTGCATTTCATTTATCCATTCATCAGTTGATGGACATTTGAACTGTTTCCATGTTTTTGGCTATTGTGAATAATGCTGCTCTGAACACCGGTATACAAGTGTTTGTGTGGGCACAGGTTTCCATCTCTCTCCCATCTAGAAGTGGAATTGCTGGGTCATATGACTCCTGTTTCTTTTTGAGAAACTGCCAGAACATTTTCCAAAGATATCTCACTATTTTACATTCCCACCACAGTGTATGAGGGTTCCAATTTCTCCATATCCTCACCAACACTTGACATTATCTTTTTTATTATTATAACCATCCTACTAAGTATAAACTGATATTTCATCGCGCTTTTGATTTGCATTTTCCTGACGACTAATGACATTAAACATCTTTTCGTGTGCTCACTGAGTAGGGTGTACGTCCTTGGAGAAATATCTCTTCCTTTGCCTGTTTTAAACTGAGCTATTTGTCCTTTTATTATTAAGTTGTAACAGCTCTTTTTCTATTTTAGATACAAGTCCCTTATCAGGAGTATATTTGCAAAGATTTTCTTCCAATCTGTGGTAAACAGGATGTTTCTGAGGCACAGAAGTTTTTAACTTGAATGATGCCCAATTTATCTATTTTTGCTTTTATTTCTTGTACTTATATCTAAGAAACCACTATCTAATCCAAAGTCACAAAGTTTACACCTATATTTTCTTCTAAGGACTTTACAGCTTTAGCTCTTTTGAGTTAATTTTTATATTAACACGTGGTGTGAGGAGGCAGGTCGTTTTCTTAATCTTTAATCTTATAAATTCATCAAGATGGGTTTTAGACAGAAATGGCAACCCACTCCAGTATTCTTGCCTGGAGAATCCCATGGAGGGAGAAGCCTGGTAGGCTACAGTCCATGGGGTCGCAAAGAGTCGGACACGACTGAGCGACTGAACGGAACGGAACGGAACCTGTCAGGAATATGTACACTGGATTAGTTTGGTAGGAGACTAAAGGTGTAGAGGTCTAAATACATGGTAATAAAAACAGTATATATTAAAGTCCTGGAAGTAGGGGCCTAAGCATCAATTTTATTTTTTTAAAGCTCGCAGATTATTCTAATGTACAGTCAGTTCTTAGAAGAAGAGATAGGAAATATATTGGAGAATAATGAATGATAGACAAATGCAAGAGGGTCCTTCTAAGTGGCTGTGTCTAAGCAAGGTTAGTGCTGGGGTCACTCTGGTTTGGACTGACTACACCAGGAAAACAAGAGGTGCAGCAGAGACGCCTAGGGGAAGACTGGAA